>NC_080442.1:11985335-12595502 GCF_028018845.1 Melospiza georgiana
AAACCAAGTTTTTTAAATGAAAAAATATTATATATATGCAAAGGAATTTATTAAAAATGTCATTCAACTCTGTAGCTAATAGTTTCTCCTCTATGGCTTTTTCAAAAAATTGCTTATTAGAAAAACAACTATCACACTGAGGAGAAGAATTAGGGCTATTTCAAGCATATTATTTCACAGTTTCTTGCCAGTGGGAGACTCAGGGAGGGGGTTGGGGGCTTATAGTGGCTAGACAGACCATTAAATTGGTATTAAACACTTTTCCATATGAAGGAAGTCACCTTCTGCCAAAAATCCAGGAGCAGAGGGATTGGTTTCAATGCAAGTTGTGCTGGGATGGGGCTAGATAAACTTTGAAAAATGAAAAGGTCACTGGGGTCAGGGTGCAGGCTGCAGAGCCTGTCTGGCTGGCTTCCTTATAGACTCTTGGAGAGCTGGCACACCAAAGCAGCATGACGTCCTGCATAAACATTTGATCCTCCTGACCAGTTTTTTCCATGGTATTAATTTTCTTAGCAGGAAAAAAAAAAAAAAAAAGTATATAAAAATGACCAAAGCTGTTTTATATCAGTTTTCACCATGCAGAGGCACAGAAAGATTTCTGTGTTGTGTCCAAAGCAAAAGGGAGGGCAAAGGCAAAAAGAGCAGCTTGCCAAAATACTTAGGTAGATTCACAAACTGCTCCGGTTCCTAAAATAGCAGCTTAGCACAACAGAGGGCTCCTCTGCAACTATGATAAAATTCACTGCTATTGATTTACAGCTGGTTAATCAAGTGGAAAAGATAAATAATATAAACCATGCAAATCTAGGAAGATGGAAAAGAAAGTTAAATGATTCTTTTAGACACCCAAATTAAAGAAATGTTAGAGGGCTGGCTAAATCTCCAAAGCAAAGAGAACCTGGGCGGAACAAGAGAGGCAGATCCGTGACTGAAGGGAATTGGTGCTGTGTGAGGAAGGCACAGGTACATTTTCCTGTTGTTTTGTGTGTCCTTGGCTTTGGGGACACAATTCAGTCCCTTGGCAGTTCCAGGGCTGAGCTTTGTGCTGTGTTCTGGCCTCTGGAGAGCCTGGTGTCCCTCGAGAACTCAGTGTGCAATGCAGTTGTACTTGGTTTGGAACAGACCAATGTGGGCAGCAGTGTCCTGGGTAAACTGAGCATGGAGAGGCTGAAACCTTGGCTGGACTGATGCATTTCACTTTCCTGCAAGGCAGAGCCAAGAAGAATTAAGGATTGGCCCCTTCTATTGTTAAGAACATCTCTTCTTCTGGCTTGGTCTTTGTGCACATTGTTCTTCATCTTCAAAATACTGATCTCAGCTCAGTAAAGGCAAACTAGCAGAAAACCTTCACTGTGCTGTTGTAAACTTTATTTTATATGGTGGAATTTTTTTTTTTTTTGGTTATGCTAAAACATAAAAACACAGGATCTAGATTCTGGAATGAACTGATGAAGTTCCTCAGCAGAGCAATGAAAAAGTGCATTGGGCAGTTGAGTGAAAGCTCAGAGCACTCTGCATGGGAATCCTCCAGCACAGAGCTTTGTGCTTGGAAGCAGCTCTGCTAATTTCCTGAGGAATTTGTGTGGCATATCTGCACTAGCTGATGGTATTGCAGCAGCAAAGCTTAACTCTGAGGGAATTTGGAGCCACTAAATAGTGAAGCAGCTCAGGGGTCTGTATTGTCTATACAGGACCACGAAGGTTTGTGAAACCTGCTGGTTTGTGGTATTTGAAAGACAGAAAAAAAAATTGTTTCTGTTTTAAAACTTGAAGTTATTTTTTCCTAAATACATCTCTATTTACAGAGCTGTTTTGCTGTTCAACCTCTTCTGGATGCCCTCAAGGCCTGAGTGCTGCCATCCTACACCTGTAATGTGACCAACAAAACCAGTTCTCCTCCTGCAGCTGTGGGAGAGTTTAGTCATAGCCTCTAATGCACAGGTAATGCATTGCTTGCTATGGATTCTTGTGATCAAAGTGCGTTTTAGAGGTGGTAGCTCACATTTGGAGATATGCAGTCCTGCCATAAGGCTGGCAGAAAATTCACTATGTATTGGGGATGCTTGAATTTTATTGCATAAAACTTCCACATCTGGTAATCAGAGAAAAGAGGGGTTTTCCAGGTGATATCCCCTTCCATGATATGACCCCTGTGAGAGAGTAATGCAGGAAGAGACTTTAATAACACAGAAGACCAATGGAGGCTGCACATAAGAGGGGAAAGCAGGATCAAATGACATGACAAAGTCAGGCAGAGAAGATTTAATATGTTGCACTAAAAGCTGAAAATAACTCAGAGAGATGATAAAATCTCCAGCTTAAGGCAAAGAAGAGTGGAAACCACAGAAATGACCGTAGACCATTTTTATTTTAACCACTTGCAGGAAGGTGATGAGTCCCAACTTCCAATCTCTTTGATTTATCAGCAAGGTGAGTTTCCTGCTATGGAAATTAGAGCAGCAGAACTGCCAAAGAAGGAGGAAGAGCTCTGCAAGGAGCAGGAGGAGGAGGAGGAAACCCATTTGGATGGGGAGAGGGACGTGCCAGAAACACAGAAGTCAGAGAGCAAGAGTTATGCCGCCCCTCAGGAGGTGAACAATAAAAAAAATAATGTCAGGATTTTAGATATGGAATAGACACAGGTAAATGAAACAATCTTAAATTAACTCATTTTTGTGGATATCTGAGTGCAGAAAACTTCACTCTTGAAACGCTGTTTCTCTGCTGGGTCAGTGGAAGGTCAGCTGTCCAATAAGTTACAGGGCTATGTTAATTTGTTCCACCTTGGGTCTGAAGCCTGTAATGAGGTGAAACAGGACTTTATGGAAACTTCTACGCTGAAGTAAAAGCTCAGATTTTCAGGTCCTGTCATTTACATGCCCTTTCTGGACCTGAGCAGAGGTCCTCTCAGAGAGCGTAAAAAGCTTCTGCTAAAAATATGTTAATAAATAAATACATGTATAAACAATACATGCATATACAATTTTAATATGGTTTTGTTTTTAGCACAGGCTTTTGGGTTTTTTGGTTGACTCTTTGAGTTTCTTTTTTTTTTTTTTTAATTAATACCTTCTTTCTTGATAATGTTCTCAGAAAATGTAACTGACTTTACTGTCAATTGTTTTGCACCACAAAGGTTAAAATTTTCCTGACCAAAATGCAGCCCAGTAGCTGAATGCAAATATCTGCCTGTGTGTTGTTTGGTCCTCTGGGGAAAAGGACAGGTCACAGAGAGGTACAGACCTTCTTCCTTAGCTGAACTGCTTGAGGCTCTGAACTGAAGTCTTTTCATATGTGGATGTGTGGGTATTGTTACACATAGATAATGTATTGAGCATCAACAGTGCAACAGGATACAACTGGAAAATAGTCTTGAATAATTGCACAGCTGTAAATAAGATTTAATGTTCTCCATGTTCACTCTTGCACATTGTCAGACATCCTTTCTAACTCTAGAAATTCACAACTCAAGTGTTCACAGAAAATCAACAGAAGACCAGCTTGTAAATATTTTTTTCAGGTTTAACTGGGGTTCAAACAGAGACCATGTGCTCAAATACCTCCATTTCCATGAAGCTGCTTTCCATTCTGAGCTTTGCAGATCAGGCTAGTCATTATTAGCCCAGCATTATTCATCCTCATTCTTTTGGATAAACCATTCATTGTCATCATGTTAATATTTGTTATGTGGGTTCATTTTATGTGATGGATTTTTTTTTTCCAATTTCCTCTACTGATTCAATAACTCTTCCATTTCTTGCAAGACTTAATTTGAAACTATTTAAGTTTATTATTTCAACTTCCAAAGATGATTATTTGGCGTTGAGTAAACAACCTTAGCTGGGCACTTGCTGACATTCCTCCATAATAACTCTCTGCCCCTATTTTATCACTTATAGAATGGCTTTGTAATCCATTTTATGGGTCTTTTTAAAAATAGCTTTCTTATATAATAGATAGTAACATTTGTTATAAAATGAAAGTAAAACCAATTAAATCTGCCTTATTGTATTTACAAAAGATTGATGTGTGTGAAGTCTAACAGCTTATTTGGGGATTTTAATTTAAAAGAGCCCTGCAATAACATTCTCTTGTGTTCTGGGAACCAGCAGTAATGGAGAAGCCACTGCCTGCAGAGATGCTGAACTAAATTAAAGTATTGTGTGCTGGTATTCGAGCATCTGCCTCATACGTTAATCTCTGGGAAATGCTTGAAAATACCCTAAAGTAGCAGCCATTTCTTTGTTTAAGTTTGAAAGCTTTTTGTATCTATTCTCATTAATGCTGTAGTGCAGAAGATTTGCTGTTCAGTAAATGAATTGAACAGAAGCTTCTACAAACCAAGAACAGATTGCAGCTTCCCCATTTCAGTCTCCATTTTACTTTTGTTGTGTGTAAAGGATTTAAATTTGAGCTCCAGGGACCTGGATTTTACTGTATTTCCTTCAACATATGTGCTCCCTGTGATACAGAAGCAAAATAGTTGGACTTACATGAATACTGCAAAAATTTGAATATTATGCTGCCTGAATGATTGAGGATTTTTTACCCCACCTTAGTCTTTCTCTTGAGTTATATTTACACATATCAGACTCTAAGTGTATGATTTCTCTGGAAGGTGGCTTTCAAAACTGCTTCATCTTCATTGTAAAATCTCTTATTTTTCTTCTCCTTTATAACATTTTCATTCACCCAGCTCTGGATCAGAAACAATACCATGTGATTTACAATCGAGCATGACATAAATAGTTGAAGCTGTAAGAGCAGCATGTAGTAAACAAACAGACTGTAGGCAGTAATATATTTGAATACAGGATTTTTATGCATGAATAATCCATGAGTTTATAAAAACCAGTCTGTTTATAGATAATTTAGGAATAGAAGAATGCTTTTATTCATGAAACGACTTATCTTCTCCAGCTTAACAAACAGCTCCATGAAATGTAAGAAAAGAAGAGTTGTGACCTACAGATTTGCCAAACTTAGCTGTTGTTATTTCAGAAGATAAAAGTGTGCATCCATAAGGACAAGGCCTGCAAATGGAGAGAGCATCTCTGAGCACACTCCCTTAATGCTGATTCCTGCTCTGGTACCAAAGCTGCAGGTGAGCATCCTTGAACACCCTCAAACCTCCTCCTGCAGCTGCAGCTTAGCTGAGTGAAAATATTATTGTTTCCTGCTACTCCTTTCCTGGAGTTAAACCCCTTTTAACTGGACATTAAACCCCTTTTGTAGCTGCTGGAGGAGCTCCCTTTTTGACAAAACAAATGGATTGGCAAAATCATGTTATTTGTTTAGGAGGGGAGGTCTGTGAGCAGCTCCTAGAAGATCTGCAGGGACAGTTACAAGTGGAATAAGGGAATGATGTGTGTCCATCCCCTGGTTCTGCCTCTGGCCTGTAATTTAAGTGTTGCCATGCCAAGTAAATCACCAGTAAGAGGAGAAATGGCAGGATGTGCATCCTGGCACAGACCACAGCCCTGCTCAGAGCGCCCTTGGAGTGCTGGGCAATCAGGGCAGAGTGCAGGAGGGCCAACATCTGTGTGTCAGTCTGGCCTGAAAGAAGGCAGGTGCTTCAGAAATAATGGCATTTCTGAGCCTTTCACTTCATTGTTTTTCTTCAGCCAAAAGTATCTGTTGAACTAAATTATGCATATAGTTTATCATCATTTTGAAAATCATTTTTATACCTAAGAAATTAATTTCCTTGTCCAAAGAGAGTCCATCAGCTCCCTTCTCATCTGACCTCTTTTTTGCTTCTGATGCAAGTTTCTTTAATGGTTTATCATAAGATCTTTATGCCTTTCACCTTAGTTCTCATGTGTTTAGAAACAGTACTTGCAAAGAAGAAGGCTCTATTAGGATAAATTAACGTCTTGGAGTGCTTGCAATTAGAAAGTGGAAATAGCAAAAGCTAGTTTTAAAATGCTTACAAAGAAAACAATTTGAAATGGGAAATCAGAAAGGGACTGTGTAGAGAAAATGATGAAGGGATTAGGAGAGTGTGGTGGTATTTCAAACTGAGGTTCCTTATATGTATTTAATTAAGAGCCAATAAAGTAGGATTTAAATATACATAAACTAGACACAGTAGAAACTTGTTAATTTGCACTCTAATAATTTGCAGATTTTATAATTTGTGAAAATAAAAAAAAATTAAAAACTTCCTGCTGCCTTGCAACAATGGTTTAAACCAGAGGCAATAGTGAAAAAGCCTATTATTAACACTTTGTTTCTTTGACAAGTATACTGGAAAGCAGTGGCTACACTTGTGATTGTGTTGTAAGGGATTAACCACTGGATCATAGTAATTAATACACCATAAAATGCACTTTGTTCCTACTCTTTCAGACAGCAGACTGTAACTCTCTGAGATTTTCATTGATTTGGAGCTGGCCATAAATAAGCATAAAGTCAGAAATGCAATGATTTGCAGTAACTCTCAGGCATTAGAATCACAAATCGACACCATCAGCATGGAAGCTTCTGAACACGTGCCTGGAAATTCCTAATTATTGTTGGAATTAGGAAATTCCTAATTATTGTTGGAATCCTGTCCTTCAGGAGGTTTTGTCAGCTGTGGAGGGCGGCAGGAGGGTTTTGCTGCTGCTGCTGCAGGTCCCTGTGTCTACAGGGCTGGGTCCCAGAGCTCAACCTCAGTACAGGAGAAGGAACAGAGAATGGTCTGGTTTAGGCTGATGTGGATTTTTTAAGGTGAATTCTGATGGGCCAGCTCCTGCCCATTATTATTAATTATTAATTAATGTAGGTCTGAATTTTTTGCCCCCTCACTTGTGCAATAGATCACAATGCTCTGGTGTCTTTTCCTTTTTACTTATTCGCATAAAAGGTAAATTGAGTTTGTTGTTATTCTGTGATTTAAAATATTTGACTGATTTTTCAGCCACATTTAACCTGTTATATGCAATCTTTTCCAATGGTGTTGTTCACATAGTGTCTAGGAAATAAACCATAGAATAATTCCAAACATATTTCATACATTTGATCCATTAATTTTGTAATTAGGTTGAGATGTTAAATATGGTTTTGTTTCTGAAATAACTTTTACTTATGTGAATTATGGATCAGTGATCAATTTTTATTATCACCGCAACATTTTAGAATATTTTCCTTTGAATTCCAGTTGTGTGAACTGGTCTTGATGTATGGCTGCCCTTGATCCACACTAAATCAGGAGGAAAAAAAAACACCAAAAACCAAATAAAACTGCAATATGACCATGTCAGATTAAGATATTCCAGTCTATTTTAATCCTAATTCCAGTTACCTGGATAGTGTCTACTCAGTTATGTGTAAAAACTTGGAGGGATGGTCCATTGAGTCAAAATTTTTTGTCTGCCAGGGAATTGCAGCACTTGTGGTCTCCAGCAGGGAGTTGCCCACATAGAGCTCTGGGCAGAGCAGGACCCATTTTTATATATTCTTCTTTTGCGGTGTATTTGGTTAATCAAAGCTATTTCTCTGCAGCTTTCCTTCTGCAGCCAAGGTAGAGGATTTGCATTGTGACTCCAATTAGCTTGGAATTAATATGAACTTATGTTCAGCAGCTGATGTTTAATGTATGTCAGATTAAGTGGTTCTTTGATAAACTGGCTCTGAGGATTGTTATGACAATTCCTGTGACTGAGCTGCAGTAGTACCATGTGATTAACAGAGATAGTTCTGTCTTGTGCTGTACCCTGCTGCCACAGGGAACCAGCCAGATCAGCTTTTAAGGCAAAATTTGTTTAAGAACAAACAAGCAAAGCCCTCAGAAACTAAACCCCCATACAAAATAAAACACACATACACAAAGAGAAGTTCCCGCCAGACAATTGAAACATCTGTCCTTGTTGCAGTAAGTAGCAAGGATCAGAATAATTTCCAAATGGCTTAGGAAATTATTTTTCTGCTTTATTTTAATCTATTTTGTATTTTCAGTGAAATAAAGGGTCAAAAATGGAAACAGCGCATATTAGAAATGTTGCGAAAATGCTTGCGTTGCATGTCATTGGCAAAAACCCCAAACAATAAACATTCAGTGTCTGAGCCAGCCAGGTGTTGCAGGGTTTGGCCAAGCCCAAATCCTCCACAAAAGGATCTATTTTTTAGCATTTGTATTTCAAGGAAATGTTGGTTTCTGCAGAGCTGAGGCTCTAGCAAGAAATCAATAGACAGTGGTGAGTGCAGTGCTCACCTTTAGAAGGTCTATACTTCCAAACATCTCTCATGTAAGGCTTTTGCCAAGGCTCATTTGAGCAGAAATTGGTTTCCTGGTTTTTTAGGAGCATTTTTCCCCTGAATGAAGTGAGATGATCTTGTCAAGAAGTTTTATTCTGCCTCTGTTGCAAGTGGTCCTGTTTTTTCATCATCCCACTTTGCCTTTTTGTCCCAAGGTCTGGAGGAAATCTGTCCAGGATGACACAGAGGGCATCTTTGGGCAATGGAGGAATCCCCAAGAAGAAAAGCAGTGGAATTTGCTGCATCAGTCCCTGGCCAAAAGGAGATGAGCAGAAACATTCTCCGGGCAGGAATATGCTCAAGGATGTAATTAGCAACAATGATAAAAGAACAGACATGGAAACATGAAATTAAATTAGCTAAGTATGCAAACCTGCTCTTGCAGTGGGTCACTCAGTGATGTTTAAAACAAATGTGAGTGGGCAGTATTAGCTTAATTCCTAATTTTATATTCATCTGCTGGTCCTTACAGCAAATACTCTTACCTCTGTTTTCAAAAATCCCACATCTGTGTCAGATTGGCACCATGAGGGTGTGGGGGCTTTGGTGTCCCTGCTGGGGCAGTCTGGGTCACCTGGGCATCAATTTTCTGACCTTCCCCCTTTAGTTTCAGATCACAGCTGACAAAGCAGTTTATATTTTATGTATTTTTCTAGTGTACTTTTTCAGCTGATTTTTTAAAATTGAAATTTATAGTTGAGCTTATCTTTGAAAAAACTCTTTTGAATTCTTCATGGTAGTCACGATGTTTTTCAGCATTCCTTTAACCACTTTAAAATTGATTTGCCTCACTAGCAAATATCAGTAGTTTAAGATTTATGATTTTCTTCTTCATATAAATGTTTCCCCTAGGATTAAGCTTGAGACAAATTCCTTCATGTTGCTGCCCACTACTTGCATTCATGGGTAAATTAAACTGTCTGGTTCCTTGTCACTGATTTTCAAATGTTTGTAATTAAAATTGCAGAAGCATTTTTAATGCCAAAGATTAAACAGATGTTGGTGGATATATCAGGTTTTGACAAAGGTTTGGCAGGTAAAGTTTAAAGTAAGAATGGATTTTTTATATTATTTATTTTTATTTTTAGCTTTCCTGGCCTTTCAAGTGTGCTCAGAAGCGAGATGGATTGTTATAATACTTGCCACAGTTTATTCTCATGCATCCCTAAACCAGGAACATGTGAGATGAGGAGCTCTTCATCTGGAGGGATGTGTGTAATGGCTGATACCAAAAGCTGTTCACCCATCCTCAGTGATTACAGCCCCTGGGAGCTGTTCCCCAGCTCATGATATCAGCTGAGATCACTCTCTTCCTGCTCTGATCTGGCTGCTCTGGTATTTTGTCTGTGCTGAGCCTGGAGCTCATTCCTTGTGCTGATTAATGTCTTCATATGGTCCTGAATCTCCCTGTCCTGCGTGTCTGCCCCTGCTTCTCCTGTGCTGTTACCTTGTGAGTGATTTCTCATAATTGCAGCAGGTTTTTGTGAAGACACATCGCCTGCTCTGTCCTGCCAGACACAATCCTCGGGGTCCCGGGAGCTGGAGGGCAGCCAGGCAATATTCTGCAGCTGCTCTGTGAGAATCCCAGGGGCTCAGACCTCAGTGAGGTTGGACTCAGACGCGACCAGATGTCGAGAATTCTTACCAAGCACATCCTGAGCTTCAAAATGTTCACAAATTCTTGTGAATAATGGTGCATCCTACCTAAATGGTGCTGCTTTAATGTGTGTTCTGTCTCCAGTTCAGACTCCCTGTCCTATACAAGTTTAGAAGGAAGAAAAATCTGTAAACCATCTTCTAATGTGTAAACCATCTTGTACTCAACTAAATACAGGCCAAGACTTATCCTGGTGTAAGAATAGAGCTAAATAAAAGCGGGTTTAATGCATTTCTAGCTGTTTGAGATATTGTCCACATACTGAAGTGTTTGCTCTTTCCACACCCTGCTGTACCAATTGCCACACAAGGAATGGCAAATTGCTGGTCTAATTCCATAAAAATCATGTGGTGGCTTCTCCACCCTTGGGGAATTCTCCTAGAAAGCCAAAGCTGGTCTGGAAACTATTTTTTGCTGTTGGAAGAGTTTAAAGGAGCTGCCTCCCAGCAGCGAGTGGAGCCTGTTGTGCCTGACAGATGTTTGCAGTCCTGCCTCAGAGCTGCGTGAGCTCACATCTGAGCCTGCTCCTGACACAGCACATCTGAGAGGGCTCCTTTGCCGAGTGTCATTTGCTTTTCCACCCAACTGAGCTGATGTGCTGAGTGCTGTGTGCAGGGATACCCTGCAGCCAGCACCCAGGGCTCTGAGGGATCTCTCAGGCAGTTCTGGGCTTGTCTCCTCCCTGGAGCCTCCTGATCGGAGTATTGTGAATAACACAAAGCATGTCCTCCGTTCTGTGTGCTCTAGTGGCAGTGGCAGCTTCCTGAGGTGGAAGGCAGGATGACTTAGGCATTGTCTGGAAGTGGAGAGGTGAAACCTGCTGTGTTGTTCTGGGAGCTTTTTCAGCTTGGCTTATCTGTTTGTGCTCCTGCCCTTTGCCTTCTTTCGCTGACTATTGGGTGTTTGTAACAGGGGATTTTTTTTTCCCCTATTTATAGTAAACCTGAGAGGGGAACCTGTCCTCCATTGGAGCCTGTGGGATTTTGCCCACTTCAATGAAAACAATTGAAAAGGGCACTGTAAGGAACACTATTCTGTAAAAACCATTTCCTTGCTGTTCTCAGCTTTGTACTTCTCATTGGTGATTAAAATGTAAGTTTCTGTTTTGATATCAAAGGTAAATTTAGCAAAATCCAATTTTTCTTCGTGATTTTGCCTTTTTCTTTCTTCCATGTTCTTTACAATGCCCTACAAACACTCACATCCTGTATTTCATTAAGTGTTCCACTGGCTTGCTGAGCATTGCAGAAGAGGTACAGCATTGCCTCAGGTGAGTTTTAGCAGCCAGGGTGTGGAGCTTTACTTGAGAGTCTGAAAAACTAGAAGAGTTTGACTTAATGCTTTTTATTAGAATTTTGCTTTCTTGCAAAAAGTAGGATTTTGTTTGTTTTCCTTGCTTGGTGAAGGAAGGTCTCTGAAGTAAATGTGATGTGTTTTTCTTCAGTCAGGATTTAGCTCTAGGAAAAATGAGCCTCTCCCTGTTTCACTGCCACTCTCATCTGGAGGGATCTGTGTCTAACCAGAAATGTAAATACCTGCTTGCTTCCCCAGCTTAACTTCTGAAAAGCTTGGAAAGTAATTTCCTTCTCATTGAGAATTTAGGATGTTTTATTATTTCTTAGATTAAAACAGCAGCTGCAACTATATGAGCATTTCAGTTTCCTCTCTTAGCAGACCATAGTGCTATTTTAGGAATCAGTCACCTGTCCCCCCCTGTTCACACTGGGGTGTAACAAGCATTTGATCTCTCTCAGGTCTGTCTGTCTGTCAGTAACATACCCATGGAGCTGCTCCTTGTGCCTTGTTTGATCCCTGAGTCCGTCCATCCATCCATCCTGGCAAAGTGTGTCAGTGTGTCACTGCTGGTGAATGACACTTTCCTTTTCCACAGTCTGTGCCCCTCCCTATTTATCATTCATTTTGCCTCATGTTAACTGTGTATCCTCAGCATCACCTCTTCTGCCTTTTCCTCTTTTTTTTTATTTGCTGGTTATGCCCTATCCCAGCTCATTTAATTGCTTATTACTGCTGCTGTATTTATTGATGGATGGCTCATTTCTTTCCAAGCCACATAATCTGCACTCCTTCCTTTGCTGAAACTTGAAAAATGCACTTGGAGAAATACTTGAGGATAGGACAGTTTGTGCACTTCAGGCCAAATTAGAGACACAAATCTCATCATCTTTATTAGGGTGTGCATCTAATGTTTCACACAGCACTGGGGAAATTTATCTCCCTGCCTCTGTTTCTCAATTAGGTCACAAATTATCCCTGATTATATTATGGTTACTGACACATCAGTGCTGCTTTTTTATTTTGCCCTACCTTTCTTTTTAAGAGCTCTCATGCTTTGTCTTGCAGGTAAGGCAATTAATGGTTCTACTGCTTGTAATGCAGTGATAAAATCCTCGCTGCCTGCAGTGGGCAGAGGATCAATCCTCATTTCTGCCTGTCCTGATGTCCTTTTTCCCCACCTGGTGCTGGAGTGCTGAGTGTCTTGTTTGGCACAGTGGGAGGGGCACGGGCACGTCTGTGGTTTCTGGAAATGCTCCCAGTGCAGTTGTCACATGCTGCTACTAAATATTGCATTTCTGTGGGTTTGGAAAATCAAAACAACCACCTTCTCACAGTCTCCCAACTGCAGCTCTTTCTGTCAAGTCAATGAGAGGTTTTTGAGATTTTGCTGCTTTATTTTTATGTCATAACCTAATTCCAAAATAATCAACTGCACCTAGCCAGTACAGCTGTAATACAGAATATGCAGATATCTCTACTGCAGAGTTAAAAATATAAATGATAAAAAATGAGTAATGGTGCTCAAAGAGTAATGTGTGTAAAGTCA
The DNA here is from genome assembly GCF_028018845.1 of Melospiza georgiana. NCBI lineage: Eukaryota > Metazoa > Chordata > Aves > Passeriformes > Passerellidae > Melospiza > Melospiza georgiana. The sequence continues at coordinate 11,998,079 of NC_080442.1, forward strand.
AGCACTCATAGATAGGAAGGATCAGATTAAAATCCCCACTTACAGGACATTCTAGGATTTTCAGAAGGATCTAACCAGGTGAGGTATGTAGTTCCATAGGAATGTATGAAATATGGTCTAAACCATTATGTACTCTTGAAAATGCAGTTGTTGATCTGTATTTTTGGATATCTGTATACTTTCAGAAGTAATCCTGGTAGGTGGGAAGTCTGTATTTAACTCAAAGTCGATGGGATTTAGCCATTAGTGGTTTTGTATTGGTACTAAGCCCTATATATGTATGGGAAAAAAAAATAATTCTGAAATGCTAGGCCACTTGTCAAAAAAGAGGGACTTCCTTGGATGTTTAGGGGATTTCCTTTAGAACATGTTTCAAAAATGTCAATGGGAGTGAATTAAAATATATAAAGTTTTAAGTTGTTCACAGAAGTGAGGCCATTACTGCAAAAACTATGCAGTATTTGAAGTTCTTAAAACATAAAAAGCAAGTGTGTTTTGCTTTTGAACGATTAATCTTAATCCAATTTTTTTTTTTTTCAGGTTAAGCATGAATTCTCTTTTTCAGTACCGTGCCAAGTTTTTCCTCTTTGAAGATATCATTAAAAACACCTCAAAGTTCCTCTGCCTCACACAATGTTGTTTTCAGGAATTGCTTGAGGTAAGCAGAAATGTAACTTGGTGTTATAAGGTGAATCATTAGGAAATGAGAAAAGAGATGAATTAATGTGCTGTCCATGAAATTAGCATTCCGATAATTGTTTGGTTTGTAATTATATTGGGTTTAATCTAACAATAATACTAAGAAATTGTGGGTTTTAAAACCATCCTTTGTTTGGGGGAAAATTTTAATTTCTTTAAAACAATTCATTTGCATCTATGCTTTTCTAAGTTTCTTTTTTTTGTTTTTTTGCTAAACCTCTAATGAGCTGTTTATACAAGCAGATACATTAACCTGGAGGATAATTCCATTTCAAGAGGAAGAATGAAGGACAAAATTGAATGTGCACCGTTCCTAAGGTAATGGTAGCACAATGTACCTAAGTGCTTTGCTATTGTAGCCTCATCAACACTGAGCTGCTCAGAATTCTTTGGGATGTAGATCACTTCTGAGGTGTGAAAGGTGATAACCACTCTCCATATTTTACTACTGATGGACCTCTCAAATGAGGTGTGTGTGCTGACATCTCCATGCTTTGAAGATTTAAAGACCTCAAATACTGAGAAAAAGAGACTGACCTTGAAACTCCTGCCCCAAAATTCCCTTTTTTTGCACTATTGCTTTGCTGAATATATTAACTTGTGGAGAATCCTATAAAGGAAGATAATATTCATTGTGTTATTATAAATTTAAGTCTCATGCCAGATAATTCCTAGTGAAACATTTTTGAGGTGACTCCTGTGTTCCAAGGAACAACTTCTAATGGGTGTGAAGGAGACAAACTGCAGCCTTAATGTTTTATATTTTCCATCTATCAGAGGTATTTCTGATTCTGAACTGTTGCTGAAATTAGGATTCTGACCAACTTTCATTGCAATTTATGGTATTCAGGAAAAGAAATACTTTTAGCAATTTAACAAGTATAATTTTCTCTAGAATGTTTTACAGTTATCAGAATGTCAGGAATTTGTTGAACTTAAATGAATGTAATCACACACTAAACTTTTCTCTGGTAATTTCAGAAGACAGCTTTGTAGAGTTTTGCTCTCCTTGTCCTCTTATTTTTATGTAAGTGCTGACAACAGGAGATGCTTGGGTATTCCAGCAGCAGGGGTCTAGAGGAACATGGGATTAGTCTGATTTAGATGGAAAAAAATTGTTCTCCATGGTTTCTGTAGTCATACCTATTTTTCCATTACTGCATATTGCTTATTTGTGAAAGGGGAGCATTCCAGCAGAATATATTACAGAAGTCTGCACTAGAATAGTCTGAATATAGCAAAGGAGGATCACTCTTGCTCCTGTGTAGATCAAATCTAAGTTGGACTTTGTGCTGAAATTAAAATTGTCATGACAAAATCTGGGCAGGATCTGAGATTTTCCTTTAAAATTGATAGACTACAAAAAACCTTGATCAACTTGACATGCTAGAGAGAACAAAACAAAGACACGTAGAAAAAAAGCAGAGATTTTGTTGCTTGCATTTAATGTTTTCTATGTAAGATACTGCCAACAAAACAAATAAATTGTTATATTTGATAACATATAATCTGAAAAGGTTGATTGACTTGCCTGGAAAGAGGGGCTGTAATCTTCAGGAGTCCATAGTCTGGATGCCCTTCCCCTTTGGTAAACTGAGGGAAATTATCATTTTCAGAACAAATTCACAATTTTAAACTGAAACTACACTGTTTCTACTGAAAAAAAATCACAACTTTTCATAAGGAATTAAATTATGCTTAAATTAATATAGTGACATCCATAAACATGAAGGTGCTACTGCTTGATTATAGAAAGCAGATGAATCAATCCACTCAGTGGGAAACAAAGGGAAAATGCTCTAATACTTTAGGTGAATTACAAGTGTTTTTACTAGTCCTGCAAAGTGTGATATCTCCCTCTCTATATGTATATAGATTATGTATAAAATGCCATTCATCCTGTAAGCAGCTTGCTTTTGGTAAAGGCTGTTTTCCCACTAATCTCATTTTGAATCATCTTTGTTTTCTAGACTTTCCTAAAAATCAGCTGATTTTTGGCAGTTGCTGTTTACAACCATGGTAAAAGAATTTCAAAGTGATAGACAGGAAGCAGAACAGATCTCACTGGATTTTGTAGCACTGCTCATAAAATCCTTACTGCAATTCTGGCCTCTTGTGTAGTGGATGTGTGACACAGCAAGGCAAAAACCCACCAATATTTTGTTAAATGTTTTAAAGACTTTTGTTGCACGATGCAGGATTGAGTGTGATGGATACTGTGGGTAACAGCCAACACTGCTTGCACAATGAACCTTTTTATATTGCACAATTTATAGTTCTGTTGATCCAGCTCATTGCAGCCCTACAAAACTAACTTTTGGGTTCAAATGTTCACCCTGATGTCAAGATCTGATATTTTTACTTCTCCTTTTCGCCTAATTTTATTGATTTTTCTAGGCTAAGCATTCCATAAATTAGTTATAGCAAGAAGGCATATTGTGGAATGTGATATAATTGGCAACTGATTGTTGATGTAGGAGATTTATGTTGCCTTATAGTAATAGTTTCTCATAATTGGAAACATATGTGATTTTTAGTGTCTAGACTTGGGAACTTTCCCAGGGAGGAGTTCCAGGTGGTTATCTAAGCATAATAGGCCAAATGGCTACTTAAAGGCTGCAGGCAGACATGGGAAATATGTAAATGCTGCTAGCAAATGTAATTATTTCATAATTTGACGTTTATAAATTGTACTATATCAGTTTACATCTAATGGTTTGACCAGTTGATTTGTTCTACAAATTCATGTTAAAGCCTGAAATTTGCTTTCTCACTGAAATATTATAAAATACACTTCAGAATTTCTTGATATATCTGGATGACAAAAAACTTTTATCTATCCTGTGCCTGATTTAGTTGCATTGATAAATGAATGTTTAACTTAAAATAGCAAATAATTACATTTATAGAATGAATCCTGTGAAATTTGGTTTGGTACAGTGAAGTTACCTGGCACCCTGAGCTTTGTCTTTGTTTGTGGTAGCCTGATCTCTGGAAGGACCTCAGAGAGGAAACATGTCTGGAAGTTGTACAGCCTACTAAAACATGTTGTGATTTGATATTTCCTTGATCCCAGTTTGCCTTGAACATGCTCTGCACGTTAAAACATCCCTGGAGAAGGAAAGCACAGTTGGCTATCCCAGCATGAGTTCTCTGCAAATATTGTTCTGGGACCTGCACAGCCTGTGACTCACAATGAATATTTTCGGCTCTGGTTCTGACTGTACAATAGGAAATAGAAATGAGTATAAGTGGGGGCCTAACACTGGGTGACTTGATCATTGTGGCTTGCACAGGGAAACATGGAAGAGCTGTGCTAAAGATGTGAAAAGTCCTCTCAATTCAGTTTTCATGTGCCAGATGGTTGTTTCTTGTTTTTTTTTTTTTTTTTTTTTTAATCCTACCTGTTAAGATAGCAAAGAATGACATACGTTATCTGGCTCTGCAGCCAAGTGTGTGGTCCAAATTATTTTCACAGAATGCCTGACAAAGTCTGCTTGCTTGTCTGCCTGCCTCAATCATTTTTCTCAACTAATGAGAAAAATCTGCCAAGCGTTGTTGGGCTAAGGCACTAATTATTCTCAAACAAATGTTTCAATTTTGCACAAGTTAGGAAGTGTCTCTGTTTTAAATGATTACATGCCAAGATGCCAGAGTAGTTAGACCAGTTTAGTTTGTCAATATGTCTGGAGGTCCCAGAGGACCAAAGAGATGAAATCATTTAAAGCAAATGGGACTGCAGTTTTAGGCGCTCTTTTAGAAAATACTGCTGCAATACTTTTTTTTTTGTGTATGTTCATTTTTAATGAGAAGTAGTAGGTCTCTTTTCCTTCTGGAAAAGTGCATTTCTTGTGATATTCCTGGCTGCATTGGTCCTCAGATTCTCTTGGTTTTGGCACTGAATTAAAGGAAATTTTGTGACCAGTCACGCAAGATTGGCCCATCTAATCCTTTCTCAGATTTTGTAGCCTGCTCATCATCACCCTATTCAAGCAGTAAGGAAGTTGGTCTCTGATAGTGACAACATTGGAAAGTATCTCCTTGTAAAACTTTCAGTTGGATTTGGCAGCTGGAAGCAGCTTGAACAATGTGGGGGAAGCTTACAGCTCATTTTCCAAGCCATGGTTCCACACTTGGGCCTGAACTCCACATCTCAGTGCTCAGAAATTGGTGTGAGCTTCCAGAACGGCATTGTCCCACCTCTGATCATGGAATGTTTAGGTCACATCTGTTTGTGCCAAGGTTCTGATGGTGTCTCTGGTGAGGTGTGTGCCTCTGCTCAGCTCTACCTTTGCTGACAGCTGCACTTCTGCCATCTGCCTTTCCCACTGTTTGTCCTCATCCCAAAATTGCTCTGAAAGAAGCAGATAGATTGCCAGGCTTAGGGGCTCCTGCTGGGTTTGCCCACATGTATACCAACAAAAATCAGAGTTTCCAAGAACTGTCTTCCTGCCTTTAATTAGGGAGCTGCATCTTTTCAGAGAAAAAAGCATTTTAAAGATGATGAGAAATTCAACAATTAATTTCATAAGGATCATTGGAGAGGTTTACTTGAGCCAGCTCTGCAGTTTGCTTCATAGACGTGTGTTAGCTCAGAATTGTTGGATTAATTTGTTTCTAAAGCCTATATAAAGAGTAAGGGGAAAATTAAAGGATTAAACCACCAGAAAACAGAACTTGGAGCATTTCATGACTTGATTATTTTCCAGCAGCCACCTGTGCCAAGGAAGAAAACGTGCCTAAATATTGTGGTATTTGTATCTCCTCAAACAGTTACTCATAAAGAGATAAATGGGCAGTAATAACATGTATTTCTCTAATGGTTTATGTGTTTTGTTTTTAACACATCCCCTTCTTATTTTGGGGGGAAAAATGAAACCTGGTGCCTGGATACTTTCTATCATTAATGGGTTATCGCCTTATCTGTAGCCACTAGCTTAATTGCAATCTGTCTGCTTGGGGCATGGTGTGTGCTTTTTAATATAGATTTTGAGAATTATTGGTAAAAAGGAGATGTACTACGTGGGAAAACTCATCTAGTCTGAAGGGCTGGGCAGTGCTGGCAGCTCCTGGAAGAGCTGTGTGGCAGCAGAGTGTGCAGATGGATGATCTCAGGCAAAGGCATTGCAAATAAAACATTCCTGGTTCTCACTGAACGAGCTGTGAACCCCAGGGTGCTCCTCAAAGTTCAACACCCACACAGCAAAGAAGGTTTTAGGATAATGGTTGTCACATATTTTGAAGAAGTTTCCATTTTCCATCTCATTGTTCTTTTCTTGGTTGGTATTCAGTGTATTGTTTTTGCTAGATAATTATCTCACTTGATTTTGAGGTGCTGGCTGTCCTTGGTGAGGCCTAAATCTTACCTGTAATGTCTATTACTTTGGTTTAATCAGAACGCACACACTCCATGCAAAATTTTGATTGGCTTCTTTTGCTTTTTTGACTTGTCTGCTGAGAACTGCAGCAACAGGGAGGGTCTAAATTTGGTTAAGTTGGGGTCTGTGCTCCCAGACCAGTGAAATCCTGGTGGCAGTGAGAATATCAGGACACCCAGTTGTGCCTGGACTGCCAGCACGTCCAGTACCCTCCCTGTGATGCAATTCCTTTGTAGGTGTGTGAGCTTCCCAGGCAGTTCTCCTTCCATTTTAAGGATGTTTTGCACATAAAAGAACTTCCAAGCTTTTTTTTTTTTTTGGTAGCAGAGGATGCCATGTCATACATCAGTTTCATCATATTCATTCTTGAAATACATTTTATGTGTCTTCACTTAATTTATAGGAAGTGATAAAGACACAAAAGAGAAAACTAAATGTTAATGTAGTAGTTTATTGTAATGGATTATTTTTTCTAAAGTGGAATACTCTGAAATCAGCTTACACTGCAAATTAGATTCCTGGAACCCCTGATATTTCCTTATAAGCAAAAAGATTTTCTGTGACTGGTTCCTCTGTCATTGACACTTTGGCATATTTAGGCTAATTCCAAATGCTAGTCCTTGTATGTACCACTAATACCTCTCTTTTCATAAAAATGTCCTAATTTACTTGATTTTCCCTTTTTTTGTGTGTGTAAAACTGAAATTTGAGCACACTAAGTTCAGCTGCATGTGTTTGTACTATATAAACCTTTTTAAATTGAAGTTTAGTTTTATGAACAGGCACAGTTTTTTCAACTGAAAGGCTGTACTTTCCATCCAAGTACACTTCCTATTTTGTCTATCTACATGTGCTAGTTTGCAGAAGTGCAGTTGAAATCTAGTGGGAGTAGCATTCCATTGTAGCTACACAAGTGTTGCATTGTTTAAAAACCAGAAAACTTTGCTATGTAAACCCTATTGCTCTTCTTTCCCACAACTTGCTGTTACAATTCTACCTAATTCAGTAGAAACTTAATTGTACTTAATTTTCTCTTTTTCGTAATAATGATTTCTCTGGAATTATAACTCCACCAAGTTAAAAATGTTAAAATATGTGCAGTTGAAATAATGTGGAGAGGAGTTGAAAATTTGTAATTTGTTGCTTCAGTTGGAAGGCTCTCAACAGCTTGGCAATGTCCCCTATTTGCACCTATTAAGTAACCATAAACAAATTTCTACCATTGAACTGATTTAATGTGGTTAATAATTTGTATTTGAACTTTTGCTTTTTTAAATTTTTTAATGCAACCTAAAGGATGCCCTTATTGAAAAGAAGATGCTGGGCCTCTGATTTGTATTATTCTGAGCAGGAAACGTATCAGCACTGCTCAAGAAACCAGTAAATTGTTCTTTCCATGGTGCTTGGGAGGGTGATGAAGTGTCTTCTCAGGGGTCTCACTCTCCAGTTATCTCTCAGTGCATCAGTAACATCTGAGTATTGCATCAAGTGATTTTCCTGTGAGAAGGGAGCTCTCCCTTACCCAGGTTAGCCATAACTCACCCTGAGGGCTGGAGCACAATGGATGTGAGATTTCAGCTGTCAGGTACAGGATAGCACATCCCATTGGTGATGGGAAAGAGGAGATTGGATGCTCCAGAGAGACCCCAGCACTGTGCAAGCAGCAGGGAAAATTCTCCCTGTCCCCTGGAATATTGGTGCTGTTCCTGTTGTGCTGGGCAGAGAAGCATTCAGCCTCAAGGGCTGTGAAGTTTCCAGCTCTTCACACGGTGTCACTGTTAGGTAACCCAGCAGGGCACAGCTGTGACCATGGTCACAGGGGTCTGAGGATGAGGGAAGAGACAAGGATCTGACTCCATGTTTCAGAAGGCTTGATTTATTATTTTATGATGTATATTATATGAAAACTACGCTAAAAGAATAGAAGAAAGGATTTCATCAGAAGGCTAGCTAAGAATAGAAAAAGAAAAAATGATAACAAAGGCTTCTGTCTCAGACAGAGAGTCCAAGCCAGCTGATTGTGACTGGCCATTAATTAAAAACAACCACATGAGACCAATCACAGATGCACCTGTTGCATTCCACAGCAGCAGATAACCATTGTTTACATTTTGTTCTTGAGGCCTCTCCTCTTCTCAGGAGAAAAAATCCTAAGGAAAGGATTTTCCATAAAAGGTGTCTGTGACATACAGCTCCTCACACAGTGTCACTGTTAGGTAACCCAGCAGGGCACAGCTGGGCAAAGTGCTCTCTTGAAAACCTTGTCAATGTATTTTGTCATGTCAGCATTGATTGAACTGCAAACATAACCTGTGTGCTTTAAGACAACACTTTTTGTCTTGCAGAATTAGGGGAGAATTAAATCTGCACCGTGCTGTAGCTGCTTCATTCTCTTCCAGCAATGGTCCTCCCTGTTTCTTTAGCAGGAAATCTCTGTGCCCTGCAAAAGGGAGTCACTGATGCACAGGATTTCAGCTGAAAGTGGATTTGGTTGCAATATGTAATTGAGCAGAGGAGGGACAGAGGTTTTAAATTATGGAGTTGATTTTAACAGTTGACACTGGCATTAAATGTTCTATATTTGTAACTCCTGCTTTAGTGGCTAAAATGGACATTTTATAGATAGAAAATGTGATCTGAATTCCCCTTGTAGGCTTGGCAGATAGGTTTGAGAGTGATTTCATCTTTTGTGTGTAATTTTCTTTTGGCAAGAATGAGTGCAGGGGGTGCTGGAGAGGTCAATTTGTCTATGTTTATAGGTGCTGACAGGTTTTCTGAGATTTAATTTTAATTCAGCTTGTTTAAAAATTGCATGGCAGTGTTTTGTAAAATACACTGTTGCCAGATTTTGTGTTCACTTGTATACCATCAATTTTGTGACACAAATTGGATTTATTGATAACCAGTGTGTTACAGTCAGCCAATAGCTAGTTAAATCTGAGCTTTCAAAAGGTCGATCTGTATTTTATAAAGCTATGCATTCCATGGGTTTATATGTTGCTAAGAGCTAGCTTATGCTTTTAGCAATTAACCCAGTCAGTAAGGAAACTACCCACTTAGAGGTTTTTTGTGACTTGGATATTAAATGATAGTTTAAAAATTTGGGGGTTTCAGGTGTTTGGAAAAGAGCTACTTTGAAGGTAGGAGAAGTCATGGTAAAAGTTCTGGTTATTTCCAAATAAGATCAAATTTGCATGATTGGGAGAAAAAAAAAAACAAACAAAAACCCAAGGCAAAATTAATTATTTATAGCAGCCTGCATTTACGAATCTTTAACCTCAAATCTTTGCTTGTACCTTCCTTTCTCAAGTAGCACCTCTTACTTGATCATGAACTGATCAAAACCAAAAATTATGATTAAAACCAGTGCCAGTAGTACTGAATGGTTACACTGCAGGGAATCATAGCCAGTTAAAATTAGGAATTTCTGAATAGCGGGGCTAGACTCTTAATCTTAAACATCTCTGGAAAAATTGCAGCCCTGATCTCCACGGGGAAGGAGGGGAAAAACATTGATTCAGAAAACATGTGCTGCGCTCCACTGTATAAATCTGGATCTCAAAAATAAACTTTTTTAGCATGCTCAAAAGTTGTTGCTGCCTACTGCCAAGTAGAGAATTTAATAAAGCGTTTAACTTTGTGCAGCCCAAGCCAGCTCTGCAAACACATGCTTTCCTGCTGAGATCAGGGTGAATATCTAGCGCAGGGTGCAGGAGCCAGACTGTGGAGCAGCCCTGTCTGCCTGAATCCCTGCTCTGACTCCAGTTATGGCTGGGGTGGGCTCAGTTCCACGGCTGGGATCGCTGCAGAGTGAGCGTGCACAGCTCTGCTCCCCGCTCTGCCATGCAGCTTGCATTTTCAATTGTTTCAGCAGGGCCTCTTGCCTGCTTGGTAAATGGACATATCCACCTTCCCAGTTGAAAAATCTTTTTATAGAAGATGTTTTGTGCTCCCCTCGCGTATCTTCTAGTGCAGGGTTTTGGAATTCGGCCGCAACCATTTTTGAAACAGCCTCTTAATACAAAGGGAGAAAATTAATAGATTGTTTAAAAAGTCATATAATTTTCATTAGTTCTCTTTGAGAAGCTTTTTCAAATCTAAATTTAGATATTGGATTCAGTATCGATGGGGAAAGGAGTTGAAAACCTGGTTTTGCTTTCAGTCGGAAGAATCCAGCTTTTGTTTAGCCACGTGTGGCGATAAGAGAGGGCTGAGTTAGTGAGGGCAGCACATCAGGCTCTGGGTCAGGGTTTGTGTTTCAGATCCTTATCCTCCTCCCAGGAGGGTCTGGGGCTATGGGGAAATGAGCTTGCTTGCTTTGTTTTGGGAGGAGTGAGACTTACATAATGCTGAGCAGCACTAATGCACAGACCTGTCAAGGCTTGTCCAAATCTGGCCAAGGGACTGGGGCAGGCCCATAAACAGAGGAAGGAATTGTTTATATGGCAGCCACGTGAGCAGCCATTTCACAGAGTACCATCCCTGCCCTGTTCTGTCAAATAAACACCTCTTTCCAAAGTGGCAAACAGGAAGAGCATACTTTTTTTAAAGCTAAAGTAGCAATAATGCTGCAAAACTGTCTTCCTAAGATTTTGGTGTAATGGAGGCTTGGGAAATAGTAAAGAGGACAGTTCAGTCTTTGGAAAACTGAGAAAGAATTTAGACTATCAGTGGTGGCACAGGAAGAAAGATCCATAAAGATCTGCAACGGTCTCATCTGAATTGCCCAAACTGGAATGAAAGAGATCTTGGTTTTGCTCCTGTTATTATTTATTTACTTGTCAGGAGTGAGAAAAAAAAAGGGAAAACCTCACCAACTTCACAAAAGGGCAAATAATTTTTTTTTTTTTTTTTTTTTTTTTGCTCAGGATCATCTTGCTCAGTGTGAAGGCCAGAGCCCAAGAGGTCAGAGCACACAGATGGGGAAGAATATCGGCTGGTAATTATTCTGTAAATTATTCTTTTTCTGCCATTTGTAATAGGGCTACTTCAGGCAATACTTTTGACTAGAGACAACTTTATCTTCTTTTCTGTTACTTGTGGGGATCACACATTAACTTTTGAGGATCTTGCATCTCAATGCCTTCAATAAGTTCTCCTTGCCTGCACTTCTAAAAACAGCACTCAGGGCTGCCCGTCCAACACATGGAGCCACTTCTGGCTTGATGGTAAAAACCACAGATTTGTTCACCTCACACAAGCCCTACAACAAGGCAGTGGTTGCCTGTTCAAAAGCATCCTATATTCAGCCTTTATTGTGAGCTTGTAGTGTTTTGTTTCTCTGGCATTTGGTCTCTGTGTCCGCCATTCTGACTAATGCAGAGAAAATCTGGGGTCGCACTTCCATGTCTCTCTCCTGATCATATTTGTTATTCTAAAGTAATAACACTGTGGCAGGGGTTTAGTTAGCAAAGCAAATAATGTCTGTTCAAATGAGTGAAAAAGTTATCTTCTTTTATGGCTGATGACATGACAACATTAATATATATGTGTGTGTGTATATATATATATATATATATAATAGTTTTGGGTGGTGCTTTCTAGCAGTGTTGCCATTCATGCTTTTTAATCTGCAATGTGATATGATGTGTTTGAATTAAATTCTAGTAAACACTTGCACCTTTTGGAAGAATCACCTTTTGGTTGTCACAGCAATGAGGACAGGGGAGAAGCACTAAAGGAGGTGTTTTCATAGGACAGGTGCAATGGATGAGTTTGTGCTGCAATTGCTCACTCCTTGTGCAAACTGAATAACTCTGCCTCTTTTTTATACACCTTTCTAGTACAAATTTTCCTTGGCAAGAAGTGGTAGTAGAGTAAAAAACTACCTAAATGCATTTGGGAGGTTAATCCAGATAAATGTTTAGGTTTTTTTTTTCAATTAAGTTTTGGGATGTGTGGTCGTTATCCTTGAGTCAACCAAATGTAGCCCATCATAATTGCAAGAAATACAAACAAGTAGCAGATGGATAAAATAGTCCTAGAATACCAAGTGGGAAAAGAAAGTTGTTCATCCTTATCTGAAATACAGGAAAAGCAAACATTCTCATGTAGCATTTGCCTGGAAGCATTCTGCATTATCAGTGCAATTTGACTCAATATTTTTGATTTTAAATTGAATGCTATTGTGCTCAAAAGTGGAGTATTGTGATACTAAGCTCCTTGACTCCTGCTTTGACTAGTTTAGTGGGTATTTAGAATTCTTTTCCTGTCATTCCCTGTTTAAACAGTTCGTCCTAATTTTCCGTGGAGTCACCCTCATACAAGAACTGTAGATCCATAGACAAAATTCTGCAAGCAAATGTGTTTTCTGCTGTCATGGGATTACGGAGATGTGGGTGAAAGATTAGGTTCCCCTGAGGAAATGGGTGCTTCTGCCTTTTTGGAGACTTCAGCTGAAGTCTTACATGTACATTGGTGTCTGTGGTTTCGCTCCCTTCACTTCATTTTGGTTTACAGTCATGATGAAAAAAAAAAAAGAAAAATAAAAATGAAACAAGCAATACCCAGGGCCAATTGGTCTGTGTGAGAGATTCTTGAGGTTTGGTTTTATTGTGTCAATCTGAAGCATGAGGCTGCTTCAAGGAAAGGGATGGGAAGAAGTGTTCTGCTAACTAGGCAATTGCATTAAAGTAACACTAGAAGGCTGAGAAACCAAGACAAGAAATGCAATTTAAAATGTAGGAACTGGACAGCATTCAGGAGAAGGAGGAGAGGCTGCAGATGCTGTGGTTTTGCTGCTTATTGGACCTCTAGCTGTGTGCTGCTGAAAAGAAATCCTTGAAGCCATGAAGAAACACTTGGATATGAGCTAGACCATTTTGAATTGCCCAGTCTGTAAAAGTTTATAGGGAAAGCAGGAAACCTGATAGCTGAAGTTTCAATGAATTGCCCACTTTGGCAATTATTCCCAACAGAAACAAACACCCTGGGGATTTTGCTTGGCACAGTCCACAACAATTGTTGTATGGTCTGCCTTCAACTGTACAAAATCTACCTAGGAACAAGTGGGTTTAAAACTTAAGGTATTGCTTGTAAGGTTTAGGATATTGGGATGAAGGCAGTCTAGGCTGGATTCTTAACTGCTGCTCTGTTTCCATATAACCCCAGGTTGTTTTGTCCTAGAAATGCAAAATTCCAGAGTCATCTCACTTAACTGAGATGTTAATTTTAGGATCACACATGTCCCAGATTCTCAATATAGTCAATGAGATACAAGCACCTCTGAAGGGTAATTTGCCCCCTGCAGGAGCTGAGCCTGCCCTGAAGGGAACTTTTCTTTGTCCATATGGTTGTGAGAAGTGAAAGACCCCCAATTTGTGATGCCTGATTTATTTAACTATGTTTGGAATTGTACATGAGCAAGTACATCTTACTTAGCTTTGCTTCTTCGGGAAAAATGCCTTGTGGTGTTTTTATATATGAAAACTTACCTTAAAATGTCTGAAAAGTGTGCAGGGAATCTTTCTGAAGCTAGAATTCTGCCTTGAGCTGCTAAGGCAGAGGGACAGGCTGAAAGAAAGTAGTAATAGATATTATACAGCATGTGAGTCTGAGTAGTGCACAAAGCTTGGATACAGGGAGAGACACCATAAATCCTCCAGATTTTCAGGGATATGGGTCAGGGAGCTTGCTGTCTTGTATCTGAGGTCAGAAGAAATTGAGGAGAAGAAGAAAGATGTGGTGCTGACAGAGCATAGGTGAAGGGATGATGGAAAGCACAGAGCTGGGCTGAGGACAAAACATGAAGAGCAGAGACACACTGTGACAGCTGAATAGGGGGAATTGGGGCATGCTATAAATGCATTGAGGGTTATAAATGATGTTCTTAATGTTTTCCACATTTAGAATAAAATACCGGGTGCAACCTCATTTTTGAATACTTTGTGCAATTCCAGCTGTCCCATCTCGAGAATATGATGCAAGTTGTGGAGGTACAAAAGAAAACAATGTGATCAGAGGGATGTGATGGTTTCTGTGCAAGGGAGGATTCAGTCACCTTGGTTTCTCCAGTTTTGAGAAAAGGTGACTGATAAGGGGGAGGCAAGATAGCCTGGAGCCACATAAGGCTAGGAGGAGCATGAAGTGAGAGAAGAGATAGTGATTATTTATTCTCACTTAAAAAAAAACAAACAAGTGAAGTGATCTGGCAACACCTAATTAAATTGTGGAAGTTATTGCTACAGGATGCTGGAGATGCCAAAATAGAAATGGTTTCTTAAAATGATTAGATAAACTCATGGAAAAATCAGTTCATAAAGAGCCATTAAAGATACTGATGTAGGGCCAGGCTCCAGCTCAGGAAATTTCCAAACTGCAGGTTTGATGAGAATTGGCAGGATAAATTCTATGCTTGTCCTGTGTTCATAACCTTTCATTAAACATCTGCTTTGGCTGTTACCAAAGCAGGACACTAAGGCTAAAGGGGTAAATGAATCTTTGGTTAACCTGCCATGTTTGCTTCTTCTTGCTAAGCCATACAGGAAAGGCCTGCACTGTCTACTGTGTAAACTGGATGCAATTTAGCCCTAAAAATTCTAATTTCTGCATATATTACTCTTTCATCTGCAGTATTATTTAAACATGTGAATAAACCCCAGTCTTTTGGGCTAAATTGAGCAGTAAAATTATGACTCTTTTTTCCCAGTGTGCTGTCCTGCATTGTCTTCTCTCTGTCAGGTTATATTGACACTGGCCCATATTATGTTTATTTTAATCTGGTCTATGAAAATCATCTTCATTGTCACTGTTTAATAAGAATACTGACCTGGGTCAATTACCTTTAATTATCTAGAAGACATCCTTTTAAGATAAGTATAACCTTGAAATATTATTAACTAATATGTAGACCCTGGTGTATAGGTCTCACCGAAAGCTGTTCCACAAGCAACTAATAAATGAAGTCTAATGAAACTGCTACTGTCATTTTGGACTTATTAGTCATATCACTTAAAATAGTTTCTGCTCCAATCCCCATTGCTCTGTCGTCTTTGGATTAGCAATATTTGCAATCTCCTGCTGAAGTGCTGCTTAGAGAGCCTGAAGTGAGTGATGAGCACAGTGGGATGCTGTATGAATTCTGGAGCTGCTCCTAGGGTTTACTCCCAGAAGACTTTCACACCTGTGTGACAGTCAGTAGCAGGCCAAGAAGCTTTTGTTGAACATTTTTCATGCAAAGTGATCTTTAGCTTGAAGTTTGGGCAGTGAGCAGCACAAAGCAACTGCTGCCTGAGAATGGAAGGGCGTTTTACAGCCCAGAGAAGGCTGTTTGTCAGAGAACAGAGAACATGAGGTTTGATCAAATGCCAAATTAATTTGTGGCAAGTTAGCTTGAGTAAATAGACATCATCCGAGACCTCCTAGTGTGTCATTAAAAGCTGAATATCAGTCATGGCTTACAGATGGGAAAACTGAAGTAGGGAAAGATTAAATGGCTTTCCTATGTGTAAAAGCAGGGCACTATAGAACTAAGGGGAGAACTGAAGCCTCTGGAATCCCTTTTTTCTCTCTGCTGAACCATGTTGTCTCAATTACAGGGGCAAGGACACTATAAGGAAAACAGGCCTGGGTGGGGGGCTCTTTCCCTCTGATCTCCTTGCATGCTATTCCTCCAAGAGAACTCCTTCAAGGATTACAGCCAAAGAATGTGCTTCTAAAAGCCATTTTGATGAAATCCCAAGACTAGCAGCAGCAAGCAAGCCTTTCTCACTTTCCAGCTTGATAACAAGTCTCACCGGTTGACAGTTTATTTTCTTTCCAACAATCAAGTCTTGAGTGAAAGAGCACTTGATTCTTGAGTAGGCAATAACAAGCGTAGGCATGGAGTTGTTGCCACTTGTGCTTTCATTTCAGCAGCAAAGTAGAAAACCAGATTTGCTGAAAATGAATTGAAATGTTTTCCTTAACCGCCTTCTCCATGTACATCTATTTTCTGTTCGGCTTTCTTAAATGGCATTCACAGAAGTTGACAAAGATTCCCACTTAAGTTTTTTTGTCTCTTTTAGCTTTTCATTTCAGGCTTATGTAACAAGGTAAAAGATTTATCAATCTTGCCAGCTTTTATAAAGGGCTAAATGTCCTGACTTTCTGTCCAACTGTGGAGGTGGTGAGCAGAATAAGATGAATGTGAAACCAAAGTGTAAATCTAACAGTGGAGTTCACAACACCTCATTATGGCCAGTGAACTCAAATGAAGAGGGAGGTCAGTGAGCAGCACTTAAACCCATGCCCTTAGAAAATCTGGTTAAATCAGGGAATGCATTGCCTTGCTTGTGACGGTAGTGTCTAGAGGGAACATAAATTATAGACTTGACCAAGCTATCTACATATGGAGGCAAAATTGTACTTCTGTGGAGCTGCTTTCCATTCATATTTCATGCAGTCTTCACCTATTCCCAGAGCTATCTGGTGGAAGCAGGGCTAATATATAGGTAAGCTGGCAAGTTTGGAGTTCTGGGAGCATGAATTGTTGCTGTTTTGTCAAAAGCCTGGGGCACTGAAGTGTTGGCCTTGATTTGTACCCTGAAGGGTTACTGTGCAGAAATATTTTGGCATAAGGGAATAGGGCTATGGAATTACTACTGAATGTTCCATGGGAGGGTCATGTCCAGAGAGATGTTTGGTATATTCTCATTTATTGGAGTTCGATACCATCATTGGCAGGTACCTTACAAAGATTCTTTTTCCAACTGCCTATCTTGTTTCTTGGTTATTTTACAGATATTTTGAGGAAATTTAATTCTGAACTAGTTTAAATCATCTCCATTCATTTTAAAAGTTCATTAGCATCAGATGTTACTACTACGCCAGATTCCATAATTTCCATAGTGTTTGAACAGAGAGAACCTTTAAGTCCCATACTTCATTAGAATAGAGCTATTTTTTATTTCTGTTATCCTCTATAAGTTGTGTTAGTATAACAAAGTCATCTGCCATCCCTAAAATTTCTTAGAATTTTGCTCCTAAAACTGTTCTTTGAATCATATTTTTTAGGACCTCTTAGGGCTTTGTGCAAAAAATCCTTCTCTCCAGCATTACGCAGACATTGACTGGGAAATCTCTTTATCAGTGGTTGGAATCAAAAGTAATTTTTTTTTCCTAGAATCCATTTTAGTCTCATGTACTGCTGCTTCTCAGTGTGAAAGAATCTATTTAACTGCCTGCTTTTTGGATGGCTTTTAATGTTGTTTTTAGATTTATACAAAAAGTATTTTGCCAATGAGCCTCTTCATCTTCACCACTAGAATGACTTTTAATGGACATCCAGTAGTTTCATACTAAGTAGTTTCTTTTAGCTTTATTCTCCCTAGGGAGGAATGCACTGAATGGCTGGAAATGTCAGCAGCTGCATTAGCTGAAGAGTTTAGCTGCTGCCACCTCCTAGATAAATCTTGCCCTTTCTCATTTCTGTGTTTCTTACTGTTTCCCTCAGAGTCAGCCAAAGAAACTTCCTGTCTGGCATAACACAGATTAGGAACTAAATTAGCAGCTATTATAGATGGGCATTTTTCTGTTTATTTCAAGGCGAAATCCATTAAAACTGGCAGAAAAGTTGGCTCAATTTCCACAGAGTCAACAAAATCAAGCAGAAACATGAAGCTGAGAGAAAGGAAGGAATGTGTGCAGCTGCTGGGAGCCCAGTCCAGCTCAGCCACTGGGCAGTGTAACCAGGAGCTGGGCTGAGCACAGGGAGGTGAATTCTGTGTGGGCATGGCCACTCCCTGGGCTGGTACTTCACACACAGGTGAGGTTTAACATGATAATAAATTTGCCAGCATAGTCACCCTTTACTCCAGAGTATCTGATCGTGGGCCTAGCTGTAGATTGGAAAACAATTAAGTGAATCTCTGCTATTACTCAGCCAAGCAGTTTCTGTCCTGCCCTCATAGACTGATAAAATTTAGTATTGCTGATAGTGATGGCTTAGTCATGTGTTTTGTCTGAGAATGCCTAGACCCAAATCTTCTCTAAGGCCATGACTATTCTTGATATTAATTCTTATAATTTATTTGTAGGCATGTTGCAGTGGTTGAAAACAGCAATTGAACAGTTGGAGAAATCCTCTACATTGTAAAATGGACCCATCAGCACATTTTGGTAATTTGTTGACCTCTCAGGAAAAGTCTGATATTAAGCATGTGTCTTTTTATTCATGTTCTGTGATCCACAAATTCAGAATTTTGGTTGTACAGCTGATTTTACACAGAAGTTTCACAGGCTGTTCCTTAGAATACAGCTCTGGATCTGTCCTTCATCAGAGCTCTTCAAAGAAAGGAGAGCTTATGCTGTACAGTGACAGAATTACATTAAACATATATAGCTGCTTGATTAGAACAGAGATCTTGTGTTCCAAGTTCTTGATGTTAAATACTGGAGTCAGCAAATCTCACAGCTGTGAAGTTATTTCCAGTGCCAGAAATCAGGTTTGTAGGAAAGAGATTGTATGTCTTGAGTCATCACTACAGATTAGCCCCCAGAAATGTTATTTACTGTAATGGGTTATCAAACTTCACATTGACTTTCAGAATGGGTGTTTTTACAGCTTATTGGTAAAACTGTTATATGAAGTTTTATTTTTTGTACTGGTAAAATGCAGGCCACCTCATTGCCAGGGTGCATATGATGTTAATGAAAATACTGGAAGTCTTTTAAAAAAAAACATTGTCACTGGTTTTGAATTAGTCAAGCATTCAGTCTCACAAGTTTGTTCCAGTTAGAAAGAGAATTTGATGTTGGAGACAAATGTCTTTCATCTAATCTTGTTTATTTAAAAAGACATGCCAAGTACCTTTTCCTTGAGCATAGGAGGATCAAAACCAGGAGATTGTTTTCAGCTGGTACCCAGACTCAAAAGCTCTGTCTAGGACTTTCTTTGTGCTGCATCCCACATTTGCCCAGCCTGCATCTGGATTTTCTTTCTAAAATTCTGCTTGTCTGTTGTCCTTTTCATCGTACCCACACAGCAGTCAAACAAACAATCCTTTACATAGCTTAAATTCCTGACTGTTCTTTTATATTCCTGTTTTGGCCTGTGATAAGCTGTGTATTGGGTTCAAGATTTGGTTCAAGAATCTTTTTTTCTTTCTGTTCTTTTTCTTGTCTTCTGTTAGTAATAGTATTGTTAAATAGTATGCCTCTGGTTTTTACTACCAGTGAGCACATTTTATCAGTGTGCTGCTTGCAGAGCAGGTCTGTGGACAAGACAAAGGTGAATGCAGCATAAAGTAAAACTAAAACTCAGGTAATCTGCTAATTCATTGAAGAGGAGGATGCATAAATTTTCTTGAATAGTGATTTCAGTGATTAACTTCTCATTTTCTTTTTTCAGCGCTCAGGTTGCAAACCAGAATTCTAAAATGATGATGGCAATAATAATGATAGATTTTGTCTAGAAGCTGAATAGTTCTGGTTGTGCTTCATTATTTACCAATCCCAAGAGTGATTTAACATAATTTTTCCAAGCAGCACAGTGCTCTTTTATCATGTCCCTTTTCCATGCCATCTCTCCCTCTTGTTGCAATGTCCCCAGATTCTTTCATCTCTCCACAGGAAGCTGTCAGGGAGCTGTGTAAATTCAGCAGGCAGGACCAGCTTTTCAGTGCCATCAGGACTCTCTTAGAGCAGCCCCTGAGCTAAAGGCCACCCATCTGCAGCTGCAGAAGTGAAGTTTAAAATCCCTTTTCCTTGGCACTCTCAAGCAGAAACAGCCAAATGGGGCGCAGGGCTGAGTTTGCCACTTCCATATGTACTTGTGGATAAGTTAGTGTCAGGATATCAGATTTGCAATAACCTAAAGCCATTAGAAATGGTTCATGAACATTCAGGCATGCATACATAATTCAAGTTAACTGAATACGTTTATGTGCATGCTCATAAAACGGAAACAGGTTGCAACTTATTAGTGGAATAAATGGAATTGCTTCTTTATAGCACAAGTTTTATGCTTCTCCCTAATTTAAACCCAGATCATTAAAATATAAAGTTGGCTGATAATTGCAATAAATATTCCTGTAACATTTCTACTTGCCAGCTTGTACATAACCTTCCTTTGTTTCTCTTTAAAAACATTTATTCTATTTCAGTTTGTTCAATATACGCCATGAGGATTTAAAATATGTGTACTGGTGGGTAACTAACTTCTAAATGAAGGCTTGAGGTAAAATATCAAGTTTTACCTGAGTTAAATTACTTTTAGTGGAGATTTGTTGAAAGGATTGAATCCACTTCACAATGGCTGTTGCTCTTGGCTAAATTCCTCCTACATTATCAGGCAGCTTTACCAATGTTATGTCACTGTTGTCTAGAGGGAGAACATAACCCACAATAAACATCACTTGTGTTGAGTGGGAAAAAAGTGGTGGAAACAGGTGTTTTTTCTGCCTAAAAATATCTGTATTTTTCAATATAAATCTTGAAAATTGAATAACTTCCAGCCATTTTAATCTACATGAAATGATGAAAGACCACGTCACATGCGCCATCCCATTAGGCTCAGAGAGATGTTTGTTTTTGGGAAATACTCTGTGTGCCTCAGCATTATGAAGGAACATGCAAAGGTTTTTTTGGTACTTTGTTTTTCAGTGTTTAAAAATAAAAAGTCCTGACATAGTTACAGTTTTGAGATTCGCTGCAGTAAAAAATAATTTTTCCTATACTCAAAAATTAATGTCTGTCTTGGGGCTTGATATTTTAGCAGATTAATAAGAAGACATGCAAGTTTAATCTTATTGCAGTCAGCGTAGGAAAAGCTGTCCTGTGGAACGTAATTTTCAGAAAGGCCTAGAATATTGGTGTCTTATATTTAAAATCTGTGTCTACAATTTAAAATCTGATTATTTTTAATAATTTTAATTATTGAATTTAAACAAAAGCCACATTAACAATTTCCGATTTAAGTTTTATTAGATGGATTTTGATCATAGTGAAATATATATATTTGTAAACAAAAAGTCCAAATACATTAATTACTTATTCTTCATATCACTTTAGTGCCACCTTATTTTTGGGATAAAAGACCATATGAAGGAAGGTAAGTTTCAAAGTCACAGCTCTTGCACCAAGAGAGTTAACTAAAGTTAGAGCAATTGGAATGACTTCTATTGATTCCCTGATGTATTCTTTTATTATTTTGCCACAAAGTGAAACAATTATAACTCTTAAATCTGTACACATTGATATGGGATGAACTTTCTGTTCTTCTAATGTTCAAGTAATCATATTTACAGGATTTGATGCATGAAATTACCTATATCTCTGTCCTTCTTATTTTATATCAGTAGAATACCCATGGAAAATAAAAATGCTCTGATTTTTTTTAAAAACCACACAACTGGATGAAGCTTTACCTTTTCCTTATGCCAACCTACATCCTCAGTATTTTCATCTTTGCTGCTCCTCCTTAGAATGAAAATATTTGTCCAGTTTTACCAAAGCCAACACCCAAACCTCCATACCACACAGCTTAAGAAGTAGTCTAAATCATCCTGCTTTTGTTGTGGGGTTTTTGTTGTTCTTTGTTTTGTCTGACAGAAATATGTGAGCTCCCAAATGCTTTTTTATGTTGTATTAATGAAGGCTGGATGCTACCTGGACATCAGGAACGGAAGACAGGAATGTTTCCAGATGAACTTGGAAGTTTGGCTCTGGAATCATGCCAATTGATTTTGCTGGAATCACCCCAATTCTTCTTTGGCAGATTGTTTAACAGCAACCTGGGGTTCTGTGGCCATGGGTCTGATGTCTAGGTCAGACTGCCCAGGATGGTTAGAACTTGATTTCCTTGCATTAATCCTTTTGATGTATGCCATGAAAGCATAGCCTGTAGCTGTCAAATTATATATGCACTGTGGGTGTAGTCTGTTTAAGTTCAGGACTTAGCATCATGTATTCCAATTCAATTTATTTTTATATCTCATCTTTCACACAGAGGGTCTGAAAATGCTCAACAGTGAGAGACAGAATAATGAGATAATGCTTTACAGAACTGTGAAAAGTGACTTGCATGCAGATAGCAAGCAAGGCAAAGGTTGGACTTGAGTGAGAGGAGACAGCTGTAAATTAAAAGCAGGAGTAGTATAAATACAGAGCAGTTCTGATAGAAGAGACCTGAAAAGTGTAGGGAAAATGTTTAACTTCCTGTAAGAGTTGCAGAATAGTAAATCTTCTACCTATTCAGTGAGGAAACATGGTGCTAAATTATATTTTGCATTGCAGGTATTTGTGTTATTGGGATTGAGCAGCATGCTGCTAGATTTGTTACTTATGGGAGAAATAGTATGAGGATGGAAATGTAAAAATCTTTTGATAGCATCTGGCTGATGATAGAGCTCCTACTGAGGGGCTTAATCAAGAAGTGATTGAACTGTGTGAAGGAAGAAAAATATCAAGAAAGGGGGGTATAAAGATAATTTTGGACAAAATTAATTCTGGTCTGAGCAAGAATCATAATTAAAATATAGAAATAGTGGTAAATCTTCTGGTAGGGAATGAGGTTGAGAGGAGGTGATAAGTATATAGGAGTCTATGGAGATGATTGGGTGTCTTGGGCTGGGTGAGCATTCCCTGATAATTTCACATGCCTTTCACCCAGGACATTTTCTCATTTCTCCCAACCTGCAATATCCATCTCTGCAAAAGGAAAGTAGATTTTCCCATTGTGGGATTTTATCCTGGTTTTCTTTGTTAAAGTCTTTGTGACTTTCTCAGTGAGATCTGAGTCTTGTGATGTTTATTGAACTAGTAGAATCGAGTTCTTAGCTGAAGACAGGTGTAGCAGAATCAGAAAGAACATTCTACCTTTGAAGTCCTCTACAGAAAAAGACAATATACCAATAGATTCACTTCCCCCCCCATTCCTGAACTACCTTAGTTGCATGCATACAGCCCTGATGTAGACCAGATTTGAATTGAGGACCATAAATAAATTTACATCAATTGCATAAAATTGATGGGCCAGCCTGAAACAAGCATAGGAGCTAAGGGAGAAAAAGAGGTTGAAAGCACAGAGCCCTAAGCAGTGAAGAATGGCAAAGGTATATAGAGCCTAAAAGCAGGAAAGAACTTCAAATATAGATTTTGCTCTTTGAGGAGAGCATCAAAAGCTGACTGTTGGAAAGGTTTGGGAAGGACAGAGTATAAATAACCGGTGCTCTTCTGGTCACTCATCTCTATTTGACTATATGTAGGCTGCAGTCTGAGGTTTCTTGTGTCCCATAAGAGCAAGTTAATAACTGATTTTTAGATGAAAAGCAGATGTCAATGTATTATCAAATGGTTCACGGTCAGAAGTAGTTGGAAAAAAGGCATGGCAAAAAGATGAAGCTGAGAGAGTAGGAAAATGTCATAAGGAAGATACCAAGAAAAAGTAAATGGATCTTCTTGTTGGAGACAAGAAGAGTCCTGCCCCAAAATTGTCAAGTGAATTTGGTTGGTCTTTGCTGACCTTCACTGAACTTCTGAAAATATCTGGAGTTAGAAGGTAATCTCACTCTGATTTGCAGAGTCACGAGCATCTGTGTATAGCTTCCTGCAAATTTTTGATATACACCTTAATATGCAGTGTAGCATGCTATAAAATTGAATTACCACAGAAGCTGTTTTGTTCCCAAAATTCCTTTAATATAAATGAGCTGGCTGGAAATAGTAGACAATTGTGGGGTGTTTCATAACCAGCGATGAATTTGTCATAGGACCACAATATAACTACTTATTAAATATTGTGACTATATTATCTACTAATAAGAAAGTCATGCTGTTTACCATCATTACACTAAGAAGTCACAATGAACCTCAACATAAGTCCTGACACAAATTATTATTGTTTACACAGACCTCCCAGCAGCCTGCTAAATGCAGTTTGCCAGTCAAAGTTTTGTAACTGTGATGCCTCAAACAGTTTATTCTTTTACATAAGTACAGGGCTGTAGTGCAGATTACTGGTGCAGTGTATAAATAAATCCTGATTTCTGCTCCCTCTCCAGATATACTTTATGAAAACAGAAAGGATGTTTGAAATTGCCCAGGTAAGCTGAGAGGATGCTATCTTGCATCTTCCCTCTATTCTTTTTATTAATAACTTTGTCATAGTTGGTGTAAAATTGTATCATGTTGAGAAAGGCTTTGGATCTAAAAGATTTCATCACCTTTAAATGGCAGTCAGAGGGGGAGCTTAACTGAGCACATGCACTTTCTTCTCTAGGAGTAGTTAATAAAATATGAACTTAGCACACAGTCTAATATTGATTTCTCTGGGAAAGACTGGATTGATATTAGATAATGATGTTGCATATGGACAGCAAATGACTTGAAAGACCTACTCAGCTTTTTGATATTCACACTGCATTTTCAGCGCATTTCTCAAATACATCAGAACATTTCCTATCTAACCAAAATGACTGCACCTGATATTTGTCAGAATGTTTGCTGGCATTCTCCCTGTGCCTCGGTGAAATGCTTTAGGTCAGGTTTTGGGATTTAGGGGCTTGGTTAGAGAAGGTGGTGATGTTCCCTCTGAAATTCAGGCAAGGAAACCTTCCAATACACCTCAAAATAACAAGTGTTGACTTTGCTATCTTTCAGAAAGTGAGTCAAAGAATGTTCTGGGAATTCTCTGAGGAAAGCAAAACCTTGGCTTTCCATTCCCTTGGATTGCTAGCCCAGAATCTCAGCTGTGTCTCTACAAAAACATGAACATAGTCAAGAAGGTGTCAAGGAATGCCAAAAACGAGGTTAAAATTAGGGTTGGGAAAGGAAGAGCTCTGTCAGCTACTACAGAGTGTTGGGTCAATCCTTCAGTAGCTTTTGGTACTGAATGTATCTTCAGCTCTTTCATTTATTAATTTATTTTAAAAAATTCACCTTTGCTCACACTATCTCTTTGCTGAGAGTTTAAGAAGGTTGTATTCCTGTATGGAATAATGCTCTGTATAATTGAGAAGAGTGCATCTCCTGTTTTTTGAGCCTTGTAGTTTTGCAGTAAGCCCCAGCCAGCATTAGGGTGCAGTACATTTAAAAGGAATGGTTTAGCACTGGATAATGAAAGCCTAGCAAAAGGAACAGGGTGGAAATGTGGACAAGAGGCTGGAGATTGGGTTCTGTGGCATATAGAGGGGTGTAGTTAACACTGGAATTCATCTTGATGTCAGGGCTACCAATAGACTATCCAAAATAGGAAGATGAATATTTTCCCTCCATAAAGTCTGAGTATCCTTTTGAAGAAGCTGCCATAGCTCAGTCTGAAATTGTGGATCCAATCCAGAAATAATTGAGAGAGGATATTTGACTTGTGGTATGTGGTAGTCAAGCTAGATGATAGGAATTGACTTTTATGGCTTCAGAAATATGGCTATTTGCTTTTCAAAGGATGTGCCTCAAGATGATGAAGTCTGGTGATTTTTTCTTATAGATTACCACACTTTGAGTCTTCTGACATCAAATCCTTAAACGCTCTTAATGCCATAGAAAGACTCTTCCCTCCAACTAAGGTAGAACAAAGAAAAGGTGAATATTTTTCCTTCAAATTAAGTACACATCATATATATATATATATATATGATATATTGTTTTGATATATATTGTTTTGATATATATTGTTTTTCTTCTATTAACTTTTTTTTAAGAATCAAGGCTTAAATGACTGTTTACTAAGCTTATTGCTTTATACATGAAGGCTGAGGGTTTCTGAATGTAAGTCTACAGATCAAAAGCTGCCATATTGAAATTGGCTAAAAGATTGGCAGAAGCCATAGGTGGTTATTTAGCCAATGGTGCATAACTTATTTAATGTGTAAGAGCACCTTAAAAATCCATGTGCATTTCTAATTGCATATTTCAGTCTTGGTATGTGGTGGCACAAGTTCGAATTTTTTTGTATGTCTTTCTGAAAAGCATGCTTTTTATTTGCCAGATCTTTAAAATAATGTAGATTGTTTAAAAAAATAAAACATAAAAAGGTTGGGGTAGGCTTAAAAAAAATTTATTTTCCTTTCATTATTAAAACTAATAGGAGTAAGGCCAAAAGGGGAAAGTTAAAGAATACACCCAGGGATGTATTTAGTCATGAGGAATAGCTGTGACAAATATTTCTTTTCATTAAAGCTTTAATCTAGTGAGCCTTGGAGCTGTGGAAGTGGTGTCATGCTCTGGGAGCAATGTGCTGATATTGTCCTGGTTTGAACACCAAAACCACCAGCACAAACCACCCAATTCCCTACCCTGCTGAAGTGGCAGGAGGAAATGTGCTGGGCTGTGCCCCCCAGAAAGGCAGCTTGGACAGGGCTGGATTGCTCCTGATCATGTGGGAGAGATACTTTGGCCTCTTTGACCTCGTGTGGTGAAATTCTCTGTTCAGCATCTCCCTCCTCCCAGAACATCTCTGGGTCCAGCACCCCAGTGCTTTGGTTCTACACCAACTCCGAGGGAAGGCTGCCACCTACTGAACTCCTGCAACATCTGTATTTGCCAATTTCTCACCCCAAGCAGTGACCAAATCCTGCTTCTGCTGCAAGAAATGTGTGATGGACAAGGTCCCTACATGGCCCAGCTCCATTCATCACTGCATTGGATGAGCAGCCTGGCACTTGCTAACAAATGTAATTTTTCTTTTTGTTGCAAGCATTAGAATGTGTGTTTTAACACACTAATTATAAGAGATGGCAATGAAAGTGAAGATAACAGGAGCCCACACAGCATTGCTGTTATCTGACCCTGACCTGAACTCTTCACTGCTCTAAGTGCTAAAATGCACTGCTAAGGATTTCTTGGGAAATTGGTGTGATATTTCAGTCACTGTCTCACAAAATTTAGAAGTGTCTTTAAAAAGCATTAAACCAATAAGACTCCTCACACTTCCAACTAAATGCTCAAGTGAATTTCATCAAAGATTTTCATGCAAAAAATTTCAATTATCATTCCATAAATATAGATGAAATAAAGTATATATTTACCCCCTAAACTCTTCGATTAATTCCAGAATGACTGAAATTTCAGATCTCTTCATGGCTTTTCCTCCTAAAAATCTTTCTTTTGGCAAAGCAGAAGGAAAGAAATTCAAGTTTTGGACATGTGCATATTCATTTCCAAAGGAAAACGGGACAACTTCAGTTTTGTATAAAAACTGAATCTCACAGAGTGAGTATTTTGGACATATTTTAGATACAGCTTCAAACTTTTGTTTAAAGTTGGTGATTTGGCTTCTCATGGATCATTTGGATTGGAGGATGACTACAGTAACTTCATGAAGCAAAGACAAGTATCTCCATAATACAAAGCTTTGTTTCATATGCCTCTGCTAGGGGGGAAAAAAGAAGAGACTGTAATAGAGTTTAAAATGGGGGCAATGAGGGTCTTTCTGATTGAAAAAAACTATTTTGAGAATTCTATAAAAGGATTAGATTATATTTAAATGCATCACAGTTTTTTTGTGACCTTGTATAAACAAACTTCAGCATCTGATAACTTGAAGCCTTTCCTTTAGGCAGCTTCTGGACCATTTGTAAAATTAAGATTGTTCATGGTTCCTGCCACACTTCAGCAAAATCATCTCCAGATGCTCCCTCAAAATTTGGCAGAAAATAAGACAATGGATAGAGAAAAAACACATTAGAAAACACAATTGCAGAAACATAAAATCTATATATTTTATTTTATTTTACTTTTTTATCATTTGCAAGATTCAGCTGTCCCTGTGCAAAGTGGGCAGTGCTGCTCTCTGCATCCTGCCTGGCAGAAAGTTATCTTCAAGAAAAATCAGCAACATCTTGTGTCACAATTTAGTTCCTGGTATTGTTATACCACAGAGGTAACTCTTGGCCAGAAAATTCCCATTACTTCAGAACATTCTGTAGCTACATGTTCCTTTTGGTTGTGCAGGTTATTTCTTAAGAGCCATCACAGCTCATAATTGGGGTGTTTTAGTGGAGATAAAGTTTCTTCAAGGTGGTAGGTGATTCTAGATATTATTCTAGATATTCCACACATTGGAAAAACCAGGTTGTGACTCAGTCATAGCAGAATCTGCTCATACTCCTTAGTTTAGCACTTGTTTAAAGGAATTATCTCATGGATTCACTCTTTTCCCTCTCAGGCAATCAGAGTCCCTGCTGTAGCTCTGTACTTTGGGGAGGGTGCAGATAAGACCTGGCACAAATTGGCCAAAATATTCACTCGGAGCTTGAAGAAAACAGGGGATCCAGCTCTGGTTTTAGGTTTTAGCACTGCTCCAGGCATCCTGATCTGGTTATTTTGCTTTTGGAAAAGAGCAGCTGACATAGCCACACTTATTTTGTGATGAAGCAGAAAATTCAATAGAAACAAGCTGGTATAATGTGCTTTTTATGCCTTTTTCTTTGCCCTCCTCCATAGTTTCCATTCTTGGGTTCTTTTCAGGTGAGTTCTCCCACTCATAAAAGCTGACAGGTTTCCAAGGATGTTCAAACAACTGGTTCTGATGTAATGGTTCCCTTTTCCAGCAGGCACTGGCTTGAAACCCATCAGGTCTTATCCATCTTTCATAGGGATCAAGGGCTCAATTCCAGAAAATATTGGAGCATCCAAACACTTGTGATTGCAGTGAGATTACTCATGGGCCTAATGTGCTCAGTACCTGGCTGATTCATGCTGTAATTGGAGGCTCTTTGTGCTGTAGAGGGAAATAATCAGAGGCTTGACTGCAGCTTGTTAGGTGAAGTTCAGTAGTAAAGCTCTTATCACCAAATAGCTGGTATTTAGGGAATGATTCTATTTATAGCAGCACACTTTCTTTGTTTTATTTCCTTGCACTGTTTATTCAGAGATTTATCTTTTCTGATTATCATAAAAATGTAAGTTTGCTAGAGGTGCTTTTATATGTCATGCTTCTTCCTCTGTGGAAGAACAAACTGATGCTTTATTCTATTTGCAGCAAATTGTTGCTGAGTATAGATGGTGCAGAGCAGAGAGCTTCATGTGTTTTCTTTGTTTCTTTGCAGAAAAATGAAGTGACAGGTGCTTAGCCTCATTTTTCATGCTAGCTTTGCCATGCCATTTTCACCAATAATGAAGGCAGCTGCCAGAGCTTGAGGAAATCAGGCGAAAAATTCAGCTGGCAGGTAGACCCAGTCACTTTAAGAAATGTAATCTTATGTTAGCAGATGGTAATTAAAAGGCAGAAGAAATAAAATTTTGTCTCAGTTTTCTGCACTGTTACATCAATTAAATCTGCAATAGAAATGCAAGCAGAAATTATAATTTATTTTCATGTGGCTACACAGTATGATTGTATGCAAATCTAATGATTTGTTTTGCAAAGACAATTGCAGGTTTTTTTAACCTAGGTAGAATAACTGATCATTTCCAGAGAGTGTGTGTGTGCAGTAAATCTTCAGTCTTTAATATGCCTAATGCAATGAAAAGCATCTCCTTGTTTTCTATTCGTTGTTAAACCTCAAATTATGTTCTGCTGTCTATCCCCTTCCAGTTTCAGTAACACAAATTTAAATCTGAGCAGTTCAGTCTATCTGAGTGTGGAGAGCTGATCTAGCTCAGGCCTCAGCAGGGGTGCATCCTGATAAAAGAGAATATCCAAAAAGTGCAAGATTGAGCTGGGTAACAGTTGTTATGATCTTGCAGGGAAATGATGTT
The DNA here is from genome assembly GCF_028018845.1 of Melospiza georgiana. NCBI lineage: Eukaryota > Metazoa > Chordata > Aves > Passeriformes > Passerellidae > Melospiza > Melospiza georgiana. The sequence goes on from NC_080442.1 coordinate 12,027,772, forward strand.
TCAGCTCTAACAAGATTTCTAAGGATTTTCTGTTGTTCCTGCTACTTGCAGACATCTAGCTTTGAGGACAGAGCCTCATAATTTCTCATATGTTACTACTTATGGCTTCTAGGATCACGAACAACATGTGCAAATCACTTGAAGTGTGAAATAATTACATAATTAAAGCTCATTATGGCAGAGGCGAGATGCTGGTGGAGCTGTGTCACCCTTTCTGGAGCTGGCTGGGATTTGCAGGGCTTTCATGAGTCATGCACAAATATTCACCCCATTTTGGAAAAGTTCACCCAATTTTGAATGTTACAGTATAATCAAACTTGAATGATATTTTAGTGCTGTTGTTAATTTTTAAAAGACATAGGGTTATTTAGTTTAAAGTTGATTAACCAGATGTTTATTTTTTGTATTTCTGCAGATCCAAGGCCAGGTTTGTCTGTGATGCTGAAACCACACTTATTATCTTACCTGTTGTGCACCAAGTCTGCACTAAAGACAAAAAGAAATAACCTAGACATGTTGTTTAAAAGTGCAGCTCCCAGTTCTTCTGTCCCACTGACTGACTGCTGATGACTTTGAACATAATGGAAATTTTATCACTGTAGATCCCATTCTAGTGAGACTGGCATAGCAAGCAACATTTTCTTTCAGTTTTTATTAAGTGTTCAGTTGAGCAGAAATGCAAACACACTCCTTAAAGCTACAGTGATCAAAAGCATCATCTGAGACCAACAAGTTAATTCTAGTTGTGTCTGATGAGATTCCTGCCCATGTAAGCATATAAAATATCTGGGATGTTTCGTAAGTTCTTATGAGTAACAATGAATACTAGTTTTGAATCAGAATTCACATATATTTCCCTTTTGCCCATGGAGTATCTCCATGAGTTTGAATTTAAGAAATTAGGTAAGCATTTAAGAGCTCAGGCTATATTACGCCAGGCCTGGAAATATTACAGAAAGTGAGGAGATGTATTATTATTATTGTTATTGTTATTATTACTATTTTCCTGTCTTGCTAGGTGCATGTTCTGTGTACAAATGTGAGAAATTTTCCCTGCTTGCTCTTTGCTTAATGGGAGAACACCTGATAATGGTTAGTATTCTTTTTCTTTTTGGTTTTTTTTTTTTTGGTATCCTTATCATTGTACCTGGGCATTGAGTAAGGTACTCCAGCACTGTTAAGCCTTTTGCATTCTCTAGACACTGGCATTTCACCTCCAAGTTGTTCAGCTGCAGGTTTTAGATGTGGAAGCTCCATTTGTGCCTGGCTTTGCAAAGGTAAGTCTGTAAGAGACACTGAGTGCCTGGGGTACCTGAGGGTGTTCATTGTTGTCTGAGAAGCCAGTGCTGCTGGTTTTGAAATCTCATCTGTGCCCTCTGAGAAATGATCTTTTCATATACCTAAAGGATAAAAGCCCTTCAGCTAAGGCTTTCCAAAAAATGAATGTTGTATTCCTCCTGCCGGGACTTTGTCCTGAAGAAGGAAACAGATGCTTCACTTGATTTCTCCTTTCACACAGAAATCAATAAAGAAGGTGATATGAAGTCAAATTTTGAAAATGTGCAGAGCAAACTCAATGCATGTGGCCACTGGGCATTCTCTAAAATACTTTAATGCCCTTAGGAATTTTGTGGCCTTATTCTTAAAATGCCCTATTTGGGGCACTTAGAGAAACCCAGCAGTCTTAAAATGCTGAACAGCCTTTCCTGATAGATTTGGGTTACTGGGTGTGGTGCACCCATCACTAAAATCACTTCCAATAAATAAATAAATACTGGCTTCAGTATTTATGCCCTGTCCCTCGTGACTCTTCTAAGAAGTTTCCTGCTCCATTTTCAGAATTGAAAGAAATTATGGGAGTGGTTTGAGAAATGGCAAGGGTGTTTGGACTAGGAAATGCTGTGGTCTGAAAATAAAATCCGAGGGGTTAAGCACGGTCTAAAAAAGGAAGGTGAAGTGGGAGAATAAGAAAATAGTTTGGATTCAGTTTGACATTTTCTTTTATCACACTTGCCCTCAGTCAGCTTGTTCAGCGATAGCAATTTCTCAGCACAATGTCAGGTACATAAAAGAATGTGACAGCTTTCCCTGCTAACCCAGGCTGCCTGATAGAAATTATCATTCATTATCATTATTAGTGTAACTCACCAACCCCAAGTCTGAACCCATTCCAGAGGCACTGAAATGGCAGAAATCCCAGTCACATCTACAGTCCAGGCTCAGACCTGAAGCTCTATTTTTTGGAGAAATCCAGTGGTGATTACTGATTGGAGTTCTGTTATTTTATCTGGGATTTATGTTCTGTTTTTTAATGGAGTGTGTTAAATGAGAAGTGTTAAAAGACTAGCTACTGCAAGAAGAATAATTTAATGTTATTTTATAGTTTTATATATGCTACCAGATGTAGCCAATCAATCAATAAAACAGCTTTTCTTTGAGAGCATTCTACTCCAGTGGCTAAACTTCCATAATTACCCTGCCACCATAATTAAAAATTATCTAAACTCCTTCCTTCTAGTTTGCTCAAGCTGATGAGAAGCTGATAAAATGGAGTTTCAGTGCAAATGACATCTTATCACTTGGCAACTTTCAAATGCAGAGTATTTCAAAATCAAATCTCTAAGACCGCACATTACTTTGAGGAAATGTGTCAACAAAATGCTGTCAGCTCCTTCCTCTTGACAGGCTGTACAGATTTCAGATGACTCTTAACCATAGCTTGTCCATCAAATCAGCAGATGTCCTTTTTGGCACTACTGGTAGCACAGTCGGGGTGCCTGGTGGCTTTTTGAAAAGGTTTCTGGTTTGAAAGGGTTTCTGGTTGTAACTGAGGGCTAAGATCTAGTTCTAAATGAGGAGAGAGGAGCAAGTGATGCTTATTGCTGATGTACGTGGCAGTGGGGAGAAGGGAGCCCTGAAGTCTTTGGTGTTTTGCTCATTTGATCTCAGATAGGGATGGGGTGTCCTGAAGGACAGGAATGACTAATTGGAAGCTGCTTCTCTCAGCCCTAGAAAATGAAACAAATGCTCAGAGCACTTATTCAGGCTGCAAAGTGTCACATGTCTTGATGGTTTTTAGGGCTGTCACTGCAGTGTGCAATTTCCACCCTTCCAAGAGGGACAGCAAGACTCCCCATTTCCCTGTCTTTTTTCAGAGAAAAGCCTCTGCTTGCAAGATGCTTCTGGCTGCTTTTATCCCTCCCCTTGTGTGTTGGCTGGGCTGCAGAGGTCCAGCTGTTTCTGCTTTCATTGAAAGGGACCATAGTACAAACATACAGCAGGTTTAATGTTTTACATGCCAGTTTAATAGATTGTTAGACTGGAGTATCTTGTCCTGAGTAGAGAGATGGTAGAGTGCCTCTCTCAGATTTATGTGTGTCCTCTGGGTATCCTCGTGCTTTACTTACCTAGTGCCTTTTTGGGCTGCTTTTATTCCCTAAAGCCACTGTGCAATGCTTCTCAAATAACACAAAACCAAAGGCTGTTTGTAGCCTACCAAATAAAGGTTTGTGGAAAGGAAAGCTGATCTTTTCCATCATATGGATTCCTCAGTTTTAAATTTAAACCGGTTGAAACACCTTTGAACAGTTACACTTCAAAGGGTATTTCTGCAAAATTTGTGTGCTCTGACTCTATCTTTGCTTGCAAATTGAATCTGATTTCCTTACATTCTGTAATAGCTTGCAGTTTTGTTTTTCCTGGCACAAAAGCTCTTTCCATTTGTCCTCCAGTTAGTCAAAGGTAGAAGGCTCTCCCTGGGAGAGAGATTCATTTTTCTCACTAGAATTTCAAACTGCAGATGACAGTCTTCTCTGGCACACACTAAGCTCTCCACCATCCTCAGTATACATGAAATCATAATCAAAGACAGATGCCTTTGCCTGTTATAAATAATCAGTGCTGCTTGCAGAGACCAGGAAAAATCCTTGTTTAGACTGGTCTTACTTTCTTTCTTGGGCCTCTGTATTTCCCTTGGCCTTTCTTTTTTTTTTTTTTTTTTTTTCATCTTTTCTCTGTCTCTAATTCTAGATATTTGCCTAAGGAAATAAAAGGAATGGGGAAAGTAGATCTTGGCACACTCTGAATTCTCAGTGGATTACCCTATGGAGTGAAATTAAATACACATGACATATAAAAGGGAACAGCCTTTTAATTTATAGCAAAAACCCCAGTTCACAATAAATCTGTTCTTTCCTGTTTGTTCATGTGCATGATGAGAACATGTCATATGCCTCTGTGAAGCTGATATAGGAGCTCTTTGTTCTGTGTAGGATTAATTTGTTTTGAATTGGTTAAAGGTTCTCTGTAAATATCAAATAGCAATTGTGAATACACTTTTAAATTGGTGATCAAGTTCACTTGTTTTTATAGCAAAACCCAGTGCAGCAGCATCTATTTCAATAGCTCCTTGTAAAGGCATTGTCCTGCCAACTATAAATTGTCCTCAGCAGTGGTGAGTTTCTGTCATGTCAGGGCTCAGATTGGAGCCTCTTTTAGGGGAGTAATTTCAGATCTCTTTGTGGAAAAATTCTGCTCTGGAGGTGGATGCTATTATGAATTTTTAGCCCTGGGCAGTGCACAAAGAACCGCTGTGCTGAGTTTTGGGTAAGATTTCCAGCTGCAGACACCACCCTATCAACATGCTTCTAACTCAAATGTCCTGAACTATTCCTGACTAAACTGTCTGAATGTTTTGCTGGGTGTTTTGTCCTCTAGGCTTCCAAATTTTTGTTCTGGTTAATTTGTTTTTAGGGATGTATAAAGTGATGAGGCAGGGATTGTGAAAAAGAGCCTTGCACCCCTAATGGGCTGCTGCTACACTACCAACCATGTTTTGTGTTCTTACAGGAGTTCTGCAAACGCCTGACAGTAAGAAATGAGAATATAATTTTGCTTTGTTTTTTTAATCCCAATGGTTTACCACAAAAAACACCACTGCCAGTGCTTTGATAGAAATCCAGGCTGCTCCTGTTCCAAAAGACCCAGGTATTTTTCCCCAAAGGTCAGCTTGTTCGTGATAAAGTAGGGATTGAGAAGCCCCTTTTTTTGGTTGTGGGTTTTTTTGTTTTCTTTTTTTTTTTTTTTTTTTTTTTAATGTGGGCTAATTCCAGTATTAATTGCTTCAACTCTTATTTCGCCATGGCAAAAATAAATTGCTATAGTTGTTTGCCCATTACTATTTATAGCTTTCTCCTTTACTGACTGTTTTCCTCCTCTGCACAAGACCATAAATACATTAAAGAGCAAAGGAAGGAATGATTGGTTTGTCTTTGACACATAGGCTCTCAACCTTGTTGATATTAGTCACATTATTTAATCATCTTTTGGACTATAGCTTTTATTAATGGAAGTATCATCTGATTCAAAAAATCAGATCCTGACCACTCCTGAAAAAAATACACACTCTTGACATTAGGGTGACTTATTGATACCAATTACCACAAAAACCCATACCAGATAGGTCAGATGTGGTTAAAGCCTGGCTCAACCAGCAGCCAGGCTTTGCCTGTCATAATTTTCCCTGATTTTCCACTTCTCTGGGAATTATTTAAGAATATTATTATACAAGTATAATGAGCTGAAGTCCCCCTGTTTCAGCTGCCTTGGCAATACTATTTTCCCCCTCCTCTGCAATGGGAAGGATCTGACTCGATTCAGCCACTTGCGTTTTCCTCTCACTGAAAAGTCCTTGGTCAGCAGTGCAGGGAGGTGCAGGGGAAGGCCCAAAGCAATTTGTGTTTGCAAACCTGCTCTTTCATTATAGCCTGTGCAGCTTTGACACTGTGTGATGCATTCTAGGGAATGAAAATGCCATGGAGCAAGGTATGTGATCAAACCATCACTGAAATTCCTGCTCTATCTGGGCTGCCACTGAGTCTTTCTGAAGCCTTTGAGTTAGGAAGTGGCATGTTTCCTGAGAGCTGATACTCTGTGTTTTGGATAAAGTCATGGCAGCAGTGTCACACTGAAAATATCCCAGTGGATTCTTACACCCATTTAATCATCCTTTGGAGAAGTGAGGCATGTATCACTGCTGATAGGAATGCTGTGTATTGACTTTCCAGCTCTACTGGACATAGCTTAATCATACTTGGTTAATAAAAACCAAAACATAAATCGTGCTTTGTTCACTGGAACAAGTTTCCTTTTTTCCTCCTCTTTTGTGTTTTCTTTCTTTCCACCCTATGGTTTTATTTGTCTGTCTCTGATAACATGACAAATTGGAATGAAAGCCAATTAATTAACTTTATATGGGAATGCTGAATTATACTGCCTTTGGGTCACAGTTGCAAGCAGAAGCATCTTGTCCAGAAGCCTGAATTTCACTAAAATATTGCATTAAATCCATTTAGTTAAACCATTTAAGCAATCTGCTTAAATGTTTGTTCTTGTGGATGAGGGAAAACCAGCTGATAAATATTTTAGGATGGATAGTGCAGTTACTACATTAAAGTGAATTAATATAGTTTATGCTTTTGTGATTGACCAGCACAAGCTATGTTGCTGTAATCCATCTATAAACTGTCTGCACCTCCAGCCTTTTTTGAGGCTCTCTTCCATCAAAACCAGGCAGTTTACCTGTATCCTTTGTCATGCTCTGCATGCACAAATAAGGCCATTGCCACTGAGACAGTCCATTACACTGATTTTCAAGCACACAGAAAGCACTTTCTAGTGAGTAATTGTATATTTGACCTAACATACTATGTTTGCAATCCTCGCAGTTTATGTCAGTTGAGACTAAGCTTAATTTGTCCTTCCCCTCACCCAGAGAAGGATGTTTGTAAACCAAAACCCATGCAGCTGTGATTTCATCTTAATACCTGTTACACAGCTGAGAAGCCTGGCTTAATGCTGCTAACTGCATTCAGCTTGTCTGTGCCAAAACAGTGAATGAAAAAATATATTTACTGTTTGTGCACAGCAGTGTAACATCAAGGATTTCTGTAGGGATGCTGTAAATAAAAAAGTTCATTACAAAAATAACCAGTTATGAGGTATCTAAGGATATTTCACTCTCAGGTATGTGTCAAGTTAGCCTCTAGTGATTTATCAAAGCTCAGGTGTGTAGGACTCTATAAGCCTGGTTTAGTTTCTCTAACGAGGAGTTCACATCACAAAGTCAATTTGGATAAAGTGGTTTTGGGGGCAAACAGGAGGATATGGAGCAGAGCAAGGTGAGTGACTGGCACTGCAGAGGAGACCTTCAGTTCTGTTTTTTGAGAGGTGTTTGTGTGTGATATCAGTATGTATCTGTGCTTCAGACGCAGGTATGGCTACATGGGAATGGCCAAGAGCAGGGCCAGGGACGATGTTAGACTGCTGAGGAGCAAAGATGGAAGGCAACATGGGATGTAACAGAAGCAAAAAACTGTAAGCTGAATATGGACCAACCTTCTTTTTTAGTTTGCTGGGGGGAATTAATTCTGTCCAGCACATTTCATTTTAGATCATGTCTCTATTACTTTTTGGTAGTTTGCTTCTGCCATTTGCTCAGCTATTGAAATGACCTTTCTTACTTGTTCTTCATCTTGGCAGTTTTCATTGGGACTGCCAAGAAAACTAAAATCCTCTTCCTTATTCCTCGAAAGCATAATCAGGGAGTTAAGAAACCAAGATTAGTTTTGCTAATAAATGTGTACAAGAGAACTCCTTTGGGGATTTCTGTTTTTCTAAGTATTTGCTTTAATGGATTATGAGTTTCTACCCTCTTTGGGAGATAGTTGGAGTGTCTCGTGCTTCTTTGTGTTGTGAAAGGGAAAACACCCAGTAGGTCTGGTCATTGACTTTCCAAAAATTTATTTTCCAAAAGACCTTCTTTCACTATTTTGGCAGTGGTAATGTTTTGCTTTCCAAGGACACTACAAGACAGCCCATCCCCTGAGGATCTCTGGTCAGTGCTATCTGTTTCCTCCAGGGAGTAACAGCAGGCATGGGAGCTCTGTCAAATTAATGTGTGTCAAGGTCACCATTCCTTGCAGGGCCTGGCTGGCTCGCCTTGGAGAAAGGGACAAGGCTCTCGAGGTAAACAGAAATTGCTTTGTGATAATGAGTGTGCATTGAGAGATATCCAGAATCCTTATTTCAGGTTGCTTTAGGCTGTGTGAGAACACATCTCAGCATGCCTTTGTGTGTCAGCTGGTGCATTGGAAAGGCAGGTGGAGTTTCCACTTGGGAGCAGGGAACCTGCACAGCAGCCCATCACACAGCCTGTTAGCCTCTGTCCAAAAAAGGTGAATGGATCCAGCCTGATCAATGACTTTGTGCTGGCTGCAGCCACAGATTACTCTGAGACCATTCATAAATCATGGTTTAAACAGGAACATTTTTCAAGGGCTTGAAGCAGCTAGGTGCATAGATTGAAATAATGCACTGTCATGGTAGTTTTACACTGTGTGTCTGCAGTGTGTGGTATTCAGCCTTTGCTGTTGGAAGCTGCCATCTGTGCAAACAGTTTAACTGATACCATTCTGAAAGAAATTTGATGAGTGGCAGAATAAAAATAAGTTATTTAATTAATGCTTTGGTTGCACATATGGACGTGTAATCCCTGGCCAGATGCATTCAGACATTTTGGGTCTTGTACAAGCAGCATGGTTGGTCTCTAGATAGCCAGTGACAGGCACCCACAACAAAGTTAATACTGCCAGAACCCCCTTTATTTCTGGGGGGCTTAGGGTGCTCTGTGTGTGTGTATTTCATCCCTCACCTCCCCTTGTGTTTCTGTTTTTGCCTTTTCAGTGCAGCAACAACCCCTTCAGCAGAGGCCCTTTGGATTGCTTTGATATAACATTCAAAAAGATCAAAGGGAAAGCAAGGCTCAGCTGGTGGCCTTTCCCTTTAAAGCAGTGACTTTTAGGCCATGTCTCTGCTACAGATGTTTGCTGGCAGGACTGTGTCAAGCCAGGTTTGATGGGGAGTTTGATCCCTGTCAGGCAGATTTGTGTGAGCAGATTGAATTTTTCTGGTTGTGCTGCATGCGTTTGCCTGGCAGGAGTGAGCAGTGAATGGGCCTGGCTGTGCTCGTGGTGCAAGGGCAACTTTGTGAGTTCAAAAGGAATTTTGCACATGGGGGACCCTGTCCCTGCTCATGCAGTAGTGCCCAGGCTGAGCAGTGCTCATGGATGTGGCTGTGCTGCCCGGGATGCAAAGCAGCTGAGCCCTTAAATTGATACTGCTCTGTTGGCAAAGACTCTGAAAGAAATGTAGAACAACTCTCTGGTGTTGAACTGTGCTCTGTTTTAGGAACTGGTTTAGCCTGTGCTGGCACAGAAACCATCTCTGAGGCAGGCTTTTTTCAGTTGGAATGGGTTTATCCTCTCTAGTTTAATTCTATCTCATTTGTTGGAAAACCTTTCTATGAAAGCAAGACATCAGTTTCTCCCCCGTTGTTGGGTTTTTAGTGGAAATCCTGCTGTGAAGATCAAGAGAGAGAAGATGGATCTCTAAAATGTGACTGGCCTCAGAAGCCTTCCCATTTTGGGTGGAAATGCAGTGCTACAGTGTTTGCCAGGATGGACCATAATTCCAGTGTTCCAAAAGATGTTCCCTCTTGGTAATGACTTGAACATGTCAGTAATTTAGGTACTTAAATGAAATCCTTTCATTTTCAGGATGTTGAGTTTGCAGTGCCAAGAAGATGCATTTTGGGGAAAGCAGCTTATTTCTAAATGACTAAAATGGAATTAAGGGCTGCTGAGGATGAGCCTGACAGAGGTGCTGCTCAGGACACACATCTGTGCCTACAACCACCATGCAGAGCTGCACCTCCCTGAACAGAAAAAGAAATGGCTCTAATTTTTGCAATGTGAGCTGCTCTTGGCTTGGTCCTTAAAATTTAGGGTGTGATACTGTTCTCTCCTGCCACAATTTAGACATAATCTAGATTAAATTGCTTTTTTTTTATTTAATTTCTTACTGGTTTTGTCTTTTTGGTTTGATTTCTCTTTGCATAGACAATAAAGATGGTCCAGTTTGTGGATTACAAGAGAACTCCAATCCATATTACTGAACTCCACTACTGTGAATTCAGGTAAGTGCTATTTAAGCACAAGTTTTGTTTGGTTGGGGTTTTTAGTAAGAGAAATTGACTTTACTGAGAAACAAGCTTATATGAATGCACTTACTGTTTTCTAATGCCTCCATCTTTTCCAATTCAATTGGAATTTACCCCTTTGCTAGATGTTTTGCTTTTATTTTATCTTATGTTTTAATTTTTATACTGTTGGTAGGTTTATTGAGCTTCCAGTAAAGGATTTTTTTTTTTAATGATTTGAAGGTGTGGGGCTTTTTTTAAAGTATGCTCTTCAAGCCTACTTTTGCAACAACCTACTCAGCTGGGTTTGAATCAGACTCATTCAAAGCTCTCTGAAATCAATGGAAAACCTCCACAAGGTTTCCTGAGCTTTGGCTGAGGCCTTTTTTTGAGAGCATGAGAATGAAGGCATTTTTGGTTTTCACTGTTGCATTCTTAAATCTGAATAAGCAGAAAATGGGATTTATTGCTAATAGAAGCAGACCTACAAAAACAAAGGACCTGTAGTTCTCTACTGTAAGGGATATGATTTGGCAAGATGTAGAGCAGGTAACTTACAATGTGAAAAATGTAGACAATGGGAATTAACTGCAACCAAATGTACCCTGGAAGCACAGCTGTAATTTATAATGCAGTCAGGAATGCACTGCAGGCTCCTCGATCGATAAGGTAATGGGAAAAAAGCCTGCAATTAATTACAAATCAACTGGGTCAATATCCTTTAAATGAAAGATATGAAATTGCTAACATTTGGATGAAACTTCTTTGCCAAGTGTATTTATAAACCTCATATAAAATATGTTATTTATAAAAAGAATAAAAGCTCCTTTCACTGTTTAAAGGCACTATGAATGCCTGATTTCCTTTTGCTCTAAAAATTCAACTGAACTGACTTTATTTCAACAAGTTTGCTACTGTGTATAAAAGAAGTGAAGTAATCTTTTACCTTTAATCCAAGACCTTACAGAGAAGCACAAGAGCTATAAATAGGACTCCCAGGGTGATGCTGCCCATGACTTCATGGTCAAAACATCTAAAATGATGAAAGTTTGTGCCCAAATGGTTCTCCTAGTAGATGTCAGGACCTGAAGTGCTCTGACTGGTGATCTTGGCAATCTAATGCCTTGTTATATTTAGAGAAATAGCCCCAGAAAGGGCAGCCAGGGCAGGAGGAGATGGGCTAATGCTGGCATTGAAGGCAGCTTGTTGTCTGTGGGGTCTCAGCTTCAAACAACTCTGAGCCTTTACAATTTGCTAAACTGGGAGTGCTGCTTACCTGGAACCCTTTTCATCTGGCACTGATGATTTTTTCCCCATATATATTCTATAACACTTCTGCTTTTTATTAAAAAGGTGGAGGAGAATCATTGCCAAGGAGGAAATAATATTGTTAAACTTGTGAATATCTACATTTTTTGGTTTGTTTTTTTTTTTTTTTTTTAGCTAAGTTTGTTTCATTACCTTGCTATATTGTTTTTATTGTCTTTTTTTAGGAGCAGTGGAAATCAAAGGATTGCACTGTAATTATATAATATGAAAATGAAAATATCATGTGGAAAGAGGAAGAGGACCTGGAAGAGCACACGGAAGTGGGTGAGCACTGACCTATTGAAAGGGGGCCTTTACAGAATGGCAAATGTCTGGAGCAACTCCTAGCAGCAAGTAGAGGAAAAGGGGTGGTTGCCAACTTTGTTGGACTTGCCTAATTCAGAAGTACCTTGAGGTGAATTTTTCTTTTCCCCTTTGACAATTTTTATTAAAAAAAAAAACAACCAAAAAACTTCCTGAAGCCCCTTTTTATTTACTGATCAAATACTGATAAATCAAGGTTTTCTCATTTATCACAGAATCAGAGGATTGGCTAAGCTGGGAGGGACCCACAAGACTCATCCAGCCCTGGCCCTGCACAGGACCACACCATGTGCCTGGGAGCATTGTCCAAACACTTCTGGAGGTGAAAATTATATCATTATGGTTGTTTGTTATCACAGCAACCAGAAATTCCTATGCTATTTTACCCTTTCAGTATATTTTATATACATCCCAGAAGTTGTCGTGCCAATTACTTTTCATCTCCAGGCTTTTAGTTCTTGGTCATTTCATCTTTCTGGAGACTGAGTTCTGACTTGACCTCCTATTTCTCATTTGCAGTGACAGGGAAAAATATTGGTCAGCCTCACCTGGAAGTGAAATTCATTATATAAATGTCCAAGCTGTTTCTTTATTATTTAATTTTTTATATATTATATAAATGTCCATAGACTCCTTAAAAACAAAACAAAACAGAACATTTAAAAAAATTCCTGAATGAATGGCTGGTACTATTTTAATAAAAGATAATTTTAACACAACACTGACAAATATATCACTGGTTTAGTCACAATGTAAGTAGCATCACTGGTGATGATACAGACACATGCAAATTACCAGAGAAAATGTCTGAATTTCACATCTATAGACATAGCACTGCAAAGCTAATACTGCTCTTCTTTGAGGTAATTTCTTGTCTGATGCTGTATGTTGCTATTTCAAGAAATAGCAGCGGTCAGTTGTTTAAAAGAGTAAAAGAGAAGAAAATATTTATGCCAGTATTGCAGGCTTCTTGTGCTTGTTTATTTGACAACTAAAATTCTGTGACACACTGCAGTACAGCCCTTCAATGGCTGAACAGCTGGCAAAATAGAACCCAGCTAAAGCAGCTTCTTTAGTGGGTTAGTTCTCACCATACAGACATGCTCTTTCATCTAAATCTCGAAGGTAGTGCAACATTTTTCTTTCAAAAGGTTGGAGCAGGGCTAATGTATAGTTTTTATGGCCCTTTTTCTGTTGTGTGCTATTTCCAGCAATGGGGGTGACTTTGCTTAATGTCAGCTGCCAACACAAGAAGTCAGGACAGCAACAAGCCCCTGCCTCTCTCAGAAATACCTGCATGAAGTGGGGAGTGTCTCTGTGTGCTGCTTATATCCAGTGGCCTGAATCCAAATAAATAATTAAATAGCATTTCTTGCTTTGATTTCCAAGTGTGCTGTTACTTCATTCCATGACCTTGCTCAATTCAGTTCAGCTTACCTGTTTGTAAAATGTGTTCCATAATATTCGCTTGATTTACTGTGATTAAATCCTCTGCTATTAGTTTAGGTCCACTTTCTTCTTGTTATTTTATACATCATAAGAAATCAAGTTTTCTTCTTTGGAGAAATTATTACCTTCACACATAGGGTAAACAGAGTAGCACAAAATTCTAAGATGAATTAGGGGAAGCTGGGCAGCTGGGAACATGGAAATAACAAGGATATTGTTTTCAAAGAATGCTGGAGGTGTCGGGTGTTGAACCAACACCTGGGAATTCATCAATATTGGGCTATCTGCTCTTTTTTCTAAAGGGGCTAACCTGATTTTTTAACAATTTGTTGATGCATTTTAGGAAATCCTTGAAAGTGTCCAAAAAATAATTATATAAACCGTATGTCTTTTGTGTGAACTGTACAAACTGAGCCATAAAAACCAATATCTGGTAGGAGTGAAGTTTCTTAAACATGTATTTTATCAAATTAACAAATGAAAACCTGTGTGTTTTTAAATTAAAACAACAGCCAATTTGTCATGAATTTTAATACAGACTAATCCTTGACCTTTCCTTCTTGCATGTCCTCACATAATTTGCGTAATGTGTTTCAACAGTTATGTACATTTATTTAAATGCTTTATCTGGAATCAAATACTCTTTTTGATTTAGATATAAATTAAAAATACAGACATTGTTGATGTTACGCCAGCCCATAACCAAGCTCAGTTGTTTGGCTCTTATGAGACAGCAGTGTAACAGTGCTGCACATGGGCTGCTTGAAGCCAGCTACTGGAAGGTGTGCTGTACACAACATTCTCCTGGATTTTTAAAAACAGTTTTAGCATCCTGACACAGTGCCTCTTTGGTATAAACTGCTGCCAACAGTAGATGCAAATTTAGTGTGTCCCCAGCCTTCTTTGTGAAATTATGGCACAACGTTTTGAAACTATGCCAGTTTAGGATAGAAGGGAAAGCGCAGCTAGCTCTGGCTTGCTGCTGTAAATGTAGAACATTGAAATGATGATTAGTGGGAAATTGGTGGAATTCAGGCCTGCCCAGGAAGACCTAAGAGGGAAAGGAGACAGAAATAGGTATCACAGTTCTGGCACTTGATTTGTTTTCTTGGAACCTGATTTTCCTCTGCCTGAAATCTGCTAGAAGTTAGGGAAGATCAATAGTGTTTGATTGTGAGACTTGGGCAGGAAGGGAGTGCTCTAGGTTGTGCTAACATGGGATAATTTGAATTTCATGCTATTTTATTCCCCTCTCTTTTTTCCTCTGCCAAATTCACTTTACTTTGGCACTGTTTGGTCTGTGACCTTTCCATCTTGCTTGCTTCTGGGGTTTGTTAGTTATTTTCCTTCCTTACCTTCATCATCTAACCCAAGTGCTTGCCACTGCTCACACATCTTTCTCCAGAGGTAGGAATCAGAATTCAAACCCAGGAGAAAGTGCTTGGACAGCATTAACAGCTGAACACCAGCTAGTGGGTAAAAATTAGTGGATTGAAGAGTTGGTCAACACTCTTTTTCCTTATTTTTAGCATAGTTAAATGGCAGCTTGGAGCCCCTCGTGTCACTGGGAGACAGGAGAGACAAGAATGAATAGAAGCCTCCTGAGAGCTTCATTTTAGTGTGTGAAAAGCTGTGCTTACTTTCATTTTGTCCCTGTCACTATTTCATCCTCTTTCCAAATGCCTCTGTTGCTGCCACTTGCCTTTCTCAGCTGCAGAACAGCAACAGCACATCTGCTACCTGATGTTGGGGTGATTCTTGGTTTGAAATTCCTCTGAACACACAAAGTGTGAGTATTGCTTATCTAGTTATTGCTTATCTATTATTATCCTAGAAAGATTCCACCATGGGCATTCATTTTAATTGCTCCATATATTTATTCATCAGAAATCCCCTCTCCCCTGCAGTTTGGAAATGTGGATGTATCTGAATGGCATACAAGCAAAATCTGGCTGGGGAAATGCTGCTGTGGACTGAAGGTATATTGATTTCTCCCTTTGGTGCAATGTTTATGACAGGTGATGTCAAGGGAAGAGAACAGTTACGTCACTTGTGCAGAAGAGCCTTCAAAAGAAAAAAAATCTTCACTAAAACTGCCAGAAATACCCACAATTTCATTCTGATCATTGAGGTAACTTAATCCTTCTGTATCTGGTACTCTTTGTTTTGTAGTTGTGTTATAGCTGTGCAACAAAATTGAAATGTAATAAGTAGCATGCTTGGGGTGAATTTCATATAATGAAATTGAAGCATATCATTTCCTTAAAAAAGTTAACATGGCAAGAGATTTAAAATGTGTGTTAATTTTAATAGATACAAATTACTGTAATCACATCAGGAGATAAATTACTATAATCATGTCCCCTTAAATCTTTCAGTGATTATAATGCCCTTGTATCAGTGTCATGTTTCTAACAAGAAATTAATCTCTTGCCATGCGTGGTCTTTAATGGGTATAACCCTGTATGTTGGAGCCCACTGCTCTTGGGTGGGACAGCTATCACTTTGAGTACAAAAAACAAGATGGGCAAAGGCAAGAGAAGTTACAGGAGGTGGATATGGAAATAGGATAACTCTGAGTCCTCTCTGTTGCAATGCCAGGTCATCCCTTCTCCTGTTTGGAAACAGCTGCAGTGATTGCACAGGGATGCTGGAATCCAAGGAGGCATCCAATGCCAACATTGACTTCTAATTTAATGAAAAAGGTGTGGAGAAGGGAAAATCTCTCATCCTGGAGGGCCCTGAGATCTGTGTGATTACAAGGAGTTTTTTTTCCCTGCACTGCTGTAGAAGCACCCTGGAATTCACCAGCACACACTACCCAGAAATCCTCTGCAGAAAAACTGTGCCCACGTTACTCTGGGTATTTATAATGACAAAAGAAAATAGCTATGGCAGTGGAAAGCACTGGGATTTCTTTCCTACAAATTTTAAGGGTAAAATGCTATACTATTTAGTTCCTGTTTTCATCAAAATCCATGTGGAATTTTTAAAGTCAAAACAAGGGAAATGTTTTACAATATTTTCAGTGGGGGAAAGGGAAAAGGAACTGTTTTGCATTTGAAGCTTCTGCAGCATAATCAAAAGGGCGTTCACAATTTATAGATGATTCCTGTGCCAGGGACTTTTTCCCTTCTTCCTTTTGGGTCAATTTTCAGGGGAAAAAAAAGTTTGAAAAAAAAGGAAGTGACTTTCAAACTGATTTGCTTTTTTTCAACTCCTTGCTTGATAGCAGCTTGGCCAACCTATAATTTAAATAACTGTACTTTTGGGAAATACATTGTCCAGTGAAATATTTTCCTTACTTCCTCTTAATGACTGGGCCTGTTCATTGAGAATAAACATGTAAATAATGTTATTACCATGGAGCAGAGTTAATAGCCTCTAATAGCCTGGAACCTGTGAATAATCATGCCCATGAGGAACTCCTTACACAAATAGTCCTGGTAAACCCAACAGGAGTCTTCATGTGGTAAAATTACTCACACAAGTGAGTGTTTGAAAGGAAAATGCCTTTGCTCCTCTCCCACATTCCTCCTGCTCCTCCATGAAAGAAAGCCAGCACATGAACATCAAAAGGCATTTTTGGTCCAATATGTCCCAAATAAGGATTTCATCTTAGACTAAACAACTGGTTTGAATATTTGCTGTAACTACTATTGAAAATGTTTTTAATTTTTTCTATTCACTTTCTAGCTTTTGGTTCTTGATTTAAATCATCTGTAGTGCTCCTACTTAGTGTGTTCACTCAGCATTTAATGTTTAGAACGTCTGTTTAATGCACTTTAATAACCTCTACAGTTCAGCTGTATTTTACTTAAAAAGCATTCATTACTCTAAAAAGGTTTTGGAATGAGTGATTCATCAAAGAAGCTAAAATAGCTCAATCTTGTGTCCTGCTAACAAGACACAAGGTATTTGTTTAATTGTAAGTGCATATTCAAAGCATTTACAATTAGCTGTAGCACAGTTATGAAAGAAATAGTGTCTAGAAGGAGCTGTCATTTTTGTCTGACATGAGGTTACTTCAAAAGGCACAGTTCCCCTGCAGGTACTGAAGTTATCCAATTACACTTCTTGTTTGTTTATTATAATTAGTGTGTTTTGGTAGAGGTTTTTCATGGGGAAATGAAAACTAGCTGATAAAACAGCTATTTTCCTGAAGCAGGTAATAAAACTGATCACAGTAGACCTGTGAGTTCTGGGAGCAGGTGTGCAAAATTTCTTATGGTGATTTTGGGGAGGTTGGTTTGGTTTGGTTTTGTTTGGTTTTATTTTTCTACCGTATAATCCTTGATCCTAAAGGTAATATAATAGCTTTTCATTTAGGCTGATTGTGAGTCAAGACTGTATCTGTTGAGGAAGTTAAGCGATGCACCCTCTAATTAAGTCTCTGCAGCACTTTCCTCCTACATAAATGGGCTGGTGGGTTCCTAGTTGTTCCTGTGGCCACCAGTGCAGCTGAGGGACCCATCTGAGTGACAGGTACTTCCATCCATTTGGAATTTTTAATCACAGCCTAACACTTGTCAGCTTCAAAGCACACACTGTAGGGAAATGAGTGTCACATCATGCGATGCAGCAGTTGTAGGGCTGCAAAGAAAACAGATTGTTCGATTATTTTCTTTCTTCCATGGCTAAGGTTAACTGCCTGGACAGCTGCAGTGGAGCCTTCAGGGCACGCTGCTTTATCTGATTGGTCTCAGGCTTGATCTGGCACATGAAAGGAAATGTGAGGAAGTTTCCAGCAGAGATCATTTTGCAAGTCCAAAGATAAGGGCAAGGTCAAGTTCACTTGTGTTTCCACAGTATCTGGTTACAAACATCAGCCCCGTGCCACGCAGATAATTCCAGTTTAGTCTGGCTGTGCTTTGCACCTTCAGCAGATTTGCCTTGCTGGAGTATTTGTCATGTTCTGTTCACCAGCATCAAAAAGACCCACCACAGTAAAGCAAGAGCTTTTACATTTCTCAAAAGGTGACTTTTCCTTCTAGGGACCAAACACATGGTGATTTTATCCAAGTTCTGATGTGGAACTTGGCCTGGTGTTGTCAGCCTCCCATGGGGCTGCAGGGAAATGTTAATGTTTGGTTAAGGAGTAAGTTGTTATTATCTGTGTTACGCTATTTTAGCACATAAGGTTTCTCCTGTAGGAAATTACCATTTCTTCCATGCCTTCAGAACTGTGGGAGTTACTGCAGGAGTATACGAGGTGGGAAAATAGAGCTGCTGCTTCCTTTTTTTTTTTTAGTTTATTTTTTTAGTTTATTTTTTAAACAGTGTCCTTTATGGTTATTGTGACTAGTGTGTGAAACTTGAGAGCTGTGGCCTGAGGGTGGAAGGAGCTGTCTCTGCCCCATGAGGCTCACCAAAAACATTTCCTGAGTTATGGATGAGCATTGCCTTACAAAACCCAGCCCTACACACTGACCTCCCTCTGAAAACTGTTCCAGTCTCAGTGCCGGCTCCTCAATTTGTAAAAGGTTATCTTAATTCCACCAAGGTCTTGGGGAGATTTCCTAACTACTTTTTAATTTCTTAATTGTGTATATTGTTATGCTGCAATGCTTTATGGCTTTATGTAATCAGTGTTTCTTATGGCAGAGTTGCTGGTTAGTGGTGCATTTCAGTAAAAAACACAATTCAAATTCTCCTCTTAGCTGTTGCTACAAGCAGTAAATTCTGTGGGTAAAGGAAAGGAGCATATTGAGTGAGCCTGTGCACTCTTCCATTCCATCACCTCGAATGCTGGTTTGTGTATGCTGTGTGTGAGGAACAGGGCTGCAGTGTAATGTGCATTTCTCAATTTCTTCCACAGAGAAACAGAAGTTGTGAGGGGGTTTCTGGGTTTTTTTGTGGTTTTTTTTTTTTTTTTTTTTTTTTTTTTTGAGGTCTGTATTTTTCTTCATTTCAAGAAGGGAAGTTGTCATCCCCCAAGTTAAAAATCCATACAGTGAAATAAGCCAGCCTTCTTTCATGAAAATGTTTGCTCTCTCTACCATGAAAACAGAAGATTACAAATTGGCAGTAGAATATCTTGATAGCTCTCATGTAAATTATTCTAGCACTCACATCAATAAGCACAGTCAGTACACTGGGTAGAGAGATGCCTTTCTGAATCTTTTTGGGATCTGTTCTCAGAGAGACAATTACAGTGGTGCAAACTATAATATAATAGTGAAATTAAGGTGAAGTGAATGATGTGCTGCTGCACAAAGCTTGAAGAGATAGAGCACTGATCTGTTAAACATGAGTTATGGTTTTATTTTTTTTTGTAAATTCTCCAAGATTCTGGTCTGGTTTTGATTTTGGAATGGGTGGGTAGTGGTAGTTCTTTTGTCTTTGGAAAAGCATCTTTTATAATTAAAGAGGCACCATCCTGGCATGCTCTGGTCACTTGGATGGTTATTAGGGAGAGCTATGTGCAAGCTGGCACTAAATTAAACCCTCAGTCCAAATCCCCACTGTGCTCTGAGAGGGGACTCATACCAGAAGGAGCATGTCATGTCCTCATGTCTCCTCTGCTGACATTATTGAGAGCTGGGAGGATTTCCTGGGCGATAATGATGGGTCCATGTCCAGCTGTCCTGCAGCAATCAGTCCAGAAGTGGGAGCAGTGTGCCCAAAAGGTTCAGCGCTAGGTGTGAGGGCAATTCCTTCACCATTTCTATCACTTCATTTACAAATTCTGACTGTCTCAAGGCATTTTTCTGCTTTCCTGTTTTGTTTTCATGATTTTTTCCCATGAAACCATGTTTAGCTTCACGTAGTGCTTTCTTCCAGGGAGAGCTGAACTCCACACAAATTTATCCCGATCAATCTGTGTCCAATCTGTTACTGGCTTGATCAGATAGAAATGGATGATATTAGTGAAGCTGGCACATTGCTCCTAACCTTTCCTGATGGCATATTCAATACTTGAAAATACCAAAGATCTAAATTTAAACAACATCTATAAAATCACTGTCCCTTTTCCAAGAGATATATAATCACAGAATCACAGAATCACAGAATTTTCAAGACTGGAAGAGACCTATAAGATCATCTAGTCCAGCCGATGTTCTAACTGTTCAACTAGATCATGGCAGCAAGTGCCACATCCAGTCTTTTTTTAAATTCTTCAAGGGATGATGCCTCCACCACCTCACTAGGTAAATGATTCCAGTTTCTGACCACTCTTTCTGTGAAGTATTTTCTTCTTACTTCTAACTTACATCTACCTTGACGCAACTTGAGACTGTGTCCTCTTGTTCTATCCGTTGTCGCCCGGAGAAAGAGGCCGACCCCCAGCTCACTACAGCCACCCTTCAGGAAGTTGTAGAGAGTGATGAGGTCGCCCCTTAGTCTCCTTTTCTCCAGGCTGAACAACCCCAGCTCCCTCAGTCGCTCTTCATATGGCTTGTGTTCCAAGCCCTTTATTAGTTTCGTTGCTCTCCTCTGGACACGCTCAAGTAACTCGATGTCCCTCCTGAAGTGAGGGGCCCAGAACTGGATACAATACTCTAAGTGAGGCCTCACCAGTGCCGAGTACAGGGGAAGAATGACCTCCCTGCTCCTGCTGGCCACTCCATTTCTGATACTGGCCAGGATGGCATTGGCCCTCTTGGCTACCTGGGCACACTGCTGGCTCATATTCAATCGACTGTCAACCAGCACCCCCAGGTCCCTTTCCACCTGGGCACTATCCAGCCACTCCATCCCCAGCTTGTATCGGTACAGGGGATTATTATGGCCGAAGTGCAATACTCGGCACTTGGACTTATTGAAGCTCATCCCGTTTGATTCTGTCCATATGTCCAGCCTTTCCAAGTCCCTCTGAAGAATCCTACACCCCTCTAATTGATCTACACTCATTCCCAATTTGGTATCGTCGGCGAAACTACTAATAAAAGACTCTAAGCCCTCATCCATATCATCAATAAAAATATTGAACAAAACTGGTCCCAACACAGACCCCTGAGGGACACCACTGGTGACTGGTTGCCAGCTAGATGTGACACCATTCACCAACACTCTCTGGGCCCGGCCATCCAGCCAGTTCTGAACCCAGCAAAGGGTATTCCTATCCAGACCACGGCCAGCTAGCTTGTGTAGGAGTATGCTATGGGATACAGTGTCGAAGGCCTTGCTGAAATCCAGAAAAACAACATCTACAGCCTTCCCTGCATCCACTAGCCGGGTTACCTGGTCATAAAAAGTGATCAGGTTAGTTAGACATGATTTACCCCTCCTAAATCCGTGCTGGCTGGGTCTGATACCCTGGCCATAATATGTGTCTCATGTCTCTAAAAGTCCTAATTTGAAAGCATGTGGTTTTTGTTCCCATTTAACGTCTAGGGAAAGACATATTCCCCCAAAGTACATCCCTAGCTTTCAACTTTTCCTCATTATTTTTTATGCTTTTTAAAATAAAAGTAACAAGCATTTGCCTTTCAGTGAACCTGTCCTTCCTTTTCAAAGCAGAGATTTTTTATTATTGACTTTGAAAGAGCAAATCAATCCCACTAAACTGCCACACTTTTTATCCTAATTTTTTTTTCATTTGCTGTGTTTCTTATTCTACATCTGAGTTAGTATAACTTTGATTTTTTTCCCTTTTAAACATAACATTAATACTCATTTATGTCTTTTTACTTTCCAGCTTTATGAAGGCACTATTGACTCTCACCTTTGTAAATGTCTGGCCTCGAAGTTTTAAATGTTTGCAATAAACACATAATTTTGCTGCCATCATTAGCAGCCATTAGCCATAAATTAGCTGCTTCATTTCAAGTTCAACTTCCATTTCTCCTAAAGTACCATCAAGAATCCTCTCCTGTCCAGCTTTATACTGGTGGAGTGGAGAGATGAATTTCAAAATTTTAAGAATTACACAAGTGTAGTTTTGACTGCAGTCAGGAATACACCCTCATTAAGTATTTTTCTTCCTTTTCTTGGCTAGTGTAAACCCTTTGGATATTTCTGACAGTGTATGCCCCCTGGAATGTCTCTGCTAAAATAACCAGACATTCCAAGACGTTGGTGGCAAGATCCTGAATCATAACTGTAGTAAATTTCTGGTGGGTGTTGCTGCCTTTTTAGATCTCTGTGGGAGATCCCACCTTTAATCCCTGCCATCAGACTCTGCTGTCGTGACTGTGACTCTGCATGGGAAGAGCCAATTCTCCAGGAACACAATTTATTTCAGTGATGTGCTCGTGTGACCTGACTGATTCTGAGGTGAGAGCACTGACATCAACGAGAATCTGGCTGGATATGGGCTCTTATTTTGTTCCTTAGTGTGCTGTAAGTATGGGATGGACTAGATGAAAGGCAACAGTGCTTGTGTTTCTTTGATAATCTGAATTTTTAGGTTCTTCTCTCAACTGTTTGAGTTTGAAAAGCAAAGACGGCCCAAAGGAAATTGTTTTGGAGAGAAGTGATAGCCAGTCTTGGATAGCGTCAAGGAAACCTCAGTGGTGTCACAATTCAGTCACAATGAGGTAAGAAAAGTTCTAACAAGGTCTTCCATGTGAACCAAATTTATCTTTTAGAAATTCTGCATGTTCTGTTGTTGATCTGTAATTGATATTCAGCATCCACACACGTTTACACCAGGTGAAGAGCAGAGGCTGCCTAGGTCTCTTGGGAAAGCAGATTGCACAGCAGGTACAGCAGCTTTTCCTCCCTGTAATTCAGACTTTCCATCCCTTTCCTCTCAGGTCCATGAGGATTCCTCACATGCTGGTATTTGTGCTATAGACATTTATCTTTTTCCAAGGTTTGGGAAGAGAAGTGTCAGCACCTTCTCTCTGGAACAGGAGGGATACTTGTCTGAGATGGCAAGGTGATCTCGAAGCTGCAGAATAAGATTAAGAAGTCTTGGTCAAAGGCAGAGGCCAGAGCCATATCAAGTCATCTTAGAAGATTTGACTTTAGTTACAGAGACCTGCTACCCTCAAACACATTGGAAACCACACTGATAAACTTTGTCAGGGACAGTCTGTGGGGAGATGCTGTAACATAGGCTGCTTCAGAAACCCAAATGTTTTGTTCTCTGATTTTTAATTTTTTTTTTCCTGCTTTCTACCCAAATTAATAATTTCTTTGATGAAGTTGCTCCTGATTTAAACGTGCCAGTCCCCTTCTGTTCCTGTCTATCTTAGAAGAAGCATGAGGAGTTCAGCTTTTCCTCACTCAATTTTTAGTAAAACGCAATAATTATTTTTTAAATAGAAAATAGACTCAGGCTAGGGATCTTACATTTTGAAAGGCACCATTTGAAAAACCAAAGGCAGATGGTCTCTTGTACCCATAATTTCTTCTTAGAAAATGCAATTTGAATTATTCTCAGTGGGTTCAGAATATCTTTTTTTCTAGGCATGAGCCAAGGTTTTTTCCCTCCAGCCTACAGAGGAATATACACTAGATAATAAATACTTGATGCATAATTTGTTGCTCACTGTGAGATGCCTCTTAAATATTTTGTTTACATTGTTTACATGTGCATATATTGCAAGCTAACAATAATACAAGCCATATTGAAAAATCATGTACATTATTCAGGCATTTTAGTGCATAGAATCCAATAATTCTTTTACAGAATTGACAGAAAGTTTTAAGGATGCACATTTCCTGGTAAATGAATCCTTCAGTATTTCAATACATGCTGCAGTTAAGACCAGTAGGAAGGATCAAATGCAGTGGCCCTACAGTGGTTTTAGGACAGCTGTCTGTGCTCTGAAAGCTGCTAAACATCCATCTCTGTCCTCCTGCTTTTACAAATTCTGCAATCCCAACACTGATGCTGTACTTGAATTTTCCATTTTAATATAAGAGGGAAATGAATTTTCAAACAGTGATTGTTGATTGAAGTTTCTTTTTTTTTTTTTCTTCTCTGAAAGGGCTTTCTGGCCCCTGATTTCTCCAAGTCCTGGAAGCTTAAAGCCAAATGCTCCCATGGGGGTGGTTTAGGTGGATATGGACTTTCAGAAGGGATGTTGAGATCAGTTTTATGTTCAGCAGTAAGGAAGGGACACAAAACTCTTGTCTTTTAAGTCAATGGTGGCCAACAGCTCTTCCTCAGCAGCCTTGCATGGGCTGACTTCTGTGTGGGGTAAGGATGAATCTGGGGCTGCTCTTCTTGATGACAACAGACACCAATGCCAGGAAAACTAATTCACTGTATTTCCTCCTGGATCTTTCTTACATTCTCTAAAGGAAGCTGGAGGAAATTCATATCAAAATCTACCAAGGGATATCTAAAAAAGACACCATCTGACTTAAAGTCCCTGAGCCAGAAATGGCTGGAACTTGGGAGAGGACACCTGGAAAGTGTTGATTACAGTCCTATTACAGTCTTATGTGTTTATCTTTTATAACAAAGGGTAATTTTGCTTCAACTAGTACAGCTGTCTGTATGTCATGCAACTCAGGTTTATATGGATTTATTGATAAATAGTGGATATTCACATGTCCAGTGGTGTGATGCAGTGTGTGTGGTGCAGCTCTTCCTAAATTCTCTTTAGAGCCAAAGGGGAGGAAAATATTCACACAGAAAGCGTTTCAGAGAAACCTTGGGTTCTCTTTGTCCAGACAATCCTCCCTGCAATGGCAGCAGGATGGATAAAACAGCTGAGCTGGGTGATATAAACTGCATAGTGTTGTGTGGTTCCACACCACCACTGAATGTCCCCCCTTAGCACAGGACATGCAAGGTCTGGTGTAATGAAAATTCATTTTGTGCTGCTTCAAACACCACACCATCTTTAACAGCCAGTAACAATGATAATGCAATTATTCTGTTTCATGGCTCTGAGGAGAACAAGACACAAAGGGGTTTTTGTTGGGGGGTGTGAGGCTTTTTTATCACCGTTAAGCTGCAGTGTAAAATTTGCTGTATGAGGGGCATCTCCTGTCCCTCCCTGGTGCCCAGCAGGGTGGATGGGCAGCTCTTTGTCCCTGTGGGCAGCTCCACCCTGGTGGCTTTGCCTGTGCTGCCTGCACAGAGCCCAGCAGAGGAACAACAGGCAGAGATTGACCCGAGCAGGGTGGGGTGGGCTGGGGAGTGATGTCCCACAGTTTGGCAGCTCTGCTGTAAATGTTTGTGACAGAAGTTGCCCCTTGAGCTGTGCTGGAGCTGCCACAGATCCCGGTCCCATGGGCCTCCAGCCCCGCCTGCTTTCTCACTCCATGAGAGAGAAGCAGTAGAATAACAAAAGAAAATTTCTGACACTTTTCCCTGTTTTTTCCCCCCCCTCTCTCTTTGTCTGTGATTATGCTGAATATAACTTAAGCCCTAGTGCCCTCTTCTGATCTTGAAATAGGTGTCAGTCCTCAGCACACCTGTCCCTGCGGCTCCCCCTCTGCAGCCAATTGTTTGAAGTTAGGCGAGCATTTGGGGACACAGATATTTTAATTTGTAATCAGCTTTAAAGCTTTCAACATTGACTCTGATCAGAAACAGCAGCTTAGGCATAAATTAGCCTTTTCTATTTAAAAAAACAGCATTTTTTTTTTGTCTCCCAGCAGGGGCAATAGGCTTGATGTGAAGTCCACAGAAGTGAAGGGATAAACCCTTATCAGCTCTGGCCCAGCCCCTGACACAGCACTCAGAGCCACTCAGGCTGAAAGAGGTAAACTGCTACAAGATCTTCAAGGAACAACGACTGATTAAGGATAATCTTGTAGAAAATGTTACCTTTTTTTGGATGAATTTAACATGGGAAATACTGGTAAGTGGTAATTGTACAATTCCTTGGCTTTTCAGTGCAAGTAGCCCAAATTTAGTTTGTGTCCTTACATGCAGGCATGTGCAATGTGTATTAGGTATATCTCTGACACTCAGCTGCAGGCTGTATGAATTAGTTCATTCATCATTTCCAGGCTGCCACCTCTGGGATGGAAGGCAGCAGCTGGCAGGGAGCACACTGCAGTTCTGCACAGCAGCCCAAAAGGCAAGCCAGAAATTCTGCATCCAGGTTCTATGGTAGGGAGGTTCCCCATACAGGGAACTAGAAACCTCTTCTTTGCAAAAACACACACTTCCTTTCTAAAATCATATGTTTTACTGATAGCCATTGAAAAAAAAATTACAATATTTGCTCATAAGGCATATGATATATCCAAAGTATGCTAAATGTTGCTAAATCTTCTAACACTAAATTTGCTGCAAAATAAGGTTATGAATTAATTTTCACAGTCCTGGCTTTCCTAGACTGTGGCTGTTTGCTTATGTTTTAAGCAGATAATATTCTGCAAACTGAGAATTGTGCAACTGCAAATAAACATTCTCTACTGACCAAACTACTTGTTGATAATTTTAGATGGGAATTTTTGAGAGACTGATGGGCAGATTAACACTAAAGGCCTCTCTAGCAAGTGGTTTAACAACACATTAAGCAACAAAAGGGATATTTATAGCTCTTTGCTGGAATATGAGTTTTCCAGCTCTCTATTGCCATCTTGAGTCCCTGCCTGCCTTTGACAGAAAAAACCAAATTGGGTGTAACACGGACAGAGACAAAGGGAAAATCCATTTCCTGTCCTGGTGGCCAGAGCCCTCTCCACTTATCAGGTGAAAGTCATCAGGTGTCAGAGGAACAACATTATTTACTCCAACTGAGATTATACACCCTGTGGCACTGCAGGGAGAGCTAGGGGAGATGCCAGGGCCGTGTGATGTCAGTGCAAATTTGCTCTTGCACAATGAGGCTCTTGGAAAGCAGCTGAGCTCAGGGCCCAGGGGGATTATTGGACACGTGCACCCTGCAGACACCTCTGGCTGTCAGGGGAGCTAGCAAGAGTTTAGAATGTATTTACAGGTGGATTGTAAAATTCTGAAAGGGCTGTTCTTCCTCCTATGCAGAGGATTTGATACCATTCTCTTTGTCCTTTAATTGTCCTTGACAAATTTCTCACCTTCCTCTGAGAATCACTAAGGTGGGAACTGCAGCACCTGATCCATCCTATGATATTTTAGTAGGTAGTTACAGCACACTAAAGAAAACCTATGGATTTCCAAGTTCTTTGGGATAGATGCCATGAAAAAAGCCTGAGGCCTTGCCTACGTGGGCATTTCTCTAAAGCCTGAGGCCTTGCCTATGTGGGCACCTCCTGCCTTCTACCTCGTAATGTTATTATTCCTTACTCTCTCCCGCTGCCCCGTTTCACACTTGGTAGCAGTGTTTTTAGCCAGTTTTCAGAGCTCAGTATTTATGAGTATCCCAGCAGAAGGAATACATTGTGAGATCATTGTTACTAATTGAATACTTGGTGGGGGATCTCTTCCCCTCCACTGAGTGCTTGACGTAGACTGAAAATAAGTTGCTAATACTTGATTCTAATAAATCTACTGCCCATAGCCTGTTTTAGAGTCTTAAGTGTATTTGGGCATAATATCAGCAATCAGTACTTTCCTCTTCCAAACAAAGGACACTGTTTGAAGGAGCCATTAAAACTCCTTTCTAATAAATCTCAGAGTGGCAGCTGACACTAACACAGTTTGAGCTGGGCTAGCAGAGGGGTAGATTAAACCCTGATGAGAACAGCCTGGGTTTTCCACCCTGCTCTGTACTGCAGCAAATATTGGTCCTCCCTCTTGCTTTGCTGTCCTGGGTGTTTCTGCAGTGCCAGGCTGGTACAAAGGGCTCCTGGGCCCCCTTTCCTAGGGCTGGGGTGAGCTGCAGGTGCCATTCCCCAATGCTCAAATGCAAATAAAACTCTGAAGGTATCAGGCCTCTGGGCTGGGACTCCGTAGAATCATTGGCACAAAGGAAAATTGAATGTTATGTGAATAATTTGTGCTGGCTGCATCTGAACTAATGGTGTCTCCCCAGGCCTCTGGGAACCTCAGGTGGTTTTGTACTGATTTCAGAATTGCTTTGCACTCCTAGATTTGGGTGGTTCCTCAGGTATTGGTGATGGATCAAACTTAGCATTTCTTCAAAAGAATGGCCTCATTTATTGGATTGTGCCTTCTGTGCTTTGCTGGCAATGGCCTTCCAAAGAGGTGCTCTGGCACAGCCATCCTGGGCTCCCAGAATTCACAGAGCTGATTATTTTTAATAACATTCTTGGAATAATCTCTGGATGGTGTATATTTGCATCTGTATTGATGTCATCACACTGCTGCAGCTCTGTCTTCAATACTCCTTTTTATATATTTCCTGCAAGTGCCACATTAAATGATCATGGGATTCTTGGAAAAGCAACAGGAAATTATATAATGGTGCCCACAAGTCTGTGTATTGACTTTTCCACAGACTTGCTGGTCTCTGAGCCTAAAAATTATTGGTAAAACAAAGATATTTGATCTTCTTTTCTGTTCTTGATTCTTCTTACTGTCTGAGAAATCGTGTCTTTTGCTGTTCTATTATGAAAAAAGAAAAAGGATAAAAAGAGCGAATTGTAGAGATTATTGTGGGTTTGATTATAAGGATACTTGTTTAATTTAGTTGCTTTACATTCTTAAGTAACTAGCAGCAGGAATTCAGATGGACACACTCTGTCCTCTGCAAGTAAACTACAACTGGCACTGGGATGAGCAGAAATGTCTGTAATGGAATCACAGCTTTGGTACAGAACTTGTAGGACATTAAAAGAAATAATTGCCTTTTAAGTCTATTTCAGTACATTCAAACCATAAACGATAACCTGTAAAAATGGAGCAAAGCTGCAGGGAAACTTGTTGTGGCATTGTTTCTCAGTAACCTTACACAGGTTGTGGAGAACAAGGCAAAGGTTTCTATGGAAAATTGCAGAAAAATACCTGATGCCAATGTCACAGAAACAAGAATAGCTGTAAGGTCTGGGCTTTAGGCCATGTCTAAGGGGTTCTCAAAGTGATTTGTGGAATGTTTTGAATATTTATAGCTGAGAATTCAAAATATTTCTCTTTGTTGGCCTAAAAATAGCTTTGCTTTTGAAGATACAGTGACTCTTTTTGGTTTGTGGTGATTTTACAAAATAACTTTCCCCTCTTCTGGGTTTAGCTTTTATCTGAGGGATAATATATCCCCTATATGTTGGAAATAACCAACACATTACATTGCTTACAGCCTGCCAGTCTCATTTCGGTAATTCCTTCAGTGAATTCCCTTCTCATCCAGGATGGTTCCTTGATCAGGCCAAGTTGGGTTTCCAGTTTCCAGCACAAAATTCCCTGGGTGAGTCCCCATCCATGTGTGGCACTGTGGGGTGGTGGCACTGCCAGCTCTGCCAGGAGCCCTCAGTGCTGACAAATTGATAGCACAAACCCAAAGGAAGGCAAAGAGCAGCCAGCCTGCTCTGAAACCAGCAATGGAGCCTTTCTCTGTGCTGAAATAACTCTAGGACCAGGAGCAGTCTAATCTTACCAGGGTGAGGTCACAAAGCGCTGCTTTACCCTGCAGCAGCACACTTGACTCCAGCAGCAGATGAAATTAATCTCTCCTGATCTCTCCACTGGGACTGCTGGATGCTTTCCAGGGCTTGGGCAGGCCTGTGGAGCATCAGCTCGAGCACTTCAGGGCTCCTGGGGTCTGAGAAAAGACACATCCTATAAAAGCTGCTTCAGTTCTCCACTCAGGGCTGGCAGCTCTGCAGAGAGCAGAGGATGCAGGGCAGATATTTGAGATTTGCTTTACTCCTCACAGGACTCAAACCAAATGCAGCTGCCGTGGTTAGAGCTCATCAGTCCCACATTCACCCTCTAGAACAGAGACAGCATCCTAAAGCATTAAGGTATTACATGGTAATTTAAACAAACAAAACCCAAACACATTCGGGGTGTGACTGCTGGGAGTATTTTAACTCCACATGAGATTATCACACCTACTGTAATTTCTGAGATTCCTACTTCACAGTTAATTGAAATTGGATATTAACTTGTATTTTCGGAATGAGAACAGCCTCTCTGGCATTTATTTTGTTCAGATACACACCTTGGAATAAAACTGACAGTGGCTCAATGTAGTAATATATTGAACAGAAAGTTTATTGAAAAATTGTTTATTTTCCCCCTCTCCAGCACAGAACCACTGTTTTTCTGTGCTACACAAGCTATTTGCTTCCTACTGCTTGGGAGTTTAGCCTGTCTGGAGTGACTGCAAGTGAAAACAAAAAGTATTGGAAACCTCTAGTGTATTTGCTGAAAAAGTAATCCTCTTTAGTTGTTTATCTAAGTCTTTTCCCAAAGTAGATTTTTGTAGCCACATTATACGACTATCAAAAAGATTTGATTCAGCTGAGGAGGAAAATGAGACAAATGTGTTTTGTCATGATTGAGAATGAAGAAAAATTAAGTTTCTTTCCATTGTAAATATTTACATGTTGGATAGTGTAAAAATTTACTTTGAGGTATTTACAGTGGGAACACAGACTGTTTTTTAAATAGCCATAACATTCTGAATGTTGTTGCTAAAGCTTGGTGACTCTTTCTTCTCTTTTTTCTGACAGGTTGTATGATGAAATGCCAGGTAATACATTTTCAGAGCACGAAGCATCATCCTGTTTTATTGGTTTAATCAGTGTGAAAGGAATGATTTAATTCACTATCCAATTACATTCCTGAGTATGTTCATTTTAATAGGCTCAGTATTTCCCTAATTTATCTGCTAATCATTGGAAATGCATTTGGCCTCAGCTCAGAGACTGCTGTGTCCTGGGCTTCAAGCTGGGATTAGCACAGTTCTAAGAAATCCAGAGCAAATCTGAGCAGTGGAATCAGAATATTCTGCACACACTCAGGTGAGAGCAAGAGGGGCTGATGGTTTGTGTGTGCTCATCTCCACAGGCACCCACAGAGGTCAGGACATTCCCTGGCTGATGCAACTTCCTCAGCAGGGTTAAATTACCAGGAAAAGTGCACACAGTGACAGAAAATCAGTTTATCATGCAGTTAAACTGGCCTTGCACTTGTAAGTTTTTGAGCTGGGTGAGTACTTGTAAGTATTTTGATTGTAGTGGCTGTACAGTAAGTGGTTGTAACACAGACTCTCTGTGTCTTCTCTGAAATAAAAAATGTTTTTCTGAAAATTTACCACCTGGTAGGAGTCAGGAAAGGGTGAGATTTACTCGCAGCATTATCACAAACTTGTTCAGCACAAATCTGAAAATTGAATTTATAAATCAGGGATTAGTTTTGCTAGGATACTTTCCCCACAGCAAACTAAATGCCTTGAAAACATTGCTCATCCCTCTTAACTAACAGAAAATACTCTTTATTATTTATTTATAGAATTATGAAGAGTATTGATTTCTGCAGTGCGATCTGTATAACTAGATGTTTATTAGAAATAAACCAAACCTGAGCAGTGAAATTAAAGAGATTTTTTTTTAGATGTCTAAAATTTGATCATATTGTTATTTGGACCTGCCATAAAAACAGTACCAAGAAGGTTTCTAATAAGTCTCAGGGCACACTGCTACATAAGAACTTCTCTCAAAAGTAATCTTTTTTAATTTATGAGTAGTGATTCCATGAGTCTTTATTTCCCTACAAAATGCAGTGTTTGGACATGATACAATGTTCTGTTTCCTGTTTCCAGAGCTCTCCGGAAATAGGCTGGTTCCCAAAAAAAAGAAAACTGACAATAAGAGTTATTAATGGTCCCAAAAGCAAACTCCTACTCTGCAAGATAAATAGAAATAGTTCAGTCTTCTGCAGTAGTGTCAGTAGAGTTAGATAAGTTATATAAGTCAGAGAAGATTTGGGGTCAAGAAGAAAAGATAAATAACTTAAAGTCCTCCTATAATCAATATAACATTTTGTTACAGCTACAATATTTAGCAAAGTCCATATAGACACAACATAGTTTTGATACATCCATGGGAGAAATTATATAATTTTAACAGAGCTCCTTTAAGTTAAGGAGTTAAAATATCTGTTTTGATCCCCTCTTGGGGAGACACATTTTCATGTTCCAGGATGAAACACTTGTTGCTTTTTGCTTTTTATATTTCTAGTTCTGCAGTGAGAGTTGATTGACAAACAGCAAATGCCATATGCCTCCTCCTCGCCCTGCAACCAGAAGGTTGGGGTTAAAAGTGAGAGGGAAAAATGGGAAAAGAACAAATGAGAGCACAAGAAATTTGGCAGCATCAGAGATCTGTGCATACAATTGCTGAATGACACATTGAGGCAAGTCAGCTTAATTATAAATTATATGTGGTAAATTTCAGGATAAAAGCATTTTAGAAACTGAATCCCATATTGGTATGTTGCATTATCCTGAAGTGACCCTGGGCAGCCAAATGTTCTTGCAGTCTGTCCTTGGCTCCTTTTTTGCATTATACAGGTTCCTAAGCCAAATTTGCAAAGTTAAACATCTGAGCTGTAAATAAAGATCCCTAAAGCCTACTGTGCTTTCCTTATTCTAGAGTCCCTTCACAGTATGGCCTCAATTCAGTTAAGTACTTAATATGTACTTAAATCCCACTTAAATCAATGGGATTTAAACATTTGCTTAAATGCTTTGCTAAATCATGGCCTATTAAACTGTGTTGGAGATCAAACTGTAATTTATATTGCTGTGATTTCTTCTTCTGGTGTTAAACATGAGACCCCAAACTACATTTCACTGTAGACTTGCTTGACTGAAGCTGAACTGTTTAATGGGAATTTGTGCAAGACCTGTATTCCTCACGTGTAAGAAAAAGATTTTATTCATCTTGGTCATCAGCTGTTGTAAAATTATGTTTCTGATAAAGTGAAGTCAAATAAGCTCTGTTTAAAGGCTGAATGTTTCTCACACACCATCATTTTGAAGATTAATAGCATGAAATTTTTCTTTTTCAGTAATGAATGCAACTCCTGGTTAAACCTGGGAAGATACAGTTATTTGTACAATATGTAGATACGTGAAAATATTTGTTGTGGAAGGAGGAAGATTTTTATTCTTCTGCTGATTTGTTGGCAATCTCTTCCTGGCTTTTTTTTTTTCTTTTTTGCAAACGCAACTAGGGTTGACAAGAAAAACAGCCTTTTGTAGCTGAGGAGGCAGCAGGAAAAGGAGTTGCCAAAAGAGCCGTCAAGAGTCTCCAAGTAATTGGATGTGTGGAGAAAATATGTCAAAATTATTGCAACTACATATAGTATAAGTTTTTTAGAAGGAAGTCAGATGCTCCGCTATGCCTGGGATGCCCACAGAGATTACTCTGGCCTTATCACTGTTTTTTTGGAAAAGAGTGAAGATGAATGGTGGGAAAGTGAGGACACTTCTTGACTTCTTCTCTTCTCTGCTTGTAGTGGAAATCAGCCAAAACTCCAGCTCATATGCCAAGAAAGCCCAAATGAAGAGATGAGTGGAAAATACCAGATGCTTAAATTTGTCTTGGATTTTCTCAAAACTGCTAAGACTGGTTTTCTCCTTAATTGGCCAAATAAGGGATGGAGTGCATTTCTTTTTCATATACAGATATTTCTTGGATCCTATGAGTTAACCACCTCTAGGGCACGGCTGTCCTTGCCAGTGGAGGTGACAAATGTGGCTTTTTTGGACGACCTGAAGAGATGAGTGCTGCAGAGGACATCTCATCCTCCTCACCCTCAGCACTGCTGCCCTGCCAGGATTCCCCCAAGATGAGATTCCTGGGACTGCTCTTGTCTGGAAATCAGTTTACATTTCTGCCTTGAGAAGGAATTACTCTCACAATACATGATTTTTTTTTTCCAACTAGACAAGATTTATTTTCAGTGCAAGAGTTGTCTTTTGTTCAGTGCTTAGTTTGTTGTGTCACTTGTAATGAGTACAGTAATATCTGGGAAAAGAGATAACTGGAAAAGCCTACAGCACTTGATTATTGTGCTCAGAATATCTGATACAGCCCTTTCAGACAGCAGATGTAAGTGGTATGAATGCATACAATTTCATAGTAATATTAATATTCCAGTTATTTCCGTAATTTTATACAATATACAGATACATTAATATTAATGTCACACTTAGAAAAATGAAATACATGCAGGATATTTTATGGTTTAAAACAAATGGATTTAAAAGTAATGTTTATATTCATAATATACTTCAATAATAATTTCCTACTAATATTTAAAATCCACGTGTCACCATTTGGAAAAGAAATCTTACTTCAGAATGTAAAATATTCTAAAAATTTTAGGGTTCATCACTGATTGGAAATGCTTGTTATGTATTTTATATATATATACACACATATATATATAAAATATGTATGTATGTATGCATATACATGTATACATATATATGTATGTGTATTTATATATTAAAAAAATAAAATTGTTTCTCAATAGGTGTTTTTAAACTCTCCAGACTACCACTACAGAACTTCAGTGAAAGGGAGAAAACAGTAATTTTTTGAGCAGGGGAAGTAAATCTTTTTTTACCCATCATCTGCTGTTACAATTTCTTCATATCTGTGTTTATTGATAAATCTTTCTTTTGCAGCTTCCTTTGTTCCCAGCCTGGATAAAAAATTATAACTGCTTTTAAAAATCTGAGAATGTTGCAGCACACTTTGTTTCACCTCAAAGGCTGATTTTTGAATTGCACATGAAAGTGTTCCATGTTTTCATATTCGTTTTTTAAGATTTAAAGTTTCCACAAATATTTACAACTACCCACTCTTTTCTCACAACTAAGAAGTATAGATATAAAAAATCCACCTCCTCTGTTTTCGCACTCTTTATCACATATTGAATTAAATTGGAAGGGAAAATGGAAAAGAGATTAAATTGCAATTATATTACTTTCTTCAAATGATCATAATTTGATTTAATTTCAAATAAAATATTAATAAAGTGCTAACTTGGTGGGAAATGCCATTAATGGAACAGTTTCCCAGGGAAACAGAAGCAAAGTGATTAACTATCCTTTCTGCTTCAGTAATGAGATCTTTCTAAAATAAACAGTTTTGCCTGGTTTAGCACTTGTCTTATATATTTATGCCCAGTTCTAGAACCTCAACCTATACATGGCATGTTCTGGACCTTGTTTGAGGGTCTCTGTCTTAATTGTCACACTTTTTAGAGGTTGTAAATAGCAAGTTGCAAGAAAATCCTTTTTAGATGCTATAATTAGAAATAGGGGAAAATCATATTCATGTCTAATTTCAATGACATAATGACTGAAAGTATCTTTAAACAATAAATGGGAAAGATGCTCATATACAAGTTCTCATGAAAAGATTCAGAGGCTCAAAATTAGATAATTTTAATGTACTCTTATGGTCGGTTTTCAGTTAGAAAATTGAGCTCCAGAAATGTCCCCCTGGCTAAATGAGGCTTTTGCAATGTTGAAATTAATCAATCAACTCTCCAATAAGAGCCAAGCCTCAAATCCACAAGCATGAAACAACAGCTAGTAATGGCCACGTGGATTGATTTCAGAAGGTGAAATGTGCACATTTGGGCTTAGAACAAAGCCTTTGTGGCCTTATCCAGAGGGGATATCTGTGTGACTCACATGCTTTGCATACACTATAATAATGAAAATTAAGGGACTGGGTTTAGATGAGGCCATGAAGGTTTATTCATGGTCAAAATCCAGACCAGAGCTTTTTTTTCCCCTGATGAACAAGGTCCATGGAAGTCTGACACTGAATAATTTTGTTCCCTCTTGGGGCAGAAAAAAAAGGGATGTAAAAACCCAAATGTACTAAATATATGTGTGATAGTAGGTTTTTTTTATTGCTTAATGGTTGGGCACAATTAAAGGATAAAATAGGATGTTGGCTTCTATGCTGAGGTTGTGGCTGAGGCTGGCATCAATTGTTTGTTTAAACTTTGGAAGAATCAGCCTGAAAAATGGTTTCATGGTAAAAATGAGGATGTAAATCTGTAAGTAATAATGCCTAAAGATGGGCCGGGTAGAAATAGGTAGGCTTTGGTTTACTGTTTAGCCAAAGTTTGCTCCAATATTGGCATAATTAATGGATTTGAACAAGTGTAGCTATTCTGAACAGCAGAGAAACCTGACAATGAGCCAGGGTTCAACCAAGGGTGGGATAGAGATGGATTTTGGAGAAATCATATGTAGGGTTTTATTGTGGGACTTACCAAACTAAGGCTGTTATTAGATATAGGCTAAGAAAGGGATTCTGGGTTGACATTTAATACCCATTACAGAAGAGGTTTCCGGGCTAAAATCAGCACTGTGTCCTTCAGACCTCAGAAAATTACAATTATAAAGGCATGTAGCTGTCCCTGGACTAAAGTGTTTGTGTTACCCATGCTAAAACTTGGATTTATCTGCTCACACTCACAGGGAGTGGGAGTCTTTGGCTGAGGTTGCTGTTTAGGTGCTGTTGATCTTCCTTGTCAGGGCAATGTTTCCAGGGCTAGGTGACCAGCCAAACTTTTCCTGCTCAAGCTTGTGTTTAGAGTTATGCATATGTTCCTCAGCTGAACTGGAGCTTAAGACCCACAGCTGGTGTCAAGCTAGGAAATGGCATGGCCAGTTACCAAAAAATCCAAAATGAGAAGGAATGGGCGGTGTACTGAACAGGCACCGTGAGCAGGGAATGGAAGCCAAGCATGAGAGAGATGGAAGAGTTTGGCAATCAGTGTAATTAATACAAAAATCTTAATTGCAGAAAACAGAGAAACAGAAGCTTCAAAAGAACTTCCCAAAAAAAGACTGATTTTAAAAAAGCAGAAAAGAAAAAATAATCTGATGCTGATTATTTGAATTGTGTGGAGCGTATAGCCAAAAAATGAGCAGAACAAAATGCCAAACAGGAAGGGAAAAAATCTAAAAAACAGGAGAATTATTAAATTCTGGTTTTTTTAAAAAATCATTTTTAATGATGTTTTGAGACATGTCTCAAGGATTTGCATTTTTGAAAGAGGAACTTTTTGCAGCGCCCCATGCATTTGAGGCACTCTGAGCCCGGCAGCTGCGGGCTCTGTGTGCTCGCTGCGATGCCACAGCCTCTGCAGCCATCTCGTGGGGACACTGTGCCTGAGCACCAGCAGAGCAGGCTGGCACACTGAGCTGGGCAGCAGCACAGCCTGCCTGGGACAGGCTCATCTCCAGGCTTTGCTTCCCTGTCACAATGAGTTTTTTCTGGGGTGCAGTAGGCAGAGTCCTACAGCACATGTCAGTGAGTAGTGACTGCTCGTACTGGTAGGTGATTTCTCACTTGCATTCAAATCCTGGGCGTTTCCCCCCCCCCCCCCCCCTCACCATCACAGAGTTACTACAGGAGTGAGCATGCAGAGGCTGGGGCACTGGCTGAAAGCAGGAAAGATCCCTTTCATGCTGGAGCTCCATCTCTTGTGTCCTGGCAGAGCCCACAGCTTCCCAAAAGAGCCTTGGAAGGGTTGGCTGTGTTTGACAGCAGCACCAATAGGCTGCAAGGCTGAACAATCTATTTCTGTTTCCTCCTCCAGTCGACTCAGATGCATTCTGTTATTCTGTTCTCTCTGATTATACCCTTTCTGATCCCATCCTGCCAACTCAACCAGCCAAATTCAACTTGGGGATGGTATTTCCTTTTTCATAACTGCTTGACTGTCTTCCTCTCTCTATCTTCTTGGCAGTTTTTTGCTTGGCAAATCAGTGAAAGAAAGGCTGCTCATTTCACTGGAAATAGCAATTGTTTTCCTGAGGGTTTTGTTTATTCAGCTTACAGTAAGGCAGAGACCAAGCAGGCTGATTTGTCCTGACAGGATGAAGTGATGAAGGTACAGGAAATTCACTACATGGATTCTCCTCTAAGGACTATTAATGCCTTTTGACTATGCTCATCCCACTGCCAGCAGTCAGCCTTTAGCCCCAGCAGGTACTGTTAAATATTCCAGGAGAAGCTTCCCTTGCTGTTTCCAGTGATTCACCAGCAGTTTGGGACACAAAGGTATCACAGGCTGCTCACCCAGCCAGGGAGAAATATGTTCACCACACTGAATACAATTTCTTTGAATCCCTAGGGGAAGTTCCTGCAGATCCCTAGCAAGCTGGCCCACCACCACCATTCCCAGGTGAGCTGACCATCTTTAACCATCCACTTGAGAATGGGAGGATTCCAGTCCTCAGGTTTGGTTCTGAATAACCTTGTTTCCTTGGCCTGGTGGGCAGAGTGGAAATGATTTCTTGGTGACAAGTGGCTGTGTTCTAAATGTATGGGAGGTCATGGCAGAAGGCTTTGTGAAGAGCTGAGTAGCTGCAGAAGCTGAAGCCTTTGTTGCCTTCTCAATTCTCTGGCCTTGGTCCCCCAGTGAAGTTTTTCTCTCAGCTGGGCTTCAGTTGAAGCACAGAAAATGATTTTAAAAAAATTCTTTTCTTGCAGATTGATCAGGGAATTGCAGTTTATAGTAGCACTCATTTAAATGCTCAGAGACTACTATCTGCAACAGATGCATGAAAAGGATTAAACAGCCAAACCACCTATGTTTGTGTAAAAATCACCAAAGATTGATTAAGCAGTTGTCTACCAGATCTGTGTGATGAGATATGAGAGCAAAATAGAAGTGTAATTTCCAGAGGTGTAGTAATTCTTGATGTGGCTACAATTGATATAGGGGTTCTCAAAAATGTTTGTTACTAAAAGAAAATCTTCAGACATCTCAAAGTTCCCCCTATAACTTCTGTTCCTAGGAATCTCTCAAGAATTTTCCTAACCTGATAATTTCTCTTTATGTGTTGCTCACATTATTTGCTGAAACACACATGGTCCACAAACAACCAGTGAAACTCGCTGCTAAATGATCTTTGACACATTCTGAGATCTGATAAACAACATCTGTTTATCCCAGCAGTGTTTCAGAAGAATCCCTTTCAGGCTGGTTTGGATGTGGTGTGACTCAGAGCATCCCGGGTTCCAGCACTGGTGAAACCTGAAATGTGAAACTGATGAAACCTGTTCCCCTCAGTCCTTCCTGCTGTTGCCCTGCTGCATTTCCCACTTCTGTCAAGTTTTCTGCAGACACTTTCCCTATTCAGTGGACAAATGTTTTAGGCTTTGCTTTCATGCCTTCATTTTTCTTTCCACTATGGAATTTCTTGCAAGGTGCTGCCCTGACCACAGGGAGGATGTGAACTTCAGGAATGGGTGCTTGAGAATTTTCACCTTCTAAAATTAAGATTTATGATCCAGTGACTTGAACCTTTCCCCTCCAGGTATTCTCGGTTTCTAATTTATCAGCAGCAAATCACATTGATGTTAAATGCTCCAGGAAATCAGTGTATGTCATCTCAAATGAGAGAATCTTGTTTAGCTACATTCATCTCAGATTCCAATTGTTTTGTGTCTGTGCATATCTATGGATTTATTCTGTTGGGTTTTTTTCCTCAAAGTACAGGTTCCTAATCTCATTGATTTGGTTTCTTTATTTTAGATTATGTTACAAATTTCAAATCAGGTTACAAGAAAATCAGATTAGCTCCTTGTGTTTAAACAGAACACTTATATGTCTGGACTTGGTACTTAAAAACTTATGTTTTACAGAATTTGTCTGGTTTGTGTGTGCAGAAGCAGCAGAGCACTCAGTATTGAATGCACCACCCCTTCATTTTATTTCAAGGAGACTTTTCACAGTAAGTAAACAGTGGATTATACTAATGGTTTGAGAAAGTAATTTTCAGAAGTATGCTCTGGCAGTTGAAATATCAATGCTGTTTCAACTGTTTCATTTACCTTCTACAAAAAGGACCACAAATGTGACAAATCACGTGTTCTGCACTCCAAGCTTGTTTTATGTTCTGACACTTGCACTATATTGATTTTATTATTCATCATTATGAGAAGAAGAGATTAGTTTTATGAAAATTAGACAATGGAGTCACATTTCTGGGAAACATTACTCATTAGAACCAAATGCCTCCCTTTAGTATCAAAAACATCTAATTATTTACAAGAACTTCACATTTCAGCAGAAGATGTTATTTCTCTAAATGGGAGCCTAAGTATCCCTTCTTTTTGATTGCTTTGTTGATAAATGTTAATAATAATATTTATTTTTTTAGTCACCTGTGGATATTAAGCACTTAATGTGGCACTGAATATTTATGCTACATGGAAGAAGTAGTGCTTAAAAAGAAGAACTGAGCAAAAAGGATAAACTAAAAAACATTCTTTTCTTAATGCTTCTTATATTAAAAAGTAAAGAAAAAATAACCCCAATGCTAAGTGAAAAAGTGGCGTAGTTTATATATCTCGGAGAGAAGGAGGATAATGAAAGCATTTTGCATAATATATAGGAATATTTTTTTTTTCCTAATTAGTTGCTCACACCTTATTAACAAATGAAAAGAATGGTCTATGATTTTGAAACTCTGATATGGACTTTGAGTGGAGATTTAACTTTTGCATCAGTTCCCTGTGGCTTTAGTGCTCTCAGGATTATCTATGGCCTCCAATGCTCTGCAATTAAACCAGATACATGTGACTGTAGTGACTGTATCTGGAGAATTTATTGAGGGTTGTTTTTTTTAAGCTGAAAACACGTTATTTTCGATGTTTTGCTCCTTTCCCTAGAGTCAATCTAAATTTCCTTGGAGGCAAAGCACCATTCCCAACGCAGAGAGCACCATTCCCAACGCAGAGAGCACCATTCCCAACGCAGAAAGCACCATTCCCAACGCAGAAAAGCACCATTCCCAATGCAGAGAGCACCATTCCCAGTGCAGAGAGCACCATTCCCAGTGCAGAGAGCACCATTCCCAAAGCAGAGAGCACCATTCCCAACGCAGAAAGCACCATTCCCAACGCAGAGAGCACCATTCTCAACGCAGAAAAGCACCATTCCCAATGCAGAGAGCACCATTCCCAATGCAGAAAGCACCATTCCCAACGCAGAAAGCACCATTCCCAAAGCAGAGAGCACCATTCCCAAAGCAGAGAGCACCATTCCCAAAGCGGAGAGCACCATTCCCAAAGCAGAGAGCATCATTCCCAATGCAGAGAGCACCATTCCCAATGCAGAGAGCACCATTCCCAAAGCAGAGAGCATCATTCCCAAAGCGGAGAGCACCATTCCCAACGCAGAGAGCATCATTCCCAAAGCAGAGAGCACCATTCCCAAAGCAGAGAGCACCATTCCCAACGCAGAGAGCATCATTCCCAATGCAGAGAGCACCATTCCCAAAGCAGAGAGCACCATTCCCAGTGCAGAAAGCACCATTCCCAACGCAGAGAGCGCCATTCCCAAAGCAGAGAGCACCATTCCCAAAGCAGAGAGCACCATTCCCAAAGCAGAAAGCACCATTCCCAATGCAGAGAGCATCATCCCCAATGCAGAAAGCACCATTCCCAACGCAGAGAGCACCATTCCCAACGCAGAAAGCACCATTCCCAAAGCAGAGAGCACCATTCCCAATGCAGAGAGCATCATCCCCAATGCAGAAAGCACCATTCCCAAAGCAGAGAGCACCATTCCCAATGCAGAGAGCACCATTCCCAAAGCAGAAAGCACCATTCCCAAAGCAGAGAGCACCATTCCCAACGCAGAGAGCACCATTCCCAACGCAGAGAGCACCATTCCCAACGCAGAAAGCACCATTCCCAAAGCAGAGAGCACCATTCCCAACGCAGAGAGCACCATTCCCAAAGCAGAGAGCACCATTCCCAAAGCAGAAAGCACCATTCCCAATGCAGAAAGCACCATTCCCAATGCAGAAAGCACCATTCCCAACGCAGAAAAGCACCATTCCCAATGCAGAAAGCACCATTCCCAACGCAGAGAGCACCATTCCCAAAGCAGAAAGCATCATCCCCAATGCAGAAAGCACCATTCCCAATGCAGAAAGCACCATTCCCAACGCAGAGAGCACCATTCCCAATGCAGAAAGCACCATTCCCAATGCAGAAAGCACCATTCCCAACGCAGCCGTGCAGAGGGAGCAGCTTGGCCACACGGTGGAGCGTTCGGATCTCTGCAGGGAAAACCCAAACGCTGCTGCCTGCCAGCAGCCTCCAGCAGAGAGGGATGTTGCAGGATGTTGCCGATCGGGAGCACCGATCTGATCTTTACGGTGATTTATGCTCATACCTGCAATAAGGGTGGGAATGACTTTGCCCCCTCCCAAGTCTGGAAAAAGCATCTAATGGTGAAATTAATTACCAGGGTGTTTAATTCAGGCAGCAAATCCAGTTTGCCTGCAGCATCAGGGCTGCACTCTTACCCTCCGGCCACAGGCAGGGGTTCATTTGTGTCCTCCTCCAGGTGAAGGGGTTGTCATCCCACTGATCACCCCTGGATGCATCCAATTCTTCCCACAAACACATTTATGGTACAGACAGGAGCAGGGTGCTGTCCTCACCCTGTTCCCTTACAAAGCTCATGATGTGCTTTGCCTTCCTCCAGGCTCACCTTGGGCAGTGCTTCACTTGGACCACACAGAGGGGACAGGCTGAGGACCAGCAGAGATGCAGGAACTTTACTTTATAAATTTCTAATATATCCTCATTAACATAGGAGCCCTCCCAGAGTGGATATTAAGACAAAAAGCTTTTGGCATTTGTGCAGAGTTAAGGGATCATCTGTGTTTGTGATGGCAGAAAATTTATTGTGTGATAATAGAAATGGAGCCTCGAAGGAAAATCCTTTTATTCATAAAAAGTAAGACTTTTTATAAGAAATTTCACTCATGTTCTTTTTGTGGTTTTTTTTCCCCAGATGTGCCCACTCCCATAACATTTTCTTTCCTATTGATAGACATGTTATCTATTTAAAAACAAGTACACATCCTGAAAGGACTAATTAAACCATCAGCCAATATTTTCAGTAGTTTATTCTAGTTCACCTTTATGTACTTTGAAATACAATACAAATCTAAAGGTTTGCACAGGCTGAATTAAATAGCTTCCTATTTTGGAGCTGGTTTAGTTTAGTCCTTTAAGCATTTAAACCAGTTACCCAATAAAACAAATCAGGATTAGTTACAGCTAAGTTGATTTACAAGTTGCAAAGAGATTGCACTCATTTAATTAAACCTAAACAAATTTATTCAATTTTTTTGTATGTTTTCTGCATTTAGGTGTCACCTTAGAAATATTTTTATATAGTGAAGAACTGTACATCTTAAAACCTTGAGAAGAATATATAGTGTTTAAAAGTGTGAAAATTAAACACTGTAATGAGAACTTAATGATGATACCATAAGCAGGAAATACAAGAAAGGGAAGTGGAAAAAAAAAAGAAATCAGACTTAGTTTGTTGTTTAAGAATAATAAAAAGTTAAATATTAATGATAGGTTGTGAGTCATAATTTTCTTATTAAGATTTAAACTGTTTTGCTTGAGCTGAGCCTTAGAGGCTGCTCATATGCATCTTCACAGCACATCTCAAATCCTAGATGGGTTAATTTAGCAAAGCCCATGCTGGCTATTAAAGAGCTTTCTCAAAACATTCCACCTACAGAGGAAATAAAATCTACCATGAGACCAGTGAACACAATAGATGAACTTCCAAAAGCCAGCATGTGTTTAATGTGTGCTGGCAGGAAGGAGATCATCGCTGCAGTAACTAAGAAAGTCTCTTCACTGCTTTATGATTTGAGGCTTTTCTTGTAACTTTTGGCCTCAAACATTTGATGTCCATAAGCTCAGTGATAATTAATTCAGCAGCAGATAAAGGTATTTGCATGGTGAGATCCTGGGAAAAAAGGACTGTTTGAAATATATATGTCAAGATCTTGTCAGTGTTTACCTAATGTTTGTAAACTGCATTTTGTGTTGTTTTTTAATGCTTTTGCACTGAGGGTAACACCCATAAAAGACCCCAAATGCACACCACAAAAAAGTCCAAGATCCTCACTTTAAAAAGTGGGTTAAGAAGGGATCATCCCTTGAAGATGTGAGTGTTCCATGTGGTCTCCTGGGACCTCAATTAATGCAAAGGCTGTTGGCCCTACTTACCATCCACTGAAGGCAGGGGAAAAAATGTGATTTTATTCATCATTGCAGTGTTCCCACTGTTCAGCTGAATCCCATCAATCCAGAACACTCAGAAGTTCCATAGCTGTGTCTTTTCCTTTTGAGACTGAAAAGCCATTTGAGAAAACTTGTTATATTGAAAAACCAAGGGTGCTAATGGATTATTAAGTGTCTGGGTTAACCTTACTAGACATGTTTTCATTGGGATAACTCATTTTAATATAATAGAATAGAACAGAATTTTCTAGTATATGTGAAAGTCCAAATGGTGATGTGTAAAAGCAAAGATGAAAAGTCCCTTTGAGAAATCTGTTTGAAAGCTGATTATTTGAAATTGCTGTAACCTTATAACTGCTTGTCCTAGTGATGAGATAATGATAGAATTTAGAAGTGGGAGGCTGAGTGATATATGTTTCATTTAGATTCCTCCTAATAGGTGACATTTGTTGAAAGCTGACTCTTGAACTGTGCTGCATGCCTTTGCTATCTATCTGCCTTGGAGCTGTTGGAGAATGTAATTGCATTTTGCTTCATTTCCTGTATAATTTATGTGAAAATCCCTCAGTGGTAGGAAAGTACAAAGCCCAG
This sequence comes from Melospiza georgiana, assembly GCF_028018845.1. Lineage (NCBI taxonomy): Eukaryota > Metazoa > Chordata > Aves > Passeriformes > Passerellidae > Melospiza > Melospiza georgiana. The sequence goes on from NC_080442.1 coordinate 12,072,287, forward strand.
ATAATGAGTAGGTGATGATGTATAAGATTTAGGATGGTTGTTTAGGCTGCAGCTTGAACTGCCCATGACTCAGGCACTTTCAAGGTCATCTGATATTCAGTAAACTCAGGCAGCACAGTGCTTCTGAGACTGCATAAAATTAATAACATTTTGCCTACTTTTAATAAACATCAGTCTGAACATCATTTTTTTTAGCTTTAGAGATGTGTCTTTGGGGTAGGATAAGAAGAAATGACCAATTTTATTGCATTGAGTTATTGAAGTATTTATTTACACCACATTGTCTTTCTGTGAAGAATATTTAAAGTCATTTTCTGCAGGAGTGTAATATTTTGAGGTCTCCAAATCTTTTCTTTTTGTTTTTATACCCTTTCAGAGTTTTTCCCTCATAGTTTCTTGATCAATTTCTAGATCTGTTTTTTTTTTTTTTTTTAACTAATTTGTTAGGTGCTGAATTCAGGTGATTCTGTATCCACAGCCTGGTACCCCAGCTTTCCCAAGCAGTGTTGATGCAACATCCTGGAGGGCAAGAGGAATAAGCTCATCCCTTTGCAGACAGTAATTTGAGGAGCTGCATTTGTGTTTTTTTCTTGGACAAATGATGATTACTGTTTGCTAATGAGTTAAGTATTGTGTACCTAAACAACCTCCTAGGTTTTAATAGAATTATTTACATTCCTTATGCAGTGAATTAAGCCCATCTGAATTTCCTTGCCCATTTTTTATGAACATCTCCTTTGTAAAGATGTTAGCCAATAAATGTAGGTGAACTAATCTTACTATTCCAATGCCAAACCCTTTAAAATTAGGGTGGGATTCTAAGCCTGGGAAATTAAATGGATGTTACAAAACCCAAGGAAAGCAAAAATAGATTTTTATGGAAGTCTCCTCCAGATACATCCCACCTCCTCCAGGCTTTTGACTAGGAAGGTTGTCCCAAATATCAGGACTCTGGTAAGTTCTGGCTATTCAGTTACTTTCTGCCATTGTCAGTTCCTGGAATTTTTTCCTCTCTTCTTCTAAAATGAGAAATTTCTTCTTTTTTTTTTTTTTTAATTGATTTATTAAATAGTCTAAAATTATCTTCTTCATTTTCACTGACTCCTAGGTCTGGCTTGTAACGACTCACGTAAGTCTGGAAAATAATTTGGTTACAGGGCTTTCAGAAAGGTCTCTGGTGAAATGCACACGTCTGTGGCATGCACGTCAGGCTGCTGGCAAAGAAATACTCATTTCATCATTAGGCAAAGAAAATACTGATTTCCTCATAGCGGAAGAAGCTGCAGATTATATATTATTCTTGAAAAGTCAGTTTTCTGATGGTGTCTAATTACTTTTTTGCCACCTGAAAGTTGAAAGCTGCAAGTCCCAGGGACAGTGAGCCAGGCAGGGCTGCAAGCCAAGGCATCAGCTGAACTGGCTATAAAAGCTTTAATGCTTGTTCTGCCCCTCCATGGGTGTTTGGCTCAGCATGGGGCTGTTTCTCTTTGTTTTCCGCCCCCTTTTCTTTCTTTGGTTTTCTTCCTTAGCCTCTGTCTTAGCATTGGTCTCTAAAACACTCCTGAAAATTTCCTGATTTCAATATATTTTCTTTTGAGTTGTACTGTCAGAGAAATGTATATTTTATATTTTAATAGTCATGAAACTCATCCAAGAATAAAACTAGTCATCTCATGATGCTGTAAGATCAGTTAACTGCACAGGAGGAGCTTTTTTAAATGGATTTTTTTTTATGTGGGATGTGAATTCACAAAGAAAATTGAACTACAATGGGAGCATTCCCCTTGATCCAAGTGTGATAAATGTCAGCAAGAGTTATGAACATGCTGAAATTGAAGAGCAGAACCTACTGTATGAAATTAGGCTGTCCAAACAATCTTAGGAGGAGAGAATGATTTACCAGAGCTCAGTAGATCAATTTTATTCTCAGTAAGTGAAAACGATGGCTTTGGCACTGTTACCCTGGAAGTCCTATAACTGCTCTTATGTCCAGCTGCATATTTGGGGACTAAACAGGTGAACTGAGATTGCAATGTGAGAATTAAATGTCTGCCTTTGAAGTCTATGTGAAGTCTAACTTTTGATCTTAGTTATTTCAGGTCTACAAGCCAAGGTACTCTGGCTATGAGGAGCTTCAGTTTTTCACACAAACCTGGATGCTCTTCAGCACCATTACTTATCACTGGGGTCTGTCAATGTTTTCAGCACTACTGATAATTACTTCACTTAAAAATACAAAAGCTGTCTTGGTCAGTGTTTCCAAATGCTTTTTCCCCACCTTGGTTTTCTGTACTTAAGGATGTGGAGGGAAAATATTCTCTTTTTCTTACAAAGATGACTGGAAAACTTGTCCCTTTCTTAATTTTTTACCTTGAAATTGAGGTCAGCAATGTTCTGAATCTCCCAAGTAGGGAGATTTTGATAAGGTCCTGAGTTGAACTGCAGTGCTGGAATGATGGGTAAAATTTAAACTCTATCTCTATGGGAATAGAGCATATGGGAAAGAATAAAGCCTACTATTTCCTTGAATTGTCAGTAAGCAGAGTTCACCAGCCCAGCTCCTTCCTGGGTAAGTGTTTGAAAATGCAAAATGATCCTGTGGATCAAATGTGAGTCTTCCTATTACACACAGAGAGCTGAAAATTTTGCAGTAAAAGTCTAATGTCCTGTTTTACATCCTGTTAATAGCAATTGAAATTAAATCTATAACCCCTGTAGTATTCACTCAGACTAAAACAAACCCAAGCAGGTTTCTGGATTCAATAGAGCAGATTGGAATGGGCAGCTGGGTGCTCTGGTTGCTGAACTGCTGGCTGAGTCAAAAAGCAAAACCAAAACCCTCTTTGTGATCTGAGTTAACACTTGAATTCTTCAGAGGCTGTTGCAGGGACCATGGACAACAGAGGATATTGCCAGCTTCAGGGCTGACCCTCGAAGCCTGCTTTCCATTTTCCCTGCATGCTTCTGTCAGATGGGCTCGGAATTCATACGTCTCTTGCTGCTCATTGTGCTTTTAGTGTTTGCTAGTAACTTCTCATGATGTATGTGCCTCCAGCACTGGCACTATTAGAGCTGTATAAATGTCAGCCTTAAATTGTCCATTTGTTTTTTTTTTTTTAGACTCTCAGCTTTCTTCTAACAAAGGGGAAGAAAATTTGTCTGCCTTGTTGACATATTAACATGCACTAGCCAATTAAATCCATGTAAATCAGTAATGTTAGTGTTTTAATGGGTTTGGTAGTGCTGTAACACCATGACATGGAAGGATATTGCTTTTTTTTTTAAATATTCATCTCTAGGAACTATAGATTATGTTAATCTCTCCACTGTGGTTCCTTTAGATGAAAAGTAGAACATCTAAAATCTCAGGGAAAACAATGAGGCAGGAATGGTAGTACAGAAGGAGAGATATCTGTGTTTCTCTCCAGCAGATTTTGGAGACCTAGCTTATGATTTCAGGGGAATTCAGGCCATTACTGTGTCAAAACCTGTCTTTTGGGTGAGTGTTTATCTACAACATGAGATACATTTATACACATAGCTGGAACAAGCAAGGAGATGATGGACTGTGGTAGAGGGGCACTTATCCTCACGAGCTGAGGCAGCAGAACCTGCCCCCAGTACTGTGCCACTGGCTGAGATGCAAAGGAAAATGGCTACAGCCGAGGAAGGACATTTGAACTAACATATTCCTGCACTTAAATTATATAACTGAAAATATATCTTGTGGCATGTCAAAAAATGTGGTGATGTGGGTGTGTTTGCAGTTCTCTGAGCATCAAATCTCTAAAGGGTGTTCCTGGCAACCAGAATAGCTCTTTTGTTTTTCCAGCTAGGAAGAGATGATAAGACTTTTAATGGAGATGTGCTTCTGGGCTGATATCTATTCCTTTTGGCTGTTTGCTTTCACTTGATGAATGGTCTGATAGAGAGAGGGTAGTGGGATATTTTCTTCATCATGTGAACTGGAATCCAAATAGGAAAGCCATTCAGAGGTTTGTGGATTTAGGAATGGTACAGAAGGACTGAGATGTCAGAGATCTAACAGCCTTTATTTTACAGACTTCAAACAAAAAAAAAATACAGTAAAAAGAAAAAGTAAATTTTTCTGTGAGGCATCCATGGTAAGCTGAAAATTGGAGTCCAGAGGCTTTAGTCTCTACTGGGGCTAAAGGAGGTGGGTGCAAGAGATGCTCAGAGTGAAGCTGGGACTAGAGAATCTGGCTTTTTCAGAAAAAGCCCCACACGGTAAATGGGTTTTAGCAGGCTTTAATAGTCATGCATATGACACATTCTGTAGTGCAGAATACAGCTGAACTCTGAATAGGGACATTTCTTTACCATTCTGATTTGTGCTAATGGAACTCAGATTTCTAGGGAAGCTTCACTCGCAAGCAAACTCTGTGCTTTATTGTGAGATACATTTTGGAAATGCAGAATCATATTTATCTGGTCATCTCAGAAATTCAGTGAATTACACCTAATTAATTTACTCTTTCAATTCTGTAAGAAAAGATAAGGCTTGTGACCACTTAGCCCTTTGGTTATTTAACTGAATAAGTCTAGAACAATAGACAGTAAAAAAGTAAAACTTTTCACCAAGTGGCAGTACTTTAGCTTAATTCAGGATGGAGAAAAAAAGCAGTCTGTGCTATTCTTTACAGGAAATTTAGAAGCAAGAACTAAATGTTCTTTTTGTCGGACGCTGCAAGGGAAAGTTAACTACAACAGACCATTGATTTATGCAATCAAAATTGTTGCTGCACTGTGTGCAGAGCTATTAAGGAGAGAAAATACCAAGTTAGGAACAAGTAAAAACTCTCTTCAAACCCTTACTTTCACTCCCACTTTCTGAGCATCAAATTATGGCTGCTGGTATTAATATCCAGTATTTTTGGTCTGTTTTGCTGTGTTTTAATAATGGCACCAGAATATCTGTAACTTCTATGATGGAGAAAAGCTCTAAAACCTCACTTCCCTGGCCCCAGCAGAACCTGGAGCAGTTCATTCAATCCTGGAAAACAAGGCCAGCATCACAGAGATGCTGACAGAGGTTGTGTTGGTGCTAACCATAGAAAGGATGTCTGGGGACTCTCCACCACTGAACTGGAAGCCCTGTGGGACAATGACATTGCATGTTTCTCTGTTACTAAAGGCCAAAACACCATCATGCTTTTGCTGAGCCAGAACCTTGTGTCAAGCACAGGAAGCAGGAACACCAACAGCACCTACAGAGGGTTTGTTGGAAACACCACCCAGAGCTGGACAGTGCGGTGTGGTGGTGTGATGAGGGATGTCCCTCATCCACAACAAGGCAAACTTGGCTGTGAATTAAGCTGGGCCTCCTTTGAGCTCTGCTTCCCACCTTGATCTGGCCGTGGAGGGGCAGTGGAGGGGCTGCAGTGTGCTGTGGCTTTAAGGCAGTGCCAGGCAGCAGCAGCAGCTTCTCCAGGCTGGAGCAGCGGGCAGTGATCCTCTGCTCCACAGGGCTCGCTGCTCTCTGCTTAATAACATTTGGCTGCTGCTGAGACGCCTGCCCAGCGAGCTGCAGGCTGCCTCCAGCCCTGCAGAGTCCCACCTGCTCCATGGCAGCAGCTCCAGGCTCCCCTGCACCCAGAGCTGCCAAGTCCTGCAAGAAGCAGCGCACGGTGAAGCGGCAAACCGGCATCTACACCTACCAGGAGCCTCCCCACAGGTAAGAGATCCCCCCTCTGCTCAAGGGACAGGCTGCTTTGTCCAGCACAGCAGTGGGAGCTTGTCTTTTCACTTCCATGCAGACAGGGTGTGTGTCAGGCTGCGGAAGGTAGTCTGGTTTGAGTAACAGTGTGGTAGCGTGGAAATGGGCATGAGAAAAATCCTTCTCTGTATTTTAAGATGTGTTCCAAACCTCTTTGTTTTTCTTTATTTTGTCAAACTCGTACTTCATACTGAAATAGAAACACTGTACATAAAGCAAAGTAACTCCAAAGAGTTCAGGGTATAGCAGGGTAAGAAGTCTCTCATTATTTTCCTGTGTAACTATAAATTTCCCTTGAATGTCCCCTGTGACTGAAGGGACGGGAGTGCAGACTAACAGATTAGTGGTCTGATGAAGTATGTCCCCCAAATATTATTCCATGGCATGGTTTAGGTTATGATTTATTTCTAAGTGACTGAAAGGCTGCCTCTTCAGCAAAATTGCAGAGAACTTTCCCAGCAAGTACATAGCCATACAATTGGGAAAGTTCCTGGCTGGTGGTTGCTGCAGTACATCAGATCCCTTCGTGTCATTCAGGGAGAAACAGTCACCACAGGCTTTTAGACCTAAGCCTCTGTAAGAATGAATATTGCTGCTGTTTCATAGACCAACAGGGAGTTGCAAGAGCTGGAGCATAGCAAATGTGGTGACAGCATCAGAAAAGATGATTTAATAATCTTTCACAGAAATCTGCATCAAAGCACAGGAATCTTTTCACAGGGACAAGTAATCCTTGGTATGTGGGGTCCCACACCCCTGTGCCCCTCAGCAGGGAAGAGGATTAAATGGTGACCATGACTGAATCACCTGCTCCCCTCATTCTAACAGTAAAATAATGGGTATGATTAATAAATAAATGTTATCTGCTCTTTCTGGAAATGTTTAGACAGCACTTTGTTCCAGAAAAATATACAGATAGTCTTGCTAGCATGATGTACAATCTGAATGGCTGGAAATGCTTGACTAAGAAAGACTGGGATTCATGGTCAGGAGTGGGGATAATTTATGACCGAACAGCAAGTGGTGGGGAGGGGAAGAGGTATGTCCTGGAGATGGAGAAACCATCCAAATTATTAATCAACTTTAAAACAAGAAGGTTATGTGAGTTCTCTCACTCCCTGTTCCTACAATGCTCCAAGAGGTTGGATCCTGTGTGAGCCAGGGCTTTGCTGGGAATCCACAGCAATAACTTGTCTCCTTTTTGCTCTCATGGGGTATGTGCTGCCTGCCAGCAACTCAGAAGACGATGCTGGTGAAGAGAAGGCTGAGAGCCATGACCCAGAGCAGATCTTTCAGAACATCCAGTACCAGAAGGAGATCATGTCCAACATCCGCTGCCGGCCGTGGCCCATGCGGCAGAAGCTGAGGGCGCTCAGGTAAAGGTGCCTGTGCAGAGATTTTCAGGCTCACTGGCTGTCACAGTGCTTCCAGCCCCAGGAGGGAGAACAGGGATGATTTGGAGCTGCTAGGAAAGTGTTCCATGAGGATGCTCTGGGAGGATATGAGGGCTGGCTGACACAGCAGCCTCTGGGTGGACAGTCTGTAAGGGAAATTGTCTCTGGTGCGTGCCTGTGGCTCCCTTTAGAAAGTCACAGAACAAAAAAGAGCAAGAAATCATGCTTTGCCTATTAACTACTAAAAGAGACTGTCAGCTATTAATTGGTCTCAAGGAAGGCTGTTGGTAATGCTCCATAATATGTTTTTAAGGTAAATTGTTTCACTGTGTCCCAAAAAGGAGAACCAGCCTGCATTTTTAAGGTAATTACATGGTATGAGAACAGAAGCTGGTCATAGCACAACAACACATTGTAAATGCAGTAAATACTGGACACTTGTAAGTTTAAAAAGTATGCTCAGTGTAGTAAAAACATGTTTCACAGTTTAGGATTTCAATTATTATAATTCCAGATTTCCAGTGAAAGAGCATGTGACTAACTTTTCAGGCCCATCTGTCTAAACTATGTCAGGTCTTTCACCTCATGATCTCTGTGGTGTTTGGGGCTTTTTTTCCCTTTTCATCTGGCATTTTCTGTCCAAACCCTGTATGGTGCTCAGAGGGCAATGCAGCCATGAGGAATCTCTACCCTACCAAGAGCTCTTGTGTTATCTGGGAAGCAAAGAGAGGTTTTTCCCTCTTAGGGTCTGTGACTTCTTGCTTTCCTGTCCTTTTGATCAGATCTTGGTGGTCCCAATCCTCCTTCTGCTGACGTCATAGACTGTGTATGATCAGATAAATGTGTAACTCTCACAATACCATACCTGCAGAAGGGGTGTCAGTATCCATAGGAGATCGCCAGACTGTAAAGGGGATCTTGATATTTTACTCACTTGGGTTCTACCATTTCAAAGAAAGACCTTGAAACAAAAGGACAGAGAAATAAATTAGAGGAACAGAAAACTCTCCCAGCAGTCAAACTCTTGAATGCCAAATTCTCTCAGACAAAATCTGAGTGGTTTTAAAGTATCAGTTAAAAGCTCAATAGTCAGAGAAAAAAGCATTGCCTGTGTTAGGGGCTGATGGTGGGACAGCCCATGGCTGTATTTCAGAGCATTTGAGCCCTCTGGCAGGTGCTGTCGGTGCAGAATGAGAGATGTGAGCGATGCAGACTGACCTCCCCTCTCATGCAGGCAGGCCAAGGAGATCGTGCTCAAGTACGAGGGGAGGCTCACCAGAACCAGAGGGTACCAGGCTGCTGGGGCAGAGGTAAGGCTGCTTGGGCTCAAATCTCTGACATTTCTCTGAAATTTCTGCTTCCCACCAGTTTCATTTGCAGTTCTGATTCAGAGAAGTGTGTGCTTGCTCTGCACTCCTGATACTTCAGCTCAGGACTGTAGAGAGAGAAAAAAGCAGTTAAAAGCTTCTTTATTTTTTTTCCTTCTTCTCTTTTCCATTGTAATTTTAGTAATTACATTTTTGCAGACTAATTTCATGTGTTGAGGGATGAATATCCTTCTGTTAATGCAGTATAAGCTTTCTTTTCAGATAGCCTACAAATATTGATGCCTGTTAGAGGGGGTGATGTGAAAGGGATAACAACAAACATGATGCAGTATCCTCTGAAGAGCAATTTCAACAAACTGGGGCCACAGTTCAATAGCTTAGCATGAAAAATGTGTCTGGCTTTTAGTTTGGAAGACAATCCTACAATAGCTTATGTTAAATACATTATTAAAGAAGAGGTTTTGCTTGCATTATACTTGGAGAATTTGAATCAAATCTTAGCAAATCTATTTACACTACTGAAAATAGACACTGGCCTGAGTTTCTGGAAATTTATAATATTCAGGAAATTATATTTAATCAGCAACCAGGAGAAAAATTCTTTAGTCATCTAAGCAGTCAAGAATATTTTTGTCATCATAACAAGTAGACTTTTAATTACTAATTTATCTTAATGCAAAAAGGCAGGGTTAGGCCAATAGAACACCAAGCATTTTATTCATGTGAACAAGTGAAGAGCTGCACATGTATCTGGTGCTCTGAGATGCTGGCCCCCATCTCAGAGCACTTTCCAATGTAAAAAGAGTAAGCTTTCTTTGTTCTGCCTTTGCATGTGTGGCAAATGCAGTGAAGTAAAAATGCAGGTAAAATAAACACTATTTTTTGCCTTTGATATGAGTGGAACTAGGATTTTAGCTAGAAAGAAAGTGCTAAATCAGAATATCAGTAAATCAGAGATCGGGCTCGGTGCTTGCTCATATAATTCTTCCTATACAAACACAAAAGCTTTTAAATTAGAGTTCACAGTGAACTCTAAAAAAGTTTGTGTCTAATCTAATTGCCTCTGTTGTATTTGCTAGAAGACATTCAGCACAGGGATGTAATTCAGCAGTTAATTAGTACCACTCATTATGTGTAGGGGATCTGTATTCTTTTATCCTAGCACAAATTAGGGGTATAGAATTTACATTAGGGCTAAATTCAGCAACAGCAACAGAATGAGCTGCCTTTTTTTGGTGAGGGTTTTTTTGGTTTATTTTGGTTTTTTTGTTTGTTTGTTTGTTTGTTTGTTTGTTTGTTTGTTTTTTAACTGGAAGAGATTTTTTCCCCACATATTTTCTTCCAGAATAACATGGTGACCAAGGAGACAAAAACTGTAGCACAGCAAAACAAGCACTACATCATCAAAATTAAGAACTCGGTGGTTGAACACGCGCTAAGAACATAAGCTACTAGGCATATATGTATTTACATAAATTTTTCATATTTGCAAAATATGCCTTAAAATATAGGTGGGATTTTAATATCTAGAAGTAAGAAAAATACTTTATAATGCCTGGAATACATTTTTTTTCCTGTTGACATTGTGAAGTTATAGCTCTAACTCAACAACTCAAAAACTGCTCTCACTTTTGCACAGGTGGATTTTACTTTTTCTCCTCAATGTGTATGGTGTGTGCAGGAAGAGCATCTGGCCATGCAAAAATGGAGTTTGAATAAAGACTACAAAATAGAACCACAGGATTTCTGCAGGCGTTGGCTGCACAACGTCGAGCTGAGAATAAAGTAGTAAAATATGCTGCTGTTGAATAAAAAAATCATATTTTTCCTCTAAGAGAATTTCCTTTGAGGCATTATGCTCCTAATAAGACCTTAGCCATCAATTTTTGTAACAATTCTTGTGATAAAAGACATGAGCAAAATACCCAGCACTTTATTTTTAATTATTTTTTTCATGTGAAGAAGTGTCATATTTCTCTGCTTTTTTCTCAGCTTTGGAAGAAGTTCATTAGACTTGCATACAATTTTGTGGTAATCTTTATTCCTTGGGAAATGAGAATAAAGAAAATCGAGAGTAAGTATAAAGATTTCATGGTACTAGTAAAACACTTGTTAAAATGCTGAGTCTTTTGATTTATTTTTTTAATGCACTGAATTAAATATTTGGGAGGGAGTTGAATGCATATTTTCAGCAGTGAAATCTTTATTTTAAATTTTGTTTTTTAATCTTTTCCTCATGCCTCAGAAACTGCACAGTCCTCATTGATGGTCTTAGTTGGGGGGTAACTTTTGAAAAAGTCAATTTTGTCCTTTTGGGATTCTGAAAATGAAAAAATTCTCTAGTTTGCTGAATGCCCTCCATAAGAAAGGTTTTTCTTTTTGCCCGTTATCCAACCACTTCATGGATAAATGATAGAAGCTTTTATAGACTGTGCAGGTCACATAATGGCTTTTTGTGGTTTAAGGTCATTTTGGGTCTGGAGTTGCCTCTTACTTCATCTTCCTGAGATGGCTGTTTGGAATCAATATTGTCCTTACCATAATGACAGGAGCATTTGTAGTCCTACCAGAGGTAAGAGCACACTGTTCATATTTACAGAGAAGCATTTACTGTTGAACTTTCCTTTCTCAATGGAACAAACACCACACTTTAAGTCATGCATCAGTTTAAAATGTACACTGCAAAATTAATTATTTAAAATAAATTCCCCTATTAAGAGGTTTTTCTCTGCCAAAGGATAACAGACTTTTTCTATTAGTGTTCGAGATTCTATTTTGTCAACATGGTACTAATGTTTTTAGAGAATATGTTTTTATCTGATTACTAAAATAAAGAACCCATTCTTACAAGATGTAGTGGGTGTTGAATACACTTAAGTCCTATTAGTGTCATTTACACTAATGAGAAGTTTAAATGACACCAAGAAAAACAAAGCATCCCTCTCCAGACTCTGGATTATTGTCCATTAGAAAGCATTTCCTAAAAGTTCTGAACAGCCACAACTTTGTTGAGCTCTTGCATATGAGTAAGGCAATTTGTTAACTTGATTCAATTAGTCATAAACATTATTTTGCCTCACCTACCCCGTGCTTTAATAGTGTTATCAGAAAACATGGGAATACCTGATTTTATTCTCACTGCACAAAATAAAAAAGGAAATGCCCCTCATATAATAAAAAGTAAACTGGAAAAATAAAGGTATTCACATTCACTTTTTAATTTTTAAGAAAAAGTAAATTTAATCCTGAACTATCATTTTGAGATCAAGCACTGCCCCATTTAATTTAAAAAAGCTCACATTGAAAGCATGGCTTTTAAAGCTGGCACAGTGCTGGCACAGTGCTCGCTACCCTGAGAGCACCACCCATGTGGGCAGCTCTCGATGGGCTCCACTGTGCAGCCCTGGCCCAGATGGGCTCGTGGAGCTCCTGAGACCTTTTCTCTGTTTTCCCCATCTCCTGAGACCTTCTCTCTCTCTTTTCCCTATGTCTGACACCACCTCTCTCTTGCAGCTCCTGGCCGGAGCCCCGTTTGGCAGCACGCTCAGCAAGACCATTCCCAAGGAGCACATTGCATCTGCTCAGGACCTGGACACCATCTGGTCCCTTGGGGCAAGACTCAAACCACTCCTTGTTATTTTGCTGTCACTGTTCTGTTGTGATTGTTGGTTACTGCTCTTACTGATGGGCTCTGGTCTTTGCAGGGCTACCTCCAGTACTCTGTTCTGTTTTATGGCTATTATGGCCGGGACAGGAAGATTGGGAAAGCTGGATACCGGCTGCCTCTTGCCTACTTCCTTGTTGGAATGGCTGTGTTTGCTTACAGCTTCATCATCCTTCTAAAAAAGTAAGACTGCCCATTTATTTACTGCTGTTCATAAACCTGTGTGCCCAGGCAATCAGCAATGGTATTTACTCCACTTCCTCTTTATTTTGTGTAGTTCTATTAACACATTCACCTCTGCTATTATCATGGAGGCAGACTGAATTCAACTCTAGACTGCCCTTTATCTTGCTGTAATCCTCACTCTCTCTTCCATTTCCCAGCTTTTAAAAGAAGGGCAGCACAGGTCATCTCTAAGCTTTGTCTCTGTGGAAGTCCTTTCCCCTATTTTCTGTTATAAATATTGTTATGACAGAAATTTATATTTGAAGTGCAATGCTTTCAGCATTATTAATATTCCCCTCTATTAAAATACAAATATAGAACTGCCATCCTAGGTGTAAAATCATTTGCATTGCTTTAGTGGGTACGTGGCATCCCATTGGAATGTAAGCTTAATTTCTTTGCCGTGGAAGGGAAGGAGTGGGAGTTACTTAGCAGAGAGAGCAAGACTGCCTGAGCTGGCCATAAATCCAGGGATGTGCAATGCTTGGAGAAGGGGCAAGGTCACTCTATCCTCTCCTGATTTGCTTTCTCTTCTTCCCTTCTGGATACCTATTCATCTGGCACAGTGCAGTCCAGGGATGTTTTCAGTGCTGTCTGTAATAGCTCTCAGTTTTGAGGTCAAACCTTCCCTTTTCATTTATTTTTAATCTACCTGCTGGTTTCTGCCAAGGGTCACTGGTATATTTGACACTGATCTACACATCTGTAATTTCTAGATAGGATTAGCTTTTCTTCTGACTTAGCTCAGTGATCCTTGCTTAGCTTGTACAGCTCCCCTTTAATGTTGTCCTTTCAGATGCCCTTTCTTTCATAAGCTATTAATCTTCATTTCATTTCCTATGTTTTGCAATATTCTGCCACCTTGCTCACCTGACATGAGTAGGAGGGGTTTTCTTTCTTTTTCCCAAGGTCTGTAAAATGGCCCTGGGTTTCTATTTGACAGTAATATATATTTTGAGGGCTAAAATAGTACAGCAAACAAAAAACCTTGTGCACAATCACTAGTTATGACAAACTAGATTTAATTCCTGTAACAGCGATCTTAGTGATTATATATTTCAGCTGGATCCTACCTAGAGGTTGTAAGACTGAAATAGGTGTAACCCACATTTAGTAAGATTTATTTGCTTTATATGTCAGTTGTAAAGACTGTAAATATTGAAATGCTTTTCCACAGTGAGTCATTGCTCTTTAGATGTAAATTCAAGTTCATGAGCTGCACCTCACCCAGTTTTATGTTCTTCAGAAAGCTGCCAACAGTGATGCTAATTTCTGCAACCTTTGGTAGCTCTAAATATGTAAACATCTTAAAACTATGAACCAAACCAGTGACTTCCTTCATTGCTATCTTCACACAGAAGCAGTTAAATACCTGTTATTTTTTTACAGAATGGCAAAGAACTCAAGAATGAGTTTAGCAAGTGCCTCTGATGAAAATTACACTTTCTGCTGGAGACTGTTCTGTGCTTGGGACTATTTGATAGGAAACCCTGAGGCTGCAGAGAGCAAAGCTGCAGCCATAGTCAACAGCATCAGGGTGAGCAACTGACCTTTGAATTATTTCAAGTTATTTACTTGTTAAACTGTAAGCCATGTAAGTTTTTCCACTCATCCCCTTGCACTTCCTATTGGTTTTTTGTATTTATTTGCATACCTATTTGCCTAGGGGAGGGCTATATCACATCTGTGGGGTATTAGAGGCACATCATATTTGCTGACATCCCAGCAAGGCCATTGTGTCTTTCCTTGGGAGAGTTTTATTTAATGTGCCTGTATGTGTGATAAGAAGTTAGATAACCAGAAACAAATCTGCTAGGGATGAAATTTCATTGAGTGTTGGAATCAAATTGATTTGGCAGGAAAATAAACAAATTTATAGAATGTATAATTGCTTTTATGCAAAGGAAGAGTTTTATGCCTCAGGGAATCCATGTACAACAGCTCATATTTTACAAGATGCTTTTTTACATGATAATAAGTTTTATATCTCTCTCTTTGGTTTATAACTTTGTGCACACAATTTATTGTTCTTTCTTCTTTATTTTATCAGCTATTAATCAGGCTCCCCAGGGAAGTGGTCATGGCATCAAGCCTGTTGGAGTCCAAGGAGCATCTGGATGATGCTTTTAGTGAAATGGTTTAGTTTTAAGTATTCCTCTGAGTATCAGGAACTTAGATTCAATAGTCTTTATGGGTCCTGTCCAACCTGAGATATTCTATAATTCTATGGTTTATTTCATCTCTCCATAACAAATGAAGGGACTTATTACAGGTCTCTCAATATTAGAAAACTGCTAAAAATATAGATGTTTTGCATCTATAATGTAAGAGCACGTGTGTTTTTATCAAAATTAACTTATTTCTCAAATTTGGTGTAGTCCCATTCTCATTGGAAAAAAATTACTTCAAATTGTGCCAAGAGTAAATTAATAAGCTATGATATCTAGTTATTTCAATGGCTGAGGATAACCTTTGACAGTACTGTATTATATTAGGGACACCCGGATTTTAAAGGCTCATCCTGCCAAAAAATCTGGAAGCGTAACCCTCTTGTTGTATCTCCTTGAACATGCATGACTGAAAATGCCCAAGTATCTGATTACTATGTATTTGTTTCTCAGAAATCTCCATCAGTTTTTAATATCACATATCAGTGCTATAAAACAATACGGACAGTGGCATTTATCTGCTTGCACCTCCAGGATGTGATGGTTTTTTATTAGTTTACTTTAATTTCTGTGAAAGATATGTACATTATTTTCACTGAACGTTATTAAAATGGTAATGCTGTGTTTCTTTCAAGGAAGCTATATTGGAAGAGCAGGAAAAGAAGAAAAGCAAAAACCTGTATGTATATGAGATAAGAGATACTTTTCAAAGCACTGTTTCAATGCAGATATCAGCGCTAATCTGCTTGTCTTATACTTCCAAAACCTGTTAGAAATTACCAAGGTGTCATTAAGACTGTATAAATCTTTTTCCTAGGGCAGTGACCATCAGCTTAAGAATTATTGCAAACATCCTTGTGCTTCTGTCCCTTGCTGGAAGTATTTACATCATCTACTTTGTCGTGGATCGATCCCAAAGGCTGGAGCGCACCAAGAAGGAATTGACTCTTTGGGAAAAAAATGAGGTACCCTGTCTTTATGCCACCTCTGTTTTAGATGCAGGATTACTGTCTGGGGGCTTTCTGCAGCAGTAGTGTGCACAGAGGTGTAAATAGCAAGAAATGAGCCAGGAGAAATGAGGAATTAGTGGGCAGAGTGGATCTGCCTTGGTGCGCTTCCTCCCTCAGCTCTGCAGTCAGGTGTCGGTGCAGCTGAGCTGGGCTGTTCTAGCAGGTCCCTATTTTGTGAGCACAAAGCTTTCCTGTCACTTACAAATCTACTTTTACACCTAGGACAGAGCTGACCAGAGACTGGACTCATGGACTAGAAAGGAATTGACTTTGATAACAGTAACTGGTTCAGTATCAGGGGATACTGAAAGTTCTGTGACTATTTCCATTCAGAGGAATGAGCGAGAGTAGGAAGTGAATAGGCATGAGGAAGCCACTCAGCCAGAGGAAGATGCTAGCACCATATTTCTTGCACAATAACTTTTAATTTCAATTAATAAAGTAGAACTTTGAAGCTACAATATCTGGAGTAAGGATTCCTGAGTGGTATTTCAAATCTATAACTTTTGATCATAACTACTGTTATTACTAATGTCAATAATAACTTTTTAAAGCATCTCCTCCAAGAAAAGCAATCACCAAAGCATGTGCCTCAGCAACATTTCAGTCAGCCCAAGATTCCACAGAAGGCCATCATCAAGCACTGCATGTTTCTGTTCCACAGGTCAGTGTAGTTGTGTCGCTGATCACAATGATTGCACCCTCTGCTTTTGAACTTGTGGCAGCTCTGGAGATGTACCATCCAAGGACCACTCTTCGCTTCCAGCTTGCCAGGTATGGGCATTATTCAGTGTAAAAATATGTGGAGAGAAAAGGAGGAAAGGAGAGGTGTGTTCTGGTTCATGTTTTAGTACAGCCAAACCAGAGAGCTTATGAGAAGTCAATGGTTACCAGTGCTGGTAATCCTATATTATTCTCTTTTCAGAGTTCTTGTCCTATACCTGGGAAACCTCTACAGTTTAATCATTGCCCTCCTGGATAAAGTGGACAGTATGAGTGTCACTGTAAGCTTAACTTGATGTTTTCTGACATGTAAAGCTAATACACTTCATAGACAGAATTCTGTTTATTGTGAAGTATATAAAGTTAGATAAAAATTTGTTTGAAATTTATTAAAATATTATGGGTTGATAGGATTGCAAAGTTAAGTTTAGATAGTAATGTTTATTTACAAATATTTATAGAGTCTTTAATTATAAATTTTAATTATTAATTTTTAAGGATAACTTGATCCATTTGAAATATTTCCACCTACCTAAATTAGCTTTAAGTCCTGCCATTTGGTGTTCCATCTGACTCTGTCCATTGACAGCTGTTTAACAGTTGCCTAGCTGCTGCTTGTAAATATATGAAAAAAATGTCTCTGTGTGTGTGTGAGTGTATGCTGTAAAAGGTACAGACATCTGCACCTATGTACAGTTAAAAAGCAGCTTTTGGGACATTTATTATTTCAGGACTCTGATGTGAACAGCAATGCAAGTAATTCTACCACCTCCTTGGCAACCAACACTCTTTCTAAGGACGACAATGTAACCATTCCTAATGTACAAATTAAGAGAAATGGCTTTGTCATGTCAGAGGAGCATCGCACCCAAGGCCTGACAGACTCACTGGTTAACCAAACAATTTCCCTTAACACCCAGAACCCACAGGATCAGTGCTGGGAGACATATGTTGGTCAAGTATGTAATTGTTTTATTGTCATCAACTTACTCCACTTAATTCACGTTTGACAAAAAGTTAAAATCATGTTGTGCTGTGTTTAATCTTAGAACTTTTCTTTGCATAAATTCCAGAATTTAGCTAGGGATGATGTAGGAAGAGTAAAGACTATGAAAAGTGCTATGGCCACAGATACAAGTTTTGGATTTACTCATTATCTGCAGTATGTTTAGTGCTGTTCAAATGTTCTTTTGCCAGGTTTGGTCTCTGTCTTCAGCTCTGCACAGGCAGATCTGTACAGATCTGTGATATGGATCCTATTTTAACATGGTGCATCCTTCTAACCCCTACAGAGAAACAAGACTATACAGATATATAAGCAGCAAAATGCACTGTGTGCCGATTCAGATTGCTGCCGCAAGAGATGGAGATGCAGACCTGAAACAAGCACAAGATTGTGCTCTTGGTCATTTGTACAGTACCAGAAGTCTCTGCTTCAATAAATCTCTAGACAATCAAGTGCTCTTCACTTTTTCAGAGGGAGAGGGAACAACAACAAAAGGTTTCAAAATCCCATCAGTTTGTAGGAATGGGGAAAGTTGGATGGCAGTGCCATGTTCCCACATTTGGGGTGCAGAAAATCTGCAGATTTAATATGACACCTCTTGCTTCCCTACATGTGAAGGGTACATTGATTGTGACTTCCAGGGGCATTAATACATTCAGAGAGAAATTTTAACCACAAAAATGCAAAGATGTTGCTGTGGTCTCTGACAGTGCCACAGTCATGTCCAGGCCACTGGATTAAGAACCATGTTAGTGTGCTTCTGTTTTTCTGAACATCTTGTTCCAGAATGAGGAATATTAAAGGTCTTGTTTAAACATGCGGAGGAAAAGACCCCTCTGAGGTTTATTAGCCTGATTTCTGTTCTTGTATATCCTTTGTGCACAATCTCTCAGAAAACAGAGGGTTTGAATGTTTGCTTTTTTCCCCAGAATAGCCTAGAGATGTATGGAACTGAATTTTTCCTATTTTAATTGTATCTATTTAAAGCTCAATTAAATATAGGATAACCACATTATATTTTAAGCATGAAACAACTATTTTTTATGGTTTGATGATCCTATGCCGTTGGGTTGTGAGTTTGTCTGAATAGTAAGATTTTTCTCATTGTGAAACACTTTGCAAATATGTATTACAAGAGTCAGCTTAATAAAAGAATGGATGCAGTAGAAAAAACAAATCGTTTCAGTTTAGCTAGATATATTTTTAGAACATCAAAAAGAAAGTCATTAAAGTTTGACCATCACGACCAGTATTTTACAGCTGCAAACAAAAAAAAGCACCCTGGAAGCTTGATTATATTTATTCTCTTTAAGAGAACAATGACAAGTAAGGGAAAAGTCAAATAGGAAAAATTTAAAAGGAAATTATTCATATATTCAATTCATATTTTATCAGAATATTGAGCTTGAGCCAAAAATAGAATTACAAATGCAAAAGAGCCATATGCAGTCCATTTGCTTTCAGAATGACTCAGTATGTGTGAAAAATGTGCATTTCAGGAGATGCTCAAGCTTTCAATTATCGACATGATTTTCACAGTGGCAAGCATCCTGCTAATTGATTTTTTCCGTGGGCTGTGTGTCCGCTATCTGAGTGATTGCTGGTGCTGGGATCTAGAAAGCAAGTTTGTAAGTACAATCCTTATTTCATCAAGCTAAGATGTGGAAGATTGGTAGGCTCCTTCCCTCAGTACTAAAAGTCCTTAAAGTCTTTCCACAGATGAATAATTTCTCAGTAGCACGCATCTAGAAAGGCACAGCTCACACTGAGTTTAAATTGGAGGGTACAGGATAAACACTGAGATTAATAATGTTCTCAAGCCTATTCACATGGCTCTGATGCAAAAACTTTTGGTTTTCACAAAATAATATCTTAGCACAGTTCCCACAGTCTGAGGTGACACGGAGGGCACGTAGTTGTTACCCACATCCTCTTTTCTGCAGCTCTAACATCTTTACTTAATGTAGCTAGTGATCCAAAAAACAGTAACCAACACCACACAGCCCTCTAAGAAAATTACAGTGGGCAATACTTGGTTTGCAAGAAGCTGTTGGCATGAAAGGCTGTGGACTGTTTGTCCTTAAAGATGTGAAGTAAACTAAAGAGGAATAAATTTGTTTAATCCTCAGTGCAGAGAAGGTTTTGCTGTGTTCCCACTGCCTGCCAGCAGTTGGTTTTTGATCTGGATGTTTCAAGCCATGCACTGTCTGCAAACTGATTCAGTCAAATGAACCTAATAAATGGCCTGAAAATGAGCTTAAGATAAAGGTATTCATCTTACACTGTGTTTCTTGTAGCCAGAATATGGAGAATTCAAAATTGCAGAGAACGTATTGCATTTGGTCTACAACCAAGGAATGATCTGGTATGTAGTCCTTAAGTGTTTTTTTCTTGTCCTTTGTTGGCTGATTGCTAAATCAATCTGATTATTTAAATGAAACCTATTTAATTACAATATTGACAGGGTAGTCTTTTAGATTAAGAGATCATCTGTTAATAGTGAGCTATTAATCTGTTTACCTGGTGTGAGGTTAGGGTTTTTTTTTTTTTAGTTTATTCTACTGCTATCAAAATGGCCTCTGGCAACACGATATATGATATGATTTGATTTTTCCAGGATGGGAGCTTTCTTTTCACCTTGCTTACCAGCCTTCAATGTGCTCAAGTTGATTGGACTCATGTACCTGAGGAGCTGGGCTGTGGTCACATGCAATGTACCACATCAGCAGGTTTTCAGAGCATCTCGGTGAGTCAAAATGAGAGTGAAAGAGAAGGAAAAAAATCAAATGCAGGCAATGGAAATATGTTGCATCAATATGAAGAAAATTACAGGAGATTTTATCTCTAAAAGTTAAAATCAAATTTCACACTAACACTGATAGCAAAGGTCTGAGGAAAAAAGACAAAGTAACTGAGAAACTGAAGGGTTTGTGAAGCAAGGTAGTTGAAGATGTGCAAGAATTCAAAAATATGTCAGGGAATGTTCCTAGATAGCTACTATGGCCAAACATAAACGCTTTATTTCCATACAAATCTGACAGAGTACAATAGCCTGTATGTGTTAACTGTTGCAAGTCTTATTTCTTGATGTTTCTCTCTTTAAAAGCTATGCAATATCTGCTTTTGTCCATTGCATTGTACAACACATTTCCTCTTTTTTTAATCATGATAAATATTTTAATTGTTTCTTTCAAATGGAAATAATTTTAGGCATCGTTAATTCTTAATAATCCATTATTTCTAACATTTTTTAAGATTAATTGACTTCTGCTGCTGTTCTTTTTCTCCCCCAACACAACTGGGCAGTAAGGGCAGCTATTTTCAAAGGGTGCAGTAACCAGTTCTCTGGCTGCAGCAGTGGTATCTGGAAAGCAGTGCAAATAGAATTTTGATCATTAGAAGTCTGTTGAAACCATCTCTGTTCAGACTTTCTAATTATAGCAGAAGATTTTAATCTTTCAGACATGTTGATCTTGAACTGGATAAGTAGATTCAGACTTGCACCTTTTATGTTGTCTCTGGTTTCCTCTCTGACAAGTATAATCTGAAACATGTTACACCTTCTTGCAGATCCAATAATTTCTACTTGGCCATGCTGCTGTTTATGCTGTTCTTGTGCATGTTACCAACAATTTTTGCTATTGCCCGATATAAGCCATCCTTAAGCTGTGGCCCTTTCAGGTAAGGTATGATGGACAATGAAAACTGCAAAGATTTTATTTCCCCTTCTTACAATAAACTTATCTTTCATAATACACAAATTACAGATGTAAATTCAAAACAAGTTGAGAGGAAAATGCTTTTCTGCTACCAATATTTTATTGTTTATGGTTTAAGAAGGTGAACAGGTCAAAGTTCTGAGTTGATTTGCTTTACATACATAATTTAGTTAGTTTATATTTACAAAATGTAATGTGCCACTGAGAAATCTCCCAAACATCACTGTCTTGTGTCTTCATACAAGCACCCTCCAAGCTTGCTTTTATTCAGTGCAGCACTGCTTAACAAATATACTCAGGATTCCTTACAACTTAATTTTACTTTTTTTCTCTTCCCACACCTCCCGTAGTGGTCAAGAAAAAATATATGATATTGTTTCTGAGACAATTCAAAATGATTTTCCCACATGGTTCAACACAGTGATTACTTACATCAGCAGTCCTGTGGTTGTCCTGCCTGCACTACTCCTGTTATTGTAAGTACTTTGGTTTTTGTAGGCAGGGTAAATTGATTGTATTAATACTGGCCTTATCTCTGGAGAGTCAAATGTAGATACTGAGGAACAAACATTGCACTGTTATAATTTCATTAAGCATAACCAAAACAACAATTCCAACACCCCATTGAAGGTGTGGTATATGGACCAGACAGGATGGAAGTATGTTAAAAAGACTTTCAAAAGGAATTTCTCCTTCTGAGATACTTTGTTAGAACATGTTCACTGCATTGTGTCAAGGCTTGCAGTGCTGATGGTTCCAGGAAGTTTAAGAACCTCTTCCCTCTTAAGAGCTCTTCAGAAATAAATTTTCCATTTCTTCATGGTCATTAGTTCAGTTTCTGACACTGAGCAGGACTCAGTCTGTCATTTAAAGAAGCTACTCAGTCACCCAGATTTATGACAAGATAAATCAATTACGATGGTCTGCTCTTAAGTGTTAATTTAATATAACTTCCTGCAGACTCTCCAGTGGAAGTCTTTTCTTATTTGGGTTATAAATAATTGTTCACAGTTGGGAAATAATATTGATTTTGAGCTGTTTGAAATTCACTTTGCTTCTCTGAAAAGTTCTATTTTGTTTTGCTTGTATCTTTGTACCATTTTCTTCTTGTGCAAACTGCAGACAAAGCCAGAGTTTATCCCACTGGTAGCTGTTCAAATCAGAAAGACCAAAGATCACTTCTGATTTGTAACTTTTTCCTCTAAGGTCCCAGCCATGTATTATTTATAAATTTAAGTATTACTTTTGACTGCTTCAAACTGACAGCTAGGCACATATGTAATTGTTTCTAGTATGAGATCCAGCTATAAGACTTTGTCTGAAAGCCAGTGCAATCCATTTTGTCAGGCCATAATCTGCCAGGATCTGATCTCATCTGTGCCAGGGCAAACAAGGTGTTATTTCAGCCAGCCAACAAAATAACATTGCATTGGTATGGTTGTGCAAACTCAGCTGTAACTATGGTGTCCCTGTTCTGTAACCTTGGACTGGAAAAAAACAAAACAATATCTGTCAAAATTATTTGTCTAGAAATAAAAAAACCAAAACAAAACCATTTAGAAATGCATCCCAGGTTACATACACAATGAAAGTACTTGCAAAAACCACAGGTGAAATTAGAACCGCTGTTAAATGTGTTTTCAGTGTCATTTCTTTCATCTATATTTGCTTGAAAGAAGGCTGTAATCCATTATTACAATATAAGAAAATGTTACAGAGCAGCAGCTGAACTTGCACATCATTTTGACCTATAAACCCTTAAAAAGAAACTGTCAAGAATGTGTGAAATGACTCATAATCACCCCTTTCTCTTCTAGCATGCTAATCTACTACCTACAAAGTATTGCAAGATCATTAAAATTCACCAACAGTCAGCTGAGAATGAAGATACAAACGGTAAGTATGGTGAAAAGCACTATTATATGTAATTTGAGGGGTCTTCAGTAAAGTATGAGCCTAATTAAATCTCTAAAGTCACTTCTAGTCTTTCACAAAACAAAACAAATCCTGTGTTTTTAATCCTTACAGAGCTGGGGATTTATTCTCTAATCCATAATAATTTACAAATTCTCATTCTTCTGAATGTAATTTAGGAAAGAACTGAAGATAAGAAAAAGGTGGTTCAGATGGCAGTAGGTAAGTTGGTGGCCTTTAGAAATGCCACTATTAATAAAGTATTTTGATGTAAACCCATTTTGATTTCTCATACATATAGGGAAGTACAATAACATTTTTAAAGCTGTATTTCCTGTAGAATCCTCCTTTTAGATGGTTTCTGAGCTCAGTTTGACCCAGTCCTGGCAACACTGAAAGGCATTGTGCATAGTTTAAACCTGAATTCACCTGGAATTTTTGGACTGGGTATTTTCCTGCTTTTATCACCAACAGGGAAAAACCTGGGATGCATCTTTGATAATTCAAATAACCTTTGCATGCAATTCAGAGACTGGTAGGCAGATGAAAAATTGGCTTGTTGCCCCTTTTGCAATCCTATAGTGCAATATTCGGTATTTTTTTGTGTCCCCAGTACTACACCTGCTATGTAGTGTAGTATGAAGATCTACCCCTTTATCACTGAGTCTCCCAGTGCGACAGCTGTTTCTCTTTTCTGAATACAGGAGGTTCTATTGGCCTTGGATCCCTGACTGAAGGGGGAATTCAAGCCACTGAATTTGCACAACAGTTTCTAAATGTAGAGACATGGAAATTTCCTCTAATAATATCTGTTTTCCAGCCAGAATCCAAAATCTGGATGCTAATGACAAAAGACCAGAGCAAGAAACTGATATCATCAGCCAGGAGTCTTCTGCTCGGTCCTCAACACCCCGAAAGAATGGCAGTGTCTTGAACTTTGAATCTCCCGTGAGCAAAGGCACCAGAATTCAAACCATTTCCCAGTCTGTGCCCCAAGCTGTGCCAGCAACTGATGTTGTGAGACCTGCCAATGCAACTCCCACAACTTCGACCTCTTTAACACCAGCTCCCTCTGTGTCAAGTGTACAGAAACCAAGAAATGATCATATCACAAACAGGTAAGACTGCTTTGGTTTTGAAATTGTATTTATTCCAGCAGCTCCATGCCATACTTGTTTATTTTCAAAACAGCTGTGCATTCAGACTGTCTGGAGCTGAAAGACAGCAGAGGGATTTTTCAAAAGCAGATACATTCACAGGTACTATTGATATTGTTGGTGACACCACATCCTTAATTCTCCCTTAACAGAGATGGGATTATAAACCTTTTGAAATGATGTAACTGATGGAGTTTACACACAGCTCAGGCAAAGGTAAATACTAGACTTGCCCTCAGGCACATAACTAAAATACTTTGTGCAGGATACCATCTCCATGAAGAAAACAAATATAAAGTGAAGGAACTTTCTGCAGAATGTCTGTGCAGCTTTAGTTGTAAAAATGTAGTCTGGTATATCAGTAGATGGATGCTTTAAACTATCTGCTGGGGTTTTTTTCCAAGAATAAACATAAAGAACAATTCTCAGAACAATAAGAAAACAGAAAGGGAATATAATTTGAGAGGACAAATGTGAATCCTTTCCTAGAGAACAACAAATATATCTCCTAATTTCTAGGATATGTTTCTAAAAATTGTTCTAAAAATTTGGAACAGTGGAGATATGATAATCTCTACTTTTTCAACCTAGTCTTTGACTTACACAGCAGTGAATTCTTCTGTATTAATTTCCATTAATTTATAAGTGTGTATATCAGTATTTCCTCTCTTTTCCTTCCTTCCTAAAGATACCCAAGTGTTGTCCATAGGAGTGCAAGTGAGCTGTGCAAAACAAAGCCCTACACACCAGTGACTTTCAAAAAGCACACTGAAGATGTCCATTCTGAGCCTCTGTTCAGAAAAGCCATTCGGCAGGTAAATTCGGATGCCCTTGGGGCAGGGGCTCCTGTATTTTTGGGATGCAGACCGTATGCTACCAGGTATTTTCTGGTTAATGAAAACGAGTCCCGCAAAAAATCGCTGCGTTCAACCTCCCGACTCCAAAGGCACTTCAGAAAGGAGGAAGCAGGAGACATTATTGAGTTGTATCCCCGCCATGTCAGGAGATACGTGGTTCGGACACCACACCAGATGTATTCCCCTCATCCCAGTGAAGATGAGGAGGATGAAGAAGAACTTGAGAAAGAATTCATGAACAGATCCCATCGCCCTCGCTCGCTGTCTGACCTTCGGCCAGCATCACGGTTTTACATTGGGGATCGTGCTGATGGCCACATTCTAATGAGCAAAGATCTAGCCAGAGTGCATTACAAATCCTGGGATGATGGTTTTGAGCTGGACCTGGACAGGCCTCCATATGCGTACAAGAAAGTACACCTGAACTATCCTGAGCCACGTGTGAAACCAAAATCAAAGCAAAAGCTGGAGCAATCTCTAACAGAGTCTGATTCCATTTCCATTGAATCCAGCAGTGATCCGCAGAACAGCAGCAATGACCAGTACATCCAGGTCATTCATACCAAGGACAAGTATCCAAAAACTGGGGCAAAACTCGCCAAAAAGAAATCTAAAAACAGTGTTGATCTAAGTATGTCTGAGCCTAGTGAACTGGTGTGCTCAAATGTCTGAGAAAGTGCCCCTGCCTCGTTGTGTTTTGAGCCGGTGTATGTGCAGTTGTGCTTTATTTGCTGTTGGAGGTCTGTCAGAGTAACTGCAATGTAGTTTTTGTAAAAATCGTGTATGCAGCTGCTCAAGCTGGGAAAAGCCTTGTTTTACTCTTTATTGTACCTTGCTTTAACATCACAACTGATATGTCGCAAATCTTAGAAAAGAAGGTTATTCCAATTTATTCCCTACTGTTACGCTGTTAAAACCCAAAATCTCTGCCTACTGGAAAATCAAAAGCAATGTACTTGGGGCACTTCAATTAAAACAATACAGAAATACATCAGATGAGGCTCTTTTTATCTGATGCAGCCAGAGCTGAAGATGCTTCCTGAATAAATTCAGCAGGGAATCAGCTTCCTGCAAACCGAGTTGCTAGAGTAGATCTTGCTGTGCCTTGTTTGAATATGCTGTGGCCCGAACAAACCAGGAAAAAATGTTATATAGAGAGAATAGTGAGTTTCTTTAGACTGTATCACAAGGGCAGGGGAGTTATTTGACAACGTGAGTCAGACTTCCAGATTAAATCCTACATCCTCTATTAATTTTCTGGTGATCCTCAGACCAGCCTGGTAACCTTCTCAGTGGTAAACTTTCGATGCGTGGCCTTGAAAAGACTCACTTTATTACTAGTAGTTTCCAAATTCTATCCCATTCTTCACCGCTGCAATTTCGCACTTCCTTTAGATACTGAAGATTCCTTGATTGGTTTTTCTCTTGTTTCTCTCCGCGTCACTGGGATTGGGACTACACCAGTGACGAGCGCGGGGCGGCCCGATCTCTGAGGCAGCCCCGCTCCGCCTCCGATCCCATCCCACACGCGTTACCACATCCCCGCCGTGCCTTCCCCGCTGCCCGGGCTCCGCCGCTCCCCAGCCCCGCACTCGCTGTCCCGTGAGGCGCGGCCGGGCCGGGCCGGCGTCACCCTCAGGTGAGGGGCGGCGCCGCCATCGGCCCAGGGGCGGTGCGGCGCGGGCGCTCAAAGCGGCGCCGCAGCGGCCACGCCCGCCCGCCATGGACTGCGCGGGGCGCGCTGAGGAGGCGGCCGAACAGCTGCGGCTCTACCGACGGGACCCCGACGGCTGGCGGGGCTGCCGCAGCACGGTGCGTCAGGGGCTGCCGAAGCCCGGTGGGTGGGGGGGATGCGGCGGGGACGTGCGGAAGCCGGCCTGGGGACTGAACGCTTCCCGTCCCGCAGGGTGAGGTGGCGGTGTCCTGGAGACCCTCGGCGGAGTTCGCTGGCAATCTGTGAGTAATGCTTGTTCCTGGGGAGCGGAATCCTGCCCGCGGTGCTGCCTGGGCCAGGCGGGGTAGAGCAGCGCGGTTCGGTTTCGTTTTGTCCCCCGCAGGTACAAGGGAGAGGGCGTCCTGCCCGCCAGCCCGCAGAACGTCTGGGAGTGCATAAAGCCGGTGGCCGGCGGGCTCAGGACCAAGTGGGACCAAAACGTGAAGGACTTCGAGGTCATCGAAGCCATCAGTGATGTAAGTTCCTTAAAAACTGTTCTGGGGAGATTAGTGCAGCGTTTGGGCCTTACGAGACAGCCGATGTTATGTGCAGGGAGGTAGCAAGTCTTAAGTTGTAGTGTGTTTCTGGCTGCATCAGCTGAACGATTCTGGTTTAAGTAAGAAACCTTTTTTCCTTTTTTTTCCTTTGGTTTTGTTTCTTTTTTGCTTTGTCCTTTTGCATACACTTTATAAGTTTTATTAACATATATATATATATATATATATATATATGTATAGACAATAGTTTATTTTTCTGGAAGGAAAAATATATTGTTGGCTAAAAATATGCAAATGTATAACATATGCATACATACATATATATATGCATGTATAACGTTAAATATATAACGTTAAAGATTCCTGCGCTACATTGTTGTTAATGCTGCTAATCAAGTTAAGAATGATTGTTTTTAGCAAGCCCAGTGTGATGTAAGAATAGGTTTAGAGAATACACAGACTTAGCTAAGCAGTGAGGCATTCACGTCACCAGCCATCAATTCAGGCCCCATCTTTCACCATGGCAGCAGTGACGCTCTGCCCTGCACATCACACCCTGCCTTCAGCTGGCCTCAGCACCCAGTGCTTTGCATCTGTCATTAAAATGGAGATGCTGCAATTTGAGCAGACAGATGAGCAGGGCTGTGTATGAGCAGCAGCTTCTGCTGGCATGCTTGTACAGTCTAATTCCTTTTTTTAAAGGATATGGGAAAATTAAAAGAGCATTGGTTTTAGCTCCCGAATCTGAAATGGTCATATGTGCTCAGAGGCAGCCAGGTGCAAACACAACTAGTCTCAGAAATGTTTTTGGAAGTTCCAGGAAGTTTATTTTTCTTGGGGAAATCCTGTAGGCATTTAGTACTCATTATAGACAACTTCAGGAATGCTGCAGCCTGCCACTTGAAATTCACAGACTTGCCAGGACCTACCAATGTGGTAGAAACTTCTGTTTTGGGAGCCAGTCAGGGAGGCAGATGGTAGCATTAATATTTGTGCAATGTAACAAACTGGGTTATCAAGTTGTATCCTGTGTATACCACACAAAGAAATTATCTTTGCCAGTGTCCTGGGGAGGACAAGGGTTTTAACTATCCTGGAGCACAGGTGTGCCAAATTTGCATTTCAGCATCTCTTGTGGTATCTGTCCCTTCTGAACATGGAAGCAATGCCTCGTCACTCTGTTTTTCTCCTGTCCTTGATTGATCATAGTGGTGCCTTTTGCCTGTGGTGTTTCTACATCAACAAAGGATGTAGAATACCTCGATGGAGTTTAGAAAGTATAATTAAAAGAGTGCCATATTTTTCTGCCGTACTTTTGGAAACATAACTGACATAATAATTCTGTTCTGTGATTTCCAGACTGTGTCTATATGCAGAACCACAACCCCTTCAGCTTGCATGAGGATTATTTCACCAAGGGAATTTGTGGATGTAGTAGTGATGAAGCAATACGAAGATGGGACAATGCTGTCTGCTGGTGAGGCACTTGTGTTCTGAACAGCTTCATGTTTCATTTGGAGATAACCAGCAGCTACTGGAGACAACTATAAAAGCTACAGAAATAAACATCAAATGAAAATTAAGTAACAAGCTGGTCAGTAGTTGTTGACCCGATCTTAATCAGAAGAGAAAATAGTAATCTCTCTACATTGTTGTTTCCAGAGTATATAAATCATCTTAAGACTCAGATATTGATAAGACTGGCCTATGGTTTGTTCCCTTGCCATGCTTTTGAGCTTGAATAAGTATTTAATTTAGTGTTAAATTCTGGGGTATTTTGAATGTGGTTTTTTGTTGTTTTAATAGTCTGAAAGGAGTCCCATTTAGGCTAAATCCTGTTTTAACATTTCCTGCACAGGGTTCAATGAAGCCATTGAATAAATGTACCACTCCTGTATGTGAAAACAACTGATTTGATGAAAACAAGCAGTGCTGATTTTTAAGGGGCTGCCACTGTAGGTTTCTTTGGTTTTTCCCTTTCATTCTGTTAATTGTTACTGATCTGAGCTTTTATTGCCCCACTGTTCAGGTGTCCCATTTTCCTATCCTGTTCAGAAAAGCCTTGTCAGGAATTTATATACTTCCTAGAGTGCAGCTTTTCAGCAGCCAAGTGATGTATCTGTGTGATGTGGATTTGTTGGAAGCAGCCCAAATGACCTCTCAAGAAAAGCAATGCCCTCACACAACATGGCCTTGATGAAACTGTGTCAAATGTCAATGCTTCCTCCTTCAGAGCTCAGCAACAATTGCTTCTAAATTCAGCACTTCTTTGATTTCTCCATTCTAAGGCCAAAGTGGTTCCTTTCAATGGTCTTTTCTGACCACTTGTCAGCCCCACACTGAAGAGGTTGTACTGCAGTTCTTTTTAAATACATTTTGAATAGTGACTTTGCTTCCCATCTGGAGCTTTGCCTGCCAAGGGCTCTTTCCTGTCTGCTGGAAGAATGACACTTTCCTTCAATGCTTTTTCTTTCAGCCACCAATGTGGAACACCCGCTGTGTCCTCCTCAACCAAATTTTGTGAGAGGTTTTAATTATCCTTGTGGCTGTTTCTGCATACCTGTTCCAGGGTAAGAAACATCCTGCTTGAATGGTATAAACTCTAAAGCCCTCCTTATCCATTGTGTGGTTTGTTTATGTGTGTGTGGCCACATGTGACCTGCAACCTCTTGGCAATGGTATGTTTCTGCCTTCCCAGTAGTCATTATGACTGAGTATTCTTCTTGTTCTCATTTTTGTGCAATGAATTAGTTTATCTTCATTTCCTAGAGGGAAGTCTTTACAGTTACAGAAACTGTTATCGTGGTGCAATTCTCCCTGACCTCTTGAAATTCACAAATTCAGACAAGAATGGTCTTATTTTTTGGTAAATGAGTATCTGGTTGATTTGCCATAATTTATAAACAGTCATGTAGCTAATTAGGGCCTGGATAAACTTAAATTTTGTAGCTACATTCACTGAAATTTGTCTGGTTTGTTTGAAAAAAGAAAAGCTTTTGGAAGTATCTATTCTAATACAAGTAAGAGTCATGAAAAGTTGTTGATGCTCTTAAACCACTGTCTATAAAATGACTTTCATATTCTTTGCAGGGAGCCAAACAGGACTGAGCTCCTCACTTTCTTCCAGACGGATCTTGGTGGCTATCTTCCCCAGACAGTGGTGGATTCCTTTTTTCCATCTAGCATATCTGGATTTTACAGCAACCTGACCAAAGCTGTTAAGGCATTAAAAGCATGACAAGATGAGTTCTTTCATCAACAGCTGAGAGTAGGAAACAACCTGTCAGCTTGTGGGTATAAATACAAATTTGGTCTCAGGGCTTTTCTGTCTGCTGAGATAGAAAAAAAGATGACATGAAACAATGAACTGAGTACAATATATTTTTAAACCAGCATTTTCTGACTCATTGCAGAACAATGCATTCTTATGTAATACGAAAATCTTCACTTTAACGATTAGAAAAATACCACATCTGAGGCTGGAAGAATCCTGGAGGCAGCAGTGGTGACTCTGCAGGAAGACAGGCACATACTGGATCTGTTCTTGCCCACTCTTTGGCAGTGTCTGTGAGGTGAAGCATTGTTAAAATCCACTTAGCACCACATCCAGGTGCAGGTCAGCTCTGTTTGGTCTCTGAAACTCCCTGTAGATTCCTGTGGATAAATGTTTCTCCCCCAAAAGAAGATGTATCCCTCCTGCTGCCAGCACTCCTAGAGCTGCTGCGATGCCTCAGTGGGTCCAGCCTGCACATTGTGAAAGCCAGAACAAATGAGATTATGTAGAGGATTTCACTTGTTTGTTCCAGCAGACAGCAATAGTGATGGTAAATATGCCTTAAGTGCTTTTTTTTTTTTTTTTGGGTCAAGGTCCAGCAGTGCTAATCAATGCACAGGTGTGTGGGCTGGCAGATGGACTCTCTCCCTTTCCCCTCTCTGGTACCAAAACCAGTGGTTTCACAGTGTCATGACACAAACTGAACTAAATAGAGGCAATAAAATAAGAGGATTAAGCACTTTAATTGCCATTTTTTAAAAGGCCTACGAAATGACCACTTTGAACTGTATTTGAATGTTTTTTGGTTTCCTGTGGGGAGAGGTTTAACGGGTAAATAATCTTTTTATTAGCTTTACCTTGACAGGCCATAAGGATGTTGCTTTTTTCTATGACTGGTTTGCCTCCCAACATTACATTGGGAAATCAGCACCTGAGTTTTGTGCCAAGGTGTGTCCATTTTAGGAGATATCTATGGTGCTGGTTGCTGCAAGAAAGTCAGACATTACTGTGGATTACATATAATTACAAAAATAAAAATAATTGCTGAGTGAGGAAGTTAAATGCAGGTTGTGATTTTACTGTGGTGACTCGATTATTTAACAAGGTTTATATGCTCTGCTTTCTGCCCCTGTATTTTTTTATCTTTGGTATAGGACATGGACTTGCACAATAAGTTTCCCACTCTAAACCTCACCCTATGAACTAGTTTATCAAGGAGATAGTTTTTAGTCCAGTCTCCTTTGTATACAAAGATGTAAAAACCTGTGTGAGTGTGGTGAAATAAATATTTTTTGTGCTACATCTTACTGTTTTTCCTGTATCATCCTTTGAAATGGTTCCTCATACACTGTTCTGCCATCAGGGAAGCCAAACAGCTGCTTAGACCTCCAGCATGTCTCTGAATTTAAGGCAAAGAGAGGGAAAAAGCCTTCCCTGATAATGTCCACTACCTAGGGAAGAGGTGTTTTGGTGAGAACACTTACCCTCAAGGCTCTCTGTCCTTGGTTGGTCTTTTTTTCCGATTGCTGCTTTCTATACTTAGGAAGAATGACAAATTCATTGAGAAGAGATGTGGGTCTTGATACTGCGGAGGCTTATATATATTTTTGTAAGTGTACTGAAGTTTTTAGGCAAGAATTATAATATCTTGGCAAGTCTTGCCAGGATTAGCATGAATTTAATTAGCAGAAAGTTCAAGAAGCGCAGCTGTGGTCGCCACTCATTATTCTGCAAGTAATGCATATTATTTTTGCAATAATTTGGCTTTTTATTAGCTATTTATTATTTCTTTTTTATTGCTTTGAGCAATAAAGGTGGTGAAACACTTCATGGAATAACTTAAGAACCCTTTTTCTGAGTGCCCATCACCTTCTACCCAGGAATCAAGAGCTCTTCATATTCAGCCTTCTGCCCTACCAAACTGGAGTTGGAAATGTTTTGGCAAAGACTTTTATGTAGGTACCAATTCAAAAATATATAAGAAAATTTTCCCTCATATTTTTCTCTCATTTTGGTTGCTACCCAACTAATAAATGTTTTGTTTTGAGATAGAGGTTATTTTTTGGGAAAGAGAGCTCATCTGAGTAAGTGTGGGGACAGATGGCTTCTCAAGAATGTTCTTTCAAGGATTAATGTTCAGTTGTCTTGTGAGAAAAGGCCACAGCAAGTTCAATGCCTGGATTTAATTAATAACCTCCTGCCTATTCTCCTTCCCTTTCTCTTAACTGCTGTTTTTGAGGCATTGTTT
This sequence comes from Melospiza georgiana, assembly GCF_028018845.1. Lineage (NCBI taxonomy): Eukaryota > Metazoa > Chordata > Aves > Passeriformes > Passerellidae > Melospiza > Melospiza georgiana. The sequence continues at coordinate 12,104,922 of NC_080442.1, forward strand.
TAAGTGTATGGAAGACAGCTCCTGAGCTCCTTAACTTCTTCCTGGTGAAATTAGGTAACAGAAAATTCCCATCTCCAGGAAGGTGAGCAGCCAAGGACAATAACCAGGTCAGCCATCTGGCTCAGCTGGGGAGTCACCACTTCCATCCTGCCCTTGCATCTCTCTCTCCCTTTAATGGAGAAGACCAAGTGTGTGCATTAGACCATCTTGCCATAGGTACCTGTGCTGCTGGCAGAATTCCATACAGTGCATATAGGAAGCAGTGTTTGAAGCATGGATTTGTCTCCAAGTTATTTAGCCTTTCCAGAGTAAACAGTTCAGAAATACTTGGATTCACAATTAGTCCTGCTGCTACTTTCCCTTGCAAAATTAACACAGACATTTAAAAGAAAAAAGTGTTGTTACAAGGTAAGATTTTGTTCTGAATGGCCTTGTTATTCTCCTGCTGTAGTCCTCTTGAGACCTCTGGCCAGAGGAAGGTTATGAAAACTTTGACTACATTACCCTCAGCTTCCTGCCTCCCCCTTGGAATACCATGAGAACTCCTTTCCACCCTGTGTTTGCCTGCTGCAGTTGAGATGGCTCTGTCAGCTGCTAGTGGAAAGTCACTTTTACAGGTTTTGGCTGTCCTGAATATTCTATGTTTTTTATAGGAAAGCTGGAATTTTCTAGGGGATGTTTTGACACACAATTGCAACCCCTTTCTCTGCCCTACCCATTCTCTAAGTGTTTAGTCGTAGGCTCAGACACATTTCTTGTTGCTGGGAAGGTAAGGTAGGGAACAGGACTTGGAGAGTAGCACTGAAAATTCAGCACAGGATCTGCTTCGGATACTCATTGAGTTAATAGCTTAAAACAGGAGAGTACTATAGCTGTGAAGGATTTTATTACAACCACTGTATTATTAACAAAGCCATTATTTTATAATTATACACTTTGTAACATCTGTTTCTGAAGGTTGAAATAAGAATCATGCCCGTTTCCTGCACGTTTTAGCTAATCCCAGACAGCTTTCTCTGTAACTGGCAGTAAGCTCCAATGTACTCCTCGTGGGTGCTTTCTGAGTATCTTGCTGAGGCAGCCAAGTGCCTGCAAGTAATAAAATCCTTTGTTTGAATATTGGCAGTAGTCTAATCCCTCCTCTTACAAAGTTTTGGATGACTTGCTGGTAACAGAGCTGTGATTCTTCCTCTTGATGATGGCTGTGATGGGCCCATCAGGTAATGCCTTGATTGCATTCCACGCCTCAAAACGAGTGAGTCCTTGCATGGCAATTGTGTGCACTTGCAGAAGCTCATCCCCAGGCTGAACAGGGCTGCTCTGCTCCAGTGCAGTCCCTGGGGACAGAAAATGAATTCCCTTTAATTCTTTCTGTGGAGGAAACTTTAATGGATCTTTCACTTACTAGTGAGTGGATCACCAGCATGTTTGCTAAAAACCACCTGGTCCCAGCAGGCAACAAATTATTGGTAGTGAACAATATAATGCTGCATTTGAGAAAATAACATTTCCACAGTTATAAATCAGCTGTCAGTTATGAACCCCACAAGGCTGCCTGAGTTGGGAACATGGTAAGTGTGTTTACCTTTAAATATCCTGTTGATGATGATGGGTTTATCTCCCTGAATAGAGCCTTTCCCTCCTTCCAGACTGAATCCTAAACCAGCAGATGTTTTTTCTAGAGTTACAGTGCAGATTGTATCCCCAGTGGCTGGAAACAAATGGAAAGTTACCACATGGACAGCACACAGTCTAAAAAGCTCAAACATCTGTTACAAGAAATTAACTTTTGGATTCTTTGCAAAGGTCCTATAAACTGCCAAATGAAAGAGAAAACTGAAGCTTTTAGTTTCTCATTATGTCATTTTAAGGCCCTATGGGAAGCTGGAGAAAGAAAGTTATGTTTGAATTAATGGGAGAATGGAAATTTGAGATATTTACTAGAATTATAAAAATCTGTTAAATGAACCAAATCTAAGGGAAATATTTGACTTAATATTAGTTAGGAAGTTATTGACTACCAGGCTGCTAATTTGCAGTATGGAAATAAAGCTACAGATCTCCAGTTCATGCTGTAGAAAAGAAAAACCAAAACCAAATCAAAACAAAACTATTCTGAAAGTGAAATATTCTGCAAAACTCTGACCTTGCTGTGTTTCAGATGTAGCCACCTGCCATGTCAAACAATAGCATATTGTTTGTTCAAACTGAAATTCTCTTTCATGGAGAACAAGTCTTGTAACAATATTAGAATAAAGAATCGCTGTTCTCTGAGTTGTCATTATACCTTCAATTAGATGGTGTGCTACAATAGCCATCTTTGTACATCTCCAGAAATCCACATAGAGAATCATGCTTGGGTTGTTTTAGGACTTCTTTTATTTTAGAAATCCATTAATTCTTTGCCTTTTCAGTAAAGTTATTTCAAATATTTCAATGTATATTTCAGAATGCTTTATTAGTTGTGCTGTCTTTAATCATGTTTCACAGATTTATACAGCCACTGCTGTTTTTATGAACACCTGGATTTCAGGTGATGAGTAAACACTTATCAAGTGGGGGCTGCAAGATAATGCCTCTAAACTTACCAGACTCTTGTGAGGCATCACTTGCTACGGATGATGTACTAGAGCTGATTGAAACATTGAGATTTGTTTCTCCATCTTTGGGTTTTCTGGTGACAACAACAGCTTGTCTGGCTTGCCGGGCCTGCCGCATGATTGCTGAGGCGTCGCTGTGAGTTGCACCTTTCAGACACTTCCCATTAATGGAGAGCACTTCATCTCCTTTCTGAATGGTTCCTTCCTGACAGGCCAGGCCATTGGGAAATACTTTGTGAACCTATTGAAGAGCCCAGTCACCACACACACACACACACAAGGGAAAAGAGGACATCACTAAATCCCTTAGTTAACACTATACCATGTGCTTTTTTCATTCTTTGCCAGGAATAAGTTGCTTCTATTACATTTCAGGATGGAGGACGAATAAATTTGCACTGAGAAGCTTTCCTGTGCACATCCCTCCTCAAGCAGCCAGGGGAGCAGTGTGGCCCTGGTACCAGATGGCTAAAACTGTGTTACCCATGCTATGTACCTTGCATATTCTACTTCCTGACCCTCTTGCTGCTCGTGAGAGGAAGGAGGTGTGAGACTTATCTCTAACTTCCAGACCCCTGATGTGTTTTACCCACCTCATTTTTCCAGACCATCCTGCATGGTCTTCTATAAGCATGTGAGTAAGGTGTTGGTTATTTCCTGCTGGGGGCTGTGTGTTCTGCCTCAGCTTTCAGAGCTGCTGGAGAGGAGGTGCCCAAGGCAACAGGACACTGCTACCAGACGCCTGGAGAGGCAGCTCTGTGCAGAAGGAACCTGTTTTCACTCACTATGGTCCTTCCAACCCTATCAATACAGCTGCCTGCTTTGATTATCTAAAAGCTAAAACCTGTAGTAGAAAACCAGTAAGGTATGTATTTTTAGATAGAGCATTGTTTTGAGAGTAATTTTTAAGATGCTACTTACTGTAATCACTTTGTTTTCTAGATCAATGCCCCCTGCCACGCTGAATCCAAGCCCAGTATCTTCTTCTTTATGCAAAACTGTAACATGAATATCATCAAGTTCCTAGGTAGAGAAAGAAATAAAGTCAAGAACTTCCCAGAAGATATGTCACAATGATTAGAAAGTCTGTTGTGCATTTTTTAATGAGACTTAGTGGCATAAGCATAATATTAAGTTGCAAAGTTAACCAGACACATTAATTCTACAGCTTTCTGAAAATCATGCATGAAAAAAGAAAAGGCAAGTTTACCTTTAAGGTTTCTTCATCTAGGGCTTTAACTTCCTCTATAAGCTTTGCCAGCTCCTCAGGGGAAAGCAGAGAGATGACTGACTGCCCCAGCACAGCGGATGCTTGAGGTGAGCCCTGTTCCTGTTTGTCTTCCTCCTTCCCTTTGTCTGCCAGGCTCACTGTGTATTCTCTCAGCTCTGAGAGGCTATCCCATTGTGACAAGAGCAAAAAAGAAACATTGAGCTGTGAGAGAACATACCCACTAAAGCAAAAGGCAATTTTGGAGCAGTCATCTTTTCATCTTATTAGCATGTAATTCAGGTGGTAACTCCTACAACTATTATAAATACAGGCAAATGGAAATTAATTGTGTTCACTTAAAGGAAGTACAATCCATTGCATAAAAGAATGAGAAAAATTTCATGGCCTCAGGCAAATGCACTTAATCTGCCTTACTGTGGAGATACTAGAAATAATGCTCCTTAAATAGGAGGATGTTTGACATGTCCATGTATGGATATAATACAAATCAAAAACAAGATTAACAGTCATGAGTCATTTAACCTTCGTGCTCTAAAAAGTTCTTAACTAAGTCTGTGCTTTACTTCTGTGTGCTGCTACCTTAGAACTTTAATCTGTCAGTGAATCAGTGCAGCTACTCATCAGGGCTGACCTGTAAATCTGTTTTAAATATGGCATCTTACTTTAGGGAAAAGCCAGTGTCCAGCTGATGGTTCTCACTCGCCGCTGAGGTGGAAGGCCCATCCTCCTCCATGGAGGACTGAGACACTGTGTCCAGAGTTTCCCATGCACTGTTTCCAGAAGAGGCTGAGGACTGAGGAAGGCAAAGCAATGATTTCATTAAAGCAGATGACACTTGGCTGCTGATGGAATAGATTTTGCTACACTTCTCATCAAATGGCTTCATTATCTCACAAGCCTGGGCAGCAGTGAGAGGGAAGCTCCGTGACCTCAGGCTGTGCGCTTTCGCTACTGATACAAGATGGGAGTTTACAGCCCCTGCAGTGAGGAGACTTGATGAACTTTCAGTGCTGCCATTGCTGCTTTTCTCTGAGCTGCTTTTCTCTGGTCTGTCAATGCTCTCCCTGCGAGAGGAAGATCTATCCAGGCTCTTTGTAGCCACAGGCGGCTGCTGGTGGCTGTTTTCACAGTGTGGGTGGAAGGGTTGGTTTGAACAGGCTGGAGATGCCTCTGCTGCAGGGCGAGAAGGTTCTTTCTGCACCGATGGTTTTAGGCTCAGCCTTCGGGGGGTTTTTTCAGGTGACTGTGGAGCACTCAAGGATTCAAATGAGCTTATTCTTTGTTTTATTGATGATCCTCCAGGAGACACACGTGAGAAGCTGGATTGCTGTTTTTTGCTGGAAACACTGTCATGATTGGGAGGACTTTGATCTGCCTGTGGTTTTAGATCTGAATTTGCTTTCCTCAATCCTTTCAGACTTTGGCGGAACCAGGTGGGCTTTGGTGCAACAGGAGGACCCTTCTTCACACTGTCATTTTCATCTGATTTTAGCACTTTGGAACCCTCTGGTTCTGATTTCTTCAGAACTGTCTCTGAGCTGCTTCGATTTTGGTTCTCCTTTTTTTTGTCTATGCCAGGTTGCAGATCTAAGTGGACGTTGTTTTCACTCATGGTAGGATTAAATAAGCTTTTTATGCAGTCAGAAATTTTAACCCAGGGGTCTTCTGTTGTATCAAGACTATAATCTACCCGTGCTTGTCTTTTAAGTACAGGCCTTTGTATTGATGAAAGTGGATTCCCTGTAATAAAAAGACATGGATTATAAACAACCATCTATCTACTTCTCGCTGCATCATTATTAATTCATTAACCTTGAATTTCATTCAAATCGCTGATAAATTTTTTTGAAGTTCCTAAAAAATTTAAACATTTAAAAATTCATAATTCTTGATCCATAAGTTCTGAATCCAGACACTGAAGTTAACCGAAAAACAAGGCTCTTGCACGCTTAAATATGAGATTGTTTTTTTAGAGGGTTTACAAATACTGAAATTCTGGGGTGCTGAAATCTTGATACAGGATGTAACAGCTAAAATAGAAAGTTAAAATTGCAATGTTTTTTTGTAGCCCAGAGAAAAAGCTGGTGTTACAGTAGATTCTTTTAAAAAAACATTTATTTCTTACATTTATAAGTATATCCTATTCTAAAAAGGCTATCATAGGAAGATCTTCTATATTTATGCTTCCTCAAATTTCCTCAGGCATTTCCAGTTGATTTTTCTGATAAGTAAAAACTTGATTCTAATATGGGAATATTTTTTACTTCAGAAAGCAATTAAGCATTTTAATGTTAGACATGGTGGAGCTGAATGGCAGCAAAGTTCTGTTTGTGCATCTGCACAGGTACTGTTTTCTGCTCCAATGTGAACTATTTTTAAGGTAACATTTTTATTTTTTTTAATTATCTGAGCCATAACTTATAAAATTACATAAGCCTATATGTTGTAAGAGACCTCTTGAGATTGTCTGTTCCCTTAACATTAAGTTTCCTTAATTCTAACTAGCACAGCAGAAAAGTAACTTATCCGTGGTTTGTACCTTTGCAACACTAGAGTCTTGAAATTGTGCATAAAAATATCCTTTAGAAATGCTAAGACTGAGCTTTAATGTGAAATGTTCAGAATAACTAAGCAGTTTCATCTGAAGCAATACAGAAATACTGTACCTGTCCATTAACATTTTTTACAATAAATCATCTCTTATGCTGCTTTTGATCTAGATTATCTTTTTACAAAGATTAATAGTTTTTAAAAATTACAATAAATCATCTCTTATGCTGATTTTTATCTGCTTTCCTTTTCTTTACAGAGATTAATCAATAATTTGAAATTTCATCTGTTCATCCCAAAATTTAGAGATAAGGTTTGAAGACTATATTTAAAGAGAAAGTGAAGTCAGCTCAATACCCATTTTGGAATCCAAACTAAATACTATCTATTTAGCTGGGGGAAACAAGTTAATTGAATTAAACATACCTATTTTTTCTTTTCTTTCTTGATCTCTGCCCCCTGTAGCAGCAGCTGTGTGCTCCTTATCACTTGCAGTAGGAGAAGTGGTGAAGACACTGTGGGTCACATGGGTTTGATGTCCCTCTAGCATTGCTTCTCCAACTTCCTGCTGAACAAACAGGAAAGAGAAGTGTGTCAGAATGCAATTATGCAAACCACACTATATATTAATCTGAAAAAATATATGCATCTGCAAAAAAAAACTAGAAACCCTATTTAAAATTGTGGTATGCAGGCCTCAGACTGAGTAATACAAAATTTGTGGGGGATAAGGGTTAAAAAAAAATTTAAAGCACTAATAAAACCTTTTTTTAATGATCTGAAATACATTCTGACCAGAAACTTTCTGTCTTGGGTATATACAGATACAAAGACAATCTTAACAGAGGAAGTTGTCTTCCTGAACAGATCTTGATTTTTCATGGATTTTATTGATTTTAAGATTTAGGTTTTTCTCACCTAGAATGACTAAGTACGAAGAGTAAGAAGTTGCAGGGAGTGGTAAGTTCAACAAGTACTTATTGCCCTTAATTTTACTTCTGAAAGTTGATTTTCTAGCAGTGATTTCTACTTAGGGGATGCTAAAAATGACCTTACCTAAGAAGCTTAACTCAAGTTTTCTTAGATATTAACATTATATGTGGACTTCAGTTTGCTCTGTATAATTTTGTATTGATCTTTGCAGCTTGGGAACTGGTTAGGGGGGGCAGTTTGTGGTTTTTGTGTTTGGTTTGGTTATTTGTTGTTTTGTTTTGGTTTTTTTCTGTGATTTTTTTTGTATTTTTCCTTTGCATTGCATTGAAAGCAGTTCATTTCTACTCCCATATTACTAAACCTGAAGAAAAGAAGTTTCAGTTTTAAACAAACCACAATTTTGTTTCAACATGCAGATCTCACAATCCTTCACGCTCATGCAAAAGTGAAACACACTCTGTTGCCCTAGATAAGAGAGGGAACTGAAATTTAGTAATATACAAATGTACACTGTTTTTAAATACTGTAGCTCATCAACAAAGATGTGTGTTAAATGGTTTTATTTAATACCTCCTGGTTTCAAGAAATGTATCTGAGCCCAAGATTCCCTGCTGCACATAATATTAGTGCTTTCTTCCAATAAAAATCCACTACTGAAACAATGAAATTATTGTTTTCTGACTACTTCCATAAATGATATGACTCTGTGACACAGGTAGTTGTGGTGAGCCACACCAAGCTGGCATCAGAGGCTGTGTAAACCCCTCCAGGCCCAGCCTAGGGCATAACCCTGGCAGCAGAGCATGCTTGATTAACACCAATGGCACATGCTTGTGAGGAGAAGCAGGGACTCAGATTCATTCTTGCAGCTGCTCTCACTGGGATTTTAACTCAGATACCTTAGTATGGAAGATTTTCTGCAGACAATTCTCTGCCTTCTGACCTTATTTTGAACATAACATTTTGTGATATACTGGCTTCACTAAGATACCTTATTTTCAAAACAGAAGAGCCTCATCTTCTTCCCCCAGTTCTCACATATATATATATATTTTCTCTTTCTTTCCTACTCTTCTTATTGCTGCCATGCAAAGACACTTTGCTTTCTCTTTCTTTCCTACTCTTCTTCTCGCTGCCATGCAAAGACACTTTGCTTTCTCTTTCTTTCCTACTCTTCTTCTTGCTCCCATGCAAAGTCACTTTGCCTTCCTCCTTCCCCTGCCTCACAAATACTCGGACACAAGAAAAATGTTGTAAATTTTACTTTACCTGAACACTCTCAGAAGGTGATGCAGCCACTTCTGATACAAGCTTTTCTTTTCTGTCTCCATTACCCTGGTCATCACACGTGCAGTCTTGCTTGAAGTATTTCCTTGGTGGAGGTTTGGGCTTTGATGATTTAGGTTTTCTAACGAGGATCTCTGATGACTTCTTAGTGTTTTGCAAGGCTCGACCGCCTTCACTACAGGTGGGAGGGGAATTTCTCCCTGAATTACTGGCAGGGAATGAGTAGAGCAGTCCAGGCTGCTGGGTGATCGGTACATCTACACTGTGTACTCTTGCTGTCAGGTCTGTGAGCTGGTGCGCAGCAGCAGCAGGGGCACAGGAGGCCCTGGGGGTGCAGCTGCTGTCGCTGCTGGAGCGGGTCATGAGCCGCTGAGCCCTGCGGCTGCAGCAGCCCGTGCTCCTGTCTGTGTGCTTCTCACAGGGCTGCCTCCCGTGCCAGCTCAGCTCCAGCCTCTTGGCACCTGCACCAGGAACATGGACAAATGTCTGCTCAGTACAGGCAGAGTGCTTGCTTCTGATTCAGCTGATGAAATCTGCCCCTAAATATCATCCTTGGTGGAAGCAAAGGAGTGATTTATGCAATGAAGGCTTGTAGGGTCAAGAGTCAACAGCCAAGTTCCTGAACAACCAAATAATATTCTCCTTATATATAGATATGTCAGCACTATCATTTTACTGATGATGACTGTTTCCTGTTGGTTCTTTAGAAGACACTCAAAGCAGTATCATTACTGGGAGACGTTATACCTGAGCTGGGCAAATAGCTCAAGCCATGACTGCATTTCCTCACAAAAAAAGGAATTAACAAGGTTTACCCCTAGGGCATCACCTTCATAGTTCTTTGTTGTCATAGTTCTGTCACCTACAGACAGTGGTTTGAAGCTCTAAGCAGGGCTTGTGAATTAGAGAGGAGAAGCAACTGTGAGAGTAAGTTTGCACAAGAAATTTTTGTTGGTAATCAGACAGACTTGGTCTGTTCTCATCACTCTGGTAACGTATCATGGAGACGTGTTAGGAGGGCTGTCCTGTAAGGTTTCCTCCTCTTTCTTTCTGCTTTGGGTCACTTGACTGTTTTCAAGGATTCTAATACAGTGTGTACTCATCCTTGACATCTTTTAAGTCAAAATTACCATATCTCAGTGAATGCATTTATTCCCTTACCTTCAGTACTCCATTGATGTCTCTCCTTTCCAAATCTGTTGCTTTCCACAGCTTGTGCAACAGCTTCTTTTAGCTGTTGTTCAGACACCTAGGAAATATAATGCCATTTTACTCTCATGAGGTGAGTTAATTGCACACCATTATATTTGCATATATCCCAGTATATATGAAGCATATCTATAGATATGCTCTTTTTAGTGGCTGTTTAGGTAAAATGGGACCTTTCAAAGGTGAATGTTCTTTTGCAGATTTCACTAGAAGTGGAGTCCTGGATTTACCAGTATAAGGTAACTCAATACAGCATAGTTAATGTAACAATTTAAACTTAATAATAATTTCTACAGTATTTGGTGCTAGGAAGGATTTTGTTGAAAAATCTTGCAGGAATAAAATATTTTACTTCAATATTAATTTAATTATAAATATTGGCAGGGCAAGACCTAAATTTTAATTACTGAAAGGTAGTGTATAAACATTTATTTCATTTTGGGGAGGCATGTTCCCTCTTTCAAATTATTTACTTATTATTGTAAATTCTTTCTTACATAAGAATTATGTTTTGGGTTATTCCTTAAATGTTATTTCTTTAGTTTCCTTATTCACTGCATAGAACCTCATGTAAGACTGTCACCAGTGATCTTCAAATCTTAAATGATTTTACTTAAGAGAGTGCATATCTCAGATTTTTTTTGTGTGGAGTGATGGTCATAAAGAGATAAGCATCTTTGTAGTCAACATTTTTCCACCTGTGTTAGATCAGCATTTCCTCCCTCTTAGTTCTCAATACGTGCTATATTGAAATTCAGAAAGAATACAGACTGTGCTACCTGTGGTTCAGGGTGTCTGCTAACAATGATTTGTACTGCACCAGGATCACAATGGCTCAGCACAGCATAAACTTCATTAAGGGTTGTATTTTGTACTGAAGTTTCATTAATTTCAAGAATTTCATCTCCACACCTAGAGAGATATTAAAAAAAAAAAGAGAATGTGAACAAAGATTTTTCTCCTGACCTCATCTTACTCATGTGAAAATATATAAAAAGCAAATTCATAAGATCTACCTAATTAATTTTCTACAGATTAAATCTGTCTTTCTGTCCTGTTACAGAAAATGGAATGGGAATGAGTTGGATGTCAAGGGGTTTTGATCTGCCATGTTGCATGCAACCTCTGAGCTTTCTGCATGTTCAGCTCTGCACATGGTGTTCTTTCTGCTGTCCGCAGCTCAGCTGTGGCTTCCACCTACACCTTCCTTTCCAGTTAACACTTCACTTCTCATGTCTTTATTTTATGTCAGTGCTATTTAAGGTCAGAAACGATGTTATCTTCCTGCTACATAGGTGAATAACCAGTTAAAAGAAAAATTCCAATGACAAACTATCAAAATCTGCTAAACTGGATCTTTATTGATGAAATCAAAATTTGGCTCATATGGAAACTGAGATTGCCTTGCTCTGCTCTAGTTCTCGCACACATTAGGAGCCTGACTGGAGGCACTGATTTGCATCATACAAATATTCAAATCATTTAGGACTACAGTTCTTTCATCTAAAGCATTAGAGAGGAGGATTACAGAACACCCAAACTTAAATCAAAAATACTTCACTGAAACTGCTGTGGTCAGTTCCATTCTCAATATGTTCAACACTACTAGTTGATCAAAAATCTCTGAAAGTGAATTTCTACACTCTCACTAAAGCTCATTTCAGCAAATCTGTTTTTCTATTGGGCAAGAAGTGATAGAATTTGAGGAGCTAGTATCAGGAAAAAAATCGAGCGCTCAAACAAGCCAAGTTCTGTGGTGTGTTTAGGTATTTCCAAATACTTTCTCATTTGGAGATCTCCTCCAGTAGTTTGTCTAATACCTTCAAAGTTAGCACAGCTTAGACAAGAGGAAGAGATTTCACTGGGTTGCTGTATTTCTGGAAATCCCACATATCCTGAAGACATGCTCCAACCATGAGAATAGCACATATGCCCTAAACCCCAAATTCCCAGAAATCAGTATTTCTTCCTGCTCAAATAGGTCAAAAGCAAACTCATAAAACAGATCAATGAGAGATTTGTAGCATAAGACAGCCAGCCTTTCTCATCCTACCTGAGTCTCCCATCCATATGTGCCACTGAGCCTGGCGAGAGGGTGTGAATAAAGATCCCTGAAATACACTGGAAGTAAGGGATGCTACATAACCCAATTCCAAGGCCAACACCTGGCTCTGAAAGAATCAATAATAATTGGAAAAACTCCATAAGAAACAGTCAAAAAAAACTATTGAAGAACCTTCTTAAAAATTAATTAAATTTAATTATTTTTTCTGCATGAACCAGAAGCAAAGGCTCGTGCTCATGAGTGTTGCACATTCAGTATTTGTTGCTGCTTCCACTGCATTTTTCTATACCTTTCTATTGTTTTATTGCGGGGTTGTTATGGGGGCTTTTGTCCCCCTCAGGATTAAAGTGTAACAGACACAATAGAATACAGTTTTGTTTTGCAAAATATCTGTCAGATAGAAGAATTCAAATGACTTTACAAGGAGACAGAATAGAAAAAAAATTAGGAGCTAAAATTAACAGGGAAGAAAAGCTAAAATTAAGGATATATGGCTACTGTTAGCTATGTAATTTCAGTCTTCTTTCTGTTTTATATAATACAGCTGAAGACATCTGTGAGTTTACCCTCTTGCTCTGGACAGTCACTGATGTCAGATCCCATCCTGTGTGTTTGGTAAGTCACTGGTACCTCATAGAGGCTTTGCTTTGTTTGTTGCTCTGATGTTCCCATATTTAAAAGTTTATTTCATTGTGCCAGTAGTTGTTTATAAAAAGAAGATGATGACAGTTGGAGAGGAGGTGAAAGAATTACAAGAAGATGTAGATACTTATTTTATTTGGTTTTAAGCCTTTTCAAGAGTGAAATTAACTGCTTGCATAATTATGGGTAAAAGTTGCACAGTCTGCTTAATAAGAGGCATTTCTTGGCAAGAGCTTTACTCTTTCAAGTGAAGGATATGAATGTGACTCTAATGCTTGAGAGCAAAAACTCCTCAATGATTGGCTCTTGAGGACAGATGGTGCTCAAAATCCTGTTGTTGATAGATACTTGTTAGCACTGACAGGTACCAAGATCTAATTTAGTGTATTAAAAAAACTTATTTCAGGAAAAGGATCAGGTTTGTGAGGAAAGACAGTCACCGAGCAAATGAACAGTGGTTTGTCAGTCAGTGCTTTGTTGGCAGTGCTCAGTTAATGTCAGCACTCACCTTTGTTTAGGGTAACTTCCATTATGACCCTGTCATTGGGCTTTGTAGGATTTAAGGAGAATGCTCCATTTTCTGAGCTGAAAGAGCTGTTTTCCTTGGTTATGCATGTACTGGAGCTCAGTGACTGACACAGGAGGGGTGACTGACAGCTGGAAGCAGAATGAGGTGTGCTGAAGCTTGTCCTGACTGTCAGTGTCAGAAGACCCTTTTTGGCCTGCTGGAAAGAACAGACAGTGAGTGAATGGGTTGAGCTCACATGCACATTGTGTCTAAAACCAGAGGTTGTTCTGGAGGGAGAATACATAACCTTAAATTTCTGCAAAGCATCATAATGTGTTAATCCATGCATGGATTCTCCATTCAGTTCCAGGATTTCATCACCTGTTTCAAAAGAGAAAATTTATATTATTATTACTGTATTGTGCAATAAGTTACATGATAAAATACATGCACTCCAAAAGACTCTTGCAAATGCAAAAATGGTTGCAGGTGTAAAAGTCACTTAGGGCTCATTTCAGCTTCAATCTGTCTTTCAGTCATTTTTTGGGAAGTGGGAAAAGGGAGAGAAGATGTATTTCCCACCTTCTTGTAGCCTCCCATCAGCAGCAGCAGCTCCACCAGGAAAGATGGTTTTGACATAGATGCCTATTGGTCCATAAATGCTGTCTTTACCACCAACGATACTGAAGCCCAAACCCTAATTTATGAAAGGAAAAGTGTGTGAGAACCCATGTTCTGTTCTCATAATAGTTCATTTGCAGTCTCTTCTGCATTACCTACATGGGCAGTCTTGTCAGTGGGGTAGTATAACACATGAAAAAATAGTGGGTTTTTTCTGCTGCCTGTAGTAAGTGTAAATGGGAATTTCAGCAGAATCCTCTCATGTTTTGCTTTTTGTTTGTTCCAATCAATTAATCCACATTGAATGCACATAGCAAGGAGTCTAAATGATTTTTTAAATGTTTTCTTGGATATGAACTGGCGGCCCAAAAGTAGCAACCTGCAGTCACTTCTCTGCACATTGCAGATCACATTTGTGACATGAAGTAAAACTCACAGTAAATCAACAGAGCCAGTCTTACCTTCCCTTGTCCTTTCATCAATACAATGTTTGAAATCACTGAAGCCTGTGAGCCACAGGATGTGTGCACAAGTTGTGCTGTACTTAGGGATCTGGATGGCCTTGAAATTGCCTGTGAACATTAAAAAAACAACAAAACCAACAGTTTTCTTTTATGCATAAGTAGTAATTCTTGAACATACATTGCAGCAACTTGTTAATTTATAATTTTCTTCCTTGTAACTGATTGTACTAAAAAAAAATCCTTGCAATTTTCATAATCTATTTGTTATTCAGAAAATCTCTGCTCACTGAATTTGTCCTGTAGGGACTAAATTGGAGAAAAATTGGGATGTTGGTCCTTGAAGTGGTGAAATGGTGTAGAAAGATATATTTGTGCTCTGGCTTGAGTCCCCAAGCCAAAACCTATTTGTGGTCATTAGGGAATATAAACAAGTAGTATAGTTTTTGCCTTCAAGAACTGAACTAGAATCAAGACATTCAAAATCTTTCCTTCATCTTGTGGCTAAAAACTTTATCTTGGCACATACCAAACCTGTTTTCAGCATTTTCCCCAAAATATGAATTTCTGCTGGATTTCCTAAATTCAGCCTCTGAGATTTGTCCCATTTTAATAAACTTTTAATTAAATATTTAGTGAAATATTTAATGAAAACCTCCTATTTCAACATGGAATTGGGTATACAAGATAATTTAAGCACTGGCAGAAGTCATTACCCAAAACTAGCTATGCATGAAATTCAGCAGGGTCAGGGTTAATTGCACTTATTACATATCTGAGAGAGTTCAACACTCTTTTTTTCTCTTTTTTTAAGTGAAACTAGCAGGGATTGAAGAGTGAAAAATCAGCCAAAATTATGGCTTCTGCATATGTGAGAATCTCAATTTTGACATGAAAACTGGCTTATGTATTCCACATGGGATTTGGAATGGGACTAAGAAGTGAACAGGTATGTAACACCAAAACCACACTCTCCAGAATGCATTCCTCTGTCTGACCAGGGTGACTGTTTATTCTGGTATGAGTCTTCTGAACCTGAAACAGGAAATTTTCAAATTTCCTTTGTTTCTGTGTGAGAAGGTGTATTTTTTATTTCTGTTTGTGGTGGGTAGCAATACCCAAAACCAGGATGCTGCCAAGGAGCCTCTTCAAATGGGCAGCCATGCAGGAGCTTTGAGGAGAAGGAAAGCCAGTGAATCCCTGAGGACCTGTCTGTGCACTCAGGCATGGTTTGGTTGGGTTTGTGCTCTGGTTTGCAACCTCCTTATTCCTGTTAAACCCTTGGGTCCCTCAGGGTTGGTGATGGGCCAGGAGAAGGCAGCGAGCAGCAGGGAGGGAGGTGGGAGATGAGTGTGAGGAGCTTTGCCTCCATCTCCTTCTCCACGTCTGAGTCTGGGGACCATAAATACTTGAAACATTTCCCAACATGTCATGGATCAGTTGGCATCTATCTGGAGAGCACCTGAGCCAGTCTCCAGCCTCCTTTAACAGGTGTTTAAATCTGTCTCTTTTAGTGAGAGCCATGGTCAGTCCATACCCACTTGTGGCCATGGCTGGGCCAGTGGGGCACTGGGGCTCAGAGTGGGGTGGTGTAAACCACCCTTGGGAATTTAGCCACACCAAAGAACCTGCTGGGCAGTGGGAAGGAGAACATGGAGAAATGGCACGGAGCCAACCGAGGAGATGTTGGGGGCAGAAAGCAGAGGAGGCAGAGTGACCATCGCCCTGGCAGGGCCTGCAGGACAGAGGGATCTGGCAGGATGCGCCATGGTCGTGCAGAGAGCCCTGTTGGGGACAGCACCGTGTGTTCCTCGGGTGTCTCTGTGGCACTCACCGGGGCTCTCCCTGCAGGGCAGTCCAGCTGCTGTGACAGCGATTTTCGGCCAGCGTGGAGGCCGTGGGGCGGGCGCTCCCTGAGGGGCCCAGCTCTGCGTGGCGCCGGGCCCTCCACAGCCCCGGCCCAGAGCGGGCTCGCACCTGAGGGTGGGCAGAGAGCCCAGTTACTGCACAAGGCTTGGACAAACAGCACAGGCATGTTAGGCAAATGTTACCCAGAAATGGTTTTCCCTCTGTAAATCTCGTTGAGAAGGCACCGATGTTTTCAGTTGTCACTTTGGCGACAGTAATTAGTGTTAAATATGGTAAAAAGCATGCATTCCCTACCAAAAATGTGTTGGCCTGTTTAGAATACACGATTAAAAAAAGCCCCAAACCATAAAATGCAAACCTTATGCACCAAACTGGGATGCAGGATGTTGTGAATACAGTAGCTGATGATTTTATGCATCAGCAATTCTTAGCTAAGGATCCCAGAATAAATTTGGATAACATTCAACATTTCTTTTAGCACCGTAGTACCATCACACAATGGGGTGATCTGCACCCCTTGAGTATTGCAAGAAAACAGATTATTGCTCTGCAACTTACTGGTGGAGTTACTGCGAGTCCGCTGGCATGCAGCCTTACCGTGCAGAAAACCATTCTGTATTTCCAAAGGCCTGTCCTTACGTGTTGGCGCTTCCTAAAACAAACAAAACAAAGAAAAACCCAACAAACAAAAGCCATGGCTATGCAAGAAACTTCCAAAGTGATCTATTCTTAAAAACCAAATTTCTTCTAATTTGGCTTGCACAGATTTCAGCCTGAATCTAAAAAAAACATGGAGCAAAATTCATTATTTGAAATAAATAGGAGTATAAAGGGGAATGAGGCTGAAATTTTGCTATAAAAATTATTATAACAAAATAATAAGATAGAAATAGGTTCAGGTCCTTAGACAAAATGAACAGAAAATTAATTGAGCATGCCCAGTTGGTCCAGACAGATTGATGGATGGGTAAGATATAGCCATGTTTATCTAAATTCTGGAGGTAGCTGATACTTTTCAGGTACTTAAGCACCTTAGGGAGGTGTTACATTTAAGAGGAAAAATTCTTAATCCCATTTTATGCAATGGTGGATGGGCGTCTAACTTCTGATTCAGATGGATGTTTTTTAGTAAAAGTGCAATCTGAGCATTCAAAAACCTCCAAGGACTAAGTTTAACAGCTTTCAAAAAAATCAGTAGCTTCCAGTTGGAATCGCCTGTTGCTTTTGAAAATGTGGCCCCTAATTCTAGCATTTAAAAACTTGTAGATTAAACATTCAGCTCTCTAAATGCAGGTTTTTAGAGCTGTTGGAAAATAAGTACATGATCACATCTGAATGACAGTTGATTTTAGGAATAATTTCTGGGTGGTTCCTGTAAGTTCTGATTCTGTTTCTGTGACACAATTATTTTGATCCTGAGGGAATCCCAGTTAAAGGAAGAAAATTATTAAATACAGACACTATATGGAAACTGATATAAATAAAACAAAATGCCAAATTTTTGCTCAGTGTTATTCTGCAGGAGCTGAGACAGGAGCAGTGTCAGAGCACGTTCAGGAGTTCTGTTTGGCGATACAAGGCCTATGGAATGCTAATTTTCCTCTTGGACAGCAGGTGGGGGTATTGCCAAGTAGCAAAATCCTACTCGGGCTTTTCCCTTAGGGAACTCCTCAGAATTAGAAACATGGAGAAGATCCTCAAAGATGAATTTTGGAAATTATTTTGCAGTGTTTCTCTTGCCAAGCTAGCTAGCTTGAAAATTCTTTGCTATTAAGTATGGATGCTAGATTCACAGAACTATTTGTTACAGGGCCTGCTCTCTGGCTTCTCTGGGATTTATGGATCTTCCCTTAAATCCATTTCTCCCTTTCTTCTAAATGGAAAATTAACATTGGCAAGCTGTGTGTTTCTAAAAGAAGGGTTTGAACAGCCCTTGCTAGAGTTTCCCAGAGCCTTGGCCTCCCCACAGCCTCTGTTTATCTGGGAAAAAACTGTGCTGAAAATCACCAGAGTCTGACCACAAGAGGTTTTGGGTTTTGTCATGAAAGGCAAAACCATCTTCAAATGTCTGATGAGCAAATTCCCTCCCCTCTAAAGTAAATGTCCCATCACCCCACAGTTGCTCATGCTTACTTTGTGAGCCATCATGATGTTCACCAGCCGTGTTGGTGGGGGAATGAGAGACTCAGCCTCCTTTCTGGGCAGGTCTTTCAGTGATTGTGCATTTAGTGCTAACAGTTCATCCCTTGGGCTCAGGCAACCATCCCTTAAAGGAAAAAAAGAATAATTTGTATATTATTTGACGCAGAATAGTATACCCCTGTTCCATGTGCTACCTGTCTCACTGTCTGAGGAGTCAGCTGCAGTTCTGCCTCTGCCTTGACCTGGGCTGCCATGAGGTACCCGGGCATGTGATACTCCCATCCCCTGCTAGGATTTTTCCCAGTTGCTGCTCTCTTTTGCCTAGTCCTGGTGATCACTGGCTGCCTGGTGATCACACAGCTGACATTCAGGCAAGACATTCCTCCCTTCTCTCTGTCTTGCGCTGAAAAATTGATCAAAGACTACATTTCCTTCCTGTCGGGAACCTTGACTCACATTGCTTTCCAGTGTCCTTGTGGGACTGATGCCAGCCTACACTGCCCTTTAACAAGGAATCACCATTTGAATACCTGATGTTATGTACACTCTCTCTTCTTCCAGGTTTTATTTCTTGGTGTAATTGAGCAGCATAGATCACTGAGTGGTCACAGTTCTATTTTTCTACAATCTTGACCTGTGTCTCCAACTGGAAGCAATGTAAGGAAAGATTCCCAGACATCATTTCTTTTCTCTGAAACTGAGCTCAAGGCATAGCTTGTCACAAAAAGCTGGTTGTGCAAACTCTGTGCAAACAAATGTCTCTGTAATAACTTGCTAACTCCACATGTACTTTACCTGTTTGCTGGGCCCTCAGCAGGCACATGGCTGCCTGTTAACCCTTTCCAGAAAGATGCACATCTCGGGCTCCTGGAGAGCTTCATTCCCAAGCTGCTGTTCCCTGATGTTGAGCACAGCCTGCAGATACAGCTGTCCTGATCCAGAAGATGAGAATTTGCATGAGCAAAAATGTACTCAAACTGTTAAAAGTTACTTACACTTATTCTGAACCTTTTTAAGAAAGGCTTAGAACCAGGTTGCCTCCCAGGAGAACAGGAGCCTTTAACACTGTCCATTTGAGAAAAAACAGTGGTGTTATAGAGTCAGTGTTTTACAGAAGTTATTTTCCTTAGGACTTCAGTGGCTTCTGGCTACAAGAGGGAAGAATTACAATATAGTGTCCCTTTGCATGAGGGGAAGAGAACAAATAACAGACTTTTCATAGTAACTGGGTAGACTTTGCCTATGCTAACTATTGTAAGAATAGACAGGGAGGAAAATAAACTCATGCCAGAAAATTAAATGCTCTGGAAAACAGAAGAGGTCTGAATGGAAAATAAGTAAAATAAGTGTATACAAAACACTAGATGCTCCACCCCTGCTGCTGACTTGTTAAGTGGGGGCAGGGGACCAGAGAGGTCTGCAGCAGTGGAAAATTTTTTGTCCACTCCAGACTAGTTGAAATTGCTGTAGTCTGCATTGCATCTGGAGGACTAATTGTAAGCATATCTTTAATGCAGTTATGAATCATTAACACAGGGCCATTCAGAAGGAGTAGTGCTTTGAGACATATATGGAAAACAAAGAATGGAGCAACTGAGCACATGAAGCACAACACATTTGACTAGGAACTACACTCCTGTGGCACAAATGTGAACACCTAAAAATTTTAAAGAGACAAGGAAAGCTGGAAAGTTAGCACACAATTTATTTTTCATTTGCTTAGTATTTCTCCTGATTGAAGAGAATCATTCATTTCTCCCTTATTCTGCTCCCAGCTGAACCCACCTCCTCTGCCCTCGCCAGCCTCTCCATACTCCACAAAGTGAAGAGGGCTCTCAGTGTATCCTGGATCCAGGCTTGTTCCCAAGAGATTTGTGTGACTGAGGTATAGATTTCTGAAGGGGAGGCAAATTTCATACGTTAGGACAGGCCACAAAACATAACAGTGGTCAACTGTCTGTGTTGCTCCCAGGGCCCCTGGTCAAGGTACATAAACTATTTCCAGTAATCTGTAGTCCTCTGAGAGCACAAGGAAAGCTGTGTAGCCACTTTCACCATCAGTAGGGCTTCATTTCCTCCCTAGGCAGAGCTCATCCAGCCCTGAGGATGAGAATCATTGTGCTGCTTCACCAAAAATCAATAGGTATTGCATCATTCCTAACTGACAGCAAACACAAAATGCAAATTACAGCAATGTCAATAAAGGTTATTATCTTTCAGGCTGACTGCCGAAGCCTGGCTCCCATTCTGAAACCTGCCAGAGTGAATCTAAGGCTGTGAATGAATGAAATATTTAACTTGGGCCCTGGGCTGAGTTCAGTAGGTAATGGATAAGGGCTACACTTGTATTGACTGACTCGTTAACTCTGTGGGTTTGCTTGCATTCCAGATTGTCTGCCTTTGATGAGGAGTGTCTGAATTTCACGAAGCCTTTTTTGTTCCTGAAGAATTTTTCTGGTGAGTAATATGTTGGTAAGGATATAAGCATGGACAGAGTTCTATCTTAAACCAGTTGGCTTGAACTGTAATATTAGTTTTGGAGCTTTTATATTTACTTTTCACCCAAGATAAATATCTTGGGAAATGCTTACTTGAAATCAGGATTACATTATGTTCTTTTTTTTTCATGATCTTATGGCAGTTCTTTGAAGTCTTCGGCATGGTAACAAAATAAAGATTAACATTCTGATGCCTTAAAATTTGAGATCTTGAGTAGCAAAAAATGTGAGTTCCTTTTCTGTTTGTTTGCACTGTCCTTTATTTCAGGCATGATTATGACATTAGAGGTCAGATTCTTCATACATGGAGCATCCACTGAAACTCAGGTTTTTCAATAAGATGATGTGCTAGTTGTAAAACATGAGAGATGTAAGATAGATATTAAAGGCAGGAAATTATTTTGCCATTTGGCTGAGTATTTCTGAGATGTCAGCTGCTTGTGGACTGGGGCTGTTGTGAAAGAATAAAGGTATTTAAAACTCAGTGTTTAAGAAAGTAATTTTCTTCCTTTTTCCTGTATTCATAATTCAAGTTTGGACTTGCCAGCTTCTCTTCTTAGGAATCCCTACTCTTGTGAAATGCTCCCTTGAAAGATACACATATCTTCTCACAGACACCTGTCAGACACACACAGACAACTTTGCACAGCTGTTCTCCACACTTCATTTTATTGATTTTCATAGGCCTTTTCAGACTGTTCCCAGCTCATCTCTGATAAAAGCTGAGTCTGCCTTTCCTATAGCTTGTTCACATTAAATAGCTACTGTGTTCATCATGTTTATAAATATCCTCCTAATTAATTGTCCAAAAGTGTTGTGTCTCTGCCCAGTTTCACAGGACATCACAGAGAGCAGTGGGTTTGGCTCTGAGGTTTTTCATTGCAACACTGTGAAAGTCTTTTGGGGAAGAGATTGTATTCTGTACAATGGGACATGTGCCAGGCTGGAAATTCTGGGTTTTATTGGGACATCCATATGAAACATCACCAAATATAAACTGATATGAAGATTTTTCCAAGAACTGTGAGTTGCATGCACTTAGTCACCAGGAAAGTAGAGGTTAAATCCCTTGTACACAGCAGAAAAATCCTGGGAACAATTTTTGTTTAGATTTGTAGTCATATTACCCAGTTGGGATATATTTCAAATTAGCTCTGTGTCTTAATCATTGCTGCAATTCATTTAGGTGAATTACTTAAAAAAATAAGTTTTTATTGGTCTATGGACATGTGGCAAATATCTGTATGTTGTCAACATCTGTATTTTTTGGGTCCTGGATATAGATCATGATATTCATATCCAAGTTATTGCAACATGACAGAAAATTAATAAAAGCTGTTCTTCAGAAAAATAAATGTTTGACCAATTCTTGTGCGCACAGTCAATTTGCTTTGGGTTTAGTTCTTTAATATTTTTTCCTGTCTCTGATTATTTTATGCATAGAGATACTACTGATGGTTCCAAGAGTAAAGACAGTATTTATTTTTACATCCTTTTCCTTTTTAAAGGATCCTTTTATTTGTTCTGTTTGTTTTGAAGGGGGATTTGTTGGTCTGAATACAGTGAGTACTGAAAATTTGCTAAAAGAAGGTTGTCAGATTTGAGGTGGGGGAAGGTGGATCCTGGTCAGCCTTGTCTCTTCATTATTAGAATATATATTTAAACATATATTTTTCTGCCAGTGAATAAACTCTCTGCTTTTTCTTACCAGCATGTCAGGACTCTGAGGAAACTTTTATCTGCATTGTATGTTCCACTCAAAGCAAAATTTGTATTTAAACTGAGTCTGCTTGACTGAAAGATAAAAAGTAAAGGACTTTAAGAGCCTTCTGGAACGTTACACAGGTGAGAATAGATTAACTTTTCTTGTGTTTTTTCTGGAAAAATAATTGGTACATCCAGGCCAACTCTCTCTTCCTGTTACCATTTTTTGTCATCCAAAATGTGAAGCTTCTGAGAATGTTTTTTATCTGCCATTTAAAAGATTCTTTTTTCCTTCATGCTTTCATTAGACATTTCTAACCCAGAGTCCCATCTCAAAACATCTAATTCCAGATGTTGTTTAGAAATAAGGGTAACCATGGCATCTGTGGAAAACTGAAAAACTTTTGTGCACTCTTAAAGTAAGACACAGTAGTTAGATTGTCTGAATTGAAATGTTATACAAGGCTAGTTCAAGTAAGGTCTTGGACTCAGTTAACCAAGTGCATGACAATGAGCTAATTGACTACTGGTTTAAAAAAAAAGGAAAAAATAAAAGGAAAAATATATCTAACAGCAGGACAATAATTTATTAAAATATTTAGCTTTTCTGGTCTTTCACAGTCTTATGACTGTGAAATGGCTGGGATTTCTGAGACAATATGATCTTTGGAGACTTTCTTCAAGGAGAATTTTTTTTCTGCCTCAGTTCTGACAGAAAGGGCCAGAGTCTCTCCGGCATAAACTCACTCCACTGGCTCTGACGTATCCTAGCCCAATGCCTTGGTCTTTTAAAAGTATTTATAGAAGGTGTAATTCATTTTCCCAGCAGCATATTCCCTTTGAAACCAGTAAAATGGCAGAAGCTGGAAAGCCAGGATGATGCAGGGAGCAGGGCATGAGATCAAGCCGTCCCTTTGACAATTCAGCACAGCAGATGTTACAGAAGAACCTTTTCCCCTGCCATCTGCCATTTGGTGTGTTTTCCTGGGAGCCTTTGCTGGCCTGCATTTTGCACCACATGCTGCATTAATGGAACAGCTCCTCTCCCAGCTTGCTCTGAGGATGACCTGGTGATGGGCACCAAAAGCAAGAAGGCTGGGCAGACAGAAAGAGAGAAGTGTGAAAACTGAATAAATACATAAATATCTAAATAAATGCAGTCTCTTCTCCTGGCTTTGGTTTTCCATTCTGCCTGTGGGCTTGTGTTTGAAACATTACAATCTGTTGCCATAGCACTTGTCCTGGTACCAAAGGGCCAGCTAACTGGTGTTTGCATCAAGGCAAGTTAATAAAATTATATTCTGCTGATGACCAAAGGAGAAAAATTACCTTTTGCTTTTTCCCTTTTTCAAGCAGAGAGTCAGGGACTAAAGGAAAAAAGGGATGCAGAAGTTTCTAGAACTAAGTAAAGCCATGCAGTCAGGTCAGCTCAGTTCCCGTATTTATTTAATCAGAATTCAACCCTTTTCTATTCTAGTTTATTCTAGATGATATTTCAGCCCTGCTACCAGCCCCACTGGTAGCTCTCAGTGCTTCCTGGGTTTTAGGGAGTGTTGGGAAGATGTAATGGAATGCTTCTTGGAGTAGTCGAAGTGCTTCTTGCAGCAGCTCTCACACTCAGCAAAGCCTGCTGTTCTCTGAAGGAGCTGATATCATCTATTCCTGCCCAGTTCTCCAACAACTGGAGTGATTTCACTCTGAGCAGGCAAAGACATCTTCCACAGTATTTGCTGTGTCCATGCTCAGGGTATCAGATACTGCTTACCATTTCTTTGGTTTCTTTTCTTTCAGGCCTTGTGAAAATTGCTGATTTTGTGAGAAGCAAACTGTAAAGGAGATCTGCTTGTTTATACATAGACCAGCTGGCAGTCCAACACACCATACCATACCAGATCAAGCACTATTCATCTCAGAAAGTGTCTGAACAAGTGACACCAGGGTAACCCCTGGGCCTCTAGACACAGCAAGTAATAGTCAATATAAGTGAATGGTGGGCCACAGAAGCCAAATGAATTAAAAGACAGTTCATCTGCTCTCATTGCTGACAGAATATTAGAGGAGGAATAAATAATCTATTATTTAGTCTTGCAACACTGATTTGCTAATAATTTATTGCTTATGGTGTATCCCATGCAGTCAGCAGAGTATGGCTCAGAGAGGCACTTATGGTGAAAAAAAGGAATTTGCATTTTGAATACTGATGTTACAGGTTCCCCTTACTCTGGAGAAGAAATACACAGGGAGCATTAAATCATGCAGCACTTTTAGGCATTCTTCTCTCCTTCCTTGTGACAGCAATATTAAGTTGTTCAGTTCTGTGGGAGTTATTAACACCTTCAGAGTCACGCTTAGGGCTGGAGGTGCGGGAAAGGAGAAGAATAATGGAATATCCTCAAAAACACCACAGAAAGAATGGAATCAATTTTCTTGAACAAAGACAAGGATTCTTCAGCTCTGAGTCACACATCATGAATTTCTGAAGTGTCACATTTAGATGGAGGAGAGAGAATTACACTGGGACATGAAAAAATGCCTGTTTGACTTCTTAAAGAGAGAAGGCTTAAGCTTTGTAAGACATGTGGTACAGAAGATTGTTCTGACAGGCTTGTGCTGTATGGAAGGTAGAGATCACTGCTTTCATACTCCAGGGGAAAGCCTCAGAGGCACAGGACAGAGTTGTTGTGGCTGTTACCAATGTTCATCCTACTTAGCAAGCCAAGATAAGACTTCAGAATCACTCATTGATCCGTGACTCTGAAAGGTATGGAAGATTAGCAAGTAGCATTTGAAGAGGTTTAGATTGCTATGAGAGCTCTGGAGTGGGAATTTAATGGTACTCATACCCTACAGCAGCACTAAGCAACCCCAATGCTGCTGTGAGGGACTGAGCTGCTGACTAATTTATGTCAGCATCTGACACATGCTCTTCAGTGACACTGATGCTTCAGCCTAAGAGTGGATTTATATCCTTAGCAATTCTATTTTTTATGTGAAAAGGCATTGTGGGACTTACTCTGTTCCTCAGATCCCTGTTTTAGCTGTTTGCCAGCTATAAAAGCAAACAACCTAAACTTCCAGTCTGAGATAAGATACTGAGGAGTTGCATGTGGATATGGATCACAGCAGTAATTGGAGCCCTCACACTTGAGAGATGTGCAAGGAAATAGACTGTGGCAGCTGACACAAACCTGAGTGCTTCAGCTTTTGAAAAGAAAAGATGGGGAGTGCACAGAGGCCAGCTCCTTCACTCAGAGACATCAGCAGGGTGCATAAGGACTGTTTCCAAAAAGGAGGAGTTGGCATGGTTTTGCAGGGGACTGAGTGAGTTTTGGGACTTGGGTCTTGTTTGCTGTCAGAATGCAATAGCAAGTTGGTTTGGTTTTGTCTTCCTGCAGGGACTTTGTCAAGAGTGGAAACACCTTGATTCATCCTGCTGTAGTCTTTGTGATGCTGGGCATGCTGTGGTCATCATCAAGGGTAAGGGGAGATTCTGATTTTCAGTACCACTTGTGCCACTGTGTGTTTAGACATAGATGTCTAATTTTAGCCAACATATATTTTATTTTATATAAAATAAAATAGAATGTACAAGGACAACTATTTAGGTGAAAGAATCAGTTCTTTCAGGTAAGCATGTATCTGCACAGATAAGAGGCATAAGGTAATAAAGGAGATGCCAGGATGACACTTGCAGTGAGGTCCCTTTTACACATCACAGCAACAGGTAGAAAGAAAGTGGAAAAATTAGGCTATCCTACTGAAAGAACTTTCTAAAGCCATCTAAAATATATTACTCAGACTGAAAGGTTGTTCAGATTGTTTGGGTTCACATAGCTGATTAAAGAATAGCATTGTAATATGAGGCTCTTAGACTTTTCACATCTCTAGGAAATGTGACATCTCTGGTGGTTTTAGACCCATCACTACCTTCTCCCTGAATAAGAGGGAAAGAGCATCTGCCTACTGAATCTCCTGTGTCTGACACAGTATTAATACAATTCATGCTTGCCTGGCTTGTGAGATATCATGGTATCACACTACAAGAGCACTTTGCTACAGTGACAGGTTTATATTTTGAGCTGAAGAGTCTCTTGTCTGAACACTGACAGTGGCCTAGAGGCACTGATTTCAGCAGGCTGTGCATCAGCAGAGTGCAACAGCACAGCAGGGAAGCCAGTATATTTTCATGCCTTTTATGCAGAGCAGGAACACTGCAGGTTCATAGGCTCTGAAAAAGCCAAGTAGAGCCCTAAGTTCCTGAGAAATAGTAATTAATCCATTTAGGAACTACTGCAGTGGGAAGCATTACAATACCCAGCACCAGTTGCCTACCTTGGTGAGGAACTTTCTTCTCGTGTTGTTGCAGTTCTCGTTTGCTGCAGCTTTGGACTGGAGGATGCTGGTGACCACACGTGGAGGATCAGGTGGGCTGTCCTCTGCCTCTGCTGTGTATGGCAGCTGAGTTCTGGGACAGCAGTTAAAATCCTCTTGACCCCAGCTGGTAGAGCTCTCCAATGGATCAGGGTATTTCTCATCGGGGCTCGACCCGTCATCGCTGGTTTTGGCATTGCAGAGTATGAGGGATCTTGAAATGGAGCGAAACTTTCTTGACTTCCTGTTCCCAGCACTGTTCTTTTGATCCATCTTCAGAGAGCTGCTGCTCTTTTTCCTATCATTCTCCCATTTATGTGGCATGATACTTTCAGTAGTTTTCTCTGCTTCTGTGGTGCTAAATATCCTCCAGGAAAGGAAATATAAAAGTAAGTTGTAATATACCCTACTTTCTCCCACTTAATAACCTACGCTACTGGAAAGCCCTAATGAATAAATCGAATCAACAGAGCCTTTCAGTCTGAGAACAGCCACGTGATATCTCATGACTTGCTAATTCTGCTTCTGTGCAGAGCTCTCCTAGATCCTCCTTCACCTTTTCATTCTCTTGCCATGTTACCCAAGCAGAGTGGAGTGCTTTTAATAAATGTTTGTGATGCTGCCATTGTCTGCTTGCTTTGGGCATCTGCTGAATTTGCATGTTGAAATCCCAAATTGAAAAGGAAGATACTTTAAAAGCATTGCTCTATCCTCCTAATATTATTTGGAAAGAAGAAGCTCCTTCTGAAGTTTGATTCATGAAACCACTATAATTCAAAGAAGATTAATCAAATTGTCAACTCTAAATTTTCTGCCTGGCACATCTGAGTTGTAAGTGGTTTAGCAAAAGTCGATCTTAGCCTTGAGAGAGTAAGGGATGTCAGGCTGCCATAAAGCTTCCACCTTTGCAAACCAGAACTCACTTTAGACTGTGCATTTAAGAGTAACAGAGGGATCCAGTGAAGCACTTAAGATGTGAATATCTGATTAGGGATTGAATTCTATAAAGGAATACACCTCCAGTACATCAATCAAAAAGTGTCCTATTACAGAAATGGTTTATTTCAGCACATGATTCAACATATAAAATTAAGATAAACTGGAAAAAATATATACAATCAAAATTGACCAAAATTTGGAGCTTTTGTAAAATGAGTAACATAATGAGCATTTTAAGATAACAAAGTAGTCAAAACTCTCTCAAAAAATCTTTCTAGAAATGCTATGGTAGGTATGTGTCAGCTTAAAAATTCAACAAGAGGATGTCTAAATTAATTAATTTGACTCTCTCACCTAAGTTCTATCATAATATTTACTACACAAACTTTTCTATTCTCCTCGCAGAACCTAACTGATACCAGTGTTGCAATTCTAGAGAAGATACCGATTGAAATGTAAGTACTTGCATAAATCAAAGATGCTGTAGGTGTTATACACAAAACTGAAAATCAATGTAGTTTGAAAAGCATTTTCAGGTAGCCTATTGAGAGAAAAAGTTTGTCCATTGCGCTCTTAACTGGGTTGTTGCATTTGGTTTGGGTTTTTTTCCCCTGTTTCTATGCAGAATTAAGAAGATATGTATATATGCACTTTGTACCTGAAGATCCACTGGTGATACAGACAGAAGGAAGGCACATTTTCTAAAGGCTCCTTGCAGCCACAATAATAAACACAGGCCTACAAACTCAGACCAAGCCAGGATAATAAATCCAATTCAGCCTGGTAATAAAGCTGCAGGATTATTTTTCTTGGGGTTTTTTTCCTTATACAATTAAACAGGAAGAACAAAAGCAGATGATAAACACCATGCCACTGAGCATCTGCCTAAAGAAGCTACATGGCATTGCTGGAGAAATTCACAGTTCAGCATGAATCTGAATTTGCTTGAATTTGTAAAAACAAAATAATTTTCAGATGCATCCGAGATGTCCCAGGGAGAAGGATGTTTATTTGTGCAGTCTTTTTTGGTGTTTTTGGATAGGTAATGCTTCTTCAGCTTTCCATCATATTTTCTATCACACCAGTCCTATTATTGCTCAGCCCTTATGTCTTTTTTCCCCAAAACAAATCCCTAATGCTTCAGAAACTTGTTCCCTGATTATTGGAACTCCAGGGATTTCCTTGCAAGACACTATTTAAGGACAAAGTTTGAAAGTAGCAAGAATATGTCAAGTTCCTCAAAGCTGGAGTGCTTCCTGCCCCTCTCTGTGTGTCTTGGGGATCCTCTCTGCTCCTGTGAGAGCAGATTGGAGCAGGGGAATGGAGGTCACTGGGCTCCCAGCCTCCCTGACATTGGCATGGGGGAAGCTTTCAGGGTCAAACTGGACTTGCATATTCTCCATCCCCTTCAATTCACAGAACATTCTACTTTTTTCTTTTTTTCAGAGCAGCCTCTCTTATGAATGATGAGTCTGGTGTGATTGAGAGCTGCCCAGCAGCACAGCCACGCTCTCTTCCTGTGACACAGAGCACACAAATGTAAGGTTTGGAGATCTTGTTTGTGACTTTTTAAAAATGCACTTTTTAGTGTTTTGATAAGCCTAAAGCCCTAGTCTACAATCATATACATGACCTAAATTTTTGAACTTTGAAATCCCCACTGTTAGCATCTCCACTGTATTTGGAAATTAATCTTGTTAAAGCCTATGAGGTTGTGTTTCCTGTATGTCTAAATGTAAAAATGCAATATGGCCCATTAGACCAGAATGTGGAGTTGAAAAAGAAAGAATGGCTGGGGTGAAGGGAATTTCTGCAAGTCTCTACTCTCTGCACCCAGGTAGGAAGCAACAGAGCTGGAGGTGAGTGGAATGTGCATCACTTGAAAATCTGCTCTAGGGATCAGTGATACTGGCAATTGCTATTAGACACTGATAACACCACCACAAATGTACCCAAGCTGCACATTCAGACCTAAACAGTCCTGCCTATGTGGGGAAACTAAAAGAAAGAACACTTTTCATTCAAGTATTTCATTTTTGCACAACATTAAACACACTCTTGCTTTTCTCAAAGAGGAAGAATTTTAAAAGAGCTATTGAGCATTTGGATAAGCAGGGGACTCGATAGCTTAATGGTCAGAATGCAGCTCTCTGGAGACTGGCATGCTAGAATGAAGTCCTTTCTAGCTCTGCCTGAAGCTAGTGGACTGAAGGGAGAACTGCCATCAGTACTAAACATCCAAGAGGTGCCTCTCTGGCTCTGCTAAACATCTGGGATGCAGGGACGATGGAAGCACCTGTTGAAACAGTGAAGGAAACACGGGTCTAAGTGCATCCTGCTTTCCCATCCCCCTGCAATGCTCCTGAGGAATTTTATCTTATGCAGAGAGAACTCTTTACCCTGCTCCATCAGCTGTTTCCTCCTCCCCTGCCCCCAGGAGAGCTCCATCCACTCAAAGGCCAAGTTTAACCCTGAATGACTTACCCAATCCCACAGTGAGGCAGGGGCTGACGTGGAAATAAACCCACTAGACCTGAAGACTTCCAGTTAAATACTTTCTCTTGCTATAAGTATTAGATCACAAGTCCTAACTAAGGCAACATTCTTTCCAGAGCTGCTGATTCAGGGTTGCATAAGTGACAGAAATATAGGAGGTACCAAAAACATACTCTATAAGGTTTCCAATAAAAATAACCAGAAAAGCTATTTTACACAGCATACAATATCACAAGTACCAGAGAAGCTTTATGATTCATTGCCATCTTCCACTAAATTTAATTTGAGATATTGATGGCCATGGACAATTACTTCAAATTCAATTCTCCAAACTATTCATCTTTTTCTCCAGTGCACTCACTGCTTGTCATTTTCTTTTGCCATTCTTATACCTCCAGCTTGCCTGATGGAAGCTGTCTGTGGTTTGTAATGCAAACCAAATGTTCCTTCTATGTTCCATTTTTTTTCCCCCAAGCTTTATTTTTCCAGCCTTAAATCTTAAAAGCCCAAACTCAGACTGTCTTCTGCAAACAAAATACATGATCTGAGCTGTAGCCATTTGGTTCAAATTTTTGGTTGGATATTAAACCAAGCATTTACAAGATACAAATAATTTGGTGTAGCTCCCAGATTGAATGCGAATGCTCTGCTGTTAACCAGACAGTAGGAAATACAGGACTTTACTAGCAAGAACAAGATGAGTTTTACATTACCAAGTGCTAGCAGCATCCTCTTTTAATCTAGATCTTGCTTCCTAATTTAATCTAGATCTTGTGATCTTACTCAGATTCATTGCTGCGCAGTACTATTAGCACTGAAGTATTGCAGATGTCTAGGGTTTCCCCACAGCAGGTAGAGCTAAAGATTTGGAAGTTTTCTAATAAAGAGTAAGAAACTCTCAGAGAGTATAATTAAAAATTATAATTAAAAAACCCCTGATGATAAAATAAAAATTTAAAAGGAGGAACTTACAACAGCGAGGCAGACAAACCTGACTCCTGCAGAAGGCTGTTCCTCTTCACAGGCCTGGCAAAAAAAGACAGAGTGAATAATTGAAAACACACTCTCCTGGTGCCACGTGACTCAGTTTCAGTAATTGTGCTCAGTACATTGGAACGGAGCTATTGTTTCCTAATTGAGGAAAATGTCAGCAAGGCTAGATAAACAAAAGCAATGGGATGCAGTATTGGGGAAGCTGTTTCCAGCAGGCTCCCAGCTACCCAGACATGGCAGCATTTAAGAATTTTGTGCCATTTGTTTTCACCCATCGCTCTCTTGTACAAGGTTTGATGGGTTCAGTCATGTTGAACCCACCTGAGGGGAGTTGGGGCAACAGCAGAGTATGTGCTAATCCAGTGAAGGTTTTCTGTTGGAGGCTGAGATGGCAAGAAAGTTTCTTGTATTTTTCAGCTGATATTTTAACATTGAGCTAGTAAGAGTTCTGTAGACAAATTCTGCTCCAGGAGCAAAACATAAGAGGGGCAACTTTTGAATGCCAGACCCCGGTATTGTTCACCATGAACACAATCTCTTTGATTT
The DNA here is from genome assembly GCF_028018845.1 of Melospiza georgiana. NCBI lineage: Eukaryota > Metazoa > Chordata > Aves > Passeriformes > Passerellidae > Melospiza > Melospiza georgiana. Next base: position 12,136,587 of record NC_080442.1, read on the forward strand.
CCCAGTTCTTAAATACTTTCCTCTTTATGGGCTAGACTGCAACTTTGTGATCCCACCCGATCAAGGACTCAGAAAATTGTTGTTTATCACACAGATCATGTCAGTCCCCACCTGTTGATCCTCAGTTGTGCTCAGACAGACAGGTAACAAAATTGCTGCAAAAACCTGCTTGCTCTCAATGAATTTGTGTGATAACATGCATAGGGTGTTTGTTAGCTTGAAAAAAAATCCCTAAAAGAAAACATTGTATCTGAAACAGTTAATGTTAATGAAATAGTTTAATGAAATAGTCAGGCCTCTTTAGAGTATTCTCACAAACCATAAATATCATGCTTTTCAGGAAAATGTAATCATAAACCTGTCCCTGTCTGGTCATAGAAATGGTCAATATGAAAGTGCTTAGGTACTTGCTGCCCTCTGTGTTCTGTGTCTTGAATGTTCTGGTTTTATTGCTCTGTCACTAACCTTGCAAAGGAGAGAGAGGAATTATAGAAGAGATTTAAAATATTGCATGGAGAGGGGCTCATGTTTGGTCATCCTATGGCTTCTAGGTAAACATAGACTGTAAAGACAAACATCTCTCCCATGACAATGATTCCATACTGGGAGAAAAAGGAAACATGAAATCTCTGCTCTGTACAGTGTCTACAAGAATCCTGGAATACTCTGTCCATACAATTTTGTTTTAAACATGTATCGAGAGAATTTGACATAATTTTCCTAACATCTATGTCATTGGGATATTTGTTCCTCAAAGAAATCTTCTCTAAAGGACAGAGGTTTTACCTGACTCACTGGTTAACAAATGACATGGAACATTACCCAACTCTTTCACAAGAACAAAGCTTTGGCACTGAGTAGTGATCAACAATTAGGAAGTAGCTTTCCTGGAAAGGAGGAGAAATAGGGAACTGATTTTTTATTTTGGGGAAGAGTTTGTTACTGTATTTGAAGAGAGAGCACAGTGGCCTTGTACATAAAATGGGGTTTTATATGTAGTGCTAGTACTGTAAAAAAGAAATATCAACAAGGAAGCAAAGCCACAGACTATTTACCACTTTACGGTCTTTCACTACAACACAGACATGTTTTTGTTTAGCAATAGAGAACTCATTCACACAAAATCTCAACAGTCTCTGAGTTGTGATCCAAACTGATTGAGCTAGAAGCTCAAAAGCATTGGAAAGCTTGCTTTATTTCTTCCCATTGTCACATGCTTTTGCATTTCCTGACTTTGGGCTGAATAATGTAGTCCCTAAGCCACTGGGAGTTTTGTTCATTCCAAGTCTGGGCTTCTGCCAGGGCCAGCAGCAGAAACATAAATATCACAAGGAGGGGGTGTTTTTTCATGTTTCTTTACTCTAACCTTTTCAGCTTTTTCCATCTTCTCTGTACAGTAATTGTTCAGTGCCCAGTGGTGAACAGAAAAGCAGGTTTTTAGAAGCCATGAGGAAAAGGAGAGGGAGAAGCTCTACCGTGCCTGCCTCTTGCATTAATGGTATGCTTTGATATTGGATACTGTGGTCAATCTTCATTACTTAGCTCAAAGGTATTGTAGCAGGAAAAGGGCAATGAACACTGATCAGAGGCTGGAATTTTGTATTAGAAGATTGAAATTATGTGGACTTTCCTGTGTAGAAAGGAACTACATTGATAACAGTTTATGAGATAATAGGAAATATAAGGCAAATCAGTGTGGTTTCTTTATTTCCTTCTCATGTGAGGTACAGGAAAAGAATGTGGTAAAATAAAGAGTGTTAAAACAAATAAAAGGAAATACTTAAAATCTAAACCATAATGAATGTGTGGAACAAGAAGACAGAAGAAATCATGAGCACTTTGAAGTTAGCTATTTTGTCTTTTATTTCAGTCAGACAGAGATTTTACCCCAAGAGGTGAATCGATGAAAATATAGATCTGTGGTTAAAGGGAATAGCATAACGAAGGGGCAGAAACTCCTGCCTCAGAATGAAAGTCAAACAATGCAGTTTACAGGTAGAATGATACTCCTGCCATGGGATAGTTACCATAAAATGGAGTAACTCTTCTGATATCTGGAGTTAGGATCTACTGGCAGTGAGTAAAGGCAAGAGAAGAGCCACTGCACTCAATAGTTATGGCAATTCTTCTTTTTTGCATGACTAAAATCAGGATGTGTCTGGAACTATAGCAGATACAGGAACTGATCCCTCTTTTCTCCAAATTATTTTCCACACACACAGGTTTGGGTTCTAGAGGACAAATATGCAGACTATTCAATACTAAATATTTTGCCTGTTGCTACTGGTGATAACCTTTTCCAAAAAGGAATGTATAAATTTAAACAGGACATTAGTACTGGGCAAAGCAGATTTAAGTCATGATGGAACAGCCTCAGTCCTGATCTCCACCCAACCCCAAACACTGCTTGTGTTCATATGAAAGCAAGCCAATAGTTTGGAGTGTTCAAGTTTTTTCCTGTCCTTACATTGTTCAGCAAACTGATAATTTACTTTTGCCTTAAACACAGCCACAGTTTTCACATTTGCCATGTTCCAGACTACAAAGTTATGCTACAAAGGACAGTCCATCCTCTCACTGCTGCTAAGCCAAGTTGGATTAGTCATCTCTGTCTTGGCTTTCATGACTTTCCCACTGCCCTTCCATCCATGAAAACATAGCTACATGGCAGATTGAGTCACCATATTAGCCCAGCTAGTCCAGTATCCTTCTCCAGCAATAACTGATAGCAATTGTTTTAAATGTATTAACTTAAAAAAAAAAAAATCAAGACAGAACTTGCTTTCAGGAAGAGTTTCTGAGTGCCTTGGTAGCGTAGACTGGCACTATGAGGTTTTGTATATTTATTCCAAAATACTTGGATATATCATGATATGATATGATTGATATGATATATGATAGTCTTGTTTTAGCAGAAGTTACAGCTGCTCCATCTTGGATAAGTATTGCATAATGTCAAATTAGGTAAATCTCTTTTTAATTCCTTTCATTACTTAGTACCTAACTTATGCCAGGAAGCACGAAGATATTTTTTCCCTTCTACACATGAAATGAATCCTGTGTAATAGAACTGTAATTTATCCATTTCTGGTTCCCATTAAGCTTTTGATTTCAAGAGCATGCACAGGGAATGAGTTTCATGTGTTACATATAAATGTACTTCCTTGTAATTGTTTGAAATTTGTTGCCTCTAAGATTTGTTCAGTTCTTGTACTAGGAAAAATATTCTGATCTTCACATCTCCATGGAATACTTTTCTCATTGATCTCTGTACTGATGTCATCCTCTATCTTCTGCATACTTTTATCCTTTTGTCTTCTGCCCCTCCTTTCAGCTTCACACTGCTTTTATATGTTTGGAACTCTTCTTTTCGCTTCAGATCCTTTTTGAAAAAGCTCACTTCCTTTTGTGAACTTTATTACCTGACTATTTTATGATAGTATCCAGATCTGCAATCTCCTAGACTATTTTCAAGTGAATTGCTTTCCTGTGAAAGTTCCTAGACCATGTCTTGCCAGAAACATTTGTGTTTCATGACTTGCACCCTCACTCTGTGATTACTGACCTCTCTTGCTGCAGTGCCCCAGAGATGAGCAGTAAAATACTGCTCATATAGTTCCATGGAAGAGGGTCTAATAGTAAGTGTGCACCCATAAAAAGTATTTTTACCTCATCTTGAGAACATATCCTTGAACTCCATAAAGAATATGTTACTTTATGCATACAATGCTTTTTTTACAAAGTAGCCCATGTGATTTACATAAGTGATTGTGTTAAGAGTGTGTGATTGAAAAAGTCCAGCACTGTGAGTGTAAAATTTGTTGGCTGTAGCCATGGAGAGGTGAATGAGGCAAAAATTGTACTCTTTCAGCTAAGTGTTGTGTGCTGTATTTTTATTTTAATATTTTTATAGTGTGTATGTAGTCTACGTGTGATATTATACTGGGCTTTGAGAACCACTAAATATTTATGTCAGCTATGAAGCTGCTAAAAATCTAGTACTGAAGGAAAGGTCCATCTCTTTTTTTTAAACCATTGACCAATACACAGTTTATAACTTAATGCAGCACCAGAGTAGTGAAAGCATTATGTGAGCTCTCCTGTATGGTGTCATTTAAATTTAAACAAATATTTTTAAAAGTTATGACTTTACCTTCTTTCCACATAATGCTCCTTTTTCATCTGGCTTAGTATTTCCTTTAATTTATAGTTCCCTAAACTGTAGGCATACATAAAGGCCCCTTTAGGCTGAATGAAAGGAGAATTATCAATAGCCAAACTATGATTTATAAGGAAAAAACTATAAACAGCAAAAAAAAAACAACTGAATTGACTCTACCTAAAAAAATTATTTAATTAATTTCTCTTTATTTTTCATTATTTCAGTTAAAAGGTGTACTTAGACCTGCCCTTTTTAACCTGCTATTGTGAATTCACATTGGATTTTGTCATATTTGTTGCTGCTGCCTTCTTTACTCCTTGAACAGATGTGAATGAATGAAAGTACTGAAAAGGTGAATATACTTAGTCCACCTGAGAACCAGTGGCAGAATTTGCTCCATATTTCACACTCTGGTCCAGGCACCAATTGCTCCAGCAGTCTGATCTCAGGCTCACCAGAGCCAGGGGCTTGTCATCTCTTAGCACTTCATAGGTAACAGGCATGGTCCTCTCTGGGTGGCTGGATGGGTTGGGTTGGGCTGTCTGTGAGGGCTTTTTGAGGGGGAGAAGGTATTGCAGAATGTTTTGGGGTGCTGCTATGGTTTGGTTTGGGCTTTTTTGTTTGTTTGTTTGTTTGTTTTCAGTTAGCTTTGTCAGTGATTGGTGATGAATTACACAACCTCTTCTCTTGGATATTAGTGTACAAAGAAAATGACTTTACCACGTTTGCAGAGTTGTCATTTTAAGCACAAGGCTTAAGCAGTAGCTATTTCTGAGTATTTGTCATCCCTGGAGCTTGGCAGAGGCAAAGCTACTTAACACAGGCTGCTTCTTAACTCTGCCTTAGAAAAGTCTTGAGGACCCTTCACATTTCTGCTGTTGTGCCTTATCTCTAAGGCTGTGACAATCAGAATGAAGCTGAGCAGACAGGTTTTGTTTGTGCTGTTGAAGATAACAGTATAAAGTTCCAATGGCAGCTCTCTCGTTTTTTGGCAATACTGTAACTTTTAACACTGACTTCAGTCACAGTGCACACCACATAGACCACTCACCAACATTACAGAAAAATCAGGGTATTTTACAGGTTTCCCATGAGGATACCAGTGTAATATAATCTGGCACATAAATATGTCCCTGGTAAGGCGCAAAACATAATGGTTTTGGTGCTTCATGAGATCTGATGATCATAGGTGTGATAAACGGTGCTGGGGTCAGCTGCAGCATCCCAATATAAGTCTGGGATTTAGTGTCTGTGAGAGATTACTCTGCTTCCACATTTTGAAATCAGCCTCCAGAGCAGAGCTTATCTAATATTAAGCAGTTTAGAGCTAGTGGCTAAGAAATCTCAACTGAGGATTCCTGATACTGGGTTTTGATTTTTCTACAGAATCAGTTCTCAAGCCCAGCAGTTGTTGTTCTAATTAGCTAGCATGATTAACCTGTTAAAGATAAAATCTTAACCTGTAATTTGTACTGATGAAAATAATTCCTACTCTAGCTAAAACTTGTCTTTAAAAATAAGCACCAAATCTGAATGTAAAGACATTATTACACCAGTCTTGAAAACTTGCTATACACTCAGATTGTTATGCTGCTTAGTTACCATTTCTTTTAAACATCACTGTGTCCTCATTTGCCTTTATTCTGTGTTGGCCCAAAAGTGCTTCACTATTGCTGTTATGGCACAGTAAATAGTTATGATCACTTCCTCAGAATTTTTATGAACATGAGTAGGAGGACCATGGAGTGAAAGGAATCATGGAAGAGCAGCTATAAACTGGATTGTGGGACAGACTTTGGGCCTCCAGACCCAGGGCTGACTTGAGAACTGACTCTGTGGAAAGGCTGGAGACACTTAAAGAGCTGCTGTGAAACATGTGCTGAGGTTCTGCACAATCCATCCCCTAGAGCAGCCTTGGTGCACCTGGCCACTGAATGACCCCAGCCCTGCAGCACAGATGTGCTCAGGGAAACAAATTTTTCAGGTGTCCTTTTCTTATGTGTGCTCATTTCTGATCCAGAGAATACCTGATAATGATTTCCATAAGAACTGATGCTATATTCTTTGTCTCAGTTGGATTTCCCAAAAGAAGCAGCCTCTTCTGGGATTTAACTCCCAAGAAATTGTCCAAAATCATGTTCCAATACAAAAATATGACCACCAATATTACCCAGGATCTCCTTTCTCTGGTTCTTTCTTTTTTATTTCAACACCTTTTAAACTGATTATAAATGTTTTCTTTTTATTCATTGACTGGATCTTTAAAGATTCAACTCAGAAAACACTCAAGAATACCCAGACCTTTGAGGGTTGCATAAGCTGAGGGTTTTTTTCTTATTTCTATCTTAAGAAAAGGACCCTAAATACATAAAATAGGTATCAGAAAAATGTTAAGACTTTGACAATATCAGTTTAGGCTCAGCATTAATTTTGGGCAGAGAAGTAAACTACCCATAACTGAATCTTACCAACCACATCTAATGCACTATAAAGCAGTAAAAATCTGCCCCAGCTCATTTTTGACTGAACATTCTAATTGAGTCTGGAGATCTCCTTCCAACTCTGATGGTGACTTGCTGGTTTGACTCAAGGTTTGCTTTCCTCACTTCTGAATCCTTGTCCTCATCAAAGAAAGAGGGTTATGGCTTTGTGGTCACCTTCTTTTCTGGATGTGTGGGGTGAGAATTTCTCTGATGAAAAGTACTGGAAGATAATTAAGTGTGTATTGTTTGTTTATTTAAAGGGACAATGAACAAAATAATTAATAGCTAGAAACATTCTAATTATTAGAAATCAACAAGAATTTGCTGTTGTCAAGTAATGATATCCTTTCAATCCACCTCCTATTAAGCAGAATCTATTGCATACAAAGCTTATTCCATATGATAAGGCATGCAAGCTCTCTCACAGGGTGCAGTGTGTGCCACACTGTAATACAGAGAGCAGAAATATTATTAACAGCAGGAGGCAAATAAAGCAGCAGATCACAGCTCTGGTGCTCTCTGAGAGCCAGGAGATGTAAAAGCAAAGAGACCTTGACTGTCAGGTCTGTCCTTCAGCACAAATGGAGGCGATTTGACAGCCCCACAGCTTCATGCCAGGCTGGTACTGTGGGGGAAGAGGGGAGGGTTTTGTCCCCACTCCACCCTGGCACCAATCCTGCTCCAAACCCTGCAGTGTCCCAAGGCTCTGCTGGCCAGGAGCTGGGTGCCAGATGTGGGTTCCCCAGTCTGGGCTCCCCAATCTGGGCTCCCAAATCTGAGCTCCCCAATCTGGGCTCCCAAATCCGAGCTCCCCAATCTGGGCTCCCAAATCCGAGCTCCCCAATCTGGGCTCCCAAATCCGAGCTCCCCAGTCTGGGCTCCCCAGTCTGGGCTCCCCAGCTGCACCAAGCAGGCTACACTGGCAGCAGGGCCAGCACAGCACCTACACCCTGTGCTGCACCAGCCTGCACCTCTTTCTGCGGGCTCACACTGCCTCAATCAGTCACTAATGAGGCACAAAATCATGGATCCTATTAAGTGAACGCTGCATTAATAATGCTGGCAGGGTTTCAAGTCTACAGATGTTATTTATAATAGATGACTAAACAAATACGTATTCCCTGTGAGACTCAGACTCAGGAGCAATTTACTGATTTCCTGTATAGGCTAGTTCATACAGAGATTTGAGTAAATACTGCATTTGAATGTCTTGCTTGGATCTATAGTAGACAATCTGGAACTGTAGTAGACAATCATATTAATGTTCAATTTTAAATTTATTAGAAGATTTATTTTCAGATTATTAGATACTGGCCCTATCTAGTTCTCATGGAGGAATATATTTTTCTGTATTGCTTCTTTAAAGAAAAAGAAAATATTTAAAGAATATAGCCTTCAGTTACACAGCACAGTGGAAATGAGTAGAAAGGTTAAAGAAAATTTTGGAAAAAAAGGGACTTAGCAGAAGCTTAAAAAATGAATTAAAACCCCATATCCTCTCCTTTGAGGAGTTTTGAAATTAATTAACCTTATTTATGAAATTTAATTGCCAATGAGATATTTTGTAGTTTAAAAAATGTTCCTGAGTAATGAATCATTTGATGATTATGTGATTTTGTTTCCTTTCTGTCTCTTATAATATTGCAGGTATACAGGGGCCTTCCAAACTGAAGAAAGCTGTGAACTCACAGAGGTCTCTGGTCCACTCTGCAGGCTTTTACATACATCAAGAGAAAGAGGAAAAATATTTTACAGCAAACCAGAAGTGTCCTAAATTAAGGTACTCCATGAAGAGGATCTTTGTTTAATTCATAATGCTGATCATTGAACAATAATAGTTTGTTTCAAATTTCTCAGGCAATTTAAAGACAAAGTGGTGATAACAGTGAATAGACAGACAAAAATGTAATTTGTGACATACCTCTTATCTGCTTATTCTTCTCTTTTAAATTCTGAAATTAAAAGCAGTTGAAAATACATACTGACATGTAAAAAGAGCTGACTGCATGATGACTAAATAATGTGCTATAAAAATATCACTTACCATTGACATTGCCAAGTATCTTCTTATTTAAATCTGCTATTATCATGTCTTCTTGGATATGAAATACGCAGCAGAGTCCATTCCCAGTGTGTTAAATACTTGAGAAAATAATAAATGCAGTGTAACTCCACAGTGTTTGGATATTTGACTGTAACTCCTAAGCATTCAAAGTGACTACTCAATATAACAACTTTTCCTCTGCAGAAAATGCCTTGCTATTTGCCAGCAAATCTTTAATGCTTTAGATTGGGTATTTCCAACTACCGCCCTACTTGCTAGGCAGATGTGTATAAAAGAGATGTTATTTCACTGAATCAACCACTGAGATCGTAACCCTTTTCCTGTACCACAAACAGAAATATAAAACCTCAGACTTTCCTTTTGGACTTTTACTGACTTGTGTCTGTTGTAAGAAAGCAAAACACAACTAATCCGAGCGCCAGTGTATGGAAAATGTGTTAAAACGTTTTAGATCATCTCACTGCTTCTCATTCCTGCAATTCATTGGTTAACTGGCTCCTTCTGTGTTTATGTAGTTGCATGGTACAAATACAACACCTAAACTTCTCGCCCAAAGTTGAAATGATTCATTTATTACTTTTTACACCACCCCCAGGAAAAAAAAAAAAAGAAGGAAGAAAGAAAACACACAGTGCTCATTTAACCCAAGTGAGTGAAAACGTCTTTCATAAGGTCTGTAAGGGCTTTGGGAGGTTTTTCTTTGGTGAATAAAGTCTGTGTAGTGGAGGGAAGAGTTTTGTCTGAGGATGGTAGAATTTAGGCTACAGCAAACAGAAAAACTAGGATCCTCTTGCTGTGAGAAAATAAGATAACAGTAAAGGAGGTGCAAATGTTATTTATTCATATGAGATCAATTGGGATGGAGTCATTGTTTTGAGTGAAGGCAGGATCAAGAGAGGAGGCATTTTTGTGAGTGTAGTGAGTGCCTTGCTCTCTGAAATTGTATCAATATTTATTTAGGTCCTTTGGTGAGGTAATTACCCTAAATACATAATACATAGGCTTTCCCTCTTCTGGGTGCCTATAAATATTAGTTAACCACATTAATTACAACCACAATGGGAAAAGCACAAGCAGAACAATGTGAGGGCCATACTAAGAAGTGGAAAAAAGGATTAAATGAAGACATTTCCTCTGCTTCTTTTTCTATAATGAGGAGAATGGGGCTATGTGATAAGGCACTCTTCCATAGGATGCACCATCCTGACTTCTGATACTGCCTGTGGATGCAGCCCCTGTTAGACAGAAGGGATTACAGTGGGTAACCCTTGTTCTCCCAACAGCTCTGATGGGACAGCTACTCTGCCTTCATTCATCATCCTCTCCAGACGGACATTAGAACTAATCAGGTTCTAGCCCTAACAGCTTGTTTCAGGACCACAGCTGGAATCAGCATGTCTAGACTGATTTATTCCTGGCTTTCAGACCTCTGTGCATGCTACTATTCCATATGCTTCCTGTTAAAGAGGTAATAGTGCCATTTCACAGCATAACTTCAGTTTTCCTTTTTTCCTCCTCTTTTTATTGTAATTAGATATTATTTTGCTTATGTAGGAAAATGTCCTGCCCCTGCTCTGAAGCAGGTCAAACTTCCAGACAAACAAAATAAAGTTCACAAAGGAAACAGTTAAATTTTCTGACTGCCTTCACTGTCACAGAAAATGCTAAACACATTTGTAAGTTATATAAAACTGTGTAAGTTCATATTTTCCTCTCCTGGTTTCACAGCCCAGAACAGCAAAAGGACCTTGTGACATCTCTAGGCTCTCAAGAGTTTAGTAATAAAAATAAAAATAATCCTGGGCAGAAAACAACACTCCACACCCTGCTACTGCTGAGCAAATGAGTTTCCCATTTTCCTCACTTGTCCTCAGACTAAACAATGTTAAATTTACAATTCTAACATCTATTTATAGCAGGCACTCTACCCTAAGAACCACAGAGGTTGGTGTATATCATTGTCCTTAGTCCACAGGCCGGCTTTCAACTTGGCTTGTCACGTAATTAGGAGAGAAATCTCCTGCCTTAATTAATAGCTAAGCAATTTATGCACTGATGCATAGATAAAGCCCCAAGCTGGGCGGTGTGTGTAGGGGTGGAAGGGGGTGTTCATCTGCTGTCAATTAACCTCTGATTGAAGTTATTAATGTTTACTGTGAGTGGCAACTGATAACATCAACAGCACCATGGGCTTCTGCTGGGGGTCTGCAGAGCCTGGGAAGTTCCAGTGGGTGCTGCAGGGAGGGAATTCCTGGGGTCTGACTGTCAGGATTACCAGAGCTGTGGAAGCAGCAGAGGGTAATTTGGGGATGTAAGTGCAGGGGCTGAGGGGAAGAAAGGGATTAAAGGAGGAAAGAATTCAGTTACAGTGCTAGGCTGGATTTGAGCAAGTGGGTAAAAACTGAACACAAGGTGCTGGGTATAGGCATCAGCAGCTGAGCCAAAGCTGGGTAAGACCCAGCACTGGATTGGGCTCTGCAGACTGGGCTTAGCAGAGCAGGGAGACTCTGACCCTTTGCAGTTTTCTCTAGAGCAGCACAGAAATTACATTCAGGCCTCATGCTCAAAAGAAGCTGATCCACAGTCTGTGTGTCGCTTATCTCCGTGGGTAGGACAAAGGGACAGATATGCTCCTGCTAACATTTTTTGCAAACTCAAGGACTGAGAAATAGAGAAGTTGTTTAGAAAATAAAACCTTAATTTGAAGGATGTCATAATTTTGATACCCTTTAAATATCTTTCACTTTGTACTTTATCAATGCCCCTAAATCTCATTTAATTTCTTTTTCTAGGTGAGTCCCATTTCTTTTCATATAACGAAAGCAAAATAACCTAATCTTAAAATGAAGACTACTTTGTTGATGTATTTGGTGGCATTGTTGTTCTTTCCAGTACTATTCTTCAATCCATCTTTAATATAGCTTGACATTTTGTTTGCTTTTTTTGACCACTAGTGTGCCCTGAGTAGAAGTTTCCATTAAACTGTCTGCAGTAACGCCTAGATCTTTTTCTTGAGTGATTTTGCAAACCATCAAGTGTATATGAGTAGTTCAAGTTGTTCCTTTTAGTACACATTACCTCATGCTTGCCTACACTGAATTTCAGCTACCATCTTTTTTGGTTGCTTCTTTTAAGCTTTGTTTTGTTTTGTTTGCTCTTGGGGCTTTTTTTAAGTCATGGCTTTTTTAAATGATCACATAATTCCCATTTATGCTGTCTCTGCTACTGAATGCTTCCTTTCGAGATGAGTAGCAAATAGATTAAATTAACCCCATTTTTAGTGTAGGTCTTAGGATCTCTACTTGTTAATATACTTCCCAGTTCAAAATAATCATTGACTTGTATTTTTTTATTTAGTCTTCATAACTTTCTGAGTCATAATATATTTCTTAGTCCTCTGCTACCCTTAGACATTTTATGACATTTAAAATAAACAACTAGGCTATACCCCTAAGATTATACTTTTATCCATTATTCTAATGTCTTTTAAAAAGAATTTAATCGCAATTGGCTGTTAAAACTCTACAGGGACAAGTACAGCCAGAGTAGCTAAAGTCAAAGCTAGTTTACCTAGAAGAGCAGAATGGCAGGACAGAGGAAGTCAAAAACTCATTTTGCAAGAAGAGTCTCTTTCAGCCTCTCCAGAGCAGTATGGAATAATCCTCTCACAGCTGAATTCAGAAAAGCAGCTCCCAGGTGCTTCTAGTCTAACTACTGAGCTCAAGCCTGCTCTTCTGTGCACCAAAAGTCCCCTCTCCATCTTCCCCTCCCTGCCTCCTTGGCAGCAGTGGAACAGCTTGTTCTGCTCTCAAACTGCCCAAGCAAAGAGAAATGGGAGCTGGAGTGGGGTGTGAGGATGTAATTCTTTTCTCCAGCTATCTCCAGGCCACCCACCCTCACTGATGCAGCCTTGAAAATGGATGCATGTGCCAAAAAGCATCAAGGAAGAACAGGATCCTTACTGCTGAATAAAGCATTAAATGAGCACTCCATGTCCAATTCTGGCATCCACTCATTTTAGCACAGATGGCAACAAGGTGGGAAGAGTTCAGAAAACCATTATAAGAAGTCAGAGGACTGTGTTCTGCAGTAAGAGACTAAAGAATTTGTTTTATTTTCTTCCATCAGATTGTTGCAATGTGATGTCTTTGCAGTCTGTGTACATACCAGCATGAGGCAGAATTCAGAGCACAGGAACATGAAGGCAGATGCACTTGAATCACAAATATGGTTACACAGAAGTTCATCATTAAGGTAATTAGAACTTCCTGGAACGTTTATTCTGCTCTATGCAGTTTATCACAGCAGTGATATACTGGTTTTGGAAAAGTGGCTCATCTCACCTCAACATTTAATACCCTCCTAATCAATTATGGGAGCTAACTTTCTGTTCAGCTCTTTTTTCGAAAGCCTGCTCAATTCATTCATATTTTGCATTAATGACTGGAAGAATGCAATGTACTAATTGGCAGGATCAGGTGAAATGAATTTACCTCACTAATGGTTTGTTTTCTTTACCTAAGGGAAGTTATTAATTATGACTTACTATGTATTGTCCTGATTGTACTCAACATACAAATGTTACGTAGCGTAATGAAATGTGAGACTTAAACCCAATACTCTTTTATTCCATAATCAGTGCATTTATCATACCAGTACATTTTTTACAGTAACAGGAACTGTATGAGACAAACTGTTTTTAACTGTGCAAAGATGAATCCTCTTTGATCTCTAAAATGCTCTTTCAAGCAAACTTTTTAGCTTCAATGCACAAGGGAGAAACATATTGATACAAAACTTTGTGGACTTTTTTTGAAGAATGTAACTGTGGCTATATTTGTCTACTAAATTGTAATGATCTTTTTTTATTTCTGTGGGGAAAATAACCTAGGTTCACCTGTAGAAGCTTAATATCATATTGGATTCTCCACAGGGAGAGGTAGTTCTGCAAGTTTAAATATATTTTGAAGAGCTTTAGTTTGTGTTCTTCTCTTTCTCTGTAAATTTGGTTTCATGGATGGTTTCTGAACTCTTTAAGAACTCCTTTATTGCTTATCATTTCAGTTTCAACTTCATTGTTCCACCCTGAGGAAACTTACCAAACCTGCTGTTATGTTGAAGCACACAGAATTCCAGGTGATGAATACTCTCTTCATGACAGTTACACAGGAGGACTGTTCTCACTTAATTACACTGCTCATTTGCAAAAATTGCTGACCTACCCTGGCATGATAAAAAGTTCTCTTTGGTAGGATACCTTCAAATATATCTGAAAAATTATTACAGAGCATTTATACCAATTCTGACATATTTTGTTATAATGATAACATGATATTATTGCAAAAAACTTAAGATTATAATAGGTTACATAGGCTGACCAAAAAAACTTCACCACTTGTTGGATTTTATGTCATGCTTAACTTCTAAAACCAAACAGCAAATGGTTGTGTCGTGTAAGAGGCCAAATGTGTGGTAGAAATTGACTTTGCCTCAATTCTTTCCATGATGAATGAACATTCTGTTCTCAGAAATAATTGCTTGGATGAAAAGGTCGCACACATCAACCGTGGAGTGCAAATGGTTACTCCCCAAATCCTTGTTAAGCTAATTTCGTAGGAAGCAGGAATTTGTGTTGGTGTTTCTGAATGCTGTATAAAGCCCAGTGTTCAGAAGAAACCATTCAGTAGTCCCAAAGTGTGGCACTATTTAAAATCAGTTAACACTTGCAGACAAAATTCCATAACCGCCCAACACGGCACAATTAGTTGATATATGGTTAGATATTAATTAGCAAAGGGCAGCTAAAAATGCTGAATTTCAAGTACTTCTGGAAGCACCAAAATTTTCAACAAGCAATGAGAACAATAAGCTATGTTGTATCAAAGGTCATGCATGTGATGCCATACAAGGGTCATGTAACTATTGAGATAGATACATGGATTCCTTTTAAACAGATTGTAATTTGTTTCTGAAAAACAGATGTGGAGAAAAAATACAGGATCCAGGGAACTTGTGTCTGGATAAATTGATAACTTAATTAAAATTATTAATTTGATTAATTCAACTTGTGGAACTTGGTGCCATTTGAGAGCAAGTATAGGTAGACATATTTTATGGAAAACTTTGGAATGCCAACATACTTAAGAACAATGAAAATTTTTTCTTTGTAATATTTCTTTGTTTTTTCTTATTAGCCCCTGATAAACATCCACAATCTACTTCTTACTACCTTTATGAAATGCCTATGCTCAGTAGGGGTAGTGATGCACAGATATAGTAAATGAAGGGAGGGCACATGATAGACACATGAGGAAATGCAGAGCAGAACACCATTACCTGTGATAGAAAGGGAAATGGAAAGAGGTTTGTCTTCCTTTGAAACAGTGACTGGAGATACAAAGCTCAAGCAGAGGGGATTTTTGGTTTTGCTCTGTTTTTACCTCTACTATGATCGCTGAGTTCCAGTGTTGCCATAAAAATAAAAGACAAAGTTAACTACTGCTCCTTACCTGAGCTACAGCAATTTACCATCTATGTAAGAAATGAGCCCAGCCCCATATTTATGATTATTATCTATTAGACATCCTATTTCACAGCAGGGATAAACATGAATTTGTAATGCCATGCAGCTGTGGGTGGCTGTCTAGGTGATTACCATGGCTGACTGCTTTCTTCAAGGGCTTGCCAGGCCAGAGCTAGCTGCATTAAGACTCTAAGATTTGCAGTTTCATACTCAGTCCTTCCCTTTTATCCCGATTGGCTTTCCCTTCCAAAGCAACAAAGCAGGAGGCATTCTTCAGCTGTCTTTCAAGCTGCCATTCTGTCCAAGAATTTGAATGCTGATGGTTTCAACTGTGCCTGCTTGAGACACCTGAAATGTAGTCAACTAATACCACAGCAACCTGACTAAATTATTAATGTAAGTAACTTTGATTCAAGAACTAAAAATGTTTTATTGGTCATAAACATTTCTTACAATATGGTGACTTTTGGCAGAATTCCTGATCTGATCCAAAGTTGGTGTTTCAATAAGAAAGTCTTAAAAGTAAATTTCAGCTGCCATTTTGGCAGCAAATTCACAAAACACAGTAAAATAAATTGGGAGATTATCATAGAAATTACGCCAACAAGGTTAAAAGTTGCTTTTGTTTTAATTATGAATAATTGACCGCAAAGTGATCTAGGTCCTCTGCTCAATATGCTCTGGAGAGAATTATCACCCTGACTGGCTTGGGATAACCAAAGAGCACAGCTCAATATGCTGGGCCATCTTTAGGCAAATTTTTAGTTTCTCTGTAAGACTGTGAATAGAACTTGAAAAAGCAGAAAGGGGCATGAAAACAGAAAGGAAAAAGGGTGCATGGTGAAACAACAGCTAGAGTGTTATTCTGAATAACAGAATATCAGAATAACACTCTAGCTATTTTTTCATCTCCATGTGATGCCATGGAGCCATTCATAATCAGACCTGAATATGTCCCTGACCACCATAGATTACACTGAAAGAACTAAATACTTCAGGTAGCTTCAAAAGAAACCAGTTAATTCTCTTACATAAGGAAAATTTTTTCTCCTGCATAATCTGTACTGGATGTGATTTCCATGTTAGCAAAAAAGTTCCCAGAGTGTGTATGTGTATATAGCAGAAATTCATTTATATTTCTCTATAAGTGTTTATTTTCATGGCACAGTTACATTCACTGGTTATTTTTCAGACTATAATACATCTTGGGTGTTCTGGCTAAACTGATGCTGCCAAAATTGTCAGCAAAAAGACCGGAAAAGCTGATGAACCTTAAACTTTTCCCCAAACAACTGCTCAGTTGTTTCTTCGGGATATGGAAGAGGCAGAAAGTCCAAGCAAGAGGAGCAGTAGGAAAGCAGGGAGGAAGGATAGAGATTTCTGTCTAACATGGTTTTCAAAAACCTCTGTGTTTGATCTTTTAGACACCCTAAAACCGAGTTATTAGCATTTCAGGAGTTATGAGAGATTTGAATATAAAGGAAAGGTAATTCAAACTTCAGTTCAGTGCTCTGCTTATTCACTAGTTTCTTGCTTTCATTTTGCTTAGGAATTTAATGTCTTTATAAATTGTACCAGTAATGTTTACAGGAACATCTAAATACAATTTTTGAAAATTATCTTAGACCAAGATCTCTAAGGATATGTGCAACATAATTCCTGGCAATTTTAACATGAAAAAACTGAAGGAACAGTTCTTCAGTCTCTCAGGACTGGTGTCTCTGTTGCAAATGGGACTTGTGCTAAGAGCTGGTTAGGTATTTTTAACTTGTATGCCATATAATTAAAAAACCTAAATATATGCGTAAAAAATAAATACTACCATGGATAATTCTTATTCCCCTGTGTGGGTTTGTCAGACCTACAGGGACAGCACTGTGGTTCGTGGGATGTTCTCCTAGCAACTCCTACTAACATCAGAATTACTTGGGCAGCTGAATCTTCATACCCCACACTAAGAGTTTGCTACTTGGCACTACTTTATGTGTAGATTTCATTTGCCCATATCTCTGGTTATTTGCACCAGGGTTACTTCAGTTCCTTGTCATCTTACAAATGCTTTTAATAACAGCTTTATGCTATTACTTACTGAGCTTCTCTGCTGTAGTTCTTTGTATTTGGAAAAAAATTATGAAGATGAAGATATGGTCCCTGCCTCAAGGAGGCTATAATTAAAACAAGACCAGCATTATAGAAACATATATTCTAGCTGGCCTCTAGCTGGATGGTCTGTTTAGTTTTGTTTTGACGTATTGTATGAAGCAGCATTTAACAGATGTTGGGAAATTAGCTCTCTGAGTTTCTTGTGTAAACTTAGAGCAGAGATTCATGTGTATGAATTAATTTCATCACTGAATGTGGGCATTAATGTCATCAGGAATTTTTAAATGTTTGAGCCTATTCTGCTGTACTTTGCGTCCTCCTTGCCAGAAAATATAGAAATTTCTCAAGAGAAGGTGGCTTAGTTGTAGCAATACTTTCTAGCACCATACTGACAATTTCCTTCTGTTGAGTGAATGTTGCCTTGTACAAGCTCAGCAGTGGGAAAAAAAGGGAAGAAAAGTGTCAATTGTTTCATTGCATACTGTCTGCACACAGTATTGACCAAAAAAATCCCCAAAAACCCCAAACTGGAAGGGTCTCCCTGCGTCTTGATGCCAAGTTATCCTTCTTCTTGTCAGTAATGCTAATTTATCATGCAAATCCTGCAGTTTATATCCTTATGGCTGCTCATATCCCTGCTGTCACAGCAAGGTGACAGATTTCCCCACTCCTCCTCTTTGCCAGGAGAATGGAGCACTGAGGATTAGATTCCCTTTTACAGCTTCCAGGGCAAAGTCAAACCTACTTGAAGGGGGGAGCTGACAGAGCAAGGCTTGCCCCTCTGTGCTGTGTTCAGGCAAGGAAACAAGGCAGGTCAGGCAGAGAGTGGATAGGTCTGGGACAAAGCCTAAAACAGAATATAATTAGAAGAGAAGTGTAGCTGACACAGAGATTTCGTAATTTTCTGACACAGAGATTTCATAATTTTCACCTGTATTTAATGTATTTTGCATATCACATCTGTATTTTCTTTTAAATTTTGTTGCCTCCTTAGTTTAATTTTCATACTTTGAAGTCTTAAGTGTTTCTAAAACAACAGCTATGGTTTAAAAAGATAATTTCACACCCACCCCACTCAAATTACAACCAACATGCAATATTAATTTAGGGTGAGTGGGCACAGAATGCTATCAAAATCACCCTCTTACCTGCCAACTCCACCAAATTTTCCAGTGCTTGGATATTTTCTTCCACTGATGTGTAGAATCTTATGGTAATGTTCTCTGTGCCTTTTTCCCCCTTAGATGTTTTAGTCAGTTACTAAACCTGCATATGGCTTCCTTCTCTATCAGCTGTCTGAGCTGAAACAATACTTTGTGACAATCACTGAACAGAAAAGCAGCTCTGAAGACACTGATGTGATTAGGTGTGAGATGCCAAGGAGTTGTGCTGAGTGCTGAAGAGCACTTTATAACCACAGTAAATCAGTACATTTGGGCTAGACAACATGGCAGAGAAGTGATGTGATGTGAAATATGAGCTGGGGAGGAATGTGGAAGAGAGGGAAGTGAAAAGGCATATTTGAACTGGATTTTAATTTTCCAGCGTTAAGTGTGAGTTAACCAGTCAGCTTTTCTTTGCTGACTCTGAGTTCTCCTTTTTACTTCAATATTGTGTTGCTAACACCCAACAGCAGAGCAAAACGTGCAGATATGAGCACTCTCTGTGCCTCAGGCCTGTGAAAAGCTATTGTAACACAGCACTAAATTTGGACTAATGCACCCTGGCCCTCAGCAAGGACTAATAGCTCAGGATCAGCTTCATCCTAACAGCTTTTGAGCTGTCTGGGATGGAGGCAAAGTGAGTTTTATCTTCCCACAATGTACTTTGTGGAGCTATCCATATTGGGTGGAATCTGGAAGAAGCATTGAAAGCTTTTTAAATACATACACCTACAAAAAACAAAGCATTGCAAAGGAGGGAAACATCACTGCCCTTATTTCATGATACACACTATTAGGACAAGAAAAAGCAACATAGTGGTCAGGTTTGGGGTGTGGTTCAGGTCTCCATTGCCTCATCCACCAGAAATATTGTCACTCTAACTGGCAATAGCAGGATTGTTCATACTCTCCACAAATATTCAATTCCATAATTCTTGAAAATAAATCCTGTGTTCATCAGCAAATGGATCAATTACAAAACCTACAGTGCACTCTACACAGCCTGATTTTTTCCTAGTTTAATACCTACAGAATCAAAGCAGAATTATGTCAATAATTCTGTTGTGAAAATGGGAATAATTCTAATTTCTGTAAATTGGCAAAAGCAATAACAGTAGCCCTATAAAAATATGCATTGCTCGTCACACATCAAGTTTAATATCTTTACAGAGAAAGTGAAAGAAAAAGCTCCTAAGTTCCTCTAATTATGCTTTTGTTACAAATTACTTAATGTTCTAATTAATATAAAGTTGATTGAATGCAATACACAACGTCCTGTGTTGCTCTGTCTACCTTTGTGCTTAACTTTATTTTCCAAAAAGATGATATAACATTAATGACATATCCCAGCCTAGAATTCAAGTCTGTTTTAACTCGGTTTCCTTCTGTGGCATTGTTGCAGGGACTCATTTGGATTTTAACATCTCAGGCTGTTTTACCGACACGGCAGGAATTGTGCTGTTTATAAGTTGTGCTGCCATCGTGTGGACAATATTAAGAAGTGCAAAAACAGCTTTAAAGAAATTGGGAAACGGGTAAATATCTGTATTTGTTATCGTGAATTAGATTAATTATAAATACATATGATATTATATAAGAGCTATGCAAAAAATCTGTGGGTTTTACACTGCTAATGGAATCAGGAATATTGATTCAATCCGGTTTATTTTCAGTTCAAGAAATCCTTTGCAATGAGCACAAAGTGATCAAAATACACAAGTCTCCAAGCCACTTTTAATCAGCACCAAATTCCAACATTACCTGCTTTTTTATTCATTTCTGTATCTTTTGATCTCTTTGTTTTTCCTCTAAGTCTTTGCAAAACTTGTTTTTGTACAGAGTGCATTGCTTTCCTTCCACTCACACGCACAAACACTCACTCAGAACATCAGCCAGCCCAGGCACCCTGCCCACGCAGTCCTCATTCCTGCATGAGTTTACACGAAGCTTCCTTTCAGAAATGGTTTTGGTCTAAGGCCTCTTCTTGTTTCCTACATTTGACCCAGAGTTAAGAGACTTAAGAGTTGAAAGAGCTGCATCTAATACCAGTAAAATCCAATGGCCAACTACAGTGCATTCCTGCAGTTTAAGTCTTACTAAAATAAAATACCTATGGAACTTTATCTACTAAATTTTAATATCTATAAAACATAAGTAAACTTAGGTCAATCCATTGTGAAAATGTGCAAATTTTTACCTCTGAATGTTGGATTATGAACAGACCCTCTAGAAAAAATCTCAAATCGTGGTAATTATGCTTACATAGAAAATGAAAGGAAAAAGTTAAATAAGTTCCTAAAGATAATTTCCTCTAAAACAGCCCATCTATAACAGGTAAAGGTTTACACACAAGAAGTGTGATTCTAAAGCTGTCCTCTGCAGTACAGTCCCTCAAAGCAAAGCAGCATGTCACAGCAGCATGTTCCGCCTGCTGCTCTGAGATCCTCTATGCCAGATGCTGCAGTCTGCTGACTTAATTTATATTGAATAAAGGTAAAGCTTTGTAAGCCTTGCTTGTGGGCTTCAGACAGATTATTTGGGAATAGAGCTTAAAAATGTGTTTGGACCAATCCCTTCTTTTGTGAAAGTTTAGTAGCGTTGTTTTGGAAAATTTAGAAAGTTTTAATTGCCCTTTATAATCACTGAAGATCTTTGGAATCTTTTATAAATGGGTATCAGTGTAGCATTTTACTTGGGCTGTCACTTACTTGTGCAGAAAGAGCCTGCTCTTGTGGTACAGTAGGAGATGAAATAAATATATGTTTAACTAAACAGATATAATGGAATGCCATGCAGTAGAAGATTCTCTGTGATGCTTTTTCAGCTTCTATAGAAAGACAGGTAAATCTATGCAGTAATGACCTCTGTTTTCCAGGTATTTGCATTTTATACTTGGTTGATTTTGTTTTTAAGGAAATGTGAGTTTCACCTGAAATTTCTACCCTTCAAGGCCTTATTTTTTTTTTTTTTCATGTGGATATTCTGTTGTCTAATTAGGTAAGAACATAGACTACAATCTTTTTCTTACTGGATAAACTTACAGCATATCATATTTGCTTTCTGCTTTAGTATTTACTATCATGAAACTTGTGGGAGCCTGATTTTCTTTGACAATTTTACCTTACTCTCAAACTTGTTAGAAATTACTATGGATTGAAAAATGCTGTGAGTGAGAGGTAAATGGAACATGGTGATGCATGGAAAATGTTTTTGTAAGTCTCTAGTCTGTATCACTGTGCTCAAGTTCTTGATTACTTGATATTAAAGTGTTTAGAATACATGGGAAAACATCAAAAACTCAATTTTATATCCATGAATTAGAAAATAATCTCAAGATAAAAAAGTCTCATTAGTGACTTAATAATTGGCAATGTTGTGCTAGAAGGAGGGTGGAACAAACTCAACAACCAACTTTCTTTCAGATGAACTTTAAATGTCAAAGCATCCCATGATAACTTTGTGTGTGTTTGATTTTGAGTGTTTTGCAAACTGACCACTCACCCTTTTAAGAATTGTGACACTGGTTTGGCTTTGGAAGAATTGGTTAAGTATACTCTGAGAGGCAGTAATTTAATGAAAATCTATTAGGTTTTCTGGATTCTGACAACTTTTTTCATTGGTGAATGTGAAAATGGAAAATGGAGCATTTCCTGATTTACAATTTTTTCATTTTGCTCACGAAACTTTAAAGAGTTTTTTGCCCATTATAACCTTGATGAGTTAACAAGATTATGCAATATTACTAATGACAGACTTTAATTTCCATTTTTAAAATAAACATCTCTAAAACTAAAATATAAACAGAAAGAAACAATAATCAGTCTCATCAACCTCTCCTGGCTGTGGTCTTGAGCTTTTACAGCCTCTGTCTTTTCATGAAACTATTTATGCTCATATCCTTCTGGGAGAGCTTTGGGTCTTTCAGGCATTGTACCATCTCGAGGACCAGGATTTTGTGTAATTATCTCCCAGTAATTCTTATCTTCTTCCACTTTGCGGGCGTCAAGATAATTGTGACAAATTACTTCAAATTCTCTTCCAAAACTAGACCTGCAAAGTCAAAAGAGATGGGATAGGCAGGGAGAATTAACATATATGCAAATTCAGCATATCTTCATTACTTGTGAATTTATTGAGATTTTCTCATTCCTTGATATACTCAGAAATATCACCATGCACTTTCAAGTACCAGACACTTAAAAGAAACAAAATAACCCACTTTGTTTCCTATGAATAATTTAGGAATCTGAAATCCAAAATAATGCCACCTTTTTAGCTTCAGAGCTAAAAGGAGCCCCAGAAGAATAAGGCCCTGATAGACCAACTCAATTTCTAAAAGTTGGTTATGCACTCATCCCCACTTCTCTCTGACTGAGGAGGATTCTGGCTACTTAACAACTTCTTCAGCCTCAAACTTTCAGATCTTTCATCCTCAAAAACCTTACACAAATCCTCAGTCAGGTCTTGCTACAAAGTTAATAGGAAACATTGGTGTACTCCTTAGCCTAATCAATATTAATTTAATGCATATGTATTAACTGAATTGAGAGATTAACTTTGTTTTGTTGAGACATTGATTCAGGTGGACATAAGCATCTAGAATTTTATGCACTGTGATTTTATTTAGTTCCCTTGTTCTTTATACTTCTTAGTATATAATTTCTTTCAAAAGTAACACAAACTGACATTGCTCAAGATATTCAAAAGGAGAACCACTAAAAAACTAGAGAACACTAAAAGAATGATATGATAATGAAAAAAAATCCAAACAACAAAGACTGATCCAACTGCCTGCAGCAACTCAGCAGCACATGTTACAGCCAATAAGTAAAATAAGGGAAAGGAGAATGGCATTTTCTATTATTTTCCATTTCCTTCCTCAGTGTGTTCCTAAAGCACTTCTCTTGTTCCTCACAGTAATTCTTGCTGCTGGCCCATCACTGTGCACACCCTGCCCGTTGTAAGTTACTCTTACCACACACAGAAGGTCCTCGGAACAGCTAAGTTGCGGTTGGTGTAGCAATGAGTAATAATAATTTTAGTTTCTGACTGGAAAAAAAAAAGAGCAAGGGAAGACACTTGACAAACATTTTTAAACCAGAA
Organism: Melospiza georgiana; assembly: GCF_028018845.1. Classification (NCBI taxonomy): domain Eukaryota; kingdom Metazoa; phylum Chordata; class Aves; order Passeriformes; family Passerellidae; genus Melospiza; species Melospiza georgiana. The sequence continues at coordinate 12,160,189 of NC_080442.1, forward strand.
GTGTGAATAAAGACTGTCTTTAACAATTAGTTAATTTTGACTGTGTTTATTAGTGAGCTTATTCATGTAAATGAGTCTTAGTTCAAGGCTGTGAGGGAAAAATTGTATTTGTGATACTCTCTTGTACACCAGCACTTCAGGGAGCCCAGCAGTTATCTGATACAGGAAAATAGTGTATTTACAAAAGTTTCAAATGTATTTACATTTCAAATGTATTTACATTTGAAAACATCCACTTATTCAGATGCCTTGAGAATTTTATTAGACATTTGATGTACAGAACCTCTTAGTTAATCGCACCTCCAAATATTGGAAATGGAATTTACTGTCCCAAAAGGCCTGAAAAACAGGTATGTAATGCACCCTCACAACATAACAATGTCAAGCTTTGAAAATTTCTGATGAGAAAAACTGAACAAGTCAACCTCAAAATGAACAGTAGAAACAAATATTTTTATGAGCAGATTCCTAATTAAAGAAATTGTTCCTCCTTCCTAAAAGTAGAGGTTAGAACTGGCATAACTCACATAAATAAGTGAATAAAATCAACATAACATTTTTTCTCCGTAGTCCACCTGTTCCAATTAAATTTTCATAACATTTTCTACAGTTTTAGTTTCTTACAGGAACTGGACATCCTTCGTGTTCGAGACGCAGTTGTGGATCCAAGGACTTTGCTTGCCAGAAAGTCAAATAGGAAAGCTCACCTGTCAGAAATACTTTCTGAAGGCGAGATTTTTTAGCAAAATCTCTAAATGTTTTGTGGTCACTTGCCAGATAAAACTGAAAAAAAAAAATATATTAAGGACGGTATTAATGTAAGAGAAACAAGATATGTAATTTTGAAACATATTTCTGAACAAAAGAACTTTTCTCTAGGCTCCTGATAGATCAGTCTTCCCAGCTAAAACTATGCAGGCAAAACCCATAGGATAAATTCTACACTGTTGATAAACTCATTAAGTACTTATTCTATATGCAGATTTGTGAATACTAATTTAAAATTGAATTTAGATTCCAAATATTTTTATTTCACCAAAGTGATTGTTGAGAAGGAAAACTTTTTCAAAGTTTTGGTGATTTATCTTGAGGGCATATGTACATGTAACACCTTATTTGCTTTTAATTTGCAGCAGGAAAGAATGTTCCCATTTAAAATAGAAATAGAAATCTGTTTCCTCAGAATGATGGAATAGTGCATGACTTTCTATTCCTACTATGGATTATCTTCATAAGAAAGGAAATCTTCTCATTTTGGAGTTTCACAGAATATTCTGAGTTGGAAGGGACCTACAAAGATCATCAACTCCAACACCTAAGTGAGTTGTTCAAAGTGAAAAAATCCTAAAATCCCCTTGAAGAATTCTTTCATGATTCACAATCTAATTGTGATTTCTTTTTCTTTCCTTTTTAGATTTCCCTTATTCAGTCATTCTGGCTAACAGCCCCCTTGGTCTGCACACCTGACCTCAGGTAAGAAGCATAAACTTTCTAATTCAGTATTACTTATCTTGACCTATGCATGATTCTGAGCCTGTTCTGTAAAACTAAGAAATGGCTCCAGTGTACAGCTTTATATATCTATTCTTAGGGAGGGATTCAATGCACATTATCAGTACATGCTACCACTGCCATTTGTAACTTTGGTGCCTTACCAGTTTGTCAGAAACCCCTCCTTTGGTGCCAAGAAGAAAGTTCTGCCCGTATCGAAGTGGTTCACCCACTGCACTTCCATCAACACTGTTGAAATTGTACAAAGGGAAAAAAGGTACATTCAAATATCAGGTTCACTATTGTTTAGGGGTTTTGTCTGTTTTGGGCTGTGGTTAGATGTTGCTTTGTGACAACATTTTATGCTGTTTACCTTTTAAAATAGGTAAAATCTCTTAACCTAAGGCAGAGCCTTTGACTATTGAGCAGGACCTGGTTCTTTTGTTCTATATATTTGAGAAAGAGAATATGCTGGATTTTTTAGAACCAGAACCATGTCCACTTCATGGAAAGCAAAAGCAAAGACACATATTTCTGCTGGCAGGAGAGTGAATATTAATACTAGTGATATTTGGACATATTTTCTCTGCAACAGGAATAAAAACAGCTGCAGAATTTACCAAATGATACAGTGAACTTGATACTGTCAAGTTCACCTAAGCTGATTTAGAAGTCCTTGGAATTAATCAGAGTAATATGCAGGATAGAATCAAGCTTAATGCATGATTGAAGACTCTTTCTTAAATAAATTAAATTTATTCATATTCCTTTGTATATTAGTAAACTTCATTGTGCATTTCTCAAAACAAGACACGTAAAGCTAAACTAATAATTGAAAATAACTCAGAATAAAGCAGCAGACCTTACAATACAGAAAGCATTTCGACCTATGGGGTCCACCCTCTTGACGGCACTGAGTCCACGTGAGATCTGCAGGGGCTCGTCCGAGTACAGGGACACTTCTTCCATGTCGACAGCCAGGGTGACATCGCCGCGCAGCTCGGGGTCCCTCTCCTCCGGGGGGGTGCAGTCCGGGTTCACGAGCAGCACGGTGTCTCCAAAGTGAACAAATCCATCAGAGGACACTGACAGCTCTACCTAAACGAGAATTTTCGCGGTACTTTTACAGAATTATCTGAACCTAACATCAGAAGTATTTTAGTGTATAATTTCTGTAGCGTTCTTAGTGTATGCAGAACAATAATAGGAGTTATGCCACTCTGTGGGGGTCATGGGGAAGTGGACACAGCCCTCTTTAAAAAATTACCTTCTTGAAAATATTCTCTTTAAGTCTGGCTAATCTCTGTACGAAAAGTTGTCCTTTCTCTCTCTTACGGATAAAATCTTTCAGGAGGTCCTGTCGGCAAAGGAGAGAGGAGCAAATATGTTATCCAGCACCCACAATCTCGGGTTTAAAGTGGATTTACGGAGCCGAGGGGCAGCCTGGAGCAGGGGGGACGGCGGTGCCCGGGGATGGATGGCAGTACCCGGGGATGGATGGCGGTACCTGCTGCGCGATCTCGTCCTCCAGCCAGTTCCCGACGCGGACCCCGAGGCGGTAGGAGGCCATGGCCGGGCCAGGCCGCGTCCCTCGTCTCCATAGCGACCGCATCGCGCCGCGATTGGCCAGCCCGGGGAGGGCGGGGCGGCGATTGGCCAGCCTAGAAAGGGCGGAGCCGCAATTGGCTAGCCCGGAGAGGGCGGGGCGGCGATTGGCCAGCCTGCGGCAGGCAGGGCGGGGCCAGGGGCGGGGCCTGAGCTGAGGGCGGAGCGGGGCCGTGAGGGGCAGTGTTTGACGGGGCGTAAGGGCGTTTAGATCGGCCCGTCCCACTGTAAATCCGGCACTGCCCGGTCATCCCGGAGCTGTGTCCCTAAGTGCACGCGTCTTTTAAATACCCCCGGCGGCAGTCACTCCAGCACTGCCCTGGCAGCTCCTTCCAGTGCTGGCCAGTCCTTTCCGGGGAGCCGTTCCAAGTGTGAGCTCCACCAGGGCAGCCTGAGGCTGTTCGCTCGTGTTCCAGCACTTATCATGTCAGTCTGTCCGACAGAGCAGTGAGAGCAGCTCAAGCCTTCTCGGGCACTCGCCTTTTACACTACATATTAAACAAAGAGGTGCACCAGTTTAACACTGCAAATCAGTTCGTTATCACTGCACTGTGATTGAATCTATGTTGAAATCACCTTAAAATCACCTCATTTCAGCCCTCCCCCTCCGTGGACAGGGAGCCCTTCACCAGAGCAGGGAGCTCCAAGCCCCCTCCAAGCTGACCTTGAGCAGCCACAACCTCTCTGAGCAACCTGTGCCGGTGTTTTACCACCCTCCTTGTGAAAAGCTTCTTAATGTTTAGAGGAAGTGAATGTATCAATTGTAAATGTTTTGTTTGTAAATGTTTTGCTTTGTTATTATCTTGGTTTGAAATCTACATGGCAAGTTAAGCTAAGTGACTGTGCCCATGCCCTGTGTTTATTTTCCAGATAGGCTAAGCCTATGATCTTCAGAGAAGGTGTAAATCCTTGCACAACACATTTAATCCCTTTACCACTGTCTCGGTTTTCTTGCAAGCTTGCTATCATAAAGTTTCAATGCAGGACAACTTATAAAGATTTTTTAAAAAATTGGTTTTTGCATGGACCACTGGGCTACATCTTATCATCAGTTGGCTTTGCCAGTAATTCACGTGAAAACTTGGCTCTTTCCTGTTTGTTTTGTAACCCAAAAAGTTATCACTCAAAAAGTTATTTATCCCAAACTTTCAATGACCAAATTCTCTCCATTTTTGTTCAAATAGCACCACTCAGTGTTCAGTTCTAGTAAGTGACACTTCCCTACACCTAGCTCTGTTGCCAGCAATGCTGAAACTGTAATTAGAATAAGGAAGAAACTTTGTTCATCTTCGCTAAATGCCAAAAGACAAACACCTTTTTCTTATTTCAGAATTAAGCCACTTCAATCAATATTCAGTAATAAATCATTGTTATAAAATCATCTCTTATGCTTAGCTGTGTCATTAAGAGCAGGTGCACTGTCTTGCTGTAGCATATATAGAATTCACAGCAAGCTTCCATAGTTTTGTAGCCTTTTGCACTGTCTGTATTTATTTACTTACACATTCTGATGGAGAGAGAAGTATCTTTACTAAAATGTAGCTGTGTACAGAAATATCTCCAAGCATCTCAGCAGGATTATGCTGAGTATCCTTGTTACCTGGAAGGATTTAATTTCTGATTACATAGTATTTCCTGTAAACAAACAAAAAGAGCTCCCGATAAAGATGTTTGAAAATTGAACATCTTCCCTGCAGGAAAGTTTACAGGCTGTTCAACTCAACTCAGTTCCCTTACATGCAGATAAAATCTGTGTTTACTCTTAACATTTGTTTGCTTTATTAAATGGTGTGAAGAAAAGCTATGCTTGTGAAAGAATTGATCTGTTTTGTGTGTCAAGTTGTGCCAGAATACAAATTTACCAGAATTAAAGGTCCATGTGATTTACTGAATACTGCAGGGGGTTTTTTTGGTTTTTTTTTTTTTTTTTTTTAAGTCGTTGTTAAGTAAAATTTTAGCCAACTACTTTCAGGAGCTATTCTACTGTCTGGAGTTGCAGATCTTTTACCCTTTTTATCTTCTCCTTTTGTTTTTTTAATGAAAGATATCTAGATTGTTGAGAAGACCCCAAATAGCACATAGAGCTATCTATGCCATTAGTTTACATAAAATGCTGGGCTGGTTAGACTTTTAATTGCCTTAAGCTTGTCAGAAATGTGTGAGCTAGAACATGTTTTAAATACTTGAAATTATAAATGCATTGGTAAATATCAGTACTGCAAATCATCATGTGTGGTCCAGTCTGGCTAAAAGGACAGGGTCTGAGTGTGAGCATATGTCCATGAAAGATGAATGTGATCTTACTTAGAGAAAGTAGCAGAGCAAAAAATACTAAAAATAAGTAATCAAATCACATGCATGTTGGATGGGAATTTTTTTATTACCTGCCTTTTCTGCCTTGGGAGTGTGGCTATGGGGTTTTTTTCCTGTTTTCTTTTTCCTTTTGAAATTTGTGAGTATGCCAAATTTGTTTAAGAATACAGACTAAATAATACTGCACAGGAGTAAAATGTTCTCTGATACAATTTTTCTTCTTTCATGTTATTATTTTACACTAGCATTATTCTGACATGCTATGAATCAGTTTTCTTTGCTGTCATTAGGTTTCTGGCTATTAAAGTGATTAATCTACTTGTTAATAATTTAACTACAGTTTCTTATTCTGACCTGTGCCCCAAACACTCCTCTGTTCAGAGAACAAAAGGAATGAAGTAGTTTTTGTGATCTGATTTAAGGATTATTATTTTGCCACTTGTGGAGATGCCTCCCCTTTTGGCTGTGAATTCAGTGTGGAGTTTTCCTGTAATGATTTTTGCTGGGAAGCAGTGAACCTGGTCACGGTCCATTATTTTGTGAAATGTAGCAATCCATTAAACTGACCTTTCAGTCTGCCTTTTACAAGGAAAAGGAGCAGGATTCTTGTATGCCATATTGGCAGTAAGTTTGCTGATACAGGTATACATGAGTGGAAATTTACTCTATATGGGATCTGGTAAAAGATATCCAAAATGGATATTATTGATAATTTGGTGGTTTATAACCAAAAGATTATGCTAGAGAAGGAAGGAAGGGGAAGGGAATAATTTTCAATGTGTCTAAGGCTACTAAAACTAAGACTAGTAGTAGTAGTAGTAGTAGTAGTAATAATAATAATAATAATAATAATAATAATAATAATAATAATAATAATAATAATAATAATTGGCAGTTTGTTTGGATTGAGTTATCCACATCTCCATGGTGTTTTCTACTGGTTTCTAATTTAGATTTGTAGAGAGCATTTCCCTTTAGAGAAATTGTATAACGAATATTTTCTCTTCAAATTAAGCTGTTCCATCATGACTGACTGTGCAAGCTATTTGAAGATTTTCTCCTCTGCCTGGCTGAATTCCGTTCAGCAGATGGACTTGAAAAACCACTAGAGTTCTGTATCTCTCAAGAAAAATATTGTCATTCCAGAAACAGTAATTTATGAAAAGAATATAGAAATTTTAAAGTATGTCTTCAAGAAATAATACTGTGTTTTTCGGAGATCTGTATTAACTCTGAATCAGCTAAAATACTTTCATCAGCAATAAATAGTTCAGTGTGAGCAGAAACACCATTAACAAAGCTTCATTTCTTCTTACATTTATCTCTTTGCAGGACTGTGCATCATGTATGTCTACCCTTAGGCAACTTAAAAATGCCTCTTTTCCAAGCTGTGGAGTATTTCTTCAAGGTGTCTGACCAGAACAATGGGACTGGCCATGCCATTGGGTGCAAAAAAGTCTCAGCTGACTTCTTTTAGGAACTGCTTGTTTGGGCCCTGCTTGAAGATATTTGACATGTTCACCCACTTCCCAGGTATGGAGTGCATTGCATGTGCTGAGCTGCAGAGTTCTGTCCTCAGAAAAGGCCCTGACACAAAATCACTGTGGCTGAGATGTGGTCCTGTTATAATGGGTGGAAATCAGCTCACTGATCTGTTTAAACTTTAGTTTCCACGAATACTCATGCTTGAAATTTTGAAATTTGCTTTATCTTGGCAATTTTTGCATGTAAAAAGCAATAGCATGATTATCTGTCGAGAAAAAAAAAATAGCCCTGAGCTCCATGACTTAAGCTGACTTTGACTGTGTGGCTTGTTCAGGCAGAAAGTCCTGCCAATGTGGACACACTGCTCCTGAAACTGGAAGGCAACATTTCTGCACGGCCTCTTGTGACCCAGATCACTCTGTTAGTTCCCACTTTAGGGCTATCTATAGATAGTACTCAGGGTTGTCTTTGCTTCCCTTTGTAGCCTTGCCTGCAGCATGATTCCTCTCCTTTATTGTGAATTGCCTGTTGGATCAATCCTTGCCCTGTGATGTCACTTCACACAAGTGATGTCATTTTGCTGCTTTTGGGTTTTCCTTCCCTGTGAGGATAGTGTTTAAAAAGAGACCAATCTGTTCCCTTCATTTTCTATGGTGCAAATATACACTCCAGTCATGAAGCAAAATAATGATGTACACAAATAACACTGGAGATATAAGTCACTCTACCTTTGAATGTTTCCTAAATTTGTCTGCTAGAAACTGTATCCCACTGGCCCCCATTTGAAGCTTCTTTGTGGTAATTAAGGTTTAGAGATAAGGAAATTAAGGAGATCAGAATACTTTGGTTCACATGAATCTGTGTTACATAAAATGAGCTGTCTAGAAACAGGAACAGAAACTGATTTATGTATTTATACCACAAAACATGAATCAGTTAAATATTTCTGGCAGAGCAAAAAGGAACGTGATGAGACTCTTTTGTCCGAAGGGGGAAAGAACATGTGTATTGTAATTGTTTTTAACATTTTCTGCCACCATTCTGCTATTTATGGTTTTGAATTGGCTGACCCTACTCTGGCAGTGTATTTATGTCAGACATCACGGCCTACAGAAAATATTTTATATGTCTGAAGACCCTGGCAACTGTTCTAATTTGAGACTCAGAAGATTTTGTCATTTCTATGTAACAATGGGCTTGTAAATTAGTGCTGCTTAGCTGGTGGCTTTTATTTGAGCTGTGGGAGAGAAATTGCTGCAATGTAATGCTGAGGATGCAATGAATGGATGGAGCACAAATAATGGAATAAATAAGAAAATTGCAAAAATGATCATTGCAATGTACAATAATATTCAAAGTTTATTTGCTAGGCCAAACTGAAAATCTAGACCATTAATTCCATGAACACCTGTTCTGCAGAGAAATAACTTTCTTGCTAAAATAACTTTTAATTATTAGAAAGAGTTGTCCTGTATGTACTTTTCAGTGGACTGGAATAATACAGAATGGGCCATTTTTAATCTGAATTTTAACAACAGGCAAGTAAAATGGATTAGTGTAAAAGCAAGGGCTGAGCTCTTTACAAAGGAGGCAGAGTATCTGGTCTGTGTGCAGGAACAGTATTTTTGTGCTGCTCCCCTGAGGTCTCTGTGATCACACAGAGCACTGGGGGCCTGTGCTCCTCTCTTAGGGGAGATCCTGGAATTGCACTGGCATCTCATAGGTATAGGGAACTCTTGGTGAAAGTTCAGAATAAATTGTGTTTAAAATGTGTTCTATATGTTCATTAAGGTAATCAAAGAGCAGCTTTCCCTTCTCCCTGCTGCTGGCAGCAGAAAGCATTTTCAATAATATATCAGAAGTAATTATGAAGATCACCAGACCATAAGCATTGCTATTATTTAAACTTTTGAGAATCCATCTTGGAGGGAGGAAGCAGACACACAAAAGAATGCATAGAATCATCATAATCCATACAATTTGTTCATATCTTACTCCCTAAGAAGTTTATGATACTCCCTATCATCTTGATAGGAGTTAGTGAGGAGAAAGCAATATCAAATAAATGTCAAGGCTATTAAGCTTTTTAACTAGGGCTTTCACATGGAAAGAGAAACCCCAAATACAACATCTGAGCAATCTTAAGGAGTAGTAGCTACAGCAAACAAGAAATTAAAGAAGAAATTTGTGAAATAAAAACTAATGAGTTATATTCAATAGGAGAAAAGCTTAGATAGATTTTCTTCTTGTTGCAGGATACACCACTGATGTAAGTGGATTGATATTTGCATAAGATGATTATCAAAGAGGAAATTCATTTGCATTTATATCTCCATTTTGTGTAGTCTTTTGGCATCAAAACTGTTCTCTCTCTTAAAAAATCCGTGTGGTGATAGAGTTCTCTGTGGAGAACAATCACTAAATCCACACAGAACTTTCTAATCTCTGTTGATCCTGGCAGCAGTCTTTGGCAAAACTTAAAGCAGCAATGGTGTCTTACAGAAGACTTGCTTGATTTCCCACGATGTAACAGGGTATGTAAATGATTCAGTAGAGTCAGCTCTGAGATAAAAAAATTCTGAATGGACATGGTCATCCAGGGACTCAAATTCCAAGGCTTAAGAGTACAAATGTGCAATTAGTGTGACAATGCAGGATTTTATGTCAAAATATTAGTGAAAATGTAAAATAAGAAACATCAGGAAACTGGTGACATTAACAAAGAAGTTTCATGTGGAAATTTAGGCCACTTGTATATCATATGACTTAGGAAAACAGGGAATAAATTCAGAGAGGAGAAAGGTGAATTAACCTTGGGAGACCAGCTAGATCTATAAGGAGAGAGAAAAGTTTGCCTCTTAGTGGCTGGATGGAGGAATAAGTGACATTCTCCTGATTCTCTGAGATCTGGAGCATGGAGAAAGAATCAAAGCTGACCATGGGGTTCTGGTTTATTAGGAATGCTATGGTGACATTATGGCAGAGGAGGATTCATAAAATCAGAATATCCTGAGTTGCAAGTGTTCCACTGGGATCATTGAGTCCAGCTCCTGGCCCTGCACTCCAGAATCCCACCATGTGCCCAGGGGTGTTGTCCAAGTGTTTCTTGAGCTCTGTCAGGCTTGGTGCTGTGACCAGTTCCCTGCCTAGGCTGTTCCAGTGCCCAGCCACCCTCTGGTGGGCTGCCCAGCCACCTTTTCCCCTATATTCAACCTGAGCCTCCCCTGACTCAGCCTCACGCTGCTCCCTCAGGTCTGTCACTGTCACCAGAGTGAAGAGAACAGTGCCTGCCCCTCCTCTGCCCCTTGTGAGGAAGCTGTAGACAGCTGCATTCTAAAGGAGGCTTTAGAATTAACATAATTTTGTTCTTCCTCCTGCTCTCTCATGTTTCATGGTTCTGAACCTCTCAAATTCAATTTATTTTGCTACCTCTGAAGTTGTTTTCTTTGTTCATTTTGGGGTTTTCTTTTCCCAGTCCTCTAGTTCATAGAATCTGTAAGGGCTGCTTGGTCCTTTGGGAATTCATAGGCTCTTCTGATGAGACTCTCCTGTTATAGGTATTTTTGCTGATATTAATTCCTGTAGGTATTTTCTGAGTATCACAGATATGGTGTGTTAATTTATCCATTATTTTTTGTAACCACCTTTCTCTTTTCTTCTCTTGTGTTTGTTTGTTAAATCCTGAGTAAAAGGTACACCACAATATAATTGAAGAGCAGCACCTTGCTCTGTTCTGCGAGTTACATTGAAAATCCTATGGCTTTTTACATATTTTTTATAACTGTATCTTATTTGGGAATGCTTTTGTAACACTATTCCTGCAGCAAGCATCTTCTGTTGGCTACATCTTCCATATTATGGAGTATAAAAGAGTCTAAAAGCAGCAATGATTTGTATAAATTAGACATGGCCTTTCCCAAGTTGCAGGTACCTGGCATAGTTGTCTGAAGTTTGGCTGGCTTTATTCATAACAAGATTATATGCTTTCCTACTTTCAGTAAAAGTCTTTCTATTATACAGTCTTGCATTGACTTATAATAATTTTTAAATCTGTTTTTGTTCCTCAGAAATGTGTGTGAAGTCTTGCCAAGGGATAAAAAAGAAAAAATATGAGAAAGCAAACAAACAGAATAAGCACATATCTACAGAAGAAATGGTTGCAGCTGAGAGTGGCTGATTCTTCTCTCTGTGAAATGTCAAACCAAGTCCTGCAAAACAAATTGTTAGAAATAGCCCTAGCTATTGCAAACTCATAGCCTAAGCTGATCAAAGTGTTGAGCTTCAGTCTGTAAAATCATGAGGGATGATTCTGTTCCCTACTGCAGGAAAATGTGCTGGAAGCCTGGCAATATCTGGTTCTTCTTTTTTATTGTATGGCATCTTTTGTGCTGTTATGAATCCTGCATGATCCTAGTTAAATTTGGAAAGCTGGAGGACAGCTTTGCTGCTTTAATAACTTCTGCTGCTCCTGTAAGAGGTTTATATTTGCATGCCAATTTAGCATGCTTAATTTGCTGCTAAGGTTCACTGTTCTCATTGTTTCACATATCCTGGCATGAACTCATTTAATTTGTTCCTTTGTTAGCCTGTGTCCAGCTGATGAACTGCTAATCCCAGCAAAGGTTATCAAATGTAACAAAAATTGAACTAGATATTTTTCAGGAAATACTAAAGGAGATATTTGACTGTGATATCCTTCTCACTGTGATGGCAGATAAATGCAACCATAATCTGCTTATAGTGCATAGCTGTGTTTACTTCAAAGAACTGAAATTAGAAAATATCTCCCTTATAGATATTTCTGTGGTCCAGAATGCATCTCTACCAAACTCCAGTGAATGTTCTCTGAGCTTTCATCCAGGGAAAGATGAAAGCTAAGAGACCTGTCCTGTGAGGAAAGGCTGAGAGGATTGGCATTGTTCAGCCTGGAAAAGAGAAGCCTTTCAGGCTCCCCTTCCAACCATTCTATGATTCTGTGATTTTGATGCTTTCAAACTGAGGTTGGGCAGCATAGAGGACCAATTCTGAATTGTCATCTGTACCTTATAATGTCAGCTCTTAGAGCTGTAACAACTTCCAGCTCATGCCTCAGAGTTCCTCACATCTTGGAGAAAACCAGAGTGATGGGTACACTGGATAGCACATGATATGCCTGGGAGACATTTGAAAATATTCACTTTACTAATTTTTGTTGGCAATTATTACAATGATTGTTGAGACAGGCCAGGAAAATTTTCTTGGTTTTGCCAGGTATAATAAATTCACTTTTGTGTTGCCATTTTCAGCACTAGGATTACTTGCAGGCTTGGAAAGAGAAATGAACTTCTGAGAAAAAATATTTTAAGGACAGTTTTCTTTGAATACAATTCACAATCAGTGATAATTTTAAGACAGGCATTTCAGTGCAGCACGGATAGGTGATATCCAGGGCTGTACAGATTTTTTTCTGTTTAACTGGAGTAAGATTGCTTATATGCTTATGACCAGTCATTAATGCAAAGAGGAAAAAAGGCAATTCAAAGCACTGAAATTAAAAACATCCTTATGGTAGTTCTTGTTGTCCAGACTCTTATCTGTAATGTTTTAATGCTTGTCACTAGAAGCAGTTTGTTGGTAGCAGATGGAATCTTTTGGTGTCCGTACCGTTCTTTCAGCAGCAAGTTATTCTTATGTATTTCTGTGTTGTCCTGATCCTCAGGCTTTGCCACAGTAGTGTCCTGAATAATTTTTTTTTTTTTTTTTTAAAGTATTGAGGTGCAGTTTTTACCTCAGCTGTCTGGGCTGCACAAGGATCCAGAGTCAGAGCAGGCACTGGAGGTGATGCTGTGTAGACATGAAGGGTAAAGACAGGACGTTTGGAGGGGGAAGTTGAAACCTGTAAATGAGATTCAAGGAGGGAATGAAACATGATGAGTGTCAGGCAAAGTAAATGATAATTCCAGCAACCTTGTGGACACAATGGAGAATAAGGCTGGAATTCAGGAAGGAAGAGGAGGCAGTGAGACAGAATGATTTTTTCTCAATGTGGTCAAGAGCAAATAGTACCTCCGTGCTTTTTTGGTTTTAGTGGTAGATATGCCAAAGTACTCTGACCCTTGGAAATTGATTTGTCCTGCTTGTTACACTGATTATTTCTAGAAATTTGCTGAAGGTAGGAGCGGGTAAAATGTTTTTCAGTGGCAGTCAGTCCTGTAAATAAGTGTTATGGCACCACAATGTAATTAATGCCAAATGTGTCATCATGCCTTAGTCTGAAAGGAATTTAGAATGGATGCCTGTTTTCTTAGTGAACAAAATACCACTTCACCCTAATTAGACTCATTTTTTACTGAGGACGTGTTTAAGTTGTCTTAGCTATACCTTTCTCTTCAGCATTCCTGCAGTCTGTACCAGTGATAGATCCTTTGGCTGATGTAAAACTGTGCATGTGGGAGACATTTAATCTGGGGGCAGGACTAAATCTAGTCCAAAGAGAAAACCTAGAAAAGTACATTGTGTAAGCATAAAGGCCAGAGAATAAATTGTTTTGATGTACTGATACATTCCTATTGTGCCCAAATTACTAATGCAGACCTAACATATGTTGACAAACTGACAATTATTCAAATCTATTTTTATCTTTTATTCTGAGAATTACTCCAGACCTGTGCTTTAGTACCTTATAGTAGAAAAGAAACAGCTACTTTTGTTTTTGCAAACTGGATTTATTCTTTAGCAATCTCCAGTAGAAAGATTTCTGAATCCTCACCAACCATAGATTCAGAGAAGGACACAGCAAACCTGCCCTAAAATGCTGAACTGAACTGTTTTGTAACCTTACAGCTGGAAATATTTACACTGCAAAGGCACAATGGAAGTGTGTCATCCTTCAGATTCCCATACACATCACTCATTCCCCACTCATCATTTTCCTTCATATTTTATGCTGTAAAGGTGATTCATTTACACAGAACAAATGCCACTGGGCAGAAATCAATGTCTGCACAGAAGCTATTTTTAATGCTGTTTAGAATAGCACACACTTTTTCCTGAAATGTGTTCAAAGATCATCATTCATATGACAGAATTGTGTGTTTGCTCATGTAATTTCTGTTGGATATTTTGGATTTCAGAGAAAACAGGAGCTGCTTGAGAGCAAAGAATTGCTGAAATGATAAACACGCTACCATTTGCACTTTTGAAAGTGCCCATAAAAACTGACACGTCAGTAGTGGATTAACATTAAAAACTCTGGTGTACAACAGGAAGCAGGGTTTAAATCTGGGGAAAACAATAGGCAGTAAGAGCCTTTGTATCTGGGAAGGATTTCCTTGTTTTAAATTTGCTTGTAAACATGGCATGAATTCTGCTGAAACATGTGGGGCAGTTTTAGTGATTTACATGTCTGAGAACTTTCCCTGGTGACAAAAATAGCAGGGATTTTATTTTTAAAACTTAAATAAAATGCTACCTAATCTGATTGCAGGGGGCACAAAGCCTCTATTTCTACCTACTGCATTCAGAGCTGTTAAACTGTAATATTCTCAGTCAGATGTTTAACATGCCAACCAGGTCTTAGTCTTTTTTACTTCTAATGAAAATTAATTATTCTTTTAAACCTTCTTTCCAAATATTCTGGGTATGTAATCTGTCCTGAGCAAATTTCTGATTTTTAAATCTTAATTCCCTGGTTTTCTTCTGGCCATATTTGTAAAAAGACAATTGACTTGATGTTTTAAATTTTTTTCAGAATTGGTGTTTTGTTACCCAGTGTCACAATCACTTCCAGCCTTTTAAAACTGCTTTGTGCTTCTAAATTAGTTTAAAGAAAGTGATTTACTTATTAATGATTAAAGACATTTAATAATGCAGGATTTCTATGATTTTTTTCTAGCTTGGATCCTACCACCTCATATAGCAAGATGTTATACAACATGAAGAAACAATGCTTTGCAACAAGTGCTTGAAATGAATTAATAATCTGGATTTCAAGGTCAGTTGTGCTGTTTGTGCCAAGATGGCTATTGTTGCTTGGCCCTGCTGGTGTCTGCAGGCCAGAAAGGGGCTTTAAAAAAACAGGCAGCTAAGAAACCAAAGTATTGCTTAATGACATACACATGGTGACTGAAGTCATGGTGCTACTGGGAAATTAATAAATTTCTTTAGTCCTCTCATAATTAGGTTTACAGCCTTTAGGGAAGAGCTATGGTTAGGAAGATAGAGAACAAATATTTCGGGGGGAAAAGGGGGGGTCTAGGGGGAGCCAGCTTGAAACTCTTTCCAAAATATGGACAAATGAAAAATAGTCATTATTATGTCAACTGAATTAATATCTAAATCTAAATGCCAATCAGACCTCTCTCTGCAATCTATCTACTTATTTTACTGTATTATATTTTCCTAGAAATATGAGCTGGAGGCCATGGAGGCAGCTTCCAGACAGGCATTTCCATGCCACGATTTCCTGGGGAGTGCTAGTTTGCTTAATAGAATCCTAAAGGTCCAAAAAAAGTGTTTCCATGTTGTGCTTTGACATGGGAGTTCAAAAACCCAGAAAATAATTACATCAAATGCCAAAATTATACACCTAAAGCTGGCTATAAGATCATGAGAGGAGTGGTGGATCTTTTACACAGATTCACAGACCGGTTTCAAAGGATTTTGCAAGCCAAGGAAGGACTGATTAGCTCAGGATGCAGCACAGAGCAGGGTGATTTGCCTTGTTCCAGCAGCCTAGGGTCAGCAGCCTTGCAAGCTTGCCAGGCAGTATTTGCTTTTCCCAAATTAGAAGTCGTGTGTGCCAATAGTAGATTTCCTGGTTAATTCTGAGCTGTAAATTGAGGGAGAGCCAGGTGCCCTGGCCTCATCCAGAGTCAGGACAGAGCTAGTGAGTCCAGAGGATCTCACTGCCCTGAAATTCAGCAGGAGCTGTGAGCCCCTGGTTGCCATGCAAGGGGTACTTGTGACAGTGCCCTAGAAAGCAACTCCTCTATTGCAGCATCCTGTATAAGAAGAAAGTTATGATTTTCACAAATCTAGCAAATTTAAATAAAATGGGGAAAAAACCCTCGCTACGGGAATGCACTATAATTGCACTATGTGCAATATCAAGACAGGAAAACATATGCCATAGTTAAAAGGATTTTCTCACTTTGTGACCTTATTTCAATTATGAAAAAAGCAGGAAATTGATTCTGACACTCTTCTACCATCGGGGTGAAACTTCAGTAAAGTTTCTTTTTCGGTTCTTAACAGTCTTTCAGTCCTCATGTGGCAGATGTTCCTCAGCCCAATCAGTGTCAAACACTCCTTGGTTTTGTGTGTGCATAAAGTGATGGCTGACAGCACTGGGGGTATGGAGGGAGTGTTCCATGCTGCACTGGTGCAGGCTGCTGCTAATATTAGAACAGAATGAAAGCTCACTTCCTGGAGGCATCAGCAAGCTTTATTTGCAAATTTTTTTCAGTTGCATCAGACATGTGGAATAAATTATCATAAACTGCTTGTGATTAAATGTAAAGTACCAGGAGGATTTGCAATAGTTAATCCCTTTATTTCTGGAGTCTGTGAAGAGCAAATTAAGCTGAAGACTGATACATAACTGGTTTTCATTAAACTAATGCTCTTATATTATAGAATTGTTTGGTTTAATTATGGAACATAATTTTAGAAATTATAAGCTTTAGAAATAAGGCAGTCAGCAATGTATACTAGTCTGGAACTGATGTTGTTATGCATGAACCACAAGTTTATACTGTGATACTTCTAAAGTGACATTAGAGGTACTAAAACATGCTCCTACATTTTGTAATAAACTAGATCTTATTTTGTACCAATATATTACACGGCTATGATCAAAAGATTTCCCCCCCCCCTAAATTCTACTGAAAGAAAATCCTCTATTTCCATCTATTTTAATTTCAACAAACTTTTGGGGACAGTCTTGCTTTCCATTTAACTAAAATAGATGAGATTCTGAGATCTGAAAGAATTTACCTCAGCAAATGTGACTCCATGTTTAAAAAAATACCAAGAAGACATTAAACAATTGAATCAAATTTTGTTAACATGCAAAAAGAATTAACCTCTGGATTGGGAAAGTGTGTAAATAACAAAGAAAGCAAGCAGAAAATAGTAAATGCGCTTGGTTTCTCATTCAGTTCCTTCTCTCTTTCTCCTTCCTTTCCCTTTATATACCTACCAAAGGAGCCATCCCCACTGATGTTTGTGATGTAAATGCAGCCGTGTCTGGAGCTCTGGACAAGAGGTGCTGTGAAGGAGGAGTTCCCCTCCTTCAGTGGCAGAGCAGGGAGCTCAGGGTTGCTGGAGGCTCTCTGGGTGCAGAGAGCAGCACAATCCTGTTGGCTGAGCCCGTTCTTTGCCCAGCAAAGACACCAGGTTAAGTGGATTTTCTGCAGGGCTCCAGGTGTTGAGGTAAACCCCAACCTCTAAGCCTGTGGTTTCATGAGGCAAGGTGAGCTGATCTAGTAGTTTACCACTGCTGAAAGGATTATCTTGTTCCTTTGCTCCCAGCTAACACACCAGCACTTTCTGTGTGTTATCTCACCCTTCAGAGAGTCCACTTTAACCTGTTCACCCTGCAGGACAAGGGCAGGATTTTCTTGAGTTAATAAACAGAATTGTTAATGAAAATAGGTGATTAGTGCTGTGGTTTGGGCAAGTAGCAAGGGTGGGACCATAGCAAAGAAGGGAGAAATGGCTTAAAAGAGAATGGAAACACAATCTTACCCTTTTTCTGTTTTTTGTTTTTCTCAGGTTCTTGTGAAACTACACCATGAAATACAGCCCTGATTTATCTGAGAAGGTAAATAGAAGTATTTATTTAGGTAACTGGAAATACATTGTTAAAGGCAAAGCAGTAGGTAGTGGAAGAACATGGAGAGATGTTTGTGTTGATATGTGTGCTTCTTGTTTCCCCTATTTATAGCAAACATTCTTTTTAAATATGTGCCCACTTAGGTAAGGACTTTACTTGAACTAAATGGCTTTTTTGTGCATCACATGATACCTTTGAAACACTGCTTCTGCATTGAAGGATCAGAAGACTGGAATAGAAAAAGAGGAGACTGTGCACACATCCTTCTTGACAAGGGAAAGAAAAGGCGTCTCTAAATTAGGTGTGATTGGTCTGATTTTCTTGTGCATGTCTTCTTTTTCCATCTGGAAGTTTCTTTGTTGGAGGAATTTGAGCCATTTCTACATTTGTCCAGGATTTATGGATGTTCAGTAGCTCAGGCAGAGACACTGTGCAGTTTGGAGATTGCAGATATGTCCATGTTACATTTTCAGAACAGACACAGGGTGCATTTGCAGTAAGTCAGATGTTTTTGGGCAGTAGCACAGAAACCTCCTGTGGATCTAATATGGGTAGTCTCAATAATTCCAACACAAACCAGAAGCACTGAAATATTTTATAATAAGCATTTAGTTTTCACTGTCCATGAAATCTTGCAAAGTATGGCAGCCAAGCCCCGCTGTAGGGAATTGTGAGGCTGTAACATGCAGGAATAGAAAAGAATGGAAACAAAAGTGTAATATCAGTATGTGCAGCGATCCTGGCCAAAACACAAAACATCTTGCCTTTTGTAAATGGAACTTGCCAGGGCTATACTGAAGGTTGTGAACATCAATTCCAAGAATGCAACTTTTCCTGGAGGGTAGGAATTTTTTTTCTGATTTTCTACAAATTTTGCCCGATTGGATGTCCTCTCTGTTCAGCGGGTACACTGCATTCTCAAGCACTGAGATGCAGCCCAGTGAGTTTAAACCCTGGGGAACAATATTCCTTCAAGTTTTGGCTGCAGGCTTTCTGTTCCAAAGCACTTCAAACATCCTTCCCCCCAGGACCCACCCTGACTTACTGCTGGAGGTGGTACACAATCAGTAGCAGTCTCCTTCAGTCAGATGGGTGTGCTAATAAGCTAAAGACAACATGCAAAGGAAATACTATTCAGAGGTCCTGAGGCCCCAGGGGCTATGACTCAGATTTGGGACA
The DNA here is from genome assembly GCF_028018845.1 of Melospiza georgiana. Classification (NCBI taxonomy): domain Eukaryota; kingdom Metazoa; phylum Chordata; class Aves; order Passeriformes; family Passerellidae; genus Melospiza; species Melospiza georgiana. The sequence goes on from NC_080442.1 coordinate 12,179,078, forward strand.
GGGTGCAAGGAATGGCTTTATTTGGTATCTGCTGCCTTCTGCAGCGCCGTGTCATTGTTAAAAGTGAAAGGCTCACGCACCCAACTCTTTTCTCATTGTTTATAAGGGTGAGGTATGTGGATCATACTGCTGTTAAACAAACACAGGCATACAAGGTTTTCCATGTTCTAGGTGTAACTTGGCTAAGGCTGAGGAATCCAGAGCTAAGGCTGCTGTTGCAGACATAATGAACTCCAGCACCATTACGTGTAATGCAGCTATGCAGCTCCATGTGGGCCATCCACTGCCTACCCAGTTCCATGTCATGGGCTCTGGATACTTGTTCAAGTGTATAACTATATAAATACCTCAACATCTGAAGAATTTCTAAGAATAGGGTGTTTACAAGATAAGAAAGCACAGGTGGGTATCCTAACTGCAATTGTAGCAGCAATTATCGGTGTAATATGGCATGAGAGGAATAATCATAGTAAATTATAATTATGATCCTCTGACCTGGCATTGATTTAGAGAAGTGTTGAGGCTGTAGTTTCTGAATGCTTGGTAGAGAATTTTGAGCACTCTAAAACTATTCCTTCAATCAGATACCACATGCTTTAGGTTATTTAAAAAACTTCTTTGTTTGATTCAGACTTGGGTTAATTTTATAATGAAGGAGACAAGAGCTCATTAACAAAAAACTGATGCTTTTATACTCTGTGGTTTTGCAGCTAGTGGCTGTTATTTGAGGTAAATCACTTATATGAATGCACTAATATCCACCATTGAGCTTGATACCCACAGCAAGTTTTGGTACTAAATAAATTCTAACTTTCCTCTGCAGTCAGGACTGAGGTTGCTCATGTCAGCAACCACATGTGTTGCTGTGCTGCTGGTAATTGTGAGGAGTTACTGAACAAACTCAAGGCAGGGACTGTGCATTCAGTTTCTTATATTGCTGTCATGCCCTAATGACCAAAATGGAATACTGAGAATGCTGCATTTAAACCAAGTCTGACAGCAAGGATTAACTGGGACAAGCACTGATTTGAACTTGACTGTGAATGTTTCTGAAATATACAAGCAGAAAAAGGTAAATATTGAATGTGAGGACATCCTGATCCTTTTACATGAGCTCACTACTTAGTAGGGAGAGGGAGAAGTTACTTTTGCATTTTATGAATGCCTAAGGATCTGAGCATGCTCTGTCAAGCAGGATACAGAGCAGACTGCAGCTCTGTTCTGTGTCTGTTAAGGAAATGAGCCCCACCTCTGCTAAAATGGGCAAAACATCCTTGGTAAACAGAGCATTGGGCAGAGCTTACACAATTAGCAATTACTCCGTGAACCCAGGCTGGCCACTGCCCAACTTCAACTGAACTTTTATCCTCCTACAACATTCTGTTTAGAAACTATTTTTAAACAATAATACTCTCTAGCAACACCCATCCTAGAGGACATCAACTGCTCTGACTGTCATCTCAACTCCTGCTTAAATTGGGAACAGGAGATGCCACCTCTAACAGAAATGATGAAAAGTCAGTGAGCAGTACTTCATGTCTTATATATTTTCATTAATGAAAGGAAACAAATTACTCCCACAATGCTGCATTGTTACACTCAGTCCTGCTCAAAGCCTTCCTTAGAGTCATTGTGCCAGTGCATTCTTCATGACAGAAAGTGAGTGTGTTGGAAAGCTGTCAGTCAGGGAACCTGAAATCATCTCTGCCCTCAGTTTGGATTTATACTCTGTGCCAGAGACAAGGAGTATTTTGCTGATTCCAGGTTATGCAAGCAAGCTTATGCCTTAGTTACCTTTCAACAGTCAATGTCATTTTGTAATTTGACAAAAAATTAAAATCTTTAGTCACCTGCTACTTCTAATAATGTCTTAGAGCACCTCCTGGAAAGTGTTGGCAAAATAATCACTGCTCTGAGACAATTTTTGAGTTCAAATAGACGGGAACTTGCCCAGAATTACTTGAAACAGTATTAACCACTGATGTTTTCCCAAATCAAGTTTATCCTTCATTTCCTACCAGCCTATTTAGCTCTCCACAGCTTCTCAGCACCAACTGGCTGGTTACACTCTAAGCACAGTTGTATTGCAGCCATGGTCTCTTTTTGAAAATAAAATTGAAAGCAGCACATGCAAGGAGGAAGTGATGTAGAGAAAACAGGAGGACAGAATTTACTTTTGCTTCATAATCCAATTGCTTTGGACACACTGAATCAATGGGGCTATTCCAGCTCTGAGAATAAGGCCTGCTCATGTGACTACGTGCTTGGAATCCCAAACTGTGCCAATTCATGCTGGCATAACTAAAGAGATTCCTGCCTGTTCTCCTAGATGCTGTCAGGACACTGGGAGGGGTGGCAGCTGGGCAGTGTTCTTGCCCTGAGACACCCAGTCTGGCGTAGCAGCAAAATCAGCCATAAAATTCAGTTTTTGCTGTCCTGTGAGCAGCAGTTGCTGAAGGCTCCAATTCACAGTCCTTTATGGATTTTGACTTAAGCAGCTGAAAAGGTCACTATCCTGCTAGCACTCATTACTCCAGCAAAAATTGTAATAGGAGCCTCCAAACTAATCACAGGGGGTTAAACCCTGTTCTTCAGAGCTGTCACCAGTATGGATCTGTCAAAATCACTGCTTGCATCCAAGGTCAGTGAAGTCAACTAGCCAATGTGTATTTATGTGCATGTACACACATGCTTTTAAATACACTTCTGCCTGTTAACTACGATCTCCTGGTGAGCGTGTGATTCCTCTATGGTTCTGAAATGAAGCTGGTTTTGTCAGCAGTTTGTCAAATCATATACTGTGAAATTTTCCCACCAAGAGGAGCAGTAGCAGAGCAGCACTGTGGGAAAAGTGATTTATTGCACACATGTTATAAGGGAAGTTGCTCTGAAGAATATTTATATTTATGATTTAAATGAGATCATGTGGGGATTTTTCTCTCAAGAAAGGAGTAAGAAAAATTTAAATGGATGCAGCTCTGTGTTGGTGTGAGCAGTGGCCATGACTTTTTGTGGGAATATATGAAAAAACCTCAGAACTCTTGCTCTGATTTTGAAAAATAATGTAAGAGTTATTTTGGGAGTATAGCCTCCAAATTCCTACCCTTTGGGTGTAAAGCAGGCAAATGTCTGGATTTTCGGAATAAAAAATGCTGCCAGTAGATAAATGTTTGGAATTATTTTGACTGCAGCCAGCAAATATATCTCATCACTATGGTTGCAAAAACAAACACCCACCAAAGAACTGTATCTGACACAGGGAAAATAATTAAGGGAAATGGAACAATTTGCAGCTTGTATTAAATTCTTTGCGTTCCCTCACACAAATCAGTAGTTAGAGGGGTGAACTATGACCTTGATGTGAATATTCTGTTTGAGTTCTTGCCATTCTGACAGTAGCAAATAGGGCAAGCACTACTTAAAAATAGAAAGGAACTTGAGATGTAGCCTCTTACTCTGAACCATTTTCCATCCTACATGTCTGATAATTGATGTGAATTCAAAAACATAGTTTTGCTTTTGAGTCCAAACTGAAAATAATTTGGTTTTTTACCTCTGGTTTGGATGTAAAGACAACAGAATTTCCCAGAAGCACCTTACTGTTAGGAGTTCTGCCAGCTCAAGTGCAATAGAATCAGTCCATAGTTAAGCAAGCAATGCAGTTCTGTACGACTAACAAAATTAATTTCTTATAAAATATATTAATATGTTTTAAACACTAAGTATTTTAATTTACAAAAAAACAATAAAAGGAAGAAAACAAAGGATGGTATATCCATGGTTAGATAGCCATAAAGGAATATAAAATTCATCACAGGTTTTGGTACTTGGGGCACAGCTCACATTGGAATGACTGATGCCCTTCCACGTTGATGTGTTGTGCAGCTGCTAAACCATCAGCATTTAGAGCCAGCTTGAACATGAAATTTATGCTGTGTTTTTATGAGCAGGGTTGGTTGTAAGTAGCCATGAAACATTGTTGTTTCCAGGACCTAAGGTGACACTTCTTGGTAGGGCATTCTTGGAAAGAGGAGGAGCCAGAGGAAGACACTGCAGGTACTGTAAAATTAAGTAATACCATGATTCACTTCCAAAATCTTTTTGACATCACCTTACTTAAAAGTAAACTTCCATTTTTAAATTGCAGTTCATGGATACTCACAAAACTTACAGCAAGTGATTCCAAGCTAGGAAAGGAGTGAGAAAGTTCTACCTTACCTCTTTTTAAGTATTTTGCACTGGAAAATGTGCTGACATTAAGAATTTTCAATTAGTTTATGTCATTTACCTATAAATTTTAGAAAAGTAAGTCGTCAATCCATTCACCTCCCCCCTCCCCAGACAGCAGTAGAGTGACATCATATAAAGGGAATGAACACAATGCTGAAAGTGTCCTGCTGGTTTGTATTAGCCTCCCTGATCTGCACATCCTGTGTAGCACCAGTTCAGCTTTGCCAGTTTGAAAATAGACAGATAGTTTGTGTGCACAAAGAGTGAACCAAGAGTTCACTGTGTGGAGAAGCTTCCCAGCACCCAGCAAACAGAGAGCAAAGCTGTTGGGAACGTTTCAAAGGTGAATGCACAGTCATTCCTCTTCAGACACAGCACACTTTCTGTACAAACTTAACATCTCCTCCTCCTTCAAAATACTGACATAGGAATGAGCAGGATGAGGGATAAAAGAGGTTAAAATTATTGTAAGTAGTCTAAGTGATGCCCTTCATCCTGTCAGATGAAACTGATGGAGTTTCATCTTTCTGAAACAGATGGAGCAACTAACCTGGGAACTAAGGAGCAAGTGGGTCTGTAGGCAAGGAAGGGAAGAATAAATCCTGTTGTTTAGAACAAATGGGATAGCATGTTCAGGCCTGAAAACACAGACTGCTTGCAAAGTTTGGTTTTGTGGGACTTTGATGAGGGTTTTCTGCAGCTCCTGTTACACATGTAAACAGCAAACCCACCTATATCTTATTGATAGTTGTGAAAACTTCATTCTGTGAGGATGGATTTGAGAACCTCTGTGCTGAGAAAGGAGGGTGGGGTTGCATTTCTTCCCTTGGTACAAATTCAGACTCTGATACTGCTAATAACAGCTGCATGTGTAAATGTGGAGCTGCTAAAGATGAAATGAAAGGCAACTTAAATATTTTTTCCTTGCTGAGTCCAACACCTATACCATCCCTTTTGTCTATTCATTCTGTGTGTGTTAAATTAGTGTATGTTCCAAAGTAGCTAACTTATTTTTAAATGCTGGACAGCCAAAAGAATTTTTTTTCCCTTATAGAATCCCTTCTTGAATCCTTTGATAAATTAACTGTGTTAAAACATAATCTTATCCTTAATTTTTAATTCTTTTGTGAAAAGCTTGAGTAGCACAGTATTTGTGTGTTTATGAGTAATAAAGGCAACAGTAATTAAATAATAATTTATTTAGTGTGTATGTTACTTATATCTCCACAGTCATCAACTGAAATGTAGGTGATGTTCAGCTGCTGGTGATAATAAAGGCAGTTATATCACTGTAGTTAATCAATGGATGCTTTGAAAATCAAGGTCCTAAGGAAGAGTAGAGAAAAGGAAGGAAAACACCAAAAAACCTTATGTTTGGACTGGGTATTTGCTGAAAGATCTCAGCCCACTGGTAGGAGGCCTGTTGAGCAGGTGGCTGACAGAGATGGACAGACAGCTGGTTTTGTCTGGCATGCAGGTGTTTAACTTGGCTGCCTGCAGGTTAGCTGTGCGATGCCAGGTTTTCTGAGGGAATCACCTTGTTTAAGAAGTGGCTCTTGTCCATTCCAATATGAGGTTGGTGAATGAGGCTGTGGCTGTTTTCACTTCCTCTCTGCTCATCTCTTTGACACAGTCCCAAAGCCCTAATCACCTGCTGCTGGATTTCGATGGGACAGAAAGCAGGCTTTGCAGGTATGGTACAGTGAGCGTGCCTTTTATTATATTAGAAACAAAGGATGTAACAAAACCCGATGTTGCTGTGATGTTTAATATTGAAACTACTGTTAATGCTATATCATTCTTCTGAGAGTTCTTGGTTTGATTTTGATAGACTGACAAACATTAGCTGAGCTCTGTGTGCTTGTATTTGAAATAATGTTTTTCAGTAGTTCCCAGATGGGCTGGAACTTGATTGTAAGTATTTTGGGATTCGCTGCTGTGAAAGTTTTGGGGTCAATCCAAAAGCAAAACTGCAGAAATAGCTGTATAACATCAGCAAAGGCAGTTTGCTCCTTTCCAAGTTGTAGTAAGCCATAAAGTAAATGTAATGCACTGGTAATAGATGTCAACTGAGAATCTTCATGAATGGTGGCAGATACACATGATTAATGTGCTGTCTGCTAGAACAGTGTCAAATACAGACTTGTATAAGTAGGTTAAATAAGTTTGCCCTGAGCATAATGTCATCAGTGCACTTTTCCTCTGGTGCTAAGTGTGATTGCAGCCTGACTGATCTGGGAGTGCTGTTAAAGGCAAAGTTCTCCTGTTGCGTTTTTGTTTTGTGTCCTGACTGCCCTGTCAAGCAATCATTTGATTACTCTTGCAATTTTTATGTTTCCTGCATGGAATCAGACCTGTAAGAGTCCAGGCAATCTCTCCTAAAGTCAGACATAAATTTCTGATGTTGTAAAAGGAGAGTAGTTGAATGTTGTTCTGACTTTGTTATCTTTAATCAAGAAATATAAATATACGCAGAGTACAATATTTTGATCTTGCTCCACAAAAAAAGCTGCATTTCATTACTTTAACTTATAAAGTAATATAACTTAGGAAGTTTTATAAGTAAACTTATGAACCCTCAAAATGCTAAGAAAAAGCACCAATACTGTTCTTTATGAATGCAGGCTGTGCAGTCAGCCTCCCTAACATGGCACTGAAAATGGAATTCCCATTTTCATAGCTAGCACTGCAGATTTACCCTACTGAAGCTCCTCAGAAGACCAGCAGGCTGGAAAATGCACAACTGGGAGAAGGTAAGGAGAACCAGCTTCTCACCACAGTCCAGCAGCCCAGAGAAGTTTGCAAAAGTCAATCACAGTTGGAGCCTCTACTCCTAACCCGAGGTAACCTGTCAAATTTTGCTCCTGAAGGGTCATTTTGCTGAGTGCCTCTCAATCTGTTTTTGCAGTCATGCCAGAGAACAAGCTGACAGTCAATCAGCTCAATTTAAAAGAGAAGGTGCAAGCTTTGCTGTCCTCAGTCCTGTGAGGCTGCTCAGGAAGAGACAGTACATGTCTCACTCTTCTCCCCTGGGATACTGCAGCTCCCTATAGATTCTAACTGAGCAGCACAAATTACAGGTCTGATTGTGTCATTACTGGTGTTTTACTGTAGTGACTGGTCTGTTATGCAAGTCTGTGGTTGCACTGGAATCAAAAATCCATATGGCTTGGGGAATACAGGATAGGATAACAATCATTAGTGTAAGGTCAGCTTGAACCCTTAGGTGTTGAGTTGTCACCAAAAATATTTGGTTTCCCTTTAATATACTACACAGCAGATTGCCTTCTTATTCTAAGTGAAAAACTGATATTGAATTAGAAGACCTCGCTCTATATGAAGGAAACTTAGAATACTTAAAAGAGAAGAACATAAGGGCAGTCATATAGAATGTGAGATATGAAACAAGAGCCAAGTTAAAAAATGATTAGCTGTTTGCCAGCCAAAGAAAACAAGTCTGTGAGACCTAACCTGCCTACTCCTCTCCTAAGGCTCATGTACCAACTCATGGGAGCTCTGCAGTGGAAATGTACATTTAATTCTGATTTGTTTTACTTGGCAATTGTATTCCTCCAAGCTTACTGATTTCAGCATTCAATATTTTCATGAAGCATCTCAATGAAAAATACCTAAGATCTTAGTCAATCACTCCTGAAAAATACTACAAATATCACTTCCATTTAATGACATATGGAATTATTCCCAATGAGTGATTTAGAAGGACAACCAGAATTGCACATAGTAATATAAGGTATAGGTAAATAATGTATTTACACAGTGGCAAAAAGATATTTCTTGTTTTGTTCTCTATTCGTTCCTGATTATTCTTTTTTAGGCTTTTCTGTGTGAATTTATTCTAAGAGATGTTGAGTGTTTTGGAAAGAAAAAGTTAAGAAAACTGGTCAGTATTTTGGGTCTACTTTGAAAAGCATAAACAACCAAACTAGGTTTACCTAGTTAGTGTATTTAAAAGTAGTAATTTAGAGAGGAAGTAATTACTGAATTTCACCAGCAAATCACAGATTTCACGAGCTCTTGAACAATCCAAGCAGAAAAATTTAGGACTGGTGTGAGACATGTCTACATAAAGCTCTGAATGTATATTTGGATAGATTTTTCCACAGCTCTTTGAAAGTCTGGCCTCTCTTTTATGAAGTTTGTGATTTTTTTTAGTTGTGAGAACAGGAGAAAATAATTTGTTATTTACCTTGCTCCTTCACGTGCCAAACATCTCAAATTGAAGTAATTTCTCTATTGTTGTGACTCAGTCAGAGAAACTTAATGCATTTTACTCACTTGAATATTTTCACCATCACAATACTTTTGTGAACTAGTTAAGTGTTATTAACCCCATTTTACAGCTGAAAAACACAGAAATAAGAGAGATGAGAAATGACACTTTCAAAAATGACCTCTAAAAACCATAAGTGTAAAAATTCAGGAGCCCCTTTTGAATGCAGATATCAGTCATTTTGCCAGTGTGTCCTAAGAAATTTAGCAATTTTGGTGATGCATCTTGTGACTTACATTTTAATTTTATTTGCACTTTCACCATATTACTTCAAAATGAAAACAAATGTATACTTTATTCATCAGCCATCAGATCTGCTAAGAATAAATAATACAATACTGACTTCACCATGCTGGTGAGTGCTGTGCTTCAGCTGTTTATTTAGTAGTGGTGCTATTTATAGAAAGCTCCTTCATGTGATGGTGTTGCCAGTAACACAGATGTCCCTTCAATGCACTCTATTTTAAACAGAGGTGAAAGGCTAAGGAAAAATAGAAAAGAACCCACCTTTAATATTTCAATTTAACAATAACAAGCAGGGTGTGGCCACCCTGAAACTGCAGCTTGTCAAATGCTTGGGAGAAGGGAAGGGTGGGAAAGCTCTCTGCTTACCAGTTCCACAGTCTCGTTAGTAAAAACACATCTGACACCAGTGATTGTGGCCTGAGAGATACAGTGAGAATGGGTGGTGCTTTTAGTAATTGCTGTGGATAAACAGTCTTTCTAGCATGTAGAATGTAGCAGCTTTATGAGTGTTAATGTAGTTATATTTTAGAAGCTGTGAATGAAAACTCAAGAATTTTTCTCTGTTTAAAAACAAAAAAAAATTCTTTCAAATACTGTTTTTGCCCCCAAGGACACTGTGAGAATCTGCACATAAAATTTATACAGAAAATTTCTTCTTTGTGCTCAATCTGCTCTCCTTAAGCTGGGCACTGGGATATTTTCAGTGTTTAAAATGAGACTTAAGTTACAGAAAATGCTGTTGCTCCTATTTGACAGTGGTTTAATAGTAAATGAAATTCACGAGAACATGGGAAGGTCAAAGACAGAAAAAATGCCCATTTTACACACGGATAATCTTCCCTGGAATAACTTGTACTTCATATCCATTTGGTTTTGAGGTGTTCTTTTGTGTGTGTGTTCTTGTTGTTTGGGGGCAGTGTTGGGGTTTTTGTTGTGTATTTGTGGTTCAGTTTTGTTTGGTTTTAATTTTTTTAGAGAGTAACAATCTGAACTTTCTATGAACTGTAAATTTAAGGCTTAAATAATATGTATTTACCTGGAATCAGCTTAGTAGAAGCTAAGCTAGCTTCATCCTAGCCCTGGAGGAAAAAAATCACATATATTTCCAGCCAGAATAGACTTCCAGTAACCCACAGTTACCCAGAACTTGCTCTCCAACATATGAGGTCACCTGGAACAAGCACTTGAATTTTTAAATTCTCCTTTTATTGGGATTTATTCATTTAGCTCTGATTCGAGAGGAGTTAGAAATGAAGAAAAAAATATGAGTGCTGTGTAGAATCAGAGCTAATGTGTTCTGCTATTCCAGAAGACTCTACCAAATAACATCCACTCTGTTTTATCTAACTATGAAGGAATTTTATTCTGAGAAAAGGGAGTATTTTTCACAGTTTGTAGCATGGTTGAGTGTCTGCCATAAAATAGACTGGTCATTCCTCCAAAAATGCTACAAGCAGGTTGTAGTGAGTCTAGTATCTAGACAGATTTTGTCTGGGTTCATTCAGCACATGGAAAAAATATTTCATCTCATTTCTTCCCAAACTGACACCACAAAGCCATTTCATTTATTTTTCCTGACATGTTGTTGTGTTGTTCAATACTGAATGCAGTGTCCCCTAACTTTGGAACAAGCTGGTAGGATTGAGCAAAATTTCTTTTTCACAGAAGAAAAAATGAGATCATAAAAAAGAAAGTTAACTACAGAGCAGTGATTGGGCTCCTTGCACAGAAATATCAAGCACACCTGAAGCAAATTACTCTGGTAAGCCTTGCTAGCCACATACTGTACAGCTATTTTTGTTGCTTTCTATACCTTAAAGCCTCCTACAATAAATCCTCACCTAGTGAGAATCTAGTGGTAAATTTTTCAACTTGAACAAATTATAATTCTGCTGATGGCACAAAATAACTGTACCTTCCCATCTGGGTCATCTAATCAAAGCAGGAAAAGATCAAACCCCTTTCAGAGATAAGCAGCATGAAAAAACTTTCAAGGAAACGAAATATTACAACTTTTTGCTCCTGCAACTTCCATTTGGGTGGGAGTGGGGGAGGAAGGGAGACCTGGAGCCAGCTCAGAGAAGGCTGTAGTGTTTCTGGAATGAATGGGAAGTGCAGGGGTGTAAAACTGAGCTGCTATCCTAGACAGGAGTCAGGCTTTACTTGAACAAGGGAGATCTCTTTCAGAGTTCACTACTGAACCGTGAAGGTAAAAGGAGAACAAGTTGCATTACAAAGATGTTCAAAAGGTGCAAAAAGCTTGACTTACCACTATTCTTTTGTGTCTGTGATTTTCTTCAATCTCATATCCATGTTAGCAGCTAGGAAGAACGAAAAAACTTACTTTTACACTGATCCAGTTTGCTTAACACTTTGCTCAAATTGCTGCATAAGCAGCACCTGAGAAAACAGTAAATGGGAAAATTTGGGAAATGCAATGATGGCAGAGGATCCTGATAAAATGAGAGCAGAAAATCTGCAAGTCCATCATAAATGTGGGACCACCAGAGCAACCCCCCTCCAACAGAGTCTACTTTGAAGGAGTTAGCAAATAATTTATTCTAGGACTATAGCTCTTATTCTAGTCAAGGACTACAGCAAAAAGATCACAATTTTCCCAAATTCATAGCTGACAAATCAAAGGTCTTTTCATATAAATCTCATCGGAACTGGGATTGCTGCTTGCTCACAGTGGCTCAGATGAGTGGCAGGGAATTATCAGTTTTCTCTCATGTTTTTTATCATCTTTTGTGAACCAGGATGTCTGCAGATGCTTCAATATCTGGGCCACAAAAAAAGAGTGCCAGTAAAATGTGACCACTTAAGCAGTCCTAGAAAAAGTGAAGGGCAGAGGAGATGGGTGATTCCTCCTAACTGAAATCCTAATTATCATTAATCAACCATGAGTTAACTGGGAGTCACAGCACATCAGGGGTGCATCCATGGGCCTCAGGAGATCTGAGCTTGTTTCCTGCTTTGTGGCAGATCTCAGTCTCTGAAGCTGGACAAGTGATTTAATCACTGTTGGCCATCTCCAGCAGGGGTGATCAGCTCAGACCGTTTGCCTCTATTGCCTCTGCAGGCTAAAGGCTCCCAAAATGTGGCAGTCTGTCACTGCAGTGTAAGCTCTGTACAGCCTGATGAGACAGGGGCCCCTTGCACAGTCATCTGGCAAACACCATAACACAGTTCATAAATAATCATGTTTTACAATAGCCCTTTTCTTCAGTTCCCAAGGAGAAGACGTAACACATTGTGTTAAAGGAACCACTCTCATCTGGTAATATTAAAAATGTTCTGAACTGCTCTCTAGTCACCTAAGAAGTCAGATGAAGTTGTAAAATCCCTTTCAACAACTTGGTGTGATTTTAACCTGTCTTCAAGTCTGAGCTTGGAAATTCTTCCTTTGAAGAGAGTTCCTTTGAACAACTAAGATATGAAATTAATTTCTCAAAAAGTTCATGGTCTTTCAGGGTTCCAGGTTTTGTTCTGATATTTATCAGTGACTTTTGGCTTGCCAGAGCCTTCTTGGATTGAATTCATAATTTAAGAGGGGAGGATAAAGTCAGCTATTGCACGTACCTTTAATGCAAAGTGAGTTATTGTATGTGCACTGCAAAAATGACAGCAATGACTGTCTGAACTATCCAGGCACAGAGAGCTGTTTCTGTCAAATACTTATGGTGTGACTGAACACATGCTCAAAGTAAGATCTTTGTTTAGTAAATATTGAATATTCCCTAGTCCTTTATATCCTGTCGTCATTTCCTTTGTACAGCTTGCAGCTGTACTTTCAAGCCTTGTACAAAAGTAATTGGTTAGGCAGAGTTCAGAAGTGTGTTTAACTATGTAGCAGAGATATTTTTGATGTTTTTTCCTCTCAACAAAATTCATGGAGTTCTGTATCCTGCATCCAAACTGGCCTACACCAACATTTGTATATAAAACAGTAGAATCATTTGTTATCCATTTGTTGAATGTAAATATACTGTAATGCACATATAAATATATACATATATACATAAATATAGATTAAAAATAGGGAACTTGGCTGCCATGTAGTCACTTTGTGGTTTTGGAAAACAAAGGCTTTAGGGTGGAGATAGCCATTGTATTGCATTAGCTATTTTCTCACAGTTTGAGAAGCAGCAGCTCAGAACACTTTGGTCCATACAGTAAAACAAGAAAACATGTAGATCCGTGTGTTTCACCAGGCCTCTGAGAAGGGGTGGGTGGAAGGGATGATGGCTAATTCAGAGGTGGTCACAGGTTCCTGTGAGTTGGGAATGGGGAAAGAGGGATTTTGTGTAGTGGTGAAGCCCTGCAGGAAGGAACATCCACTGAGGAGGGAAGGAGGACTGTTCACCCTCAGTGTTCACAGGACTTGCTCCACGGCAATGCCTCTGTGTGTGTTGGGTTGCAGAACAAACATGGAAACCACAATATTGCAGGGTGGTTTTGTCAGTTTTGAGCTGTGGGCAGAGCACACAGGTTTTGGATTGAAATCTTTGTTTTATTTGCTGCCCAATTCACATTGAAATGGGTTCATTTCTTAGTGATTTTTTTTCTGTTGTGTTGTCCACCCAGCATGTTTCCATTCTCTGAGTTGAATGTGCAGTGACTAACACTGACAGAGTTAATTAATTGAATAGTAAACATCTGTGTTAGGGCTGCTGCCTCTCTCAATTCTCACTCTTTTTAAGCTCTGCCAGAGGACTTGGGCTGTGTAGGGCTGGACAGAAGAGAAGTTTGGATGTTGTTAACAACTCTAAGTTACTCTAAGGTGTAAGCACCACTCAAGTATGCTGCTGAGCACTTACAAGGCACCATGATTCAGCTCAGTGGCCTACAGGTGGAAGGCAAACCATTATTTTCCCATTTTTTGCCTTGTGGAATTCATATGGGCTTCAAAGTCAGGGGATGAAAACCTGCAAATTCTGAAAATGCCTAAACTCATTACTTCCTGAGAGTTCTTTTATAAACGATAACAGAAAAGTCACAGGGGAAAAAAAGTAATATAAAAAACCCCAAACAAACTGACCAACAACTTAGATGAGGTGGAATTCATGCTCAGTTCTCTGGGAAGACTCCCAGGCTATGAATTGTAATCCTGAACGGATAGTGTTCAGCAGGCAGCATCCTATTTTCCATCCTTACCAACTCCAATTGTTGTGATTCATCCAGAGATGGTTTTTTTCCAGTGTTAAGATAATGGAACAGCAAAATCTTCCATGAATATGAAAGTCAGAGCCTCTGACTGAAATTGAAATTATTCTTTTGACAGAGTAGCAAAAGAAAGATGATAAATAACATTATCACACCAAGGGGAGCAATACATTTGCAGTGTCAAGGGTATCAAACCAATGATTAGCATATTCAGTTTCAAATTAACCTCATTATAAATTGTAACTATAAAATCTCTTTTGAAAAATTACTTCAAAACTGAACCTTACTCCAGACAGATAGCTGGAATTTGACCTCTTTGTGATAGCTTTATTTTTTCCCTTTTTCTTTTAATCCATTATGTTGTCACTAATAAATACAATAATCTGTGTCTTCTGCCAAAATACTTCACAAAATATTATTTGTCTCCCAGGAGAAGTGGGAAGATAAGTTTTGTTTGTTCGGGGGTTTTTAAAAGTGAATTTAAAAAGAAAAAAAATATTATATAACATGTATTTTATGATTCATCAGTCTGAGGCCATGTTGAGAATTAAGAATTGTTTTATTGGTGTTTCAGTGCCAATTCATTTACATCACCAATTATGTTGCAGGAATAAAACTGCTTCAGGAAGGCTCAGAGCCTGGATCACAGCCCACAGCTTCACAGTCCTATCCCCTGGTGGGAATTTTACACAATATTCCCCCAGGTGCTACAGCTGGGTCAGCAGCTCTCCTGAGATGGGGCTCTGAGGGAGCTGCACAGCTTTAGCCCTGCTCACAGACACCATCCAGGGTCCAGGAAGGGAACATGTCTCTATTTTCTTCAGGCAGAATACAAGCAGGAGCAGATCTGTATCATGGCCTTTCTGCTGCACAGCTCCCCAAGGCTGCTGCTCAGCTGGAAGCAAGGGTGGGTGAGTCAGCAGTCTGTCTCTGTCCTTAAGGTGTCCTTATTCTATTTAGGCAATAAAACTGTTGGGTTTTTCATTCAGATCATGATATGTGGTGGTGAACATACTGCACTGCTATTTCCAGAATAAAAAGTTGTCAGTGTAGCAACAAGGGTGGCTCTAGCAGCACAGATTTTGAGGAGTAATTTTTTCTTTCTTTTCTCAAGACTCTGGATTAAGCTCTTTTAGTGCTATCTGCCTCTCTCACCTGTTCCAGCTGCACTAGCAGGGCTGTATTTAGTTTTCAAGGTTCAAGGTTACCTTGAGGTTGGATTCAGACCGTGGTCAAGAAATGTAAACACGTGAAAGGCATGTGAGCACGTTTGGGAAATGCCATATGGTGTTCTTCCTCCTCCCCATCCTTGCCAGTGAAAGCCTGCTGACATTTTTGCCTTGAATTCTCTAGGAAAGAACAGATAAACACCAAGACAAAACTGCAGCCTAGCCAGGCTCAAGCTCAGATGAGACTTTATCCTTCTTCTGAAAACCTTAATCAGGCCAAGCTTGCATGGGACTGGTGTTTGCTGACTTACTGTTCCTGCCTGTCCTTTGGGAATCATGGAAAGAAACACATCCCAGGGCTGTCAGAGATGCATCCAGGCTGCTTTAACCTGTTTCTAGTGGCTCCTGGGGTATGTCTGCATTGCTCAGTACAGATACCTGTTTTGGCTACAGGCAAGTTTCCTCCAGAGCCTGAGCCAGCACAGCTGTGCCAGGGGGGCTTTGCATAAAACTAATTGTCATGTGCTGCTACTTCTGTGTGCCACACTCTGGGCTGCACAGCCCCACTGTCTGCTGCAGGACAATGGAGGTAACTCTAAAACTCTTCTGCCTTGTGGGGCAGAGCTTTGCTGTCTTCATACATGCTCAGGATTTCTTCTAATTTCAGACTTTTTAGTCTGTGTAAATGCTTCAGGTTATTTTTGCCTTTCCTTTTGACAAACTGAAAAACTCACAGAGACAAACTTAGATCTTTCCCACCAGAGAAATCAGCCCATACTGTTGTTAGTAGTGCTGAATTATGGTCATGCAATGAGAAGAGCTGGAGATCTCCCAATATCTTCCTTTCTGATACAAGAGACAGTCATCCAACAGCCAGGTATGATGCAGTGCTCCTGTTCTTGCTCTAGAGATCCTATTGTGGTGATCAAAAAGCCCAGCATTGTGCAGGATTGCCCTGGAAGCCCCAGTGCTTACTGGGAATGGCTGCTCTCATTCCTTTTCTTCCCCTTTCCACCTCCCTGCTTTCCAGACAGCACCTGCTGCCCACCAAAAGGGGGTTCTGTGGGCTCTGAAGAGGGCAAGATACATGTTTCAAATCTAATAGAAGTACAGAATTCACAGGGCTATGGCTTTGTGCATCTCCAGGGAATTCAGAGTTGTATTGCAGTGCCCAATTTCCATGGCTGATTGGCTGATTTCAGGGACTCAGTTCCACAACCAAGTCTCCTGTGCAGCATGTGACTGGCTGGATGGTACCCCACATATTGATTTTAATTTGAGGAACTGATCACTCACCTGCAACTTCTAAAAGTTTAAATTTAGTTTGCTATTATTTGGTTTCTCTGGTCTGAGAATTCCCCTGGTAAAAACATTGTGCTTGCTTTTATCTCCTTTCCTGCTTCCTCAGCTGCCTCCAGCCCATTTGAGCTGTTCCTCTTGCCACCCTGGTTCAAGTTAGTAAGTCACAGAGCTGACCCAGAATCACCTAAATCAAGGTTAAAACTTCTATCAAAGTTTTTATTTCTATTTCTAAATTGTAGCCACATTTTCCAAGGTAAAGCTCATGTATTTCTTTTCCTTCATTCTTATCCTTGCTTCTTTTTTCACACTTTCAGGCACAGCTCTCTGAAAGCTGGTTTCAGTGTTGATGTAAAACTTTAACAGTTGGCATTTGGTCTTACTCCCACTCAGCATTTCTTTATTTTTTTAGCTGTGATCCTACAACTGTGTGTGGGCTTGTGTTAAAAACCAGATCACTGAAATGGTACAACATTTATTGAGGCAGGGAGGGAGGAAGAGAGGAAGAACAAACTTGGTAAATTGACTTCACCAAGGTCTCTTAGGGTATTCATCTTCCTTCTCTCCCTGCTTGGCTTTCTCTCCCTTCCTCTCTATCTTTGCCCACCTGCCACTTGTAGATGCCATTTCTTGCAATCAGCTCCCCACACCCTGTGTTTACAGAAGTTAACAAAGTTAGCATCATGTTAACAAAGTTTTCTGTCTTTGTCTTGTGCAACTTTTCACCAATACAGAGAAAAGTGTATTTGTACTACTGGGGCATGTGGCACACAGAAAACAAGCAGCACATCAGGTTAACCTAGTTGCAGCTCTGTGTTGTAAGGAGGATGTGTTAATGGGGCTTTTCAGGGAAGCCTGTTTGCCTCTGAGTGCTCATGGAGGATTCTGGCTGGTATAATGATAGAATTTTCACATGACCAGAATTTCATGACATCATTTGTTAGCATATGGAATGCCACAAGGGAGTTCTACTTTATTTAACATAGTAACAATGAACAGCTGGCTGCATTACAGTCCTCCATGTCAGAGAGGATACAGTCAAAATATATTAGTCTAGTTTAAAACATTCAAATTACTTTTTTGTAGGCTGGCCAGCATGCCCCGTGAGTGAGCAAAAACAAGGAAAAGACAACTCAATAGTGGAAATAAAATGTCAAACATAATGAGAGCCTGAGGTCCAAGCAAAAGAAATGTTGCCATGAAAGGTGTTAGAGGGATTTAACCTATTTAAGGGACATGGATTTTAAAGGTATCAAGTTTCCAGAACTGCTCTGTTGCCTACCAGGACTTTTAAGCCAAGAGTTATATATGATACAATGTTGATATCACTATTCTGATAAAATTATGATTTCACTTGCCTGAAAATTCCAGTGTTAAAATGTCAACTATTAGCTCCTTTTGTAGCTGTGTGAGTTTAGCAGGGAGATCATTTGATCATTCCCAGCTCCTGGCATTGCCTTGTTTGCTGGGGTTGTCCTGAAGCACCTCTTCACCCTTCCCCTGCAGCCATGCCAGGCAGCATCATTGCAGCTGCAGTGAGGGCACCAGACAGCTCTGACCATTGTGATAGCTATTCTATAGAGAATTTTAGAACCTTCTGCACATTAGCACTGTGTGGTGTATCCCAAAAGCTGGCATGTGCAGTGGCAGCCCCTGTGATGGCTCACAGACTGTGAGCTGCTTCTTTCTCTGGGCAGCCTTTATCAGGTTTCCTAGTTTTTCCAAGCTCACCAACTAGACAATTAGGATTAAGCATTCATTTTCTCATGTGTTTGATGGATGTACAGAGTTCTGTCATCTAGCATTTGTTTTGCTATGTCATTTGTCATAGCAAAACAGAAATACTCTGCACAAACCCCCATTCATGCTGGATTTTTAGTGAAGTTTACTCGAGTACATAAAGTATTATACAAGTCAATAATAGGAAGAAAGATGTCACTTCTTGACAGTTTGTGGTATTACCCACAGACCGTTTCAGAGTGCTTTGCAAATGCAGTTTTACAAGCTGAAAAGGACATTGTGTCCCTGCAGTTGCTATAAAAGATCTTTCTGTAGTATTAAAACATGGGATTGACAGGGAGTTTCTCTCATGATTGGCCTGATTTTTTGTTGTTTTAAGTATGCATGGTTATACCTTGGCATTGGTATTTTCTAATAGTTAGTAGAATAACACTGCCATTAGCTTTTCTTGCCACTAGGCAGAGTTAGACATATTCAGGAGCTGGTGTCTTTGGGCATTGGTGTTTGCATTGCTTTTTCCCCAGCTCACCTGCTATTCTGCTTTGGATACAGATGACCAGAACAAAAGAAAGGGTCTTCAGATCTGGCCTTACAAACTGATGACTGAACAACCACTTGAGGTTTTAGTGCACAATTAAATGTGACTTTGTCATACTTTAATGGCCAGATGAAAAGGGGTTCAAAACTGGGAAGGGAAAGAAAGAAGAACAAAATGCAGCAATAGTCTTGAGGCATCACCCTCAAAGGTCGTTTTCAACAAGATGTCCATGTTTAAGGTTAAACAATTGGATAAAGGATTGAATAATATCTTACAGATTATTTTTTTCCTTCAGAAACATTTTTCTGACCTGTCCAAGACATTGAGAGGGAAACACTTTCCTCAGCCCCAAAGTAAAATAAAACAGAATTTATCCTTACAGTTCCTCTGAAACAAATACAAAGAGAATGACATTGTCTCACATCTTAGAGTTACTGATGGGGAAAGTGAGGACTGAAGTGGTCAGGGTGGGTGAAATCTGCTGAAATGCACTTTTGGAAATGGACGGGAAAATACAAAATGCAAAGGTTCTGCCATTCTGCAGCAAGAAAATTACATTCCAGCTTTTCAAGCAAGAGACATCGAAACAGAGCTGCTGCTCTTAAACACAGCTCCTTGTGCAGAGGTGTTAAATCAGTTTATTTACCTACCACAAGCATGACTAGAATGTGTGAGGAGGAAGGTGCCTGCCTCCTGCAGCATCCCAGCTGAGGACACAGGCAGCAGGATGTGCAGGCAGTGCTGGTAAAGGGAGAGATGGAAACAGGGACTTGACTCAGCTCAGTCTTATGATGGGAACAAGTGAATTAGAATAAGAGACGTAGAATTTCATGTTGACTTGAACATTACAAATTACAGAAAGGACAAAATTGTAGTAAAAATTTGATATTTGAGGATATTTATTATGGTTTTTGTGTGACAGAAAATGCCGTAATTAAGACTGCACTATAAAAACAAGTGTGACAAGAGCTATTTTTAAGGTTCTCAAACTCTTTGACAAATTCTCCTTTTAAGCTTTCTTGCTTCCCCCTACAGTGGGTAAAAAAAATCATATGATGTAACAAAAAATCATAATTGCAAGCCCTTATAAAGCTTGTTTAAATAAAAGTAGAAAATTAAATAAAATATATATTCTGATTCCAGTTTGCATAATTTAACAAAAATAAGTTTAGGGCCCAATGGGAAAAAGTAGCTCCCATATAGCATTTTCTATGCCTACATTTTTAGAATAAAATGTAGGCATAGAAAATATAAAGAATAAAATATAAAGAATAGCTTGACACACTTGTTGTCTAAAAATATGCATCCTAAATATTTCAGCACTGAAGAGTTAACATGTATTGCTTGATATTCCCCTTTTTGCAATGTAGCATTGCCCTTCTAATAAGGCTTTGATGTATAATATCACTTTAAAAAGTCAGTCACTCTTCACTATTTGGTCAATGCCTGTTTTGCTATGTAGGGATGAAAATAAGCGGTGCTTAATTGATGATTAAGTTTATCTATCTGAATTATTTTTGTACCTTATCCCAGATGGGCTCTCCTACCTGCTGGGAGGATACTCAGTAGTAGAGTTGTAGTGCTAAATAGCCTGCAAGTAACACATTTTATAAACCAGACTGTGTTTAGCCTCTGTGTTTTCATTATAGCTATTTTCCAGACACCAAAAGCTGAGTTTGTTTTTTTGAACGAGACTCCACAAGTATAAACTAGAGCTTAACTTTTTATTATTTGTAAATGTTACATGTTTTATTGCTGAAGAGCTTTATCAAAACTTTGCACAGGACATTGAATTCAGTGCTGGTAAGGGAAAATGATCCATCCTCCCTATGCAGAAAGCATTACATCATGGAGGGATGGAAACAAAGAGCTCTGAGGGACTGGGATAGGCAAACTTCCCTCCACTCACAGGAAATGGGTGAAGTCTTTCTTGAAATTATTATTCAGACATTTTGTGCTGTGAAGGAAATGTCTCCCGATAGCACAAGCTATTGGTTTCCTGTTGTGAACTAACAGTTCTGGCATAACCAAGAATGGACAGGAAGGGCAAATGATTGGGGGTCATTGGAAGAACTTATTTTAATGAAAAGATCAGACCAAGTAAGTGGGAAGAAATTTGGCCTGGAAAAAAACCCTGAAATTAAAATGGGAGTGGGGGAAGGGGGGAGAAAAGGGCTCAGATGCTGATTTCTGTAGTGGAATTAAACAATAATAACACCAAAAAAATGTTCCCTATGAAATGTTCCCAGGGTTAGCAGGGGGAACTGTGTTGTTGGGCAGGAAGTATTGCAGGGGGAGAAAGCCCTTTGTGTCCTACCTAATCAAGGGCCTAATTCAACAAATATATATCCGGCTTCTACACTGAGGAAAGCAATTTTTGGAAAGTTTCACAGATGTGGAATTGCTTGGGTTTTTTTTACAAGTAAGACCTTATAAGAGAGGCGCTTTCAAGTGTTCTTTTTCAAGCAGGGTGTATAAATAGCAGTGCCAGCAGGTCCCTGCACTGCCTGAGTGCTGGGCCAGCTGAGTGTGAGCAGGAAAAGGCAAAGGGAACACAGGCAAAGGCTTACATGACATGTTCCTTCCCAGCCTGCTGTGACAGCAGGGAGGAGGAGGCTTCCCTGGTCCCCACTGAGCTGTTTGGGGACCTGTGCCACCTCCACAGCCTTGCTGAGGCCATGCCAGGACTGCCCTCACATGTGTGCTGTTGGATCTTCTCTGGAGGGACAGTGCAGAGCTGGTCCCACTCCAGAGCCTTCCTCCTGGAGCATCATCATTCCAGCTCTTTAAAGGGGACAGTGCAGAGCTGGTCCCAGCTCCAGAACGTTCCTCCTGGAGCCTCCCAGGGCTGGAGGATGGAGGACACGGCAGGGAGCACTCACCGAGCCCTGCCCTGTCACTCACAAGGTTTCACTGCCAGCAGCAAAAAGTAAATCTAAAAATCTCTCCAGTGTCACAGGCTTCTTTTTAAGATGGCAGCCTAAGTTTCGCTTCAAACATTCCAATCATTCTATTTCTAAAATTCAATGAAATCTGCTTGGACTTCTGTGTTATGTACTTTTGGAGCAAGCATTTGCGCCCTTGCAAAGATTATTTCGATTGTATGGAAATTCAGGTTTTAGAAAGTGGCTGCCTGGTTCAGAAAAAACATGAAAAGAGTTACTTTGATTTTGCAGATTCTTAAAAGCCTGCCTCTAAAAGCCTCTAAAGAGTCTTTTATGATGCCAAACCTAAAAGAGTTTATAAAAATGTGTCTGAATTTGTTTTGGGATTTAATTTATGTAGAATTTTTAAACCCATATACAACATTTCTGCTTTCTACTCTTAGAAAAATACAAACTTCAGTCACATTGGAATAATGCTTTTTTTTTTAACATCTCCTTTTAAATATTTTTGTTTCCATTTAGGACTGCCAGCATTACCATGGAAACCCCCAAAAATAAAGACTTTCCCAGCCTTATGAGAGTACACCTGCAAGAGCAAGAACAGCCTATCAAAAGGGACTTCTTGATTATGGGTGTCACCTAAGGACATTTTGTGAGGTCAGTATGACTTTTTCTCTCAAAATTTATTGAAATTATATTCTTAGCATTGATACAATTTGGTATCTTGCCATGGACCAGTAACAAATGTCTGTTGCTATCCAATAGTGCTCTTTTTAATATACTATCTCAGTTTCAAGAGAAAAACCAGCTCTTGACAAACTGTGGAGTTGAGTTTGGAAGCTCTGAAATATCAAGATGAAATAAGCACTCATTTCAGTGAGACAAACACATAAAATGCAGATCTAATAAGCTGTTTTAATATAAATCATTCCACTGGCTTCAGAAGGACTTGGATCAGAGTTACAAAGAGAATTGCAAGAATTCATCTGCTGCTTCCTAGCAGAGAGGTGGAGAATATTTACTAGTGAGCAGTTGGCTGCTATCAAAATGGATCTGGTTAGATTTTTCAACACTGATAATTTTACATAATTTTTTTTATTTACAGAATTAAACAGTTTGAAATTTTACAGTTGCAATTAGTTCTGTGCAGTTTTCAAATTAAAAAAGTTTTTAGTCAATTGCAATGGCTTAGCAAATATTTTTTCCAAGAAGAAGGCAGCTATGCTGGTAGGACTGAATTCAGATAACCTGGCAGTACATATGAATAATATTTTAAGACAATGTTCTTGTAATAACAAGCTCTCAAACCAACCAGATATTTCCATTTTTTTGGTGCCTGCTCTCTGTTCTTAAGTATATGAATTGTATATTCTGCTTGCCGAATTGTTAAAATTTCCAATGTATGAAGGCTTTTTATTTGTGTACCTTTCTGCAGTGTAGTGGCAATTTGACAAGCCTGCATCTGTAATGAGCGCCACTGGGAAAATAGAGATTTTTTTTTGTTTGTTTTTCTGCATTAAGAACATTCCAAAACTAATGAAAAACTGATTTTTAAATGAAGCTAGAAATACACCTTTGTGTTATTACCAATAGCATAGGAAAATCACCTACATCTTTTTTGCTGTTGTTTAAGCACATTTATTAAGCATACTAACTTAAATGCACTCAGGTGTTACCAAGATTTGCTTTTCCCTGCTCTTTAATGAGCAAGGTCCTTGGCAGAACTGTTTTTCAGCATAGACAAACCTCAGAAGTGCTATCTGTAACATCTCCATGGTATGTCTAACACCAAATGATCCTGTTCAAACCAATGGACACCTTGGGAAATTAGATGCTATTCCACATGAAGAGGAGCATCAGCTCTCCAGGAGTATTGAAGTATTAAAAGAAAGAACAAATTCAGTCCTCAAACCAAGTGTTTGCAGTACAGAGCTGAGTCTGGAGAGGGAGGGATTCATTCAAGCAGAACATTTAGCTGTACAGGACAAATTAGTGTCGTGACTATTGATTGCACTGTCTCTGACTATAATCTAATCACAATATTATCATTTTGCAGGACTGGAGCTTCCTGTTGTACAAATGAAAATTTTTCCCAAAGAAGTCTGGTGTTTTTAAGAAGAGATCTTTCCAAAAGTGCACAGGTACTGTCAACAAGATACAAGTGTACTGGAGTAATTCTTGCTGAATTTACCAGCTTTAGGTACTGCACTATGAAATTTCTGGATGTTTGTAGTCAATAAGGTTTCTGTGCCACAAGATAAATGTTTCCCCAACAAATGCTGATTTGAATGTTATACATTCCCACTGCTTCAATTTTTGCTCTAGGCTAAGTAGATGATTATTTAGTGTTGCTACAAGCTGTCATATTACTTATGCTGCTCACCAAAGAGGTGGTTGTGTTTCAGGATTAGGCAGGGAGCGTTCCTGTGTGTGCATTTGAGCCCAAAAGGACCATTCCAAAAGGTTGTTGCCTATGTTTGTTGATACCCTCTAAGGCTGATTGTTGTTGCAGATGGCAGCAGAAGATGAATTTCCCTGTGAAGGTGGGTGGGAGTGGCAGTCAGATGGAAATGGGAAAGGGTTATAAGTGTTTTAAATTCTCGTGTGGCAGAAAGTGTGGAAACTGTGGATAGGTTAAAGAATGATGGGTTACCATGCAGGGTTAATTTTTCAGGAATGAAGTGGAGAAATTATAATGAAATTAATTGTAGTAGAATTTATAAACTGGCATAAAATTGAGGTCAGTCATTGTAAAATTATTCCTCTTCCTTTGGCTGGATGCTCTGCACAAGCTGCTATTCCCCCTCCTACAGTGTTAAAATCACTTCTTTTCATTTGTGCATGCTTTCTGGAACTGATGAGATTAAAACAGCATAATACCACTTCAACTCAATAGGGAATGATTGCAACTGAAAAGCATTTATTTATTTGATGTGAATCATTCTGTAGAACATTTCAGTTTCAGTTCCATACTGGAGAGGAGGTTTTTTTGTCTTTTAAATATTTACTTAAATAGGAGAAGAGACATCCTCTGATGTCCCTGTCCCTGGCACCTTTACTTTGCTAATGCAGGAGACACACACCTCTCTTCATAGTGCTGATGCATTGCAAGGGGACATCTATGATAGTTTCAATTATTCTAGTGTTACCACATCAAATCTTTGCAGTTGTATATGAGGATGCTGGTCAGTGTTAAAAAAAAATCAGAATGTAATATAAGTATCATAGGAAAGGTTACAAAGAAAACAAACCAAAGAGTGGGTTTTATTGTAATGCCACTATCTGTTTTCTCTATCTTACTAGTAGTTTTTGAAATGAAACATTAAATAGCCACGGTTTTATCTAAAAATAAAGTAGATGCTTTATGGAGAAAGTTTTGTCCTAATTAAAAGGACAGGTGAATTGTGGGGAGAATGACTTAATATTGTGGTAACCATAATATTTGACTTTTAATTGTATTAAAAAACACTGCCCCTTTAATGACAGCTTTCTTACACTAATGCATAGCTTTTCTTTTTTTTAAACTTAGTTAACAGTTCAGATCAGATCCTTTTATTCTGATTTACATACATGCCAATCATTTCAGGATGGAACTAACAATTATGTCATAGAAAGAGCGAAACAGTTTGTAGAAAAAGAACACCAAAAAATTTTTTTAGGCCAGTTAATATAATTGGAAAGAACAGGCAGGCTTTTGGACTCAAAGTCCTTTTCCTGGGTCTGAAAAGGAGTGGCAGAATCTGAGACAGAGACAAGATTAGGTCCAATTCCTCTTAGTTTAATCTAATTATGTTAGGGCACTCGAGACATAAGGGTGCTTAGCATGCATAGAGCAAAGCTCCCTCCCAGTTACAGCCATGACTCTGCTGGGAAAAGTTGTGTTGCAAGGGGAGCTGTACATCAGTTTCCAGAGTCCTCCTGGGGTCCCCAACTGCTGGCACACACCCAGCCACACTGGCAGCACACACAGGCCCTGCCGTGCAGGGTCTGGGGTGGCTCTGGACAAGCCAGGTTCACATCACCCTGCCAGGTCTGCACACAGAGCTCCCTGCACCTGCAGCCCCCTCAGTGACTGTCACACTGCTGGGGAGCCTGAGTCCCTGCAGCTCAGTGCCTGGGGTTTGGGAGCCCCTCTGGAGCGTCCCCTGAGCTGGTGTGTGGACAAGATCCCAACCAGGCAAATGGGTGGATGGATTACCAATATTCCTTGGAGTCCTTGGCCATCTGGATGTGCTGCTACCACCAGGCTCATTTCTCAGCTTGATGAATGCAATGATTTTGGAAATGGCTGTGGCTGCTCCCAATCATTCTTTTAACAATTTCCATTACCCTGGCCAGTCATTTTCAGGGTCTTGGCCTTTTCCTTCAAAGCTATGTGTCTTTATGTTTCAAGATCTCTGAATAGCAACTTGTACAGGTATGTTCCTTTGTGTCTACTCCTCATCTTGGAGCAAAATGCCTTTTGAATGGGCTTGTGACAAAGTGACTCAGGCAAATGCTGCTCAAAATGACCTTCCCACAGACCCTGAGTAAAAAAGAGACAAGCATCAGCTCTCCATTTTGCTGGACAGGGCATTCCCACTAAGCAAACAGTCAGGTGGAAAGTAATGTGAGTTTCATAATGGTGTCAGTAGCAGACCCCAGCTGTTCCCTCTGATACAGCACACATAGGGACTCCCCAGACAAGGCTGGCTTCAGCTCCATTTTACTCTGCAGTTCTGTGTATCTTCAGGGTTTTTCAGCCCCAACAGGCATCTTCTTGTGTATTTTAAGCTGAAAGAAAAGTCAGCAAACAAAAACTGAGTCTACACAGGCACCCAGAAACAAAGCTGTCATTATAGGATATACAACTGCTTTTTCTGAAGCATTGCTAAGTCTTATTCTCTCAGATCCGTACACACTGTCCAGTTCACATCTCAGACCACTGGGGGAAAAGAAAGTTCCCAAACGTGCTTGAAATACTAAAGCAGTCCCAGGAGGAAAAACCTAAACAAACACTGTCCCCCTCACTGAACACACCCCATCCTCCCCTAACCTAGGCAGCCACTGACACTCTCAGCACTTTCTGCAGCAGCAATCACTGTTCTGCTCTTCACAAGGCAGCCTTACATTGCTTGTACAGCTTTTTGTCACCCCTGTGCATTGTGTGCCTCAGTTACTGAGCCAGCTGTTCTGCTGATTCTTAGAAGGGTTTTCACAGAAAGGAATTCTGTATAAAAATGCTGCTGCTGCCCTGAGACTAGGTGGTGACTAGTGGTGACTGGTCATTAGGTCACCCCCGGTGACTTGGGGTGCCTGGCACCATTGGTTACACAAGGGGCCAAACAGCAGACAGAAATTTTGGCAGAATGGCTTCTGAGTGACCACTTTCCTATTATCAATCTTTACCAGAGTATGTACATATCACTGTAAAGTAGACCAGGCATTTCTAATTACTATTGCTAACTCACAAATGAGTTGCCTAGTTGGCTAGGGTTGGCTAGTCTTAGCCTCTCAACAGAAGTTGTAATAAAAATCAAAAGCTGCACTTGTTGAAAATTATCAGTTATCACCTGAAATAAGGACATTTCAGATGCCATTTCCTTGACTATATGGTTAATATTTTAAAATCTTAGAAAGCATTGCCAGTTCCTCCCCATCGTACAACAGCACCAACTCCACATCTTTGGATTCAGTTCAAATCTTGTTTTCAGTATGACAAGAACTTTTGCCAACACTGTAATTAAGCAACAAGAATAACTCCAGTAATAAGACAGACAAACAAGAATACCTTAGCAAGCAGGTAAAGATCTAAAGCCTTGGGAAGGGCTGGATAAGCTTTCAGCACAAACAGAACCATAGCAAATTAAACAGGTTTGCTTAAATTGTACTTGAGAAGGCCACTCCTAGAAACAGGTCTTGAGCTACAACCTAATTTCTCCTTTCCAGGGGGCCCTTGCAGACAACCTGAATCCTGAATATCTAAAAGTGCCATGTTCTCACTTCAGGCCTCATCAGCCCTTATCAAAAAGGCCATAGAACATCTTGTCTAGCTGGCCTCAAACTTATGGTCTCATCCCAAGGACAGATGGGTTGTGGGGAGGTGACTGGAACAGGTAATGCTCAGGGCTTGCTCGCACTGCAGGATAAGGGTCTGATGCTGGGAGTGAACTTTAGTTTTTCTCCAAGTGTACTGATTAGTTCAGCAGTCCCAGATATGATCCTGAGACCTGATCAGGAATTTAATTCAAAGCAGTAAATTTGTATGAACCATGTACTCAACTCACAGAGCTTCTTTATCCACTGGATCAAGGAAAGCCCCAAAAATTACACATTAAGTATGCACAGTTTCATAGCAAATGCAAATACACACTTTAAATGTCATATGAATGCAGTGGATTGCATTAACAGCATGCTGGTGGCCTACTTAAATACTAGCATTTTCTTCTCTTAAATGCATGTGCAATTTATAATAGCCAGCTAACATCAGGAAGCTTTTCATGCTCCAAGGCTGAAATACTTGTATATTATACTTGTATACTGTACTACCCCCAAAGACTAATAGTAAAACAAGATAGGGGAATTCACTCCCTAGAGAGAAGACTCCTCTAGGCTTTAAGGACACGTAACTTCCAATGAAAGCTTTACAGAAGAGCTGATATGTGCAGTATGACTGAGGCTCAAGACTATCCCAGTGTGTGTCTGTCTGGTGAGGTGCCTGTGGCACTGCTGTAGCATTACAAACATGTACCAGTAAATCCACCCCTGAATGCACTTCATCTCCCTTGGGAATGAAGTTCATCTTTCACAATGCAACATGGTCTTCTAAACAGAAGGAGAAAGAAAAAAAACATTTATCATTCTTGTGCCAGGCAGAGTTCAGCTTGAAAGAAACCGGATGAAATGTGTATCATTCATCTGAGGAACAAATCCACACTACAGATTTGTCTGGGAGACAAGTGAATGTGATCCAAAAAAGCTATCCATTTCAGAATAGGAGGCTTGAATTCAGTCCAACCAGAAAATGCATGCTGAGTAGCATCCATTTAGTCAGAGTAGTAATGGTTTCTTCTAAGAGCACATTGCCTTGATCATTGTGTTAAACACTGTATATATAACCAACAAAAATTCCCATCTTTGCAAATGCAGGCTATCTGCCAGTTACACAAAGGGATTTTTTTTTTCCTAAATAGCTACTGCATAAGGGCTGCTGCCTGCAGAGCAGGTTCTGTGTGCTCAGCCTACTGTGATCATCAGGTCTGAGGGCACAGTAAATGGAATTCACAAGCTTTTCCAAGTCACCTCCTGTGTAAAGCTCTGAACAGACAGTCCCAGAAGTGAAGTAAGGAACAACTTCCCCCTCCGCCCCTTTGGGCAGCTCTCAGACATGCCTTTAGCAATACCTAAAACAAGAACAACACCTACAGCCACTTCAGTGGGGCTGGCAGAAACAGAACGGAAATGAGAAACTGATTAGGTGGAGAGCCAGCTTCACATGCAACAAACTTCCAACTTTTGTTCCTAACGACTTTTTAAAAACTGCTTCAGTTTTGCTAGTATTCCCTTTGAAAAAAAAAAAAAATCTTGGCCCATGAGCTCTCAGTGCCTACACAGATGAAAGCTGTGAGAGGCCTTAAATGACTTCAGCAGGAAACTACTGGGAAGGGGAGGGGTCTGTTTTCTGACAGTCCCATTACACATTTCTAGGAAAAATCTTTTCAAGTTCTGTGGACGAAAACGAAACAGAATTACAGCACTGCCTCTCTTTTGGAGACAATCAAAACAACACTTTTTTCTGCTCTCATGCTGGAGTGCTGCAAAGTAATTTCATTCTTTTTTTATCTCTCCTTCTCTTTTTCTCAGGATCTTGTGGTCAGGAATAGCACTTCAGAGTGAAGAAATTGTTAGAACCAACAGCAATCTAATCTGCTCAAAAAGGACCCACGTTTGTTTCAGGTAAACTTGAGAAATACTTTGTTCTACAGTTGCTTTCATAAATCCTTCTGTCATTTCCCAAACTGTTCAGTGAGCTCAGGAGTTTTCTGTTTAGTAGCAGTGACAAAGCACTGCAGGAAAGCTGAGCAATAACAGACGTCAGCCAACGCCACCCCCAGATCACCGGGGTGGAAGGTCATCCTCAAACAGTATTTCCATTTTCCCCTCTTGGTAAATTGCTCTGGGAAAAAAAATCCTCTTTTTTTAGTGTAATGTAGTTAAAAATTAGAAAGTCACCACCACTTACACAAAGCTGGAATTCCTGGCCGTGTTGGGAATTTTAACTGATGTCTCCACCCAAGCAGCGTGTGGAACCAATGTAATGGCTAACACAATTCAGAGCTTAAAATGGAGTGATGGTGCAGCTCCAGCTGTTTTTAGAAGTCAGTACAAGAGATTTTAGGAAGCATTAGAGAAGAAATAGAAACAGAGGTGATTTATGGCTTCTAGTGTGATGATGTGCACTAAGGAATATGTGAGTGACAGTGTAAAAAGCAAGGGAGAAAAGCATCACTGGACAGTATCACACAGTGCCATGCTCAGGACCAAGACAGCCACAAAAAAGTGATGACTGCTGGGACATATCTGATGGGAAGCAGGTGCATTGTTTTTTATCTATGCTTCTAGAAAAGGCACAGTCCCCAAAGGTGAAGATACATGACAGGCTGGGATAGACAATAGAGCTTTTGTTCTGATGAAGAAGAAAGGTTCACTGTGAGCAGACTTGGCCCAACTGCCCTTAGCAGTTCCTGTGACTGGATTTGCTCTACAAATCCCTCAGTTATCACAAGCTACAGCTCCCTATTTATCAGCTCATCCAAGCCAACTCTGCAAGGGCTTTTTTTATGCCCTGAGAACTGAGCTGTACTGTTTGACCAAACAAGTTTCCACCTTCTTTCCCAGTCCTAACATGCAGACACTCAAAATCACTGGCAGGGCACAATGATGACAAGCATTTACCTTATTACCAAACATATATCCATATAGGCCCCAGCTTATATAGTTCCTCAACTAGCTGCTAGTTCTGATGCAGATTTTTAGCAATGTAATAACTACTTGGTATTTAATGAGCATTTAGTAGTAATTTGGTAGATCTACTGTCTATCTGGAGATGTTAGACACAAAGGATTTATCCAGTGAAGAGAATCACGGTATAAACTCTGTCCTCACTGAAAACAGAAGCTGATTTGCTGCCAACATCAATGCTTCATATTTGCACAGGGTACTGTGCTGTGTATTTACAAAAATAATTAAATAAATAGATAAGCAATGGAACTATTTGACAAGAACTACAGAGGGGTGAGACATTTAATAAAACACTTCTAGGGCTTTCATCTCAAAAAGCTAATTTAAAACGTTGCTTATAAATAATAAAAAAATCAGTGTTTCTTTGAAAAATCAAAATACCCAAACCTCATGTAATGCAGTTCTTCACTAAGAGTACAAAAACCTCTTCTCAGAACATGTTAAACCTGTACATCCCAGTTCCATATTGGCAGCTAGGACTCACTCTGCAAACTAGACCTAACTAGGAACATTTTGCTAAGCACATTCTAAAGGGCTATAATTCCCCCTCTAAAAATGGTTTGAGAATTCTGTACTTTCTGGAGTGGTGAAATTAAACAGTTTGAAAATAAAATGCTTCAGGCTTACAGAAGTCCTCAAACACTACTACAGATACAGCAGCAATTAAAATGACTAGGTTGAAATTATCATCCATCTGACTTCAGCACAGTGCTAGCTTCTTCCCTTAGAAACAAATTTAACATAATTTCACTCTGTCACTAACCAGGATTCTTTGGTTCTGATATAGTCACTACCACTGAAGCACATTAACAAGCTGAGCACTTTTCTAAAATAAAACTGTAGGATGTCAATGCAAATCAACAGTAAAAATCTATTTTAGAAGGATGTAAGAAGTAGAATAACTTAGTTACAGAGCATCTGAATGAGTAAAAGAAATTTTGTTTTGCAGCCCATTTCTGTAAACTAAAGCAGTTTGCTTTTTCCCCATTGATAGAAAAAACCTGCTATTTTTTGGCATAAACCCCCCAACATTTAACCTGTTATTTTTGATAAGTAGATTTTGAAAAGAGCAAAATATGAAGGAAGGCTCTCATTAATCATGTAGGATATAAATTTTTTGGCAGCTGAAATTCTTTATATTTTGGAATGAATAGTCCTGAGGTAGAAGGGCTAGTTCAGAGTTATTGAAAGAGAAATGTCCATCTTACCATCTTACAGCATTTTTCCTACAGCTGTACTGTGACCATTCTTTTTTCTCCATTCTCTTGACAGGAGTGATTTTCCTTGGACATCAGTGATTAATGGAAACTCCAGATCACTCCAGTAAAATGCAGTCTCACAAGGAAGAACCTGCAACCTCTCAGAGATCACAGTCTTAAAAAGGATCCAAACCCAGTGAGCAACTGCATCTTCCATAAGTGAAACCTGTCCATCTTCTAAAATCATCTCATGGGGAGGAGATGTCCACAGTAACAGCAACCAGCTATAACAGCAACCCAGGAGAAGCTATGGCTAAGGTAATACACCTTTGGGAAAAGCTTTTAAAAAGTACTTTGACTCCTTTTTAATAATGTTTCTATCAGATAGATTTACTAGATTTTATAAGTCTGTTTTACTCAAGCTTCTTCCTGATCACCACTGTACATTTGCAAAGTATATTTATCATCCAGGGAAAGTCTTCTCCACACCACCATTATTTTCAAAGGAAAAGGGGAAAATACAGCAAAGGCTTCAATGATGTGAGTGAATTATTTCATTCACAAGTGCAGCATGTGCTCTCTCTTCTGTAATGACAGAGTACAGAAAACAAGAGGTAATTAATGCAATTCCTTTGCCAAATGAGTGGGATCCTATAAAGAATTGGCACATAATTCTGATTTGAGCTTCCTTGTTTTAAACAAAACCAAACCTAATACAGAACAATATAATGTACTAACATGGTCCTTTGCCATATTTTTCTTTTTCCCCCAATACAAGTGTCTGCAAAGTGCTGGGCCTGTAATCAAAGGACACTCAGTGCCCAAACCAGCACTGTTGATGCAGCCAGACATTTCTGTGTGCTACAGAACAGCCATGAAAGTGAACCAAACAAGAACATTTGGTCTTTTGTTGTCTTACATACCAAGAGAGAAAAGCATGGCTCTGCCTCTGTTCTACCCTATGAACAGATGTGGGTTTAATCACATACAAAAGAAAATGCTCACGAGTTTCAGACTATGACTTTGATATTTAGGAGTAAAATTACTTTCTCAAAGAAAGTAATTTTCATCTAATTATCTTGAAACTGTCCATAAAAGGAAGATAGGTAAGGAATTGGATAAATACACCAAATAGGGTTTCCTTTGGAGTTATTTTCTGCCACTGGAGAGAAACCTAAGGAAATTTTCATAAACAAAACACTCATGGCAAGATAAGAAAAGAAGCCTCAGGGTCCAATATCAGGAAGTTATAGGAGATTCTTCAATAAATAGATATTACAGAGCAGTGTAAATTCAGATGCCTCCTCTGTCTTGCTGAACTCAATGCTGCAAATCAACTCAATACACAAGGTTAGCAAACAGCAGGATTAGGTAAAATAGAAACAGAAAATGCCATACAAAAGCCCAAAAGGACACCTTAAGGGCTATAACTTTAAGCTGGCCACCAACCTACTATCCAGCTCCCCTGCCTCCCCCCCAGCTCAAATCACCTCATAAATACCTAAAGCAGATTACCCTTCTTGCTGGGGAGCACTAGAGCTCTGCCAAGATGTGTGAAATGCAGATCCAGGGAACACAGATCTGGGGCAACTCTTTAAGACACATTTTGGAAGGATGTCCATGGCACGGAGGTGGTTGGCATTCACATCCAGAGAGAACAGGGATGTTTCTAATGCCACCAGGACCTACCTCATGCACGTGGCCTCTGCAGGGATAATGTGCACAAAGGGATCTCTCTCCCACGTCTGGGTGCTGCACCAGGAGCAGAGGGTGGAGGGACAGAGATGAAATCTGTGGTTCTGATGTGAAAGCAAGATGCACAATGCTGGCATCTGGCAGCCATAAAACACACATGAGGCAGAGCTGGGCCTTGGGCTGCTGCCAGCCAGGGTGCCTAAAGGGTAACAAGAGCTTGTAACCCATGCAGGAGGGTCAGGATGGCAGAACACAATCATGGCCCATGCTGGTACTGCAACTGCACATTCCCAGCCTCCCAGAGTTTCACTAAGAGTCTACCCAACATCCTAAATTAGTTTTAAGCCCACAGGCATTCAAAGTTCATCACAAATTACGAGGCCCACAAAACAACCAGACATACACCTCCCAATGAAAATCAGTGGGAGTTAAGCCCCTAAATACTCAAATAGTTCTGACCAAGTATTTTCCTTTTTTCCCCCCCCTTAAAAACCCCAAGTTGTGTTGTCCCTTTGAGCCTCTCTTGCTCATAGCTTTTTTCAGTGCTATATTTCACTGTAATTTCCTGGGAGCATCCCAACCTGCCATGTCCAGGCAGCAGCACCTATCTGGAGTTTCAGAGATAGTGCTGGTGTCTCTGGAGCATGTAGCACTCACTTCAACAACTGCTCTTCATCCCACTCACGTGTTACCAGCTCCATTTACAGGCACAAACTCCTCTGATGTCACAAGACAAGACAAGATTACAGATCCTGAATGAATCCACGTCTAAATTCAGTATTAAGGAAATTTCATGCAGGCAGTTTCACTTACAGACTTTCTTGCAATGCCTAGGACCTATCTGAGTTTCTAAAAAGTGAGTTTTTAATTATGAGCAGAGAAACAATAGCTCACTTCAGCATGAAAAAGAATACACCCATTATTTTTCCATGCTCTGTAATTTAAAAATAGGTCAACTCATTAGCTTTAAAGCTTTCAAAAATACTAAAACTGAAACACAGAGCTCCATTTCTTTTTGTTTTTTAAGCCAGACACAGAGATTGAAGAGTTTTAGACCAATGACTACTTTAGGATGATGAAAGAGGATAAAGTTTTTGAACTATGAATCTAATATAGCCAGAACAGATTGATTTCATAGTAAATTTTTAAACAGAAAGTAAATTTTTAAACATTGACTAAATTTGAAGCATTTAAATAAGACCAGAGCATTAACTGCACACCAATCCATAAGTGCTGCAGGGCCTATAATTTGTCACTCTGCACATACAGATCAAGATGACTTTTCTCACATTTTTCCATTGTGTGCATGGTCAGAATGCAAACAGGGGCCAAAGTGCACCTGAACAGCCAATTGAGAGACTTCCTATATGCAATGTGAACCAGACAGAATCAATACACACTGAAAAAATTGACTAGGAAAAGGCAATTTCTTACTCTGTGCTGAAAACCGTAACCCTCAGGGCCAGAATCGCTCTCTTGACATTTTGTAAATTGACAACAACAGAATTATGGTTAGTGGGACATTGAGTCCCAGTGCTTCCCAAGCACCTTCTGCATGACCTGGGGGACACCTGGTGTGCATTCAGGATGAAACACAAGTTCATCGGTGCCCAACAGGCTTCAGGGCTGTGTTCTCTATCCCCAGACCAAAGTTCAGCTTCCTGCTGCCCAAACAAAACTGCAGAAAAACTGCTGGTTTAAGATCTTGATAGGTAAGTCAGACCAAAACCCAACTACTCTGAGCCATCTCGTACTTCCAGTCACTTCAGCTGAAAATAATTTGATTTTAAAATTGAATTTGAGCAAGTTGTTAGTAATCACTTTTCAAGTATTTATTTTATTGAGGGAGGGAGGAGAGGAAAAATCAAGCTATTTAGCTTTCCAAGTATTTAACATAAAACGCAGAAGAGCTCCATCTGGCAACCAGCAGGATTTCTAAATAATCTAAATAGTATCTACATAAGAACCAGGCTGTCTATGGAGTGAGACAACTTCAACTTTTACAGCCACAAGAAGTCTTTATTAACATAAAAGGAAATTATAAAGAATTACGTTAGAACAGGAACAAGAGCCTGGCAAGCTGACAAAAGACCCCAGGAATCTCTGCATTAATCTTGAAATGCTGCTTTTGACTTGTTGGAATATAGCATCATACTCTGCATGGTTTTAAAAAAACAAAATAAAAAACCCTCTTAGGTTCAAAGGACTCAAGCGCAATAAAACCAGCTCCAGGAAAATATTCAGATTAATGAAAATCAATATGTAATTCCTTACTTTGCTACACAAAAAACAACCCTTAATATTTGAACATACTTTGGAAAACATCAGTATTTAATTAAAGTCATGGAAAAAGCCCTTCATGTCCATAGATGTCTGTCTTCATTAAGAAGATGGTTCTGAGTAATGCTGCTAATTATGTAAATTAAATACACTTTTTGGAACTAGTTTTACATATAGAAAATATGGTAATTATAATTTCCAAGTAAGTAAACACCTCAGAGCATACAGTATTCAATTTTCTGAGTTACTCATGTGTAAGATCTGGCCTTGCACTTCATACCTAGCCCATCCACTTTTTGGATCATTTGTGAATGATCCAAACCTGGTGGTTGTTTGGTGTCATATGGGAAATATTTAACTGGTCCTCAATGCCCCTGTCAAGTTGCCATTGGGATTTTCTGTCAGTTCTTGGCAAAAAATCAAACAGTGAAACAGTGGGCCCAAAAAAACATGTTATGGTGATCCTGTGTGGATAGGGCAGCCTTGAAGCTCTGCGTTTTCCGCTATCCCTGGGCTACAGGAAGAGAATTTCTATCTTTATCACTGCCCATCTGGCACCTTTCACAGGCAGCAAGAACAAAGAAGTAAAACGTACTGGCCCCTACCATCTGCTTCTGCTTGTGAAGCCTGGAGAGAGCCCGATAGGGAAGAAAGCAAAGAAAGATAAAACCCAACCCCTTCGTTTCCCACCAAACTGTTCTGGCAGGTACACGTTGTGCCTGGATTGTACATCTCTCAGGGCCACCCCAGAGACCTCTGGTTCCCCACAGCAGCCCAGCTGCTGAGCACAGAGCATCCCAAACCCTCCCAGCCTCCTGCCAGCCCCGAGAGAAAGGCTCTGCTGTTGCTTTATTGGATCAGCCGCTGCTTTATCTAGCATAGGAAAATTCCTGTGGGTTTAATAAGAGGTATTGCCCTACAGATTTTCTCTGGTCCCACCTCCTTTCCCATCAGCCACATCCCCTGTTACTGCAAGGCTGCATACACCATGTGTTGGCTGGACCCCTTCTGTCTCTGACAGAAGTTTGGCCAAAAAGAGCAGATTTTCTGCTACTTTGATCATTTCCTGTGGTAAAAAGTGAAGGGAATTATCTGACCCAGGGTCTTTTTTTTTTTTTTTTCTTTCTTAGTTTTGAAAAATAACATGGCTTTACATTTGCAAGTTCCCTTAAATAGTGTACTTGCTTTCCAGCAGCATTCTGCTGCTGGTTTACTGGTTGCCTTACAGAACTTACTTTTTTTAGAATCAGAAAACACATTGCTCTGATCTCGAACTCAGCTGCTGTATTATTACATCAATAATGACCTTCCCCATGCTGAAGGAGCAACCACAAGATGGTATCAAATTTACAGACAATACAAAGGTGGCAGCTTCTTCCCAGTTAAAAAATTATTACATTTAAAAAACAAGCTTACTTCTCTTGTGGTGGGGATAGCGTTGTTTTTGGCTACAGATGTGCATTGCATAATGTCTTTAGAAATAAGTTAACCATTTTATTAAATGCACTATTAAGAATGCATTTAGCTATGACATATGTGATATAAGCACCCTAAAACTTTTTTTTGTTTTCCTTCAAGGCTCCACATCAGAAAACATCTCCTGCTTGTGTAAGCCCATGATCCAACAGTCACAGTACCTGCTGATTTAAATGGTGAGGAAGATTTGGGAACAGGAGCCTAAGTATGGTGCCAAGTGATAATCACTGACCTCGATGGGTCCTGCAAGTGCACCCTGAAAACTCATCCATTTTGTATTTCTTCTGGCCCAGAGAGTAAAAAGTAAGCATGAATCTACCTACTGAACTAATGTCTTGTCAGAACAAATATTCTATAGGAATAAATGCCAAACAAATTATCACCATATACATTGTCTTTATAGAATGTGGCACTACAGCCATATACATTTAAAATAGATTCATATATTCACACTTAGTAGTGGGACCCCACTTGTTTCAGCTCAGAAAAATGCCACAATGTGCAAGTTGTGCTTGTTGGCATCAAAACCCTGGGTTTTTTTCAACTCTGCTGTGCTAATTACATGAGTAGCCAGATTTTGACAGATACAGTGTTAAGCTGAGACCAGGGTGCAGCGTGTGCCTCCATTTGTGTGAGCTGTACTCTCAAAAGAAATGATTGAATATTTTGACCTGTTAAAATTACCACTGTTTTAAAACGTTACAGGAAGTTACTTTGGTGAATTTACTATTTGTGTATATTTATTTTTTTTATCAGCCTGCTAAAAAATCATGGCCTGGCTACATTTCCCACTTTATTTATAAAACTGAATCTTTCCTGAATTCACACAGTTCAAAAGGAAAGGGACATCTAAGGCAGTCTGGTTTCTTTCAGTATTAAAAAAAAAGAAGATACGTACTTATTTATATATGTATGCATGTACCTCACTTAAAAATATAATAAGAAGGGGGAGGAAGAATCTACAGTAACCTTGTTAAAACAAAAATTGAACTAAACCACTTCAAACAAGATCTTACCACAACAAAAATCAGCGTTATCATCGTTAATAACACAGTGCCTTTCATATGCAGAGGTAATAAGGAGGCTGTACTGTGATCCATATAATCTCAATAATGTATAAATGAATCAAAAAGGATCTAATTAGTTCAGCAGCACCAAAAACTAATAAGTAGGAACATCAAAAGAGCCAGCGGGACATTAAATTTTTTTTTCAGAATTGTCTGTTTTGTGTCTGGCAGGAGGAGGCCCCACCATGGAGGTGACAGCACCTGGAGCTCAAGGATGCTGCTGTGGTGAGCCCTGCAGCTCCCAGGCCATCCCTGCACGTCCCGCACGGATCCTGCCCCACCGGGATCCGCACAGGAAGGGTGGGGCGGGCTCCTCACCTCCTGTCTGCCGATAGCACATCCTGAACCAACGCTGCCCCTTTTCCTCCTTCCACACAGCCCCGGCGGAAAGGAAAAGGAGAACAGCCACTGGGGAGGCGCCTCGGCTCCCACGGACACACGCGAGCGAGGGAGACCAAGGAGAGATGGGCAGAGACTGCACCCAGCGTGGAGCCATGGAACCTCCCTGAGCAGGGACTGCACCCAGCACAGAGAGACTGCACCCAGCGTGGAGCCATGGAACCTCCCTGAGCAGGGACTGCACCCAGCACAGAGAGACTGCACCCAGCACAGAGCCATGGAACCTCCTTGAGCAGAGACTGCACCCAGCACAGAGAGACTGCACCCAGCATGGAGCCATGGAACCTCCCTGAGCAGGGACTGCACCCAGCATGGAGAGACTGCACCAAGCATGGAGCCATGGAACTTCCCTGAGCAGAGACTGCACCCAGCATGGAGCCATGGAACCTCCCTGAGCAGAGACTGCACCCAGCATGGAGCCAAGGAGAGCTGAGCAGAGACTGCACCCAGCACAGAGCCATGTGCACCCAGCATGGAGCCATGGAACCTCCCTGAGCAGGGACTGCACCCAGCATGGAGAGACTGCACCCAGCATGGAGCCATGGAACCTCCCTGAGCAGGGACTGCACCTAGCATGGAGAGACTGCACCCAGCATGGAGCCATGGAACCTCCCTGACCAGGGACTGCACCCAGCATGGAGAGACTGCACCCAGCATGGAGCCATGGAACCTCCCTGAGCAGGGACTGCACCCAGCATGGAGAGACTGCACCCAGCATGGAGCCATGGAACCTCCCTGACCAGGGACTGCACCCAGCATGGAGCCATGGAACCTCTCTGAGCAGGGACTGCACCCAGCACAGCCATGTGCACCCAGCATGGAGCCATGGAACCTCCCTGAGCAGAGACTGCACCTAGCATGGAGAGATTGCACCAAGCATGGAGCCATGGAACCTCCCTGAGCAGGGACTGCACCAAGCATGGAGCCATGGAACCTCCTTGAGCAGGGACTGCACCCAGCACAGAGCCAAGGAGAGCTGAGCAGAGACTGCACCCAGCACAGAGCCATGTGCACCCAGCATGGAGCCATGGGACCTCCCTGGAGATGGCCTTGGCCTCCTGCGAGTCCATCCTGACTCCTGCCCCACTGATGGGAAAAGGTTTGTGTGTGCACACCTGAGAGCCTCTCGGCAAATACCTGTGGAGACATCCCAGTCAAAGGTAGAACACTGTGTCCATAGATGTACTTATTAAAATAAATAATTAGAATAATAAGTATTGGAAAAAAGGCAAATAAGAATAATAAATACTTAGAACCTGTGTTCTGTGTGGTGGAGTATGGAAGTGGGAGGACTTCTATACTTCACCACATAGCTGTGGGCAGCCATGCCTCTGCAGCACTCACTGCATGGCAAAAACATCACACCCTGCAGGAGTGCAGCTTGGGCTGATTATGGCAAAGAATTGTTCACACAATTCACTGAAGTCAGAAAAGTTCCATTCAAATATAAACAAAACCTAACACAGAGGTCCACTGTACTTAAGGAATTATTTCCCTCTAACCCTGAAGATATGGATGTAGCTTTTATCTCCTCCAACAGATGTGTCTGCCCTCTACCCAGTAATGGTCCACTCAAGTAAAAGCATCATATGAAGAGAAACAATAATGCTATAAAACAAAGACCTTTCACTACTCCAGGTCCATTCCACACCCAAAGGTTTCCTTCATCAAAGGAATAAACAGGACAGTATTTGTTGAGGTTTAAGCCACAGTAACATTTTAAGGTGCCAATAGCTTTCAACATGGTTCGATCTGCAGACCTATTTAAAAACCCAATTATGCAATGGAGCAGGACAGAGAAACAAAACCTCCTTTCCAGAAGATTTGCTCTTCTATTTAACAGAACATATAGAAGGCAACAGATCTCACAGGGCCAGGCTGACAACATCCATCATTACAGCTCTGGGAACTACTGCAGCATGCACAAAGCTCCACTCACACCTCCCAAGGAATTCAACTGGAAGTCACTGCACCTCAAAAGCCAGCCATGGTCTCCTGTAATCTACAACACCAAACTCAAACTGCTGTGACAGAAATCTCTACTGAGGAGCTCCAACACAAACCTCTGAGAAGTTAAAGTACCCACTCCAGCAAACCTTCACAGTCCCAAGAAGACACATGGCACACGCCAGGCTAACCAGCAAAGTTTTCTAAGAAATCATACTGAAACTCATAGATTTAACACACAGATGGCCCACAACACCTGCAAGAGTTAAAATACAAAACCTTCTCAAGAGGTAACACCAAATGCTGCTAAAGACAAACAAAGCCAGGCTGTGCCCTGCTGCAGCAATCACCAGTGCTCTGCACAGCAATCCCAGTGTGTGCAGCACTGCCCAGCTGCCCACAGTACAACTGGAGCAGCTCTGTGTGCTAGGGCTAGTACTGGGAGAGGAACAGTATTTATGAAAATAAAAGAACTGAATTGAAGCCTCTATGCTGCTGTCTAGAACTTACAGTTACGTTTGTACCACCCATTCCCTAGGGGAAATGACATACAATACAAACAGGCCTAGTTGTTCAATTATTCAAGTATTAAAAGATTCACAGAAAAGCATCTGAGAAACATAACATTTTAATAGATGAAATAAATACTCCAGTACATGCAAGATAAAAACTGACATTGGAAAAAAAAAAATTAAAAATCACTTTTGTTATAGTGTAATTTTGTTTGTTTGTTTAAACACTCACAGTAGCTTTTCCCCCAGTTTGGAAATCAACACATGGAAAACATAATCACAACCTCCAGTCCTTCCACTCCTACACACCAAATGCACTTCTAACCTAACACTTGATGCAAAATAAAAAAAAGTCATACAAAACAAAAACAAACAAAATAGTAGCTACATCCATCATCTATGTGTTGTTGGGTTTTTTCATTTTTTTAAATGAGTTAGAACTGAGGTAACCTTTTTCCTGCACAACCGAACAGCAAAATTTAGAAGGGAAATTTCGGAAGACAAGACAAGACAAACTTTAAAAACCGCACCCAGCGCGATTAAAGCTCTTTTTTTTCTCCTTTTTCTAAGATACCCCCACCTCCCCAAATATAAAAAACTTTGAAACAGTTTTACCACTTGTGTGAAGACCTTGTTGAATAAAGGAAAATTTATCGGCAGATACTTGCTTAACTTTAAAGTAAAATAAAAAGAAGCCAAAACTGGCTACCTTTATTAGTACATATAGTTTGAATACGTTCTGCTTCTTCACCACATGAAATCAAAGGATTGGGCTCATCCAAGCAAATTCTTTGGTATACAAAAAAAGGGGTGAGGAGGTGGGATATTATTTTCCTTTAGCAATGACTGGGATCTAAACAGAAGATGTGGGGGTTAATTCACAGAATTGGAGTTCACTGGCGGTAAAGTCCTGGGTGAAGATCTTTCTCTTAGTGCCTGAGATAGCAGGTTGCAGCCATCCGAGACGGCGCAAGCTGAGTTCCTCAACCGTTCCCTGTAATCGCTCATTTTGGTGCTACTTTCGGGGTGTTGGGCGATATCCCTGAGGCATTGGGTCAGGAGCACACAAGCAGATACCACGCTCATGGCTCCTCCTAGGATGGCAGTTTGCACAGCTTTGCCCTCTGGATTAATGGTGGCAGCTTTACCCAAAAACTGGGGCTCAGTGGCAAAGCCCACCAGAGCATAGACGGACTGCACCAAAGGTCCACTGAACAAGACGCACCGGTTCCTGGTCAGCTCGCTGGGCGAGGTCTTGACCTCCTTGACACACGCCAAGAGGGCAGAGGCGCTGGTGCTCATGCATTTGACACTGAGTTTGAACTGCTCCTTAGCAAATTTATCCTTGGATTTCTCACTGGCCAGCACGCAGGCGTCTGTCAGGAATTTCAAGTTCTTGGACATGTTCTGAGAAACCTCCAGCAGGAGCTGAGGGCTCATATCTGCCAAAGGGGTGGTCTTCAAGACCCCGCAGCCGTGCTCCACCTCATGCCTACATCGGGTCACCTTGTAGCGATCCACCAAGCCAGGCATGGCAGGCTGGGCACCCGGAGTCTCCACTGCAGCCAGGTAGGCAGCGTGGGCAGAGCACTCGGTCAGGGAGACCACCAGCTCCCCCATCTCCATCAGGCTTTCTCCCACCTCCCCGAAGCGTCCCATGTTGAGCTGGCTCTGGACGTCATGGGTCAAGATGGAGAGTCCTTTGGTCCTGGCAATGATCGTGTCCCTGCACTTCTCAAAGGACTCACCGAAGACAGACAGGCTCTCGGTGTTCACCGGCCTGGTCTCGCTCGACAGCAGAAGCAGATCGGCCACCAGTTGCATCTTGATCTTGCAGTGGTCGCAGATAGAGATGAGCTTCTTCCTCTGCAGGGAGCTGCTGCTGGGGATGCCGCCGCCGGACACCTCGCTGCTGGACTTGCCGGAGCCACCGCTAGCCATAGCGCCGGGGGGGCACTCGCATGCCGCTCGCTACCCCGCTGCTGCCGCCTCCGCCGCCGCCCGAGCAGTCCCGACTGAGCCCGGCAGGATCGCTCTGCCTTTTCCGCAACATCATTCCATTAATCGCCGGGAGGCAAGAAAAGGCTCTGGGCGCCGGGGCTGCCGCCGCTCGGGGAGCGAGCTCGGCCGGGTCGCCCGCCCCGCTCCGGCGCCAGCCTCCGCTCCTATGGCGCTCCCGCGGCGGGGCGGCGCTCGCCGGGCGCCCCCGGGCCCCGGTCTGGCATCCTTTAGCTACAAATACGTAATTTTTTTTCTCCTTTCCTCCTCGCACTCTGGCTCGCCTTCCTTCCACCGTCTCGTCCGGCTCCCCGGCTGCGGGATCCTGCGCGAAGTTCCCTTTAGCGGACGCGGTACCTCAGGGACGCTCCGCCGCCGCGCGGAGTTGGGGCAGGGGCGCAGCCCTCCAAGTTGCTACCGCGCCCCCGGCGCCTCCGCTCGGGGAGCGCCCGCCGGGCGCAGCTCGCAGGGGCCGGAGGGGCGGCGGCTGCGCACCATGTGCCGCCCCCGGCGCCCGCCGCGGCCCCGGCTCGCAGGAAGCGCCGCGGAGGGTGTGGCCCGCCCGCCCCGCACGGCCCCGCCGCGCACCCGCGGGGAGCCGGCCCGGGAGGGGAGAGGGGCACGGCGGGGAGCCGGGACGCGGGGGAGCGCGGGGGAAGGAAAAAAAAAAATAAAGAAGAAAGAGAGGAGAGGGTAAAAAAAAAAAAGCTCCACCGGATCCGGGTGCTGGGGCGGGCGGGCGGATCCGTTCCCCTTCCTTTGCCGCTGCCTCACTCCTTCCTGCCGCGATCATTCACGCGGGCGCTGCGCGCTCGCTCCCCGCCGCCGCCGTCCATCCCCTGCGCCCCGGGCCCTCCTCGCCGGCTCCCGCGGTGGCGCCGCCGCACCAACTTAGGCTCTTCCCGCAAACAAGGGTGGTGGCCGCGGGCTGCAGCCGCGGATGCTGCGACCCGCCCGGCCTTGCGCTCCTCCTGCCATCTTCCCTGGCT
The DNA here is from genome assembly GCF_028018845.1 of Melospiza georgiana. NCBI lineage: Eukaryota > Metazoa > Chordata > Aves > Passeriformes > Passerellidae > Melospiza > Melospiza georgiana. Next base: position 12,223,204 of record NC_080442.1, read on the forward strand.
GAGCGGCCAACTCCCAGGGAGAAAAAAAAAAAAAAAAAGAAAAAGAAAAAAAAAAAAAAGAGGGGTAGGAAATCTTCGTTTAAATTCCCTTTCTCAGGCTTTCAGACAAACTACTGGGAAGCGGCGGCTGCGACGGCGCTGCCAGCCAGACGCTGCACGGCTCCGGGGGAGCTCCCCCGCCCCGCTGCCTTTGCTGTAACCTCACTTGAGCCTATCGAAATCTTTTGTGCGGTGTCACCGCCCTTCGTTTAAATCCTGCCCTCCCCCCGCCGCCGCTCCGCGCCCGCCGCCGCTCGCTCCTCCCAGGCGGAGGGGGCAGCAGCGCCGGCACCGCCCGCCCGTCCCCGCCGCTGCCCCGTCCCCGTCCCCGCCGCGCGGGGCTCCGGAGGGGCTCCGGCAGTACACACACAGCGGCGGTGCCCGAGGGAGAGGCCGCTGGGAGGAAGGCGAGAGGCAGCCGGACAGCGCGGCCCGGGGCGCACGGAGCGGTCGGATACCGGAGAGCGAGGAGCCGGCCCGGCCCGGCCCGGGTGCCGCTCCCTGCCCCGGGCCGCCCGCCAGGTGAGTGCGGCGTTCGGCTCGGAGCTCCCGGCCCGCGGGCGGCTGTCCCGGGCCGGGGGGCAGAACCCGTTCCTGTCTGAGCCAGAGCCCCGGGCAGCGCGGCTCGGAGCGCGGGCCCGCATCGCTCATCCCCCGGGCTCCGGTACCCGGCCCGCCCTGGCCGTGCTGGAACGCGGGATGGGGAACTGCCGCGGCTTTCTTTACACTCAAATACTGCTCTCAGCACAGGCCTTGACCCAGATTTTAAACCAATGAAGACGAATTTGGTCTGTTGCTCTCCCGTTTCTGTCGCTGTTTTTGAACACTGGTTACTGTTTATTAGACTTCAGCAGGGAAAATGTAAACCTACTGACACTGCTGTGCCCTGAAAGCTCTACCAAGACTTCCTCTGATCTGTTTCCATTCTGCAGCACACCGAGAACTTTTTGAGATGATTCTTGTCAAAAGCAAGATGTTAGGCTTAGTAAACCTGAGGCACACATCACATTCTGTCCTGTTGCACAGTATCTGCATTAATATCATTCTGATTAATCAAAACCCATGTTGAAGTCACATCCTACATTTGTTATGTATTTTGCTGTAGCTTAAGCTGCAGCTAAATAATAACATTATTTTGCACCTTTAAATCAGAATTCTCTTTTTAAGTCAGCTACCTAATTCTAGGCATTTACAATTCATTTAGCATTGGTTACAGATGTTACAGAGCTCCAGAAGTACATCTGTCCCAATTTACAGTTAACATCCTACATTCCTACTGCTGCAGGGGTATAAGTGACCTTGAAATAAATGGAAATTGAACCAGGTTCCTCACTTGCAGTTGCAGGTCAGATCCAACAATATCCTGGCACAAACAGAGCCCACCAAATGGATTCCATACATTTAAAGAGCTTCAGACAAGTTTATTTGCACATAATCTTAGCCATTAGCTAGAAGAACCTTTGGCCTTCTCCTTGTAGAGCAGGATGAACAGAGATGTGAAAGTGGGGGATTAACAGGGTGTACATATTTGGGGGGCAAGGGAAGCCCTTGCCATAAAGCCAGGCTTGAGGAAAGGGGTAAGTTCTGGTCTATGGGTGTGTCAAAAATAGGGCAGTTCTCCACCCATCCCTCCTCACAAAAACAGTGTGAGGGAAATTCTGTTTACTTGAGTCAGATTATAGCAGTTTCAAGGAAGGTCATGATTTGGGCCTAAACAATTTTGGCTTACTGCCAGCGACTTGTTTTGAAAAGTATAAATAGGAATGATTTCAGAGTACTCTGAAAAATAAAAATCAATGGGCAGAAGAAGCCAGCTGAACTGTATTTCAAAGTATTTCCAGATACATCCTTAAATGAGGTTAGATAGTATGCAGCACAAGGAATGTCTCTCATAAATATTAACCTAGTTTATCTTTAATGAGGATTGACTACATTTAATTAGGGTTTGAAAGATTTCATTTTAGAAAACATAGGTCTCATCCCTGGCTAGAAGAAGTGTTACATGACCTAATAATCTTTTCCATTTTTAGATGCTGCTGCCTGCCATGATGCTCTGTGTGATTTGTGCCATTCCCCAAGGACAAAGGGGAGAGATCCTTGGTTTGGACAGGTCCTGCAGTGCCTCCTGCACCAGTCTCCCTCCACAGAAACCCAGCTGGGCCTTAACCAAGGCAGACCAAAGCTCTTAGGAACTGCTGCAGTATAAAGCAAATTTTTTCTAGCTCTGATAACCCATCCACCAGGCTGATCCAGTCTTTATCTGCCTTGTTATTAGCCAGGGGGAAGACTGGTAATTTTTGTCCTGTAGTAGGTGTTTCATGTGGACAGTGTCCAAGGAAGTCTTGCCAAATGCCATTGTCCTCCCATAGTAGCCCTGGGTGTTCAGTATTTCTGCATATTAAATGTTTGGGGAAGAGTGACTTGGCTTTTGCTTTTTGAAAAAATAATGTCCAAAATACTACCTTCATTAGTCATTTTTACCATGCAAGTGGCTTTTCCTGGAGCAGGTCCCTGTGAGATCCATCCTGCAGACTGTAGGGTTGCTGCCCAGGTACTCCTGGCCTAGCTGGAGTCCCTCTTAGTCTGTGTTTCCCATGAACATGCTATTTCATTCTAAAAGGCAGCCTTGGAGGTGGATTCTCCTGGGCTGGTACCTGAGCAAGGTATGTGCTTTAAAGTGCCAGTACATGCATCTCTGTGATTGATGAGGAGATGTGTACCCAGTGATGTTTGGGTGGGTATTTCCTTCAAAAGTCTTCTGCACATCTCTTTCAAGGAGGATGTGTTCATACCCATTTATTTCAGTGCAAAGGTGATGCAGAGGGCTTGGGCAGCTCACTGAATTGGTGTAAAAACTTGGACAATGTGAAAATCAGGTGGCCATGTTTGGCTTTGAAAAGATTTCACTGACAGAGTCTGAATGAATTAACTCTCTGGGGTTCAAACCAGCAGGCATTGTCAGATACAAGGGATTAAAAGGCTTTTTAATGTGGCTTAGTAGTGTACAGAAGATTGGCTTACTTGTATGAGCTCTTCTTTTGTCACATTGATCTTTATTTTGCATTGTGCTTAGTACAACAGAATCTGGAGGCTGAAGTCTTCTTTCCTGAATCGTCTGAAAAGACTTGGCCCTTTTATTGCTTAGTAAAATATTTTATTGTGAAGGAGGAATTGATTTTTGCCAGTGTTGAGTAGTAGCTGAAGAATACCAAGTTGTAATAATTTCATGAGCGCTGTATGTGGCCAGGTGGGTGAGAGGAAGTTACTATATGGTGGGTTGTACTTCTTTATATTACTTTGCTGTATAGATGTATTGATCCAACCTAATAGGGAGCTAGCTGATGAAGGAATAAAAGGCAATTCAGTGGTTCCCCTGTGTCAGCTGTATGTGACTAAACCCATGAGGTGGTAATTACAGGAATGACAGCTCCAGTTCTGAGGGATGCAGCTGGTTTGTCAGGCTGTAAACTGAAAATCAGAGGAGGATAAAGTTGGCAGGGACTGATGGAAGAAATACTGCCAATACCAAGGCAGAGTTTGCAGAAGAGGGTGGATGAAGATGGGCCTTCCTCTCTGCAGCAGTGTAAGTCACACAGAAGGAAAGGCACGTTTCCAAGAATGACCAGCTTATTGTTCTGGAGATCTATTTTGTCTTAAATGCTTTGGTGCTAAGTGTTTTGTGGTCAGTGCTTACAGCCATTACTTCATGAGAGATTAAGCTGTGGGGTCTGGGTCTGTCTGGGGTCTGCAGAGGTGGCCATGGTCGATGCACCTGAGAACTGATCTGCCTGTAGCCAAAAACACAGATCTGGAGGAACAGTTAACTAGGCACTTGAGACAGCAAAGTGCAAACACAGTTACAAGTTGTTGGTTTTTTTTTTTTTGTCTATAAATAAATAAGTTTTAGGATAGTGGGTGGGCTTTCACATACAGGTTTAATTAATCTGGTGTTCTGATGTAGTGGTTTGTGTTTGTTCTTTTTTTAACATGGCATAGTCAAAACCACAGTATCAAAGGTAAGAACAAATTTATTATGTAAACAACATTAATGTAAACATCCCAGTAGTGGGATGCTGGTCAGTTCCTGTTTCTCAGCTGAAAGGTAATACAGCAAAAGACGTTTTCTTTTGTTGTCCTTTTATTCATTGTTTATTGCACTGTTTTCACCACTTGCTGTATATAATCAATTGGTTGTCCCCTGCTGTTACCATGGATATTTAATACATCAACGTGGAGAAGAGACACATATTTATGAAAAGGAAAATGCAGCTACAAAACTCCTCTTGCACTGAATGGACAGCTGTGCCATATTTTATGTGAATGCAGCCAACAATGGCTTTTTGCTCCTTGTTCTTGCCTGCCATCTGCACACACAGACATCCATCCTGCACCTCGTGTGTCTCAGGGCTGGTGCCCAGGAGGTGCCATGCAGCTCCTTGTGTCCCTTCTCCCTCCTGGAGCAGGTGAGAAGGGCCAGAGGCACGTTTGCAGCCTTGAAACTCAGGAGCACTCAATGCAAGAATGCCAAATGCTGTTGGTTCCAGTGGTCCAGCACAAACAGGACTCCAGGACCCTCCCTTAGATTCCTATGTCTGGGTTTTTTTGACATCAAAGGAGAACATGGTATTTTGAACAAAATGTGCAAGGGCCCACCCTTCCTGAACTGCACTTCTGGTTGTATGTTCTGTCCTGCAGCTGTAATACTCTACAGAAGGGTTTGGGTTTCTCCCCTCCCTGCCCTGTTTAATGTATTGTGAGAGAAGTTTAATAGATGTTTTCACAGGAGCCTCTGGTCCTACACTGCTCTCATTGTGCCTCTCTCTGTGTTCTCTGAGCAGGGCTGCTGGTCATTAACAATTTAAGCTTAGTACCTCTAATTCATCTGAAGTTCATATAATGTATTACTTACATTAGATGTAGGTGCCAAAACTGACCTGTAAACCTAAAATGAAATTGGGACTACAAAATTAATTTCATTTAGATTCTGAAAATTAGACTATAAATGGAATTCCTATGGGAGCTGTGTAAATCTTCTTTGACATTGATTTAATGTAATTCTTTTAATAGGATAACTTTAAATTGTGTAACTAGTACATAGTTTTAACCAGCACAGATTTGTAGCAAATCTTGCATTAAGATGAGTACTAAGAGGAACATTTTGTGGTGTTTCTGAATTTAAGGATCACACTGCATAGTTTTAATGTAGTTGAGTAGACAGTCAGGCATCATACCCCTTCCCCAGCCCTGAGCAGGTAGGTAATGGCACCAAGCTGTGATGTCATTTATCAGACATCTCCATCCCATCAGTGAATTTTAATTTATAAAATGCATGTGCAGAGGATAACACAAATTCAGGGTAAAGATTTATTTTATGTTCAAAGCTCAAGTCAGAATCTGAATTTCAAGGTTAGTACCCGAATTAGAATTTCATGTCGGAATCATCATAGTTAATCCTTAATCTGGGAAAATTTTGAATTAAAGACTTAGTTTTTTTAATTGGATTCAAGAATTCAAGATCTGACAAGCTGTGGAACAAAAATGTGTGTTCTTTTAATAGATGGCAAGTAAGTGTGCTTGTCTTACGCATGAAATTAAATTGAGGACTGAAATTATTCTGAATTATTCAAATGTTCACGCTCTAGATGACAGCATATTCTGCTTGCTGTGCTGCTTTTTATCCAAGACATTTTCTTGCTTTTAAAGATAGCATGTTCAGGTCTGATTCTTTAAGTTTAATTCTGCCTGTGAGTAAATTCAGAGGGTTGGATTACAAATGCACTGTCTGTGCATGAGAGCTCGGGCATTAGATTCTCTCTGCAGGGGAACATTTAAGGTACTTGAGATAATTTGACCTATGAAAACAATAATTTTGAATGTTTTACTGCAAATAACTCATAACAGCCTGACATTCTGTAAAATGTATGGTAGTCCTTTTAAACAGGGAAGAATATGCTGAATGCTGGGACATCTCAAAACTTGCATCCAAAATTACCACTGCAAGGCTGCCTTTACAACACTTGATTCATGTGGGCTTCTATAAACATCCTTCTGTGCCAGTAGAGTTCTTGAAATGAATTGATTCTGCCAGACACAGCAAATGCTGATAGCAGGCAGCCCTTGCATGTTCATTGTCCCTTCTGCATGCTTAGGGCTGATCTTCTGTCTTAATTGTCTGTTTGTCCTTCCAGGAAGGCAGGCGCTGCCTTTTCCTTAATGAAGTCAAGTTCTCTGTTCTTTCTAGGGTTTAATTCCAAGGATTGTCAAGGAACAAGCTTTAAGATTGTACTGCACTGTATTTGCAAAGAAAAGTAAAATGTGACAAATATGAATCCACTTTAAAATAGAGAATTGCATATAAAACACCACCAGCAGCTAAGACTTGAGAGAGCTTTTGGCAGTTAAAAATTCATATTTTTCTCCGAACTCATAAGAAAGAATGGTGTGGAAAATACGTTTTGCACAAATATAGTCCCAAAAATGGGAGAAAAGAGATAATTTAAACTTCATTAACAGAACATCCTGAATCCTCTCATATTACAGCTTTACCCAGCCCTACTCAATAATGAAAACAGTTTACAAGAGAAGGTAGATTTGCATTTCTGGTAAAATATAACTTTATAATTAAGTATAATAGTAATTAAACTTGAGTGTTGCAGAAGCAAAAATGACAGTCACTGCTTGAGACCTTCCCTGGCATGACCAGATGGGACTTTCAGCTACAAGGTAAAGTATTTACCACCTTACCCTCACAATCTACAATGAAAGTAGCCATGTATTCTCTGATATTCTGTATTGCAATCCTAATAGTGTTAGCTGCTAGGACTATAGAAACTGTTAAGAAATGTGAAAATGCTTAAGCTATAAAAAGCATATTGGCATGATTCAGTGGATGCTCTGATCAAAACACTCTGTGCTTCAATAAAAAGAGAATGCAATTTAATTTGCTGCTGTTGGTGGTGTGTGCTGCATTGTGTTTGTTTCTTGCGTGGAAAGAGGAAGAGCAGAGGGCAGGGGCTGAGCAGGTGTTTGTCCTGCAGCTGACCCCACAAGCAGCAGACTTGAACGAGTCTTCCCAGACACCGAATTTTGCCTGAACAGAGGTAGTTGCAAAGTCAGAGCCAAGAATGAAAACTATCTCCTTTTCAAATTAAAGCTTTTATTGGCACGGCAATGAAATGTATCGTTTTGTTGGTGCAGTGCTGGCTATACTGAACAACATGTTCACCTACCAGAGGGAATCAGGTTACTTTTGAGATCCATATCTGAATGTAGTATCAGATATTAAAGATAGTAAGTTGGCTTAGTTTGTTCTAAGAAGAAAAAACAGAATTGAAGAAAATATTTCCTAGTAGAAATTCAAGGAAAATATTTTACACTTCAAGTCCAGCATTCCAAGATAGAATCTTTTTTTTTTCCAGTGAATGTATGCACGATCCAGTAATAACAAAAGTTAGCAGAAACCTATTTCAGTAAAACCTCATTAATCACAGCAATCTGATATAGTATACCTGATGTTCATTATATTTAATGAGAGATCACCGAGCAAATGTGCTCATTAGTGGCTCTGGTATTGGACAGCTCTGTGAGAAGAACTTGTCTAAACCCTGTTTCAGTTATGTACATTTAACAAGCTCCACGAATAGCTCTGGGCTGCTTCCTGTTCCTCAGGCACTGGCAGCGCATCTGAAACGTTATAAAACACATGGAGGCTGCAGCCCAGGCTGGTTGGTTCTGGGGGTGCTGAAATCTTGGATCCCACATCCTCCTCTGCTGTTTCTCATGGTTCATGTGCTTGGCAAGCTGCTCCTTCAGGTGCTGTGTCTCCCTGGTGTTCCCCCTGCTCACTTCAAGAGTCAGCCAGGCTTTGGAGAGCCCCCCAAACCCACACCTCTGTCTCCTGACTGCTTTTGTTTTCTTTGTGCACACCTTGCCCATAAAGGCAGTGGGCTCCTGGTTCATTACACGACCAGAACTGGATCATCTGTGTTTGAAACTAATGATCCTTAAAGTCCCTTCCAAACCAAACCATTCTATAATTACAGCATTCCATGATACAGTAACAGAATTGGGGCTGAAGAGTTCTCAACAGAATTAGTTCCTCTGCTCTGAACCTGGGTCTGCCTTCAATGCTGAAATGGAAAAGCAGCCTCTTCACTAATCAGCCTGACTGCATTTAATATCTACCAGCAGCAATAACTGTGATGCTTCCCTGAATTCCCAAGTTTAAACTTACTGGAATCCAAGGTGAAAGGTAGAAGAGAAGATTGTGCTATTTGTAATTAAAATGCTGCCATGAGGAAAAAAATGAAGATTGGAGTGAAATAAGGCTGTGCAGACATCCATGCATGTAATTTGGTTTAGATAATGGAAAAACAGCCTGTACAAAGAAAAACTCGTATCTTATACGTTGTTGTGGTGGTCAGATGTTCTGAAATTGTATTTTAGCAAACAGCGTTCATTTTAATAGTTTTCTTTTAGAAACTTAATGTTGCTGAGACAGTAGTCAAAAATCAGAAGACTGATGCAATGGGCCCAGGTCAGCAAACCCAGATACTTTTCATCCTGGTTTTTTTTTTTTTTTTAATGAAGCAACCACACAGTTTAGATGCCAGGCCTATCATTTATTTACTCGTCTAAACCTCTCAGTGCCCAGTGTTCAGTCGCTGCCCGGGCCCTGCAGGACCGCACCGGGGGCTGCTCCGCCTGGAGCGGGGCTTGGTGCGGGGACAGCGGCACCCGGGGAGGCGGCGGGGGTGGCCGGCAGTGCCCGTCAACGCCGGCCGCTCCGGGGACCCGGCCCGGGCCGCGCCCAGCCCGGCCCGATCCGCCTGTCCAGCTCCTCCTCCCGGCCCGATCCTCCTCGCTGCCTTCCAGCTCCTCCTCCCGGTTCGATCAGCCCCGCTGCCCTTCCAGCTCCTCCTCCCGACCCGACCCATCCCATCCCGCTGCCTTCCAGCTCCTCCTCCCGACCCGACCCATCCCGCCCTGCTGCCCTTCCAGCTCCTCCTCCCGGCCCGATCCACCCCGCCCCGCTCCATTTCCAGCTCCGCCTCCGGCCCGGCCGCGCTGCCCCCGCCCATGAGGGAGCCGGGGCCGCCTTCCCGGCAGCGGCAGAAGATGGCGGCGGCCGCGGGCTGGGCGCTGCTGGCCCTGGCGCTGTGTCTGAGCGCGGCGGCCGCCACCGGCGGCTCCGAGGGGAAGCGGCCGCCCAAGAAGAAGGACATTCGGGACTACAACGACGCGGACATGGCCCGGCTGCTGGAGCAGTGGGAGGTGCGGGAGGCGCCGGGCCGGCGGTGTCCGCCCGCAGCACGCGGAGGGAGCGCCGCGGAGCCGGGGGGCGGCGGGGCCGGGCCGGGGCAGCTCCGCCGGGCAACGGCCGCTCTGCCCGGTCCCAGGCAGGGGGGAATCCCCGGGCCTGGTCGGGACTGGGCGGGAGGGAGCCCCGAGCCTGATGGAGGGTGGCCGGTGCCGTGTTCCTCCCTCCGAGGCTCCGGGTCCGTGTGTGGGGGTTTCAGAGTCGGGCGAGCGGCCCTCAGCCTGCCCGGCCCGGCCGGCCCTGTCCCGCCTTCCCGGAGCCCCAGCACCCAGCCCGGTGCTCGGTGTCTGCCAGCAGCCTCGCCTGCCTGAAAAGTCTGGTTCTTTCCAAGTATTGAGCGATACACATTGTGTGACTGAGGGGTGGATACCAGAAGGAGTATTAATTTCACGTTTACAGGGTAGATACGTTGTTTTGGTTTGGTGTTTCTTTCCTATCTTTCCTCATAGTAACAACTTCTAATTCCAGCTCTATCTCGTTGCCTGCATCCTTATCAGCCCGCTGCCTTAACTTTCCTTGGCGGCTTCCCATCACTCTTTTCTCCATGTGGTTGTCATGCCACTGTTGGGTTCTTTTCACTATGTTTTATTCCATCATCTTCTGATAAATGCCAGAGCACTCCTCACTGTCATTTATTCTTTCCCGTGAGGTTTTTTCCTGGAATATTTTGCAAAAAACCCTGAAAGAAGTAATGGAGAGAAAACTTGTGTTTTACGTAACACCAGTTGCAGCTGTAAGTCAAGGTGAAGTGTGTCTTGTATGTGAATTATAGATAAAGTAAGAGGAAGTATGGATGCCTGCTTTGATCCTGGTTGGCATGTTATGGACTTGCTTATTCCATGGATTGTTACTCCATATATCCCTTTAGGAAAGGCAGTGCTTAGAAAATTGAGTTAAAATTAGAAATAAAATTAATAAAAAGCTCAAAGTTCACTTTTCTGTTAGTAGTATCAGCCAAGGACCCAGCAGGCCCAGCTTCCAAAAATCAATGCTTCCTATTGCCCAACTTGAACCAAATTTGGCCTTGTAGGAAAAAAACCTTAAAAGGTGAGCATCTCTTATTAACGAGATGGCTGAAAGGGAGACTCAAGTTAATGCTGTTGTAACTCTTGACTGTATATTCTGCTCCAGCCCTAGTGGGCAGGTCAGGGGGCTCTGGAGGGTTTTTCCTTTTCAGCTGGAGCAGGTCCCTGCTCCAGGTCAGGGTGTGCTGCACAAATGCAGATGGGGCAGAGCAGCTGGGGAGGCACTGCTGGGGCTGGGGTGTCCCTGGGGAGAGGCACACGGAGCAGAGCAGGGACTGAGCTCAACACTTGGGGGTTGTTTGGTCTCCTGGGCAGTCGGGACACACAGGGAACATGGAAGGCTCGAGGGGGTGGTGGAGCAGAAGAAAGGGCACGAGTGCACTGATGGAGTGGGGTGAGAAACAAAGGGGCCACTGTGAATTCGGGTAAGAGCAGGAACTGCACTTGGGAGTGAGGGACACAGGGATGATCTGTACAGAATCAAATGTCGTTGCTTTCAACTGAATGAAATTACTCCAAGGATATTTTATTTCCATAGCAATTAGTCTAAAACCATTGGAGGATGGTGGTTCTGACCTGCCTGGGTTCAGCCACAAGGCTGTGCGTGTGGCTCCTGCAGCTTCCCCAGCAGGAGCAGCCACCTCTGCACAGGGTCTGGTGCTGCCCCTTGCACCCTGTGCGTGACTGCCTGCTGATCCAGGAGAGGGATCTGAGGGAAACAGGGGTGGGCAAAGAGGCAGAGGAGCTTCAGCAGCTCAGTTGCACAGCTAGAGCTTGGAGGAAGCCACCAAGGGATTTTCCTCGTGCAAAGAGACTCTCCTGAAGCCTGGAGTCCTGGGGAGCTGGACACAGAACTGAGAATCTGGGCTGGAGGACTCTTAGTTATTGAAATGTCAAGTGCTTTAAATAGTTCATGACTGTTACAAGCTCAGGGATTCTCAGGCTTGACTCTGATCATTGAACAGGCAAAGCAATTAAGTGAGATATGTTACTAATGCTTTTAAAAATCAAAATGCATGGCATTTATGAGAAATTTCTGAAAATGGGGGCTGAGGAGAGGAGCAAGTGAAGAAATACGCAGTTTTTCCTGTGTCTATGTAATGCTTTTGTTCTGGAACCTCATGTTACTGTTTAAGTGAGTGAGTCTGTGTCCTGGGGTGACTTTAGGATGCTGAGTTGTATCCCCATTCATCTGTTTAGCCCAGAAATAAGTTTTGCACCCTTAAAGCAAGGTCTGAGAGTGAAGGGGAAGGAGAAGGAGAAGCAGTGGGTTGTCTGTATTCAAAAACACAGAGATAAGAGTTTCAGCCTTCCTTCTCACAGACAGGAGAGAGCTCTCCTTTGCTCTCAGTTAATTTATAGCTAGCTGGGGCAGAGAAGTTCCCCAGACTGGTTTTTCTTTTTCTTCAAACTGATTGGTCCTGCCCTGGACTGAAAACACTGGAGCTCAGGCCTGTGACCACCAGGGCCTGGGACACTGCATTCCTGTGCAGGAGGGACTGAGAGGAGACTGAGTGAGTTGATCTATTGTTTAATATTATTAATTTTTATGCTTGTGAGTACTTTGCTTCTTAAATAAAGTTTTTTTCCACTTTTCTCCAAGGAAATCTTTTCCTGAACCAGTAGAGAGAGGCCACTTGAATCTGTTTTCTAGAGGGACCCCTTAGGAAGTTTCCTCCCAAATTTGCCCTAAACCAGGACAGTCTGCTAGACTTTTCAAAGCAAAACCTTACACTTTTCCTTCACTTTTTTCCTTTTTGATAGCTTTAAGCACAGCTGCATGACATTTTGTACAGGAAATAATAAATGCCATCTAGGGGAGCTCTTGGCATCTTCTGATAATATTTCCATTCAAAGTGAAAGAATACAACTTCAGGAGCATTTAGTTAGGAATAGTTAGGAAAAAAATAGGTAATACATGTTAGTAGCTCATGTTGTCACTAAATCCAAAGTCAGTTTCTGTATTTTACACAGAGTATTTGGAAATGTTTCTGCCTTTTTCTTTCAGAACTGTGGAGTAGAGCAAAGCTGGCTTGCTCTATTAAAACCAGACTTAAGCTTCTTTTAATTGTGGAGGATGTTTTTCAGTCAATCACACAATATTTGTATTTTCACTGTAGTTTACCAATCTGACCATTCTCTGGCCTCCTGTAAGATAATGTTCCCACTTAGTGAGGGCAGGAACTTTCTTGGGCTCTCCTTTCCTCCCAGTTCACTCATTTCAGAAATTTCAAGGCGTGTGAACCACTTGAAGCATGTTTCAGCCTTGCAAAATTGAAACCAAGACATAATTAGTAAGGAAAGAAAGGATAAAATTTAAGCCTCCTACAGCTTCTGTTCTGTAGTGCATAAACTTTAAAGTTTGCTGTTACAGAAATCAGGTTCTGGCTTCATGTAAGTTGTCACCATATTCAGCTCAGAGTTGTGAACTGTTTTAAGGGGCAGCAGTTTGATTGTGCCTTTCCAAATGTTTAAATGGCTGTCAGCCTCAGCAGAGGCATCAAGAGATTCATTTTTTTCTTTTTTGTGGGAGTGATTTACTCTGGGTGATTATGTTGTCAGGCTGGGAGCTGCATCCGTGCATTAGAAAAGTCACGAAACCTTTAATCAAAGTCTTTCTGTGGCATAAGCACACAGAAGATCTGAATTCTTGTGGGTTTAATTGTTTAAAGACACAAAGTAAGGCAACTTAAATTCTCAAGCAATCACATGATTCCCAGAAGTGAGTTTTGACCTCTGAAAGCAGCATCAGATGAATGTTTTTCCATATATGTGTGTATGAGGCTTTTTATTGCAACTTTCCCATTTCATCTTGCATGCATAATAAATATTTGTGAAACTGAAGAAAAAATGCCATTTTATGAGTTTCATAGATGGAATTGTATTGAATTAGCCTTAAGGCTGAAATATTTCTCAGTATGTGATAAAATGAGATTCCACCTGTCAGTATGAAAATGCATTATTTTCAGGGGAGGGTTATAAATGGAAAGAGCATTCTTGGTGAAGTATCTTGAAACAACAGTCACTATTTCTTTTGGTTTCAGGATCTCCATCATTCAGCTAAAAAATATTTTATCTAAGAACAGTTATTCTCCAAACAAAGAGAAATTAAAAAAAAAATAGACCCAAAATATATTTGTGGAACAGTTGAGTTTAAAGCTTTCTTGTCGTTTTCAAAACAGAAAGATGATGACATTGAGGAGGGAGATCTCCCTGAACACAAGAGGCCTCCAGCACCAATAGATTTCTCAAAAATAGATCCAGGCAAGCCTGAAAGCATCCTGAAGCTGACAAAGAAGGGGAAGACTTTGATGATGTTTGTCACAGTGTCAGGAGATCCAACAGAAAAGGAGACAGAAGAAATCACCAGCCTGTGGCAGGGCAGCCTCTTCAACGCAAACTACGACGTGCAAAGGTGAGCTGTGCACAAGGATAAAGTTCTTGCCTTTGCAGAACCTTTTCTTTCTTTCTACCTGAAAACCTTTTCAACTTTTCATCCTTTGCTGTTCTCCGTCTCCATAATTCATTACTGTTTCTGTTTCTTTGTCAGTTGTGACAAAATTTGTGGTGTGATGCAGAAACTTCTTCAATGCTTGTGCACTGTGTGTGTGTGTGTATAGCCCCAATTCTTTTTATGTCACTATGGCTCAGCTATTTATCAGTTCTAGCTACAGTAGTTTGCCTCTGTGCTTGATGGGAAACATCACACTCTGAAGACTTGTCATCACAAAAGGCATTTTGTTCCCCTGTTAAAAAATGAGACACTTTTTCTCTCTGAGAGAAAGCATAATTTTAAAACAGAAAAATGTTGTGCTCTTCATTGAGGCTGAGAAGGGTTGCAATAAGTTTATAAAGCATATTTAATCATGAGTGGATTTTACATAGTGCTAAATTTGTTCTAAATCTGTTCCCTTATTCTTAGTTTCTTGGTTACTTATTGATATACTTCATACATTTTATTCTTAAGTGTCATAGAAGATTGTTCTCTTGTCCTCATCCCCAAGCAACAACTGGACCAGCTTTTTGCTCTTAAACATGTGCCTCAGTGATGGAGGCTCTCTGAGCAAATGCTGAAGTGTTTGAAAAGCACAGAGTTAACAGAAAAAAATTGGATTTTTCCTGTAGGTTTATCGTTGGCTCCAATCGAGCCATCTTCATGCTGCGGGATGGTGGCTATGCCTGGGAGATCAAAGACTTCCTGATCAGTCAGGAAAGGTGTGCAGATGTTACTCTGGAAGGTCAGGTTTATCCTGGCAAAGGAGCAGATGGAAGTGAGAAAGTGAAAAACAAAACAAAACCTGAAAAAGCAAAGAAGAAAAAAGAAACAGAGAAGAAATCCAACGGCGTCAAAGAGGACAACCGAGCCACCAACCAGAGAGAGGAGCTATGACAGCCACGGTGCCCAGACTGAATCCTGCTCTGCTGCTCCTCGAAGGGAATCTGCTGATGAGTCCTGGCTTTTGGGGAGGAAGGAAGCAGAGACTACTGAAGTTTAAATTTATGTTGAAATTCACCAGTTTACTCATTGCTGTCGGCCATTTGTTTAGTTACAGGAAAGGTAATGCTTCATGGCAGCAGTTGACTGCTTTAGTTTGTAATTTTTTTATGCTTTTGTTGTTGTTTAAAACTAGCATACAAATCTGTGTGTCTAACATCACAAAGTTAATTTAAGTGGCAAAGAAGAATTATGGTCTCAGAATACACTGATATTCAATCTGTAGTAGCTGTGCCCATCTTGGGTGTACAAATCATGGATTCACAGCTGCTGAGAGCCAAGTGCAGTGTGAAAAGATTCTTTTGGATGATGGTTTGATAGACATAGTTGGCACACAACTGCCCAAAGTAGCAAAGAATAGTGGCCAAAGATGCCTGAAATTACAGGATTTAGGACATGTTTGGTTAGACTGCCTGTTTCTTTAAAATAAACTCAACCCATGTGTCCCAGGAAATCTGTGCTTAGCAGTGTGATGGGTGCTAGGTAGGAGCTCTGCTCATGCACTCCAGATCTATCTGTACAGGAGGGACACTCTGTGCCCTGCAGGGGTGAATGGAACTGTGGCACCTGCACGAGCAGTGTCAGGGTGAAAAGTGAAGATGAATCCAGGGCACTCAGGCTGCTCCTGCTGCTGAAGGACTGTGCCTGTGCAAGCACCTGTTCCTGTGCCCCATTACTCAGGCAGTGAGCTGGAAGAAGAACATTCTAGCTCTGAAGTTAATTTGGTTTACTGATTTAATGGTTTGTTTAAATATTTGAAAAAGCTCTAGCACAGAGTTAAACTTTGAGTCAGACATATCACTTACTGATGCTGATCTGGTTAGATTTTGGTGGGTTTTTTTTCTTGGTACAGATTCCTGACTGACTTGATTGTGACCATTTGATTCAATGAATACTAATGAAGTATGAGCCAATACTTTGTTTAATTGAGGAGGTTTATTATTACTCAAATTGTATTCAGTCAAATGCTTTGCTTAGAATTGTTTCCCTTCTGCCTTACTACCAGTTAGGGACAAAAGGCACCGAGTAGTGTGGTCCACATCATTGTGCAGAGGATGAGCACAGTACCAGCTGTCCTCATTCAATACTGGTATGGTGTTTCTTTTTCTTTAAGGTGCTAAAATCCAAGTGTCTTGGATAAAAAGTCCTAATTGAACCATAATGGTTGATCTTGTGGAATACTTCCGTATCAAAAGTATGAAACTGTAACTGAGTCCTTGTTCTAAAATAAAAGATGTCACTAAACTTACTGTTGTGAGGAGTAGTAAAACCTTTTAAATAGATCTGCATTTGGTTCTGTATTCAAGAGGCAGACTAACTCACCTTTGGTTTCTGTATGAAAGGACTAAATCATGTTGATGAAGGTTCCAGTTGATTCATTTTATTTAATTTCAATTATATTTGTATGAATTTAGATTAAAGAAACCTTTGCAGCTACACTTCATTAAACAGGTCTGTACCTGTTTGAGTGGAAAATTAAATTTTTTTTCTTCAGGATTAACTATTACTTTTTCCATTCTACTACTAATGCAGATGTGCAGCAGAGTTGAGAAGAGTCTCAGTGATACTTGGATAGTCGAGCTGTGCAGTCCAATTTTTGTGCATAACTAATTTATCATCTGGATTAGCACCACCTTTTGTAAACAAAGAACAGAGGTCAGATGAAACTATAAAAATGAAATATTAATGACTTTTTGCTTTTCAAAGTTATGGTATAGAGGTGACTGTTCAGATTTTGATCAGAAAGACATGGAAGTGCAGTTTTGTATTCCTCCTAATGTTATTTCCTTTTTGATCAAGTTTGGTTTGAGACTGTTGGAGAAACAATTACTACACTATAGCTATAGCCCAGCTTTTGAGTACAGGTACTTCAGTCATTCATAAATCTACATTTACAGTAGATTGGGTCTTTCCCCTTTGTAGTTAAAAGGGGCTTTGTTGAAATTGAACCAGCCAATTGACTTTTTTTTGTTGGTTGGTTGTTTTTGGGTCAGTTTCTCATGCCAAATGCAGGTGGGTCTTGTGCCACATAGCTTAATCAAATTTCAAAGTGTTTGGTGGTTTTTTTCATTTGTTCTTTTTTTTAGGTTTTCATCTGTGTGATGACTTGACAGTTGCTTTTTGATATAAAACACAAAATGCTGCCTTCACAAAATAAATTTATTTTACTCTTCCATTTTTCTTCTCCCTTTTTCATGCTTTACATACACTAAACAAATACTGAAATATACCAATAAGTGTAACATGGCAGTCTGGCTGCTTTACCCCAGCCAATCTTTCTCTGCTATCACAGTTCATTACTCAAGAATGACCTGAATTGCCTTTTAAAACTGATTAAGTCTTTGAGAGAGTTGCACTTGTCCTGGGACAGCATTACATAATTAAACCCTATCACACACATGAATATATATATATATATATGTATATATGCATATATATATGCATATACATATGCATATACATATGCATATACATATATATATACATATATATACATATATATATTATATATATGTATATATATATATATATATATATATATATATATCCTTAAAAAGTTGCATGAGTTCAGGAATGCTCCATGAGTACCTCAGAAGATGAATTCTTCTTTGGAGGCTTATCAGGCTTTCAATAACAGATTTTTTGGTTCCACATACAGGACATTGAGATACCTCCTTTAAAACAAATTTCAGCCTGTAGGGTGGTAATTATAGCTCTTATTATTTCCTTAATTTTTTTCCATTTCTATACAGAGGTACATGGAAAAATCATCTGTTTTCATGACAGTGAAACATCTGCTGCCTTTCTCCTCCCAGCATAGTGGCTTCTCTGTTCTAGTGCTAGAACTAGCTTTTCTGAGCTACTGTTAAATTTTTAACCCAGCTGTCCTACTCAGAAAAAAGTTTGTCAGTGATGCTACACAGGATGTGGTTGCACTTTGTGAAGAATTTCCTATGGACAATCAATTTTTTATGTAATAAAATACTGGAAAAAATATTCTGAGTTTTCTTGATTTGGGTTTTTCTTCAAACTGCTCTGACACAAACTACAACAGGATTTCTGATCTTAACTTAGAGTGGTCAAAGCACTTCTCTGAACAGTCAGGTCAGCCTTGACTTCTTAGAGAATCTACTTATCTGTCACTGTTCTGAGCTCTTCCATTTTTGTCCCAAAAAGGAAATCATAAATTAAAACACCATTTTGTAAAGCTATGGAGCAACCTACTTTTATCTGATATTTGGCTACTGTTCTCCATGCGTTGCTGGTAAGACTTATAAATTATTTCCATTCTTTTACATGTGGCTCATTTCCTTTTTTAATCAGGAAGTAACACTGATTTAAAAAGTGTTACTCCCCTCTGTCTTTTCCAGAGCTTTTATTTTAAATTACATTGGATATTTATAGAAATTCAAAGAACTTCATGACTAAATAGAGGGGATGCCTCTGGTTTTAAAATGCCTAATTCATTGGTACTGTCATGTTTTTATTTATTAAGATTGCCATCCCACTAGGTCCATTCATACCCTGCTATTTGATAGTTCTTATTCTAAGATATTGAACGAAATGAATATTTTATCTTAGAGTGGATAAAATGAATTATTTTTGAATATCACTATTTTTCTCTTTTATACTGTACCCCTTTAACAGGACAAATGCCATTGAATTCAGGTAGTACCAAATTGCCAGAAAGGAAAAGAAGGAAAATCACTCCACTTGGATTTTTGGATGATGGTATTTTTCCTCCTGCAGTAGTCAGGTGGTGGAGGGGGTTGGACACTGTGGCTCTGGAGCAGTTTTTGATTAGCATTTAAAAAGCTGCTGTAACACACAACAATCAGGCATTGCACAGTGCCAGCCTTTAGCCAGGGACAGATGGGAAATGCTCTGTTCCCTTTTGGTGTGATGCTACTCAACAGATCAGTGCTGATACTGGCTGGGTTACCAGTGGCATTATATCAGTGTGATAGGAAAACCAGATCTGTTAAACATCATTTAAATTAACAGTAATAATTATTTTAATAGGTGTTTTTTATTCATTTATTTATTCATTCATTTATTCATTCATTCATTTTTTATTATTACATAGACATTGGTATTTTGGGAGGGGACAGTTAGAGCTTCAGTCTTTTCCCCATTTTATGGACAAAGGCTACAACTTCTCAGAAACAGAACCTTTTTTCTTTCTTACTCCAGAATTGTGTTTCTGTTGAAGTGGGACAAGAGACATCTTTGTTTTTTGCAGAAGAGCAACTGCAATGCTCTAATTCATGGAGTTTATAACCCAAACTTTTTTCCCCTTAGATAATTTATTGGTACCTCTAAAAAAAAAAAACTGTGGGCCCATCTTTACTGCCTGTAACATCTGCTGCTTTTAAAGTTTTTTTTTATCAGGTTTTTTAATCAGTTGTGTCTGAACAGAGGCTGGACTTTGGTGTTGGCACCCTGCCCACCAGTTCTGTGGGAGGCACTGACCAGAGCACTGAGCACTCATTAAATCATTAACATTTAAATTAGTTGGCTGCCTTAATTGGTGGCAGAGTTACATGTCATCAGGGCTCTGTGTGCATTGGAAAGAGGTGAACAGCAAGGCCCTGGAATTTGCTTTGCAAGGTGCAAGGATTGAACACACCATGAAGTGAGCTGGATCTTACTATAACTTTATATATAATAAAGTTTTCTCTCTAGTAAGGAAGACTGAATTGTACACGAATAATTGTAGTGCAAGATTGAAAACAAGGTCATGGTTGAGCTCTTGCTGAGTGAATATAAAAATAAAAATTTAATAGTTGTATTTATGTGACAATTGCTATTATTTCTGAGATTCATGCCTGAAGGCCATCTTGTATATTTGGGATTCTTTTTAACTTGTCCTTCCTGCAACTCCATTTCATTCAACTTCTTTTTGCAAAAAATTTAGAAATGAGTCCGTTTTCATCCCCTCATCTAAAATGATATTTCAGAAGTGTCCAAAATAGTACATATTTGAAATTATATGAGACTTTTATATGAGTATTTTATTATTCATCCTGCCAGTTGTATCCACAGCCATACCTTGTGCCTTGCCAACCCTTGATAGTCAGCTGCTGTCTTTCAGGTGCTGTACAGCATGTTAATCACTGGGTGGACTTTAGATAATTGCACTTATAATAGGATGCAGTTGCTAGGACCTTAATGGAAGCACAGACATGCAAATGCTTCGGCATTTTAGACAGCAGTTGAGCACAAGATTTTGGAAAAACAACTGTCTTGCCTTTAATGTGGGTACAGGTAGTTTGTTGTGAACTAATGAGCTGTGCAACCTAATGAGGGCAAGACCACTTTCCTTTTTATCACCACTCCTCTCAGCCTCTGTTCCCACATAACATCAGAATTTAAGCCATATTGCTCAGTGCTCAGATAAACCAACTAAGGCCTGAAATTATTTCAGCCATGTTGTTATTTCTGGCAGTAGTGAATAAGCCAGAACAGTCTGTGATGAGAAAATCAACTTTAGATTTGTAAAGCAGTCTGTGTTCAAGAGACAGAGCTGCATTGAATACTGGAGCTTTCTACAGGAAAGCAGAAATAAATGAGCTGCATTCATTTCCTTAGGTGTTGCTATCAGCTGGCAGGCCCCTTGCTTTCAGGTGAGGTGTCTGTGCTTTAAGAAACATTATCCTGTACTAATCCTACACCAACACAGGAGGAGAGGAGATGGGGTTATGGTGGGGCTGGTAATTTCATTGTGATCTCACATTACACCTCTGGCAAAGGAAGAGAGAGAAATATTTGTAGGGAGCTTCCTCCTGAGTAATTCCCCATTGAATCCTGTCACTGTTTCCTTATCACAGGCCCCTGCCCATGTCCTGACAGTGCTGAGACACTCCAGCTGAGCCTTACACTGTGAAATTGTGAATAGATCCGTTTGCAAAGTGTTGCAGCTCTCGCTGCCGTTTTGTTAAGGTTGTTGTTGCCTTGTTGGTGAGGTTATTCAGTGAGGAACGGGCTGGGTTTAGCTCCGCGCTGAGGGAGCATCTCCTGGAGGGTTTCTATGAAGGAGGAAAGGTGTGGCTGCAGCCCTGCTTTGTGCACATCACTCCCCACCCTTTGCTCAGATGGGGGTGGCAGAACAGCCCCTGAGAGAGCTCCGGGATCCAGGCGGAGAAAGCCGGGACACAGCGATGGGCCGGCTGCTCCCAAAGGCCGCAAGCGCCGCATAAACAGCGCTAAATCTGGGGACACGGACAGACAGACATTCCTGTGCTCCACAGCGCTGGGGAGAATAACCAAAGCTCTGTGAGGCAGCGGAGGGAGCACCCCTACACCCCGCAGATGGCAGCAGGAGCGGTGACAGCTCCGTTTGGCCCTTGGTGCCCGGGAGAGGCTCGAAGGAACATCAGGGCTCGGCCGGGACCGGGAGCGCCGGGAGCCGAGACCGGCCGCGGCCACCAGAGGGCGCGCGCGGACAGGGAACGGCCTGCTCCGGCTAAAAGTATAGAAAAATTAAAATTAATATAATATAATATAATATAATATAATATAATATAATATAATATAATATAATATAATATAATATAATATAATATAATATAATATAATATAATATAATATAATATAATATATTTGTTACATTATAATAATAAACTTTATAATTATATACATGATATTATACTCAATTATATATTATATATAAATAGTATATAAAATATAAATCATAATATATAAATAATAATATATAAAATATTTATTTTATATATTACATAATGTAATTATGCATAATATTATATTTATATATTATATATTATGATATATTACTTAATATATAATATAATTATAATTACAATGTATAAAATATTATATTATATTATATTATGTTACGTTACGTTACATTACATTACATTATATTATATTATATTACATTATATTACATTATATTTTATTACATTATATTATATTATATTATATTATATTATATTATATTATATTATATTATATTATATTATATTATATTATATTATATTATATTATATTATATTATATTATATTATATTATATTATATTATATTTATGATCTTTTATATAATATAATAAATTATAATATATTATAAAGTGGCATTTCTGGATATGGTTTAGAAGTGGACTTTGGAATGTTTGGTTATGACTGTTGGACTCAATGACCTTAGGGGTCTTTTCCAAAATAAACTATTCCATTATCTTCTAGTCTATAATACTCTTTTAATAATTTATGTTCTCTTTATAATGTAATCTAAGTGTTAAATCATGTTATATTTTATGAAAAAAAATATATTTTTATGTTTTTTGATCTTAGGTAACAGATCCACTCAGCCATCCCTGGTCCCAAACGCATAGATATATATGCACACACACACACAGGGCAGCAGTGATGTCTGCCTGTGTCCTGGCAGAAGTTGAGGTGGAGGGAACCCTCTTCAAATCTCCTTTTGAGTCCCTAGAGTGGGGTGCATTTCAATTTTCCTAGCCTGTCACCCCACTGTGCCCCAAATACAGGCCTTTTTATGGCTGCAATATCCCCCTTCCCATTCCCATCTCCTTCCCTTCCCGTCCCCCTCTCTCAGATCCTGCAGCTGTGACCAGGCAGTGAAAGGTGCTGTGGTCTGTGTGGACTGGCCAACAAATACACACAGGGACTGCTTGGCCCCTTGGGTTTGTCTTTTGAAATAAGCAGGGAGACAAAAATAAAATTGCGCTGGGGCGTATTTGGCCCTAATGTCCGGCTAGCAATGCGGGAGGGAGGTGGCCGACACCCCCGGCGCATGTATTGCCAGCCCCCCTTGGCGTCCTGGCCTTGGGCTGGGCTGGATGCACGGTGTGGATGGAAAGCGCAGCAGGACGAAAAAAGAGGCGTCCACTAGCTGGGGGCTAACTCCGATTTATTGAAGGGTCGGATGACACAGACCGGCAAGGAGAGTGCCAACCAGCAAACGGCCTCAAACAGCAGGGAAGGCAAGTTTTTAAAGGGAAGGGGTGGAGAGAGGAGGGAAGCCCAACTAGCCAACCAGGGAGAAGCACAAACATAACTGACATAAGGAACTGACCAATTAATACAACATAAAGGAGGGGCCCCGGGACCACAGCCAACCACAGCCCCCAGAGAGGCGAAGCTTCCAGAAAGCTAGGAGGAGTGGGGGGTGATTGACTGGGCCCAGGGAGGAGGAAAAACTTACATATAAGGTGTACAGGGGAGGGGAAATTATATAACAAAGGGAGATTGGCAGTTGAGGGGGAAAGGGGGTAACCAGGGAAACCAACTGTCAGGAGAGGCAGTGGCGGGAAAATCAGGGATGGCAGGAACCATTTGTACATAAGCAGGGGGAAAATACATAACATGGGGGGATAACTGGGGAAATTAAATAACACAACACAACATAAAATAAGAAATTTGCACAGAATATTTATTTTGATAAACATTGTGTACTCCAAACAACTACGTGTTATTTCAGTTGTAAGCCACAATCTTTTGGAAACGACGTCCCAAGAGCTCTTGTCATCATAAACCTGACAGTCAATGCACCACCACGGTCTGTGGACATAGAGAGCTTTCAAGTGCAAAGCAGATTATCAGAAAAGACACATTGCCAACCTCCTTAACAAACTGGACAATGCTCAACTCCAGTAAAAATGCTTCATATGTCTGCAATTTAGTTGTCTTAGTGCCATTGTAATAAATTAATAGAAAATATATCTTTTTTTTTTTCATTGGAAAGTCTATAAGAAAATGTACAAACATCTAACTCCGAAAAAGGACCAGCTGTTTCGGCGACAGGTAAAACAAGCAACTGAACAGAGGCAATAAAACCCAAACATCCGAACAAACAAAGAGACAAACAAACAAAATGCAACCAAAAAAAACCCCACTCCACCAATGGCAACTGTGCAGGCAAACATGGAAACATCTGCAGTAATAAAACCTTACAGAGAGGGTCACTGCAGCTCGTTCAGGGGATGAGAATTGGGGAATTCACTGGTCAGAGTTCATTGCAGCTTCTAGAACGTGCAGAGACTGAGCAGGAGTCACTTGGCACAGAGCTCTTGTGACTGGGATGGCACCAGGCTCCATTCTGTCTCCAGAGGACACAAGGGCGTCACCTGTCACCAGGAGCCCTGGGCATTTCCCTGCACACAGCCAGGATGCTCTGCTGGCTGTGTGATTGATTCCCTGCAGGAATTCACAGCACAGGACCCTCCCCAGCTCCAAAACAGGCCCCACCTGCCAGGCTCAGCATCACAGCACAAGCTGCTGAAGTTTTCTCTCTTAATAAGGTGAGATCTTTTAGGAAAGGAAAAGCAAATGCTTTTTCCTAGAGCCAAGTCTTATGCTTTCACCCTGAGAAGTCCCAAAACAGCAAAATCAGAAGCTACACTTCAGCACAAAGGAAACATGCTCCTGGAAGCTGAACAAAGCAGTCCAGGGGACAGACCCACCTGGTGGGATGCTCCTAGGTGCTTGCACTCTTAGAGGAAAAGGGAAATGGCTGTGGCCAGTGGAGCACTGCAGAGGGCAACCCCAGCAATGGGGCTTGTACAAAGCAAATCCCACTCCAGGCATATCCCAAGCCTGGCTTTCCTGCCCACCATCTACTAAGTGCTCAGAAAGGAAATATTTCTGCTTTGGTCCATCTCCCGGAAGCAAGTGTGTTCCACCAAAACTGCTGCAATCAACAGCACTGGGTCAGGGCAGGGAAAAGGTTTAGATAACCCAAACTGACAGACCCAGGGAATTCCTGTTAGTCTCTTCCCTTGACTTCGTGGATCTGGCACTGCTGTGGCCATCATGGGACATCAGATAAACGTTCTGGATGATCACAGTTGAAACACCAGTGAGACTGACTCTTTCATAGAATAATTTGCAAAATCCCCAAACTATCATAAGAATTTTCAGGAATAAACAACCCAGCTCATTTGCCTTTTACAAATGTTGCCCATTCACTCTGCAAACAGCACAAATGCCTAAGGAGCATTCATTACCAGGCTCTTGTTGGGAAGCTGGGAAGGAACACTTGTCTCTTTTTTCTTTTTTTTTCCTTGTTAAATACAATACACATGACATTCAGTGAATTCAAAACAATTTTGTAGTAAGACTGAAAAGAACATTTCCAGTTTCAAAACCCAGGAGAGGCTTGAGTGGAATGTAACCTACAGTATACTTAAATTTTGTTCATGCTTGCTTTAACAATCAGAGCAACTTATCTAAACCAGTATCTGCACAGCCTTTGGAATGACAAACAAAATCCTTGATTTTTAGTCTAATTTCAAGGTAGTATTTTTGATATTGTGGGGAAAAAGAAAAACCTAATTAATAAACAAAGTAGCCCTCAGCAATTAGAATAATTTATGTGGCTGTAGGGACAGGCAGAGATAAAGTGGGGAAATAAACCCAAGTCTTACTGGCAAGATTGACATTCTTTAAAAGCTTGTCATGATGTCTTTCACACTTCCCCCTGCCCTCAGATTTCTAAGAACAGCCACAGCCTCCAGAAACGCCTGTGTGGTATTTTGGGGCAACTGACAGAAATAGCACTGAACACCAGAAATGCTTTCAGTGTTTTACCATATAATGGTAACATCCCAGCTTCAAGAGATGCCCCTGTAAAGTCCTGATCCACTCTGATCTGCCATCATTACCCAGGTCTTTGTTTGAAGCAGGGGGAAAGAAGGTACAAGACATCCAACTAGTGCATTGGGATTCCCACTTTAATTCTTCAGTCACCTGGAAAGATCTCATCCAGGTCTCATGTAACCCTTACAGGAGGACCAGGACATAATATCTTAAGCCTGAAGACAAGATCAGAAAGCAGCACACAGCAGGCTGATCCTGTTCCCTCTGATGTCCTGGGAAAGGTGAGGGCAGCTCACCCTATTTGATGCTGAATAAGATGAATCCCAGTATTCCTAGTCAAAAATTGGAAGGTTTGAACTGGGATGGCATTAGCTGGCAGCCATAAACTGATCCTGGATGTTGTTGTACAGAGGAAAAGGCTGAATGCGAAAGGCTGAGAAAATACATGTGCTAATTGACATTGCTCTCCTTCTAGCCTGCAGCTGTTTGTTGAAGGAAAATTTCATATTTGCACAGCCACTATTAAAACACCTCGATCCATAGGAAAAACGCAGTTTTCTGAGGAAGCAGGAATAGGTGGTTCCATCAGTCTCTGCTGGCATGTTTTGTCCACTCCTTCTGTCATTTCTTCCCCAGCTATGTGCCGTGGGCTGCATGTACAACACACACCCCAAAAGAGCTTGATCCAACCTCACAGAAGCTTATGGGGAAGTGTTTGCTGTCCAGTTCCACTTCCCAGCGTCCAGGAAATCACTCAAACCCGATTGCCAACCAGTCTTTGAACTGGCATCCCATGTCTGCGCGAGCAGCTAGTTGCACTACCGAAAAGGAAAAGTCAACTTAGAGGATGGTGGAAGCAACAACCCTTGATGGTCTTCAGACCAAGAGCTCCCCTTCAAGAGGCAGCAGCAGGATCAGTCTGTGCCAGGAGCAGGGCCTGCAGGAACAGCCCAGGCCTCGCTCAGTGTCCCCTGAGCCAGCCTGGCCTGGCCAGCCCCGAGCACACGCCGGTCACACATGTGACTCTTCTGTCACGCGTGGCCACTCTACTACTTACAGTGAGATTTCTTTTTCAACAGCAACAAGAACAACAAAATGCTACGCTGGCGATGCAGGCGGGCGAGGCCTGCGCAGAGCGGTCAGTAGTCCGTCCGTCTGTCCGTCCGTCTGTCCGTCCCACGGGGCGGTGCTGACGGCCAGCAGGCACAGCAAGGTGTCCTCACAACTTCATTTTCTTCACCACAGGAATGGGCAGCGCTTGGTAGATTTTAGCTGAGTCCTCGCTGGTGGCCAGCCTCACCCAGACGGGGCGGAAGCCGCCTTTGAAGCCCACAAAAGCCATTTTTTCTGCAAATCAGAGCAAATACATTTGGAGTGTGCCAGAAAACCACCTGTGTGCATGGCCACACCTCATGGCTGGAGGGCTGCAGGTGCACAAGAGCCATGTGTGTGACACACACACGCACAGATGGAATCATCCCTAAAGCTCCTAGAGCTGATTGCAGCAATGTGCATGTGGAGCTGTATTCTAATGCAATATGTGATGCTCTGAAATCAATATGCTTTGTGCCATCAAGTCAGAATGTTTAAAGAGAAAGCCAGCTAAAAACAAGTTCAGACAAGTAAAAAATCCTGGTTTGGGGCATTTAGTGGGTGAAAAAGCTCAATATTTCTATTATTAAAAGGTCTTTTTATCTAAACTCAATCTGGAAAATGAAATCCCATAAATTATTTACTTCTAAGAAAAACTGCTAGTGTGTTTTTTCTATTTACAGTTTTAAATGGAGCATGTTAACCAAAGCTGCAGTGGATGCAACCTTTCTGAATAAATAAATTACTGGTTCCAGGATGTTTGAGCGCATGCTGATAGAAACAAGCTAGGCAAAGTTTAGAAGCAGAAAAACGGTCCCTTTACTGGAATAATGGGAGGTGAGAAATGAGTTTTTAAAAACTGGTTACCTTTTAACCTAAAACCTTCTCCTGCTCCAAGTTTCTCCAGTACTTTAGTCCATGGTCCTCTTGAAATGAATCTTCCTTTAGATGTCACCAGCACTATGGAGCTGAAGGGAACAAAGACATTTGTAAATGGGTAAAAAGTCAGAACACCTTCCTCACTTGTTTATCCTGAGCACTGGTAACTCCTTTCTCTGTGTGGCTTCAGTTTTAATGCTTCTCAATGCTTTCCAACAGTTTGGTCATAGATTATTTTTCCAGTCATGCAAAACCCATTAGAAAGCAGACAAAAGTAATTTTTTTTATTTTATTTTTAAACATGGTTTTCTAGGATGATTTAAATGTTTCCAACCTGCAGTTCCATCCTGCTTTGCTCAGAGAAACCCATCTTCTCCCTGGGATGCCCTTAGCAAGTCTCAAGCAATTTCTTGTTCTTTCATTAGCAGATTAAACCTGAATAAATTCACTTCCATGAGACTTTTGTTGACCTTACTTTTTTGTTCCTTTCAGCATGCTTCTCTTTAAAAAATTGTGTTAATATTATTACTACTATTCCTGATCAGGAACAGGACTTAGCCAGGATTGAGATTTTTGTAAAGCAGGATGATGGCCTCTCTGAAAAGACTACACATTTTTTATATGAAAAAAGGAAGAAATTACCATGCTTCCTTGAAGTAACTATGTGATGTGATTTTTGAAACCTCTAGAATTATTTAAGACAGTAGAAACACATTTGCCTGCACCTGCATGGCACTCTGCTCAAGCTTCCCTCAAGTCTCTGGAGTAAATGCCAGAACAATATCCTGTCAATCTGCCCACAGCTATTTCAGATCATTTGTCAACAAAGCACTCATATTTTTATTAAATCAGATTTCCAAACAGATTTAATAACAAATATCTTCACTTCCCACGAGCATTCCACAACCTAATGTGGGAACAACCCCTTTGGTTAATGGGGTTTCTGATGTGGTTCCAATTCTCCCTCCAGCAAAAGAAGCCATTGTCCTCCAAGATGCAGGAACATCTCTTGGCTACTTATCACTTATTTCCAAAACTCTTCATTTCTGGCTGCCCATACTTAAAATACAAAATAATCCAGCCTTTAGGCCTGGGCAGGGAATGTGCAAAGGGAAATGTATTTTATTAGTGGAATTATCTGCAATTTGAGAAAGCATACATGCAGTAAAAAAATGCAAGCAGTGTGCATGTGTATGGATCAGTGCTTTGTGAATTTAATTCTGCAATTTGTCTATAACCCACAACATAAATGTAGCTCTGCAGTTTATTAATCACATGCAGCCCTGCACATTATCTGGGGCTCAATCAGTGCCTGAATCAAAGAGTGCATCCTGCTGCTGCCTGCATGCCCTGCACACATTTGGGCTCTTTTGGAGCCATCAGGCACAAAACTACACTGGGTGTATCGCTCTGCTGTTGGCTGATAAAATCCAACATGTGCCCATGTTGGGTGATAAAGTCCAAGAAAAAGATGAGTGTTATGCAGCATTCTTGTACATTGCACCTTAGTGAGAACAGATTATTTACTCACTGATCTTTGATGTTGTTGACATAATTCTCTATCTGTGCTGGGATTCCTTGTAGAATGGAGTTTTTGAATGTCACTCGATCAACAACTTTTCCATGGTGTCCATCAATCACTACCAGCTGGATTCCCTCTTCAGTGAGGAAAAACCTGACACCATCAACCTGGGCAGGGGGAAAAACATCCTTCATTTCACAGTAACACAATTGCAAACAACCACCTGTGAGAAGCACTGATAGTCTTGAGTCATAGGACTGCTGTTTGCCTCAAAGGGCAGAATTCCAGCTCTCTGAGATCCTGCTATCCTGCCTATCAGGAGAAGATACACCCCTTTTTTATTTCCCCCAAAATACAAAGCATAAATTACTCGAATTTAATTCTCCATGGTAACTTTGTAAGCAAGTTTTCCATGAAGATAAAGCAAATGGTGTAGAATTGCACCCCATTAAGTTCATTGAGAGGATTTCCTCACCTCAATGTATGCAAAGTCATCCCTCAGGTGGAAGTACTGTTTCTTGTAAGTTTCTATTTTCACTTCAATTAGGTGGTCCTTGGTCTTCTGTTTACAATAAAAAAAAAAAAACCAACAGATTTTCTAGTGAGAATGTCCATTACCTGAATGCTGCATTTTAATTGAAAACATTTCAAACCCTGCAATTCAATCAACAAGGAAGCTACATAATAAGCACTGACCTGCCAAATTAAATTGCTAATGAAACTGGGCACAATTGTAACCTCTCTGCTCATTCTGTCACCAGTTAAGCTGTTTCACTGAATGGCAGAGTGATTCTTACTTTGCAGAACTGACACATAATTCTCCAAGGCTTTGCTGTGTATTCCTGTTTCAAGGGCAATGAGTGAAAAAACCCAAATAACAGATAAATACCTCACTTCCTCCCCCAGAACCAGACTGGATACTGGAGACTGTGTTATGCATGATATAAATGAGAATAATTCAGCTTTACTGTTCAGTCCCCTGTGTGTCACTGCTGTCCTTACAGCCTGGAGGAGCTGGAGGCTCCAAAATCACATTCACTGGACCAACCTGTCTTCCAGCTCATCAGTTTTCACCCTGTGCTTTCAAGAACAGCACATCACATCAGAGCCCCAAAAGAACAAGCATAGAGCTTGCAATGGCTCTCCACATACTGCAAGAATCTGTTTCATATTTCACCTGCCTGAAATATTCCAGAAAATCAGGCACAGCATATGCCAATCCTGGCACAAAGTTTTACTAAATCTGTGGGCTCAATATATGCCAGATTTACATGAGCAGTGATTATGTGATAAGAAATCAGCTGTTTTACCAGTTGTGCACTGGAGAGTTTCTTTGGCATTGGCACTTCCACTATTGGTGTCTCAATGTACTTGGGGTAGGCTGTGGCCTCACAGTCACTGACACCAGCTGTCTTTGGGATCACAGCTTTGATTCTTATTCTCTCACAGCCCTTTACAGAGCAGAAAGCAAACTTCTCCTTCTCATTTTGAGCTTTGAGTTTCAGAAACAGCAACCTGTAGGCAGGAAAAAAAAAAAACAAACAGCATCTTTCAAACATTTTGTGCAAAAACATATTGTTTTGGTGGACTCTTTTCTATGGTTTGCAATAATTTTCATTGCAGCCCCGTCCCTGTGTTTTATAGTGCCCAACATCTCACATGCAAATAAAAGTGAACTCATCCCAGAAATGAGGAACTCATGGAAAGTAAAACAAAGAAATCAGATAGCACCTGAACACCTTCTGAGCTCTATTCTATATTGACACACATATATAGAAATACATGTTTTGTATTTTAGGTCTTTCTTTCTTTCCCATTATTTTAATCCTTTAAAATAACAGGCTTTGCACTTAGTTCCTGAGCATCCCTGTCATGGTATTCATAAACAGTTGTTGTTCAAAACAATAAGGGCTGTGCATGTCTTCAGTTAAGTTTTGTGGTAAGCACTTTGCTTTTTTCTTTTTTTTTTTCCTTTTCTAATTTGTATTCACTTGGAAAAGCATTTCCCAGAGTAATTGGCAGTGCAGCAGATGCTGTGAGTGACTGGCAGGCCTGGGAGCCCCAGGAAAATTAAACACTGGTCACATCCCCAGAAAACCTTCCTGGTTTGGTTCAATCCCCACTAGTGGCATCAGGCAAACAGCTCCCAGCTCCCGCAGCATTCCCAAAGCAGCAAGGTCCAAACCAGCCAGGCCTGCTGTCTTACCCAGTGTCCTCATCCCAGTAGTAATACCCCTTGGTAGGGTATCTGTGCTCCAGTTTCTCCATTTGGGAGCTTCTGTAGAAGGTCCCAGTTTTGTATGTTTTCTTCAAGAGACGGTTGTGGATGTCTGAGAGAATGGAAAATGTTGTCCCTTTAGGATAGCAAAACCCTACTTGGATCCAGTCATTCCTAAAAATAGCAAAGACCCACATTGTAACAAGTTATAACATAACTATTATTTTCCTGGGCATGCTAGAAGCCAAACTAAATAATTTACAATAAGTTTTTTTCCTGTCCAGTTAAAATTTTCATGGTTTAGAATGGATTAATGCAAAACAAATTAGACATAACAACCGTGCGTTAGTTAAGCAATGTAGGGCAGATCTGCTTCTGCCTTCTACACCTGTGACTTCCATGCACCAGGAATGAATTAGCTCTGAACCTCCAAAAATGAACTGAGTTATCTTACAGAGCTTCCTGGGGGAGGAAACAGGAACCTGAGATGGCTCATGAAAAGATGAACTGAAGGGACTTCCTGGAACAGGCATGTTCCTTCTGGAAGAGCTCATGAGTTGATGACCTCGCCCATTAGAAATGTGCAGTTACATGATTGTGCTGGAATGCTGGGACTCAGTTCACTCACTTGTTGAAGTTGATGAGCCATATGGCCAGCTCTTCAGGGGCTGTCTTGTCCCAGTGGATGGTGTAGCCTTTCCTCAGAGTTACAACTGGCTGATACTGCTGGTAATGAGTGCTTTTGCTCAAAGCCCCTTCCAAGTAGAGTGGGTGATTGTGGTAGTCATTTTTTATTATTTTCATTTTCAGGTTGGCTGGCTTGTAGGCTTGGATGTATATCTGGATGGGAAAAAAAAAAACCAAAAAAACAACCAAACAAAAAAAGAGATCACCAAGAGTTTAATGAACTACAGTGAAAGGTTCAGATACTCTCAATAGATGTGAGCTGGAGCATGTCCTGTGTGCTGGGCAGGAACCTGTGGGCTGTGCACTTATGTTCAATTTCTTAGGCTTCCCTTTCAACAAAGCAAACTGTTTTCAGGAAAAAAAATAAGACTCATTTCCTCATCCACTGAGATGTGCCAGAGGCTGCAACAGGGCTGAGATATTCCACAGCACCCTGCAACCCTCAGCAGCAGGACAGTATCTGCCTCAGACATCTGACTTGTGCTGAACAAGGATCCTTCTGTCTGGCTTTCAGAAGCCTGAAACCCAGCTCAGTGGTTAGAAATTGGCTGTAGGGGCACTGCACACAAAAAAACCCAACTGTTGCAAAACACAAGACAAAACCAGGCCCTCTCAGCAGAGGAAAGTGAGGGCTCTCATGGCAGCAGCACTCAGGGCTCCTGTGGTGGGAAGAATGGTTTGGTGGTCACACACAGGATGAAAGACCATGAAAGCTGAAGTCTAATTTCGAC
Organism: Melospiza georgiana; assembly: GCF_028018845.1. NCBI lineage: Eukaryota > Metazoa > Chordata > Aves > Passeriformes > Passerellidae > Melospiza > Melospiza georgiana. The sequence continues at coordinate 12,255,790 of NC_080442.1, forward strand.
TCATCAGCACATTTCCCATAACACTGTGGGCAACACTTCCTTCCATAAATCAGGGAAAAATAACCAGCTGACAGCCCATGGATTTATGAATATTAATCTGTGAATGCCCACGGAGCTCTCAGGAGGCTTCAGGCAGAAGTTGTTGGGGCTGTCAGCAGCCAAGACCAAGGTTTCAGAAAGTACACCACAGTATTTCCCATGTTCAAAGCCACCTGTGCAGACATGCTGATAAACAAACTCTGAGCACTCTGAAGAAAGTCCATTTCTACAGGTCAAGCTTTAAAGTGCCAACACAATTTTGAACAAACCAAAGTGACAATGACACTGCAAGGTGAGCAGCCTTACCTGTGCAAAGTGCCCACTGCAGATGGAGCCTCTCCAGTCGGGCACATCAATGCAGTCAGGGTGCTTGATTAACCAGTTATCCTCTTTGATCAGGTATGAGCCTGGGTATTCCGATACAGAACCATCCACATCATGAAAAACTGATGTTTTGTCACCATCCATATCCAGATCATTGAACCACGGGCCAGGTTCTCCAAAGAAGACTCTTGAGGTAATCTAAACAAAACAGTGGAACAAATTTACATCTCCAGAAAGGAATTCATCACTTAGAGTACAAGAAAAGGATGCCCTTGTTCACTACTGGCTCAATTTACCCATTTTCTGACTTAAAAGGTGTGTTTGACTTGTTAGGCAGAGCAGACACACATTTCCCTGCTGACCATGGGGGAAAGGCTAAACAAAAATCACAATTTCAGCCTCACCACTGGGAAGGTTTATTTGAAAATTCTAGACAAAGGTTCAGGACTTGGGGCAATTTCGTGAGAGCCACTTCACTCATTGTTAACACAGCCTCAAAGTTCCAAGCCATGTGAAGTCATACCAATGTGGGAAACAGTCAGCCCTGGGAAATGGCTGCTCAGGCAGCTTCTGACTGATATTTTTATCCAGCATAAATAAATGTCATGTCACCAGCCTGCCTTGTGCAATGTGAGAGTGACCAACCAACACTTTTAGGGGAATTTTGCCTTTCCCATCATATTTGGCGCTGGTCAGCACTTTTCTTGACCTGTGAGCAAGCCTGCTAATTTTTTGAAAATTAGGCAACACAAATCATTTCAGCCCAACCACTTTATTTATTTGTTTGTAATGTTTGGCAGCTGGATTTAACAGCTGCTAAAGGTGAACCTCAGTGAAACAGTTAGCATGTATTTGTGCAGGCAAATACAAAAATAACTCAAAAGAACAGGCCCCAGGATGGGCTCAGACCAGCACCCAGAGGTTCATACTGTAATTCAAAATTTGGCAAACTCCTTTTGGCTGGACTCTGCTCTCATTTATGTCTGCAGAACTGGAGTCTGGAATTACCCTAGTGTGCAGGGCTGCAGAATTATCCTGCATCAGCTCAGTTTCACTGGCTGTTCCCCAAAATCAGTATTTTCTGCTTCTAGGTCAGTCAGGCTTTTCAGAACAGACTTCCTTCAGTTGCTTTAATATTATACCACTGTTGAAAATGAGGGGGGGCTGATTCTTCAGTTTCTGAGCCATACAGAAATGGAAATTATTGTCACTTCACTGTTGCTATGAGGTTTTTTTTTAAACAATCCCTGCATCTGTTTTGCTGCAAACCTGATGGATACATTTGGATCTTCTTGTTATTGCACCCATCACATTTAATTGTTGTTAAACTTCTGGCAAAGACAATGGGCAAGATTTTCTGCTTTTTGCTCACAGCTCTATCTCCAAGGCAGGGAGGGCTATCTGGGAGGGTGTCAGGACCCAGGACATTCCTCTGGCTATCCAGGACAGCCAAGACACCTGCCAGGGGGCTCAGAAGCCCTGGCACAGAGCCCAAAACACCTGGGGGTTTGATTATGACCCATGGAGCAAATTACCAACCTTACATGAAGATCAGCAAGCCACAACAGTTTAGGTAGAATATTAATGAAGTTATCATGGGGTGGAAAAGTAGATTTTAGGGTTTCTGGTACGGGGGTTCAGGAGGAAAGATGGAGGGAACTGGGTGTGTCCAGCCTTTCTCCTTCTCCTTCTTGGCCTCCATCTTCTGCTGTGATGTTGGCACTTTTGGATTGGTTTAGAGTAGAAGCTCACTGTCTAACATAGGTGATAGGTATTGGAAAGTAATTGCAAACATTGTATATGTAGTTTTTAGTATAAAGACATAACACCGCCCCGGGGGCAGGCAGAGTGCCTGGAACTGTCCTGCTGGATGGACCTCGGCAGGGCAGGAGAAAATTTTTTATAGATAAGATACAACAAACAACCTCAAGACTGAGAAATTAGGAGCTCTGACTCCTTCTTCAAGCGCCGGTCTGGGAAAAGAGACTTTTAACAATCTCAGGGTCATTCTGGCAAGCTAAGGATCCCGACAGGAGGGGACTCACGGGCACATCCTCAAAGCGGATGGCGGTGACGTTGTTGTTGGGGCAGCTCTGCCAGGCGTTGTTGAGGCGGAAGGCGAGCGCGCTCGTGTGCCGCCCGTCCAGCGCCGCGAACTTGCGGAACGTGCAGTTCTGGACGTTGATGGGGCCGTCGTAGAACTGGATCCCTCGGATGGGGAAATCCCTGGAATGCATTCAGAGAGACTTGGTCATGGCACGTTAGCGTCAGGAGATGTGTTCTAGACACGCGCAGTCCCACAGTGCTTCCAATTCTTGCAGGCCGTAGGATGACTCCTAAGTTCCTGCTTTGGAAGAGAAGGGATTTCCCTTCTTTTCAGCTCTCTTATCCTTGCAAGTTCAGCTCAAGTTCTCTCGTGTTGAACAGATCATCTTTATTTAGCCTGCACTTCTCCAGGGAAGGAAGTAACAGCAATGCCAAAGGACTGAGCTAAAGATGAATAAATTTGTGTTTGCCATCAGAAATGAGTTCTGCAGCACTGAAACCTGAAACTCTGCAGAGCTGTGCAGACTCCTTGGGCTGAGTAATGGCGGGGCTAAAAGAAGTCCCACCACATCTTTCAAAGGGATGTGGAAAGAAGCATTGCAAATCAACTGCAATAAAAGAAACGTTTTTGAAAACAAGGAAAGGTCCTACAATCTATAGAGCTAAGAAGAGTTAACGGGGCACATTAATTAATCTTTACCAGCCTTTTCTGATATCAGCTGCAAGGTAAAGAAGACAGCATTTTCATACCAATTAAATGAACAAGATGCTTAAGATCTTTAAGAGATAAGACATTTCAAATTTCACTTATGATAAATAAATTTGATCCCTTCCTTGTATGATCCCTGAGAGAATTCCTGCCTGCTCCAGTGCATTTGCTCTGAGTTTCTGCATACAACATACAAGATGAGATATGTCCACATATGTGTAAAGGATATTAGGAGAGTCATAGCAGAATGGGTTTTCATTATTGGAATAGTTTATAATAAGTCTCCAGCATCACTACTGACAGCAAAATTGAGGCCTGCAATATGGCAGAAAAGCATCAGTTGAGCTGTTTGCTCACTGTGGGGCTACTGTAGTAACAGCACTGAGCACACACATGAGCACATGCAAGCCTAGGAAGGGGCTTCTATGAACCTTCCTGGCAGCTGATGGAGCTCAGCTCACTGCTCAGCACTGCTGATCACACGTCCAGAGGTGCCCTGCTAGCACAGAGTACTCTTGCTGTCCTCTCAAATCCCCTTGCAAAGGAAGGAAAGAGGAGCTTGATCTGTCTTGGCAGCCTGCAAGGATGTACCTGCCAGCAGCAGCTGCACAGTGAGGACCCTGGGATTGGGAAACATGAAATTAAATCCTTTCTGTGTAATGGCTATTAAACCGAGCAGCGCTGGGGAAACCACACTGGGCTGGATTTGTGAGTGAGTGCTTTGATGTGCTGAGCGGAACTTACGGGCCGATGGGCAGGGTCCTGCCCCGGTGATCCAGGCCCCCAGGCCCCCAGATCTCATTGTCCATGGTCTCCGTGCCCAGGTTTCCACTCTCACCCACAAACAGGCTGTTCTTGATCTCCTGCTTGGAGCCGTCGTCGTGAGGGAAGGTGCCACCGCTGGGAAGAAAGGGCTGGAGGTGAAAGGGCTGATGACAGCCAGCCCCAGCCCTGTGCCCTGCCACACATCCCTGTCAACCATCCCTGCCACACATCCCTGCCTGCTGCCACACAACCCTGCCACCCAGCCCTGCCACCCAGCCCTGTGCCCAGCCCTGCCACCCTTACCTCGCCAAGGTCAGCCCAATGCCATTGTCAGCAAACCTGCCAAGAGAAGAGAGATGCTTCAGAAGAGATTTGGGGTCGCTTTGGTTTGTCATGTCAAACTACAACAAGTAAACTGGTGGGGAATAGCAGGGATTAATTACTGTACAGTGCTCAGGGGGACTTGGGTTTTTCCAGACTTGTTCCCATTCCAGTTTTAGATGTGTTCAAATTCCAGTTTTAGATGTTTCTCTCTTGGCACATCCTGCAGAATTTGCAGATCACATGAAGCAGCAGACACACACCTGACTGCTCCAGCTGGGGTTAAGATGGTGATTACTAGCCATAGTTTACTTGCCTGATAAAGCTTTATCCCTTTGTCTAATGAGCACACACTTTTCTCTGGTAGATAAAACAATCATGCTTATCTCCAACTCCAACCAGCTTTTATTATTTAATGGTGCTTTGCCTTACACACTATGTTCCCCTCTCTTCATGTTTCACAAACTGCTTCCATAAAAGAGCTTTGCAAGGTGATAAAAAAAGAGCAGCTTGGCTTCTCTTTGCTCAACAGGAATACAGAGATCAGAGCTTCCTTATTAAAAATAATTTTAAAAAATTAGAATATCTTTCTATTTTGCTGAAATTTCAGCATAAGATAAATCACAGCTGCTGGTCCTTGACCGCTGCTTAGAGAAATGCCACTACGACCTGATAGTTCAAGTCAGTCTTGATGGTGTCTTCACACCAGCATCACCTCCCACGTCTGTCCCTGATGCTGGCAGTGGCTGGGAGCAGATCCCCTCACTGTGCTGCTGTCTGTAGGTGGCAGCCCTTCCCACCCTATGGCCTCCTTGCTTCCCTGCAGGCCACATTAACGCTGGCCCTGTTAATGGGACACATAAATTAGATTCTAGCCATAGAAAAGGAAATGGCTCTGGCTATAAAGACAATTACAGTTTGATGGCTGCTTCCTCCAATTCACACACGCTCAGAGATTTGCTGCTGGAAACTCATAAAGCACTTGGTGTTTTAGCACCCTGGCAAAGGATATTCAGCAATGCAAATGTCCCAGTGACCCGAGTGGGATCTGTGAGGACAACACTTGCTGGCTCTGGAGCTGGTGGATTCTTGTGGCTCATAAGAAACACAAACTGCACTGCTCAATATGACATTTGTGAGTGTTCTGCTACAGCCCCATTCTCACCAGGTCTCTGCTGCCAGCTTATCCCACTGGCTGCTTTAGGAGGTTTGGGTCACTCCAAGGTAAGGCAGCTCTGTCTGGGAACTGGACACCAGATATCAGCGTGGCAGCCATTCCCACCAGGGTTATCACAATACCCCTTTCCTTCTTCTCCTCTTTGCTAGGATTGATATCAGGAGCCTGGCTCAGAAACAGAAACTGCAGCAGATCATCTGTTTTCAAGTGCAAAACAAATATCAGCTCTGGCTAGGGCAGGAAATGGCCTTCAAAGAGCACAACACACACTTGCCCAGACTCTCCCTTGCTGCTGGGATGCATAGTTTTATGTCTGCTCCATCAGTACCTGCTTATTCAGCATTACACTGAACCACATAAAACTGATCTGTGACCAGCCTGAGCCAGGAAAGGTGGTGCATTTCACTGTTTTCTTTTCAAAGCACTTCATCTTTAATATTTTAAAAAAATAGGTTTTATTTTTAGTTATTTACATCTGTGTGTCTGTATTGTGACGATTTATTGCTGGTCAGCATCACAAAGAGAAACAACCTGAGGCATCCTCAGCTCAGACAAAGCAGGTTTTGTTTGTGTAAAATAATGCCTGTGGTGGCTTAACATTTCATCTTCATTTCAATCCTGGCCATATGAAAGGTGCAAAGCGATACAAATAGTCTGAACCACAGCTATGCTCGCCATAAACACCAGGCTGAACTCTGAGAGTTGAAATAAGGCAAAACTCACTGGCAGTTGTCCAGCCACACATCTCCACCTCGCAGCCAGGCCCCGTGATCCTGATTCTTGTAGGCAATAAAGCCCTCAATTATTGCAGGTTCCCTGGGCTTCAGAGGATCAGCATCCTTGTGGGGGCTGTACCTGCAAGCAGAGGGAGAGAGGAAAGGTTGGTTGGAGAGGGAAGGTGGCCTTGCTGCCTGAACATCTGCTTCATGGTAACTCAGGAACAGCTTAGGGACCACTCTCCATCCACGTAGCGTGTCTGCTCAAGCTGTGGTGGCCAGGCCCAGCTGCCAAGGGAAGGAAGGTCCAGGCAAGGCAGTTGTAAAGACCTGCTCCAAGTTTCCTTTCACCATTCCGGTGTTGTATTGCTGATATATTGCTGAAAGCATGGAAAGTTTATTATTGCTCCCAAAAGTTCCAGATATATTTATTTTTAATCTCTTACAGCTATCCTTTAGCATGTTCCTGTTATTTAGATAAATATCCTTTTGTTTTCCCTTTTGAGCATTCTTATCTCTTAACTCTGGCTATACTGTGGCCATGAGTACCACTGCCAAATTTTTCTTGCTGTGGAAAGGAATTTGAAAATCTTGGAGAGGGGCTGAGAGTATGTCCTTCACTACTCCCACTACACAGGACACACATACAAGATTTAGTGACCCTGAAGTTCTCAGTATGATGAAATGTTGGCCTGATTTGGTGAAAAAAAGCAGACAGAAGCAGAAACTGCAGCAATGTGTGCCCTCAGCTGCTCCCTGACAGCCGCTGCTTGGGCCACAGGATCTGAGCAAGGTGATGCTGAGCTTGGCTGTCATTTCCCCTGTCCTGAGGCTCCTTTCTGCTGTTGGAGGAGCATCCTCCATCACACTGCACAGCTTAGAAAACCTGACAGATGAGTATCCAACTCAGTGCCAGCAAAGGATGGTCCAGAGATTAAAATTCATTCCTCACCATGGAAAGCGAGGCCAAGCTGTCAAATTGCTAACAGATATTCAATAGCACTTTGCTTTGCTTAATAAGCCATCATATCAATCTAAAACTGAGCATCAGGCTGATAGGGTTCCAATAAATGAATATTGCTTTGGCAGCTTCATCACTGTGAATTTACTTTCAGAGACAGATTTAGTATCAGCTCTTGTGAATTCCCCAGGCATTGTTAAGTACACATATTTTGAGATGGATTCCAATTTCATTCACATCCATGATAACTACAGGGTCCAGAACTTGACTTGGACATTTAATGCTGTTACTGAATGCAGAATAATCTCTCCAATTCTGTCACTGTCCAGCCTAGCTCACAGTTTGCTTCAGCCAGCCCAACTTCAGTCATTTATTCAGTTCAGTCTTGTCACGTGAAAGGTGGAAAATGGAATAAATAATCTGAGCTGCAGTTTGTGCTGCTGGGTAATCCCCGAGCACAACCATGAGTGCATTATGAATTGTTTGCCTTCCAAGGGCCATTCCTGCCCTTGTATGGCAGGGGAGAAATTGCCTTTTCTAACCACTAACTGTGCCTGTGGCAGCAGGCAGCTCCCCAAGGCACGTGTTCAGCTGCTTGGAAAAGCAGTATCAGGCTCCAAAGAGCAGGCTGCTCTTAAATTATTTTTTTAGCAGCTACTTTTACCATTGAATTAATCACTTCAATTAACTGAGCATTTAAATAATGTAAATAACATTCCCTTTTGAACATCTTTTAGCATCAGCTGCTAGCCAGGGTGATGTGGATAACTGATATCTGAGCTCCTGGCTGGGCTCTCCTGGGAAGGAAGATGGATCCCACCCCAGTAATGCTTACTACAGTAGTCTGGGTAACCCACACCCCAGAGATGAGAAGGAGATAGAGTTGTCATTCTCTCCTGCTGAGCAGAGGCTTTCAGCAGGTTTCTATTCCTTACATGGTTTCTTCTATCAAGAAATGCAGTTGTGGGGGAATGTAAGTTAGGGTGCAACTGGAGGCAATTGGTCTGTTAGGAAAGAAACAATGACATTTGAGAGTATTTAAGTCCTTTTACATGTCTGGGGGTTGGTAACTAAGAGCCAGACTTAACCTCTGATGAGATATAAGGGTGCAAGTGCAGCCCTTTCATCAGCCTCCTCTGGGGCCAGCTCTGGGGAGAGAGTGGGTTCTCAGAAGCCACCAGACCACACTAGGTCTGCTGATATGATCTAGTCTACAAGGAGGCTTCCATTATTTCTAAATTACTCCATTAGACCACAGAGAGGCTGTGCACAGCAGCAGAAATGGAGAATAGCTCTGTGTATTTCATCGTGATTGTTACTGCAGTGTCAGATTTGGAACTAGACTGAAATCTGAAATCAAAGCATGGCATAAGCACTCCCTGTTCAAGCAGGTTCTAAAAGAATGAACAAAATTAATAGCATTCCCAAGGAATACTCAAATTTCTTATTCCTAAGAAACTCTTGCAGCAACTCCTGCCCAGAGGGACTGTTGACCAGGCAGTGAATTTTCTTCCTTATCTAAAAAATTCAAAAATCAATGGAACACCCTACAGCAGATGTGATATCCAAGCCAGCTCAGCTCAGAGCTAAAGAACAAGGATGAAACCAGAAAGGTGTGGGTGTTGAGGGTCCCTTATAAAGGAGAATGGAGAGATGAAGTCAGAAATGGCAAGGTGTATCTAAGTGAAGACCTTCCCTCAAAAAGAGCGACCCCAAAGGCATTGCAATGATTCTTGTGAGCTTCCCTGGGGTAATTGTCAGTGTTTTAGAGAAGTCTTTTCCAAATCAAGCTATGCAAAACACTTTACCTCCCAGAAATCAGAGTCAGGATAGGTCTTTTGTCCTTGGCAGAGGCTGGGGTTGTTTTAACGCCGTTATCAATGATCATTCCAGCCTAAAGGAAAACAGAAATGCAATTATCACAGTATATTTATAAATTTTACAGCTCTTTCAATCTCCAGACTCTACCCCCAATTGTTCTAAGCCAAAGTCACCCCCATGATGCTAAGAACAGCTTCTGTCAATAGCATGTGAAACAGAGGGCTGCCAGGACTATCCAGACTTGCATATACCCCCCAAAATTGCTGCAAATTTCCAAAGCTGCACTTTTCTCATAATTGCATGTATTCCCACATACCTAAACTTCAGCTTCAGTCTAAAGCCCTCAGTAACACAACATGGCACGCTAAGGAGCAAATCAGCAGAGATAGCGATTAGACACAGCAGCCGTGTTTATCCCTCCAGAAGCTGTTCAGGTAATTGCCAGCATTGGCAGCTGAGGTGCATCATTAGACAGGCTGCCAGCAGATGCTCCTGGAGGCAGTATTTCAGGAGCACGGAGGCAGGGAAGCAGCCTGAGCAGAGGGGAGAGCGGCTCTGGATGCCCAAGCGCCAAGCGGAGCAGGTGCCGGCTGGCCGCGAGCGCTCCCGCGAGCTGCCTTATCTGAGCCACAAACAAGCAGAGCTGCAGAGCTCCAAGGGAAACAGAAGGCACAGGCACTAATAGCTTGTGTAGCTGGAGGGAGGGATGGGGTTTGTTTTGAGGGCAGCATTCCCATTCCCATTGCTGCAGACTCACCCGGTAGTTGGAGTGCGCGCGGTTGTTGGAGAATTTCCCCATGGGCATGTGCTCTGAGTAGCCAGGGGAGTACATGCCTGCTGAGGGACCTGTGGGCACGTGGTGCAGCACAAACCAAAAGCCTGTTTCCTGAGAGAGAGAAGGGACAGCTGAGACTTTGCTGACAAGAACATACGCCCAGGGATTTCAGGACAAACCACAGCCATTGATCCATGTAACGCTCTATGGAAGAGTTTAACGCACACGAAGAATTTAACGCACATGAAGAGTTTAACACACACGAACTCGCTCTTATATTGTAACCCATGTAAGAGTTTAGCGCACATGAAGAGTTTAACGCACATAAACATGTAAGAACATTGTATCCCATGTAAGAGTTTAACGCACATGAGCATCGATATTCACCCTTCTGATCTTCAGGGTTAAGTTTTGGCATCAATACTGGAGCATAAGTGAGACTTTCCAAACTTAAAAATCGAATAATTTTTGTTTAGTTGCCTAAAAATTTAACAAGGAGTACTAATACAGGTACCCAAGATTTGAAAGCTTTGGAAAGACCACACCTCTCTGTTTTCTTGTTTTTATGTCTTCTCAGGACAATAAGGGCTCCTGATGTGACCAAAAATGTCTGTGGAATTGGCATTAGGGCTGCCTGAAATTTCAGATCACCATTACTGTGCTGCAATCAACAATATAATTGCCAAAGACTTCTCTGAGACTCCACAGTCACATTAATTTAATTTATTCAGGCTGCACACTGTGGAATTTTGTTAAATCCAGCTCTAGAAACAGCAAGTGACAAGAAGTTTGGAGCAAAAGTAAAACCATTCTTTTTATTGGTGGCACCAGCCACATTAATGTGTGTCTCAATCAAGCAAATTTAAAATGTCTGTTGTCTGTGTCACAAAAGCAGGTTTTATTCCAGTGAGAGCCTCCCTCAGCCTTGCAGGACTGTCACTGGCCTAGGCTGTTACCAAATAAGAAACTTGTGCACTCACTTCAGATCCAGCAGCTGCACAGTTTATAAGGTTGTTGTGTGGGTTGGCTATCCAGAAGGTTGATACAGCACTGCAGGTCAGAAAAACAAAGAATGGCATGAAAATGACACTTTGAGCACACACCAGAGTCACCCATAAACTCCCCCAGTGCAGACAGGGCTGATACCTCCCCAGATAAGGGGCCCTGCCCAGGGGCAAGAGGAATGTGTTTTTTCCTTCTCTTCTCATATCTCATGTCCTCTGTGGTTTGACAGAGAACATGGCCTTATCTTTTAAAACACCACATATTAAATGAGGAATTTCAACTGCAATTCCAAGCCTGCTATGAAGCTGTCAGATGTCAATCATGGTTTATGATAAGGTAAATATGTTGTTGCACAAGTCACAGAAAAGAACTTTGCCCCCACATAAGCCCTTGGGTTCATTAGAGACTCGTTTAATCAAGGAACCCAATGAATTGCCCACTAAGGGCTTTCCAAGTGTACCCCCCTATCTGACTGTTCCAAGAGCTGCTGTGATTGATTAACTTTATTTGCTCCCACCCTCCTGCACATTTCTTTTGGGACAAAAGCATTCCATTTGTCTAATGCACATAAAAGACTCTCAACTGAAAGATTCCCATCAAGGAGGACAGATCAATCCATCCATCACTGTCCATGCTGTGACATACAGAATTTGTTAACCAACAGGCAGGGAAACATCCAGCACTTACAGCCAGCAGATTGGCCCCTAAATCTGCTGGGTGAGATTTGCCCTTCTGCAGGATATAAACCTGCAGAACCCCTATGTTTATTTCAATCTTGCCTGAAGGATAGGGGCTTTACGCCAACTGATTTTGCTGATGCATTTCCGTTTGACTGACTTTATGGTGAAAACAGCAAAATTTTTCTATTTTGGTCATGGGACTGGCCTGGAAATAAACAAATTTGGATTATTTATAGACCACCTCCTGCTGTGTAGGCAAGGGCAAGGACAGTGTATTTCCACAGCGACCTGCCTTTCAGCCTAATCTGTTCTTCAGAGCCACATGGATTGGGCAGGTTACAGAGTCATTTGGCACAATCTTTTGTTTGAATTCCTAGCAGCAGCTCCCTGCCTGCCTCTCCCAAGCTGATGGAGCCACAGCTGGTGCTCATCCTGTCTCTGCACTGGGATTAGTGTTGGTGTACTCATGCACTTCCAGGCTGGATGAGCCCAGTGCAAAACAAGCTGAGCTGTTTTTTCTGACCAGATCTTGAATTCTTTTATAAAGGAAGACAGGGCAGATCAAAGTACCATAACACCTTTCCATTAGAAAGCACTCATTCATGCAACAGTCTTCAAAATTACAAAAAAAATATGTCCCTATGACTATTAAACAAATTATCAGTGGAAAATGAGCATATTGGCTAATTAACCCTTATTTTAAGAATAGGGACACTAGGTGTATTTTATAAACAAACACAGATGTGAAAAAGAGCATTGCATTAATTCCTCTCTCTCCCTTGCCAAACTAAAAGTCAAAAATATCTCTGTTTGAACAAAACCTCAGCTGTTCTGAGGACAAAATGGGTGATACTGAAATATTTTCAACATCAGCTGCCATTTGAGATGAGCACAAATGTCAGGACGTGGCCCACTCTGAACTCAGCAACTTTTTGCTGAGCCATCAGCAAAATTATGGTTCAAGACTCTACAAAGCACAAGGCAGGGCTTGCACACTTTGAAACAAAGATTTACAACATTTTAGGTGGGAACCATCTCAATGGACTTTATAAACAAAAAGTTAAAAGTACACCTTAGGTCTGTAGGCATCTGAACAGCACAAGGATAAAGACCCCAAGGAAAATGCTCTCCCAAATTTGGGGCAAACAGCCCAGATCCCTACAGATATCTACATAATCCCATACACAGAATTCTGTCTGTTATGGCTAAGTCCTACAAGGAGAGGGAGATGGAGGAGATTGGAGATGGAGATGGAGATGGAGATGGAGATGGAGATGGAGATGGAGATGGAGATGGAGATGGAGATGGAGATGGAGATGGAGATGGAGAGGAGAGGAGAGGAGAGGAGAGGAGAGGAGAGGAGAGGAGAGGAGAGGAGAGGAGAGGAGAGGAGAGGAGAGGAGAGGAGAGGAGAGGAGAGGAGAGGAGAGGAGAGGAGAGGAGAGGAGAGGAGAGGAGAGGAGAAGGCTCTCACTCACCTGCAGTCCTGCCTGGGCTTAGGGATGTAGCCTGGGTAGGCTCCCTCAGTGATCAGCTTGCACATCCTGCTGTCGCGGTCGGAGGGGAGCAGAGTGCTGGGCTTCACCAGCAGCCCCAGGCAGTGTTCAAATGTATTGCGCTCCTCTGGTCCATCCTCCGTAAAGAAACAATGGCCCAGAGCATCATAACCCACCACATCCTTCACCTGCATGAACAAAACAAGGGCCAGTGTTGAGGTTTTATGCTCAGCCACTGCACAATTAGAACAAACAGTATGATGGCACATAGGAGCCTCAGTTCCCTTTTGAACTCAGGATCTAGAACCAAAACCAAAAGCAAGATTCCTCTCAGACCCTTCAGAGCTTATAGTCAAAGCAATAACTCTAACACTTAATTAGAATTTGTCATCACCTAGGAAATGCTCATTCCATTCCTTTGTTTGCCTGAGAAATCAGAGACTGTCTTAGCATGAAGCTGGAAAAAACACAGGGTGGGGGATGAGGAGAGGAATTAGATGTTCAAATCACATCTGGGCTCATTCATCTTCATGTGGAGTTACATGGGCAGCTACATAAAATGCAGCTCAAAAATGCAGCTGAGATGAAAAATATTTTTCCAGGCTATCAGAGAGGCAGAAATTTGTTTTCCAGACAGGCTGGCTTGCTTTATGTTTAATGTGATCTTTTTCTTCAAGCTGTTGACAGAAGCTTTGCTTGACCCTGAGACAAATCAGCTGGTGTTAATCAGTGCTGCTCTGGTTTTGGTTTGGATGCTGGTAACATCAGGACACTGCTGGTTGGACAGAACAACAGCCCTCACACCACTGGAATATCTGAGAGCAGGAATGTGAGTCTGAAGCATAAGGATGGGACAAGATGGGAAGCAGCACATCAGTTGTCAGTGGATATATCTGGGATATAGAAAATTAATGTCAGGTCTCCATTGACCAGGGCAAGGTCTGGATCTCCTGGGCTCTTTCCTTGCTGTTCCCATCAGTCACCACTCATCAATCACCTTGGACTCAGGAAACCTCCCCAGCAAAGGTTAATCTGCCACAGAAGTGTTCCTCTAAATGCTTCTGATGAAACAGTAATTGTCAGGGGACAAGGGACAGTATTAACCATGATAGAAGCCCTGTTCATCATGGTGTCACTTGGAGAGACCAAGTGCATGGGCATCCAAGTGCTTGAATTGCTTTTGTAAACAGGCTTGAGACTTCTTTGTCACCTTCACACCTCATTCCTGGGGCAAGGAGCACCAATTTCAAATAAAATCCCAGTATTAGTGTTGAAATGATTACAAATATGTTTTCACATGAGAACAAACACTTTGCTTGCCAAATCTATTACTGGCTTACAACCACACAGACTTCTATTATGTAGCATCCATGCTCCAGTGTAAATACTCAAATCTCTGAGCACAATTCATCACAGTCAATTAAACACTGCTAAAAATGACCTGCAAAATGTTACATTCCATTAAGCTACCTCACTGAAATTCACTGTTAACTTCCCATTCTAATAAATTATATATTTTGCAAGGTTTAGCCTTCTTTATTTAGGTGTAAAACATGTATACTAAATGGTACCCCCTCAGAAGAATGAACTATCCCAGCCTTGTTATGATATAGGTTTACAGGACAGAACTTTTCAAGAGAGTGAGCATCATTCTGAAGAAGGTTTCCAACATGTAGAGGAAGTCTTTTAACCACAGAGATCTCAGAATTCCATAGAAACTGCCACCAAATCCTATCAGCTTTCTCTCACAGGACAGCAATACCAAAAAGACACATAAGCAATGGTGTTGGGACATTTAGATGATGGAAGCAGTTTCCCTAGAGAAATGTTTGCCACTTCAGCCATTTATCTTTCCAGCTGGCACAACACTGCACCAGGACAGGGACAGGGAAACCTGCAGTGCCCAGACTCAGCTGGGGCCAAGCAGGGATGCTGTCCCAGGGAATCACATCTCCCAGAGCAGTGAGAGAGAACAGAGCAGGGTGAGACAGGGCTGGGCACTGGCAGAGAGGCTCAGAGCCAGCAAATGCCTGTTGTTCTCCTAACTCATCCTTGAAAGTCCACAGAACAAGAGGGAGTTAGAGCCAGGGATCTGGTCCCTTAGGCATTTGTCACCTTCTCTTTGATTAATTATTTCCCCACAGGCCATCTCTCAGTCACCTCTGATTTGTTTCATGCACAAGCCCACTGCTGAAATGCTTGCATAGCAAACAAGATGCTTGTTCCAAAATTACTCTTCTAATGTATTTAATTTTTTCTCTGATTAAGACATTGCTAATAGTCCATAATCTTACATTAACCATGAGCAATTTAGAGCCAGATAATGCCCTTCCTGGCAAAACAATTGCTGTGAAGCATAGCTGGATTAGTAAAAGCAACACCACTGAAGCTGTTAGATAGCACAACCTCTTATTCCATGCAGTACAGGTCTCCCCTGGATCCTGCCAGACTTTATTGACCCTCATTTAATTTCCTTCCCCAGTGGCTGCTTCTACTTTAGCTTGCACACAGGGATCCAATGGAGAATGGGAATCAGAGCAAAGTTCCATCCCTGGGATTGCAGTGGTGTAACTAGGTGGTTTTTTGGCCAATATATTGCAGAAAACATTGGGTAACTATTGCATATTAAAACAATAATTATGGTGAGAAACGAATTTCTACAGACAAGGACTCTCTGTGCCTCTCAGCTAATATGAATTTACAGGCAAGTGCAACCCATCAATGAGGAGAGCTAATGTTGAGACAGAGACTTCCAACAGACTGTGCAGACCCACAGAAAAATACCTGTCATCAGAAATAACTGGATACTCTTTTCTCCTAGACTTTTCAGAATCTATGAGTATCTCTGAAGTGGCGTGATAAAAGTAACAGCAAAGCAAGCAGGAGAAATTGTATGTAAATTACCTGCCTGCTTTAATGACAGTATAAAACAACTGATGCCCCTCTCCCATTTATTAAAAACATTTTCACAGGGGCTCTACAACACTCATGCAAGAAGCAGCTCTGAAATCAACAGCTCAATGTTAAGGACATCATTCAGTGCTGTGCTATGCTGAAGTTTAATAATCCAGCTAGAATTTTTATGGCTATTCCCAAAGTGTGCACATCATAAAGGCAAATTTTCCCTCAGCAAAGAGCACTTTGGATCTACCTGATCTCAGAGGGAATGGATGATACCTGGGGAAAGACAGGGCTCATCTCTGCATGAGTGGTGCTCCTGCATGTAGAAACAGCTGGTGCTGCCCGAGTAAAAAGACAATAGGCAGCTGGGAAATGTGTACAATAACTACTGTAGTCATCAGAAACCCTTGTGGGTGTCTTTGAATATATCTGGCGCAGAAGGAAGAGGAAAGGAAGGAAATGAGAGTCAGAAAGCAGATGAGGAGATTGTGGTAGGATCACCTGATGGATCAAGGCATGGAGCTGCTGACTGCAGATGTGTATCAGAGCCATGGAACAATACCTAAGTGATGCAACCTTTGGAGCACATTTTCTGTGATGCAACTGAACAAACTTGATCAGATTGCTTTAATTCACTGAGGCTTTCTTTTCAGCCATCAGCAATAATGATGAGGTTAAAAAAACCCAAAACAAGTAAAGCTAAAGCTTCATATTCACACATTTTGAGAAACTAAAAACAAGAAGGATTATATTGACTAAATAATGTCCTAAATTACAAGATTTCTCTTGGGTGCCTTATCACAGAAGCAAAGTATGATCATTTAGGGAATTGTGGTTGTTCAATAACAGCAACAGAATCAGGTCACTTTCATCAGTTCTATCAGCCTGTCTGAATTTCACTTTGCCACCTCAGCTGGAAAAGCCTGAGCACATGGACTCCTATACCACAGATCCCCCATGGCACAGTTGTTGCCCAGAGAAAGCACAAGGGACAAAACTATTTCCAAATTCTCTGCATGAACCCATCCCTCTGACTGACAAGAAAAATGCCAGGCTCTGGGTATTTGGTTTGGCACAAACCAACTCTGCACATTCACTGTGTACCAAGCCCCTCTACTGGCAGCTTCAGACTGGGCAAATGCCACATGACCCTGAGTGACTTATATAATTTATACAGTAAAATGTCTCTCCATTTCAGAAGCATGTTCATGGTAAGTTTTCAAGATCACATTATAAACTTAGAAGGACAGAGGTCAAACCCAAAACCACAGATTCATAAATAGCAGATAAAAGCTGGTCTGCTTCTGGAACTGCAATTTAAGTGCCCTTTATTCAACTTCTGTGCATTTTAATTATCCTGAGACTCTCCCTTCAAGTGCTGGCACTTCTAGGGGTATGAACTCCTAATGCACAGTCACCATCCAGGTTGCAACTGCCAATTACGTTTCCACTAAAATTCTGTTATATATAGCAGCAGGGCTCTTGACAGTACAAATTCTCCTCTTCAAGGCTTGGATATACTTTTTTCTTTCGGAATACACTGCCATTTCTCACTCTCACTAAATTGGTGAGAGTCCTTTGCCCAGAGAAATCCTGCACCTTTAAGATTTGCTTCTTGAAGATCATCCACTCCCCCTGGACTCTTCTGCCCTTCAGGACCTGCCTCTCAACTCTGCCAACCAGGTTCCCAAACAGGCCAAACTCTGCCCTCTGGAAATCCAGGGCAGCAGTTCTGCTGACCCCCCTCCTTACTTCTCCAAGAACAGAAAACTTCTGCAATTTTGTGATCACCATGCCCAAGACAGCCTCTAACCATCACATCACCCACAAGTCCCTTTCTGTTCACAAACAACAGGTCCAGCATGCTTACCCCAAAAACAAAGCCACCCCTAGATCTGGGGAGAATTGGAACATGTTCTTGACATTTCTGATGTGCTGTGTCTTGTCTAGTATCCATCAGTCATTCTAGAGATTTATCCTAAAGGATTTCTTGTTATAGAGTGCAACTCCAGCAAATCACAGCTCTGTGAGTGCTTAATGCTATGACTGGCATTACAAGCCCAAACCTCTATTACAGGAAAGATGAGGCACACACTTAAAGCTTCTGATTATCCTCTTTAAATAGCAAACTCCGTGTCTGCAGAAAGATGCAACCACTCATTAGGGACGGGCTGGTCTGCAGTGCCCAGACAAATGCTCTGCCCACTCTGAGTCACACACAGCCCCCAGTGCCACACTGGCAGCTTGGGATACTCCTTGTGTATGCAGGGTGGGAAGAGCCAGGCTTTGGCTTTAACAATAAAACACATTATTCTGCAATAATTAAGCTGCATTCATGCTATGAGGAAGTTTTTTCCCTGCTGTCTTCATCTCTAAGGCAGACACTGGAACTTCTTACCAGTAAACCATTGGATCCATGGACTGTGACACAGCGGGAGAAGGTGTGGTGGATGGAGGTGTCCTTCACATAGGTTGGAGGGTTGTAGCCTCCTTTCTCATCCACATCTCCAGCCATATGGAAATGAATGGGGTAATGCCCCATTGTCTGCTGCCCCATGTACTTCAGTTCCAGACCTTCAATGTGGGTAGCCTTAAAATCAAGACCAATCTGGAGAACAAAAGAACAGCAGTCAAGAAACACAAAAAATCTGTTGAGGGCAAAGAGAGGGAACACAGGCATAGAAAGGGCTGCATTGTATCTGCTGAAGGATTTACTGTGTGGAGGGGATTGTGGGGCTGCAGGGTGAGGGAGAGAGGGCAGGGTGGCTAAGGAGACCAGACCTGCTCTTTGATTTCCCCACTGCTGCCTCAGACACATTTAATTGTAGAAGGAAAGCAATTTATATTTATCATTTTCCATGTGTTTTAGCCAGCTGGGTTCAAATCAAACTTCTTGGGCTAAGTGCCACAAAAATCTAGGGAAAACTGGGATTAGGATGTGGAGAATTCATCTCAGGTGTATTGATCATCAGCCTCAATGTCTGCAGGGGCATGACATGCACTTTGAAGCTGAAGGACAGGCAGCAGCCAGAGGGTGGATCTGCTGCACTGTGGGGAGAGCTTGTTTGCTCAATGGCTGATGAGGAATTTTTCCCTTCCTGTGTCTCGCCTCCCTTGCTATGTGAAGGCGTGGCTGGAAGGAGGAAAGGACAAAGCCAAGGGCTCCAGGCTCACCTTGATGTGTCCCCCGAAGGTGTCGAAGTCAAAGAAGGAGCAGAGCTTGCTGCTGTACTCGTAGCACTGCTGCTCCATCTCTCCCATCACCAGCACGTTGCGGCTCAGCAGCCCCACCTCCGCCCGCATGTCCACGCCATCCACCACCTCGCCCATGTGCAGGTACGTGGCCTTCCCTAAAGGAACCAGATCCACTCTCAGGTTACTCTGCCTCTGCTGCTGCCTTCCCTGGGCTTCCCGTGGTGGGGCTCATGAAAGGAGCAACCGAGTCAGCACAAAGTGCTGGCTGACACCTCAGAGGAGGAAAGGCTGGAGCACAGGTCACACCCAAGGTCTTGGTGGGATGTTTGCAATGGAGGAAGTGGGATTTTTGGTCTTGGGTTGCTTCATTTGTCCAGGGGGTTAAACCAACAGTCTCTTAGACAAAACACATTTCCTACCTTGAAAAGGAACTGTGGATTACAAGTGGCTGTGTGTGAACATCAAGTGCAAAAAAGCCCTGATGATGCAGCTCCTGGAAAGTCTAAATCACCAAGGTAAGCACAACATTTCCCATAGTGAGACATGGGAAGCTGCTCAAACCCCACAGTACTGCTCTTGGGCAGGCATCAGCCAGATCCTGCTAACACCATGGCTGTTGATGCCAGCAAGGAGCAGAGTGGGCACAAAGCCCTGTAGGAATTGTGACAATCACAGCCCCGCACCAAGTTTGTGGGCTGTAAAACCTCAGACCCCCTGGCCTCCCAAACCTCTCCATTTTAGATCTACCGTCACATCTCCAACTTGCTCCCAAGGCTTCCTCCTGCCCTAGTGCAGTCAGAGTCAATGGGACCTTCCATCTACCCCAAGCCACACCTTTATTTGCCAAGCAAAGCTGTTAATAACATCTTCCACACACACCCTCCTCCACAGAGGGGTTAAAAGCACAGAAAACTTTCCCTGGCCTGACCAAAAAGGGGGGAAGTCCAGGCAGTGGGGATGTCTAGAAAGCAAAGTATCTCTTTGCTGTAATTTCATTCAAAAATATTCCTACTACCTCCTTCCTTCCGCAGGTTTTTGCAGAGAAAAGTCAGCTGGGAAAAGGTTCACCTTACTGACTCCATTCTGTATTATTCCAGTAAAAATAAGTAATAAACTCTTTAAGTAAACACTGAACTTTGAGGAATGCTACACTTGCATGTATTTAATTTCCATTGAATCGTTCAAATCCTTAATTAGAAACAAATGGCAAGCCTGAAGCCTGGCTATCCCTGCGCAGCACTTTATGCTTCAGCAGAAGTGCCAAGTCAAGGGGAGGATTTTGAACACTGAACCAATATTATTTTTAACCAAAATATGATGCTATGAATGTATGAAAAAGATAAGCAAACACCATTCACTCCCTCCTCGTCTGAAGCTGGAAGCAGTGTAATTTGATGGCAATACTGGGGTTTGGGAAGGGTGAGTGCTCCACCCTGCTCTCCCACTGCTGCCTTGTGGGACTGGGTTCTCACCACAATGTGCCTTCTGCCTGTGCACCTCTGCCTTCAAAACCATCTCACCTTGTGAAAAACACTCTCTGTTAACTAGGGCAGTGATGGTGGCCAAAGAGCTGCCTGCTCATCTCAGAAATAAAGGGCTGCAAGGGACCCTGGATTTGCACCTCACCCACTTTTTCAATTGTCTCCCTAGAAAGAACTGGACTTCCCCATGCCTGTGTTGTTGCCCTGCAGCCAGTGAGCCTCATCAGGTGTGTGGCCAAAACCAGACTCAACCCACCCAAAAAACAGCAGCTCTGCTTCCTTTATCCATATACATGAAAAAAGCCACTGCAGTGAGTGCCCTCCACATGAGGATACCCCATGCTGGAGCTTTGAGTGAATCTGCAAAGGAGCACAGCCTTCTCCTTATGGAACCTTTTTTAAGCTGTTATTTTTCAGTTTTCCCCAGAGCTGACCCCTCCTTGATTTACTGAAATGCAGGAAGGATTTTAGATAATCATAAGAACATACTATTTGAAGCCACATCTCCAGGATTTGTGGCAGTGAAATTAGATAGGCAGTTTTGTTATTCCTGTGCTGAGCTCTAGAATAATAAATGTCATGCTTGCATGTATTTAATTTAATTTAACACCAGTCCAGACATGCAAAACAGGGTAAGCACTGACAGGAATGTTAAATAGGGACTAACCAGTTTCTAAATATAACTTCTTGGGTGCATGTTTTTCACTCCATGCTTTTGCTGATTTGACATGTTTGGAGATAAAAGGAGAGACGGAAAGCAATCCCCTTCCAGAGTAAAAGCGGATTTTGAATAATAGCTCCTTTAATAGAGTTCTGAAAAACAAACCACTTCTCAAGGCAGACAGAAATTCAAGCTCCCGGCAGAAACAGGGTTGAAAAGAGACAGAGGCTGGCATGGGAGCCCTTGTGCGCTGTAAATGAGTGCTGGGAACCAGCACTACAACACTGGGCACTTCCCATGGGACCTGGAGCACTGTGAGGGGCATTTACACACACGTGGCACTGCCAGGGGCATGTCTGGTGGTGGGCAGGGAGAAAACCCACAGAAGAGTCTGCTTGCTCTGCGGTGGGTTCAGGGAGCTCACACCATCTCACTCTGCACAGCCACAAGTTTGAAGTCTGGCTGCTGCTCCCAGCTGGCACATGGGGCCTTCCCAGAGAGCAGCCAGGAGATCTGAGACCCTGAGCACTGACCACGGCAAACCCCAGCCAGGGGTTTGCAAACGGGCACTGAAGTGGTTTGATGCTAAAAAGGCAACCCTGTGCTTTGAAAGCGGGAGGGATGTGTTGCTGCTTCAGCATCAAAGGCAGCGCTGTGATTTCCCAACCACCACCAAGCCCTGAGGCCCCTGATTCACCTTCTCCTGCTTTGGGTGAGGGTTTGCTGCATCCCTCATGGACAGAGACTGCCCTGCCAGCCTTGTGCCACGCTGTAATCTAAACCAAACACGGCCTTGCAGTGGCACAGATCAGAGACTGCCCTGCCAGCCTTGTGCCATGCTGTAATCTAAACCAAACACGGCCTTGCAGTGGCACAGATCACATCTCCCCACCACAGAGCCACAGGAAAAGCAGCCTGGCTGTGCTGCTGCATGTGTCAGAGCAGTGCCTCCAGTCAGCACAACGTCAATTCACAGGGAAAACTTCCTTCATACATGGGCTTGCCTGGTGGAAGTCTTGATTCAGCAAAATATGAGCACATTCCTGCGCTCATTACTCAAGGCAGTGACTATTGAAGTCAGTTGTTGGTAAGGATAAGGTAATTATTAAAAGGAAATGTACATTAAAATAAACATAAGATGATCCACTCAGCAAGGGCATGCTTATGTCAACAAAACAATTCAAAGCAAATGGTACAAAGAAAACCTGCCATAAAACCTGAGTCTTGAGCCTTATCAAACCTGGGAAGAGTGGGATTTTGAAACTATTTCAACTGCTGCAAATGTGGAAGAGTGCTCAGATCTGGTGGGTTAGATCTCTCAGAAAACTCTTGGAGGTACACTCATACATTCCTAAATCCCTCGGCTCTAAATGGCCCAAACTGCTAAATCTCCCTTTGAGAAGGGAAACCAGCACTTGAAGGTCTGGATTTGGTGAAGATAAGTAAAGCTGGGATTCTCCTGGAGTATTTTTTTTTTTTTTCTCTGAAGTGTCTTTTCTTCTCCTTTGGGCTCTCTAGGGATAAGACCCAGTACCTCATGGTCTTTTGATGTTTCCTAATCAAGTTTTTAAGGCAAATTCCAAACACAATTTGTCTGCCCAACCCATAATCCAGTGACAGCGACTCCTTCAAGGCATCTTTTATGTCAGTTCAACTCATTGCAGATGCCAGCCCAGATCTGACAGATTTATCATTTTTGCCAAGCACTTGTCATCACTGGTGGTAATGCCCCTATGGCTTATATTTAATAACAAACAAATGTTCACGCTGGCATCTTTCAAATCCTCATTATTCTGAATTATCTTGCTGGGGTTTGCTGTTGCATCCCTAAGCCACAGGGCTGTAACTCAGCATGGTTTGGGTGAGCTGGCTGGCTCCTTGAGCCACACAGCACAACCTGATGTCCTAATCAGCAAATATTCCTCCAATTCATAACTTTTACATGGAAAATTAGGTTTTCAGCAAATAGACATAGCAGCAATCAGGTACAAACTCTACCCTTATGAACATCTATGTAAACCTGAATTAGATTCTGTCAGCTCAGCTCCCAGGCAATGCCCCAAGGTAGAAAGAGCTCTGAAAGACTGCTGGAAATTACAATTTCACAAGATTCCCTGCCCTGCCCTCAAGCACCAGGGTTGCCTTAAAAAAAGAGCCTTTGTCAAGTTCCAGCCAAAATGATGCCAACTTCTGAACAGAACACCCTAAATCTCTAAAAATATCTGAATTTTGATAGTGGAGTAAATTCTCCCATCCTTACAGCACCAGATGAATGCTGACACAGGCTGTGAATTTGTGAGACAGCTACATATTTATACTTTTAATTCAAAGTTCTCTGTATGAACAAGATCACAGTAAACTCCTTATCTCTCTAATATTTGCAACCTAATAAGCAGGACTAAAGAGATGTGTGCTTGAATTCATAGGTTCCCCAGCATGTGGGATAATTGGAGTAATTATGCCAGGCACGAACAGTTTTTTCATCCTTTATCAAGAGCATATAGGAGCACAAAAGAGCACTTCATCATTTCTGTTCCATGGTGAAACTTATCAGCATTAGTAGAAACTTCATACAGAGCAACCAAGATGAAGATAAGACTTGTTTCCCAGAGAAACTAGACAAAATACTTGATCTTTCCTACTATCCAGTTCTATCATAACAACACAACCCTTCCTTCCTTCCTCCCTCCCTTTGCCCTGCACTGTTGTCCCTCCCCAAACCTTGTGAAGTTGGGAGATCAAACACTTTTAATCTGTTCCCACAGTGAAAATTATCTAGGCACAAAAAATGATGAGTTAAAAAAATAAAAAAAGAGTTAAACAAAGAAAGCACATGGAGGGAAAAGCTGCATTTAAGGGAGTGAGCATTTGGGAGCAGAACCTGCAGCTCTGGGTCCTCATGCAAACCACATTTACCCATGGGAGACACAGTCTGTACATTAGGGCAGTTACTCCAGTGAAAATTGCAAAAGATCAGAGCCTGTGTGCCCTCCCTCACTTTCTGCACTGAGATTTGCAGATGTCCATAGTTAAATAACTAAATCCTCCTAGAACCTGATGGCAACTGAGTATTAACTCCCTTAAGTTCTTTTGAAAAGCTCTAATCAATCCTTTTCTAGGCAGTAAAGAAAGTCCAAGTTTCAGCAGGAAGTATCAAATATAAATAGGACATGAGCTAACTAATGAGTTTGACTTTTTTGGCACAATATGCTAAACCATGTCTATTAAAATACCATTAAATTATGAGAGCATAAATTATATTAAACCTTGGTATGCCAAGTGGCTGCCACACCAAACTGGCTGTCCACAAAGCAGAGATTTTCTCCCATTTTTTATAACAAAGAGACTCTTAAGTAGTTCAGATCTGACATTTACGTTTCATTTTAAAAATAAATAGAAAGGAGAAAAATAAAGATTAAAAGGGAAATAAATCATCATGGGTAGGAATGGTTTTATCATTTGTCTTTCGAAGGGCAAACTTTTGGAGTTCTCAGCTGCTAAACTAAACCTCTTAGGAAAATTAAGCCTTTTCACTTATTACAAATGACACCCCCTCTGAGATCCTGTGTACAAATGTACGTGTGGAAGGCTTTTCTCAGGAGGAGCAAAGCAATCTTGCCTACCTCCACAGCAAAAGGCAGGCAGACATTTATGATTAATGTTATTCTACACCCAATTACACCTGTGCTAAGAGCAGGGGCCATTAGTGATCCTTATTCTGGCTTATTACCTGCCGTGGCACAGGGGATGAAGAGGCACCATGGCCAGGCACAGCAGCTCAGGGACCTCCTGGCCCCTCAGGCAGGGGACATCTCAGCCTTGCCAGCTTGTATTTCATCTAGAATGAACCTGGATTCAGGCAGATTACTTTGTTTTCTAGTGTGAATGTGTTTTTGCTACAAGAAAGTTGGAAGTGATTTTTATAATTGGACTAAATTTTGCCTGGATTTATAAATCAGTGAAATCCCATTGACGTCAATGGAGTTGCCTGGATATAAGAGAGGAGGGACTTTGGCCCTGGTATTCATGTCATTTGTGGTAATAAAAGGAATGTCCTAATTCTGCTAAAGAGAAATTGGAGACCAAGAGCACAATTACTTTAACAAGTGTTTCCACTGCTTCTTTGCTTGAAATTCACATGAACTTTTTTGTTGTTTTTAACCCATTATTTGTTTCCTTAAACTAACCTAGCTGCCACTGTTGCAGAAGATGAATGCAACTACATGAATTCCACAGATACATCAGATTATGGGAAGCCCAGGACTCCTACACCATCCTTATTTTCACTGGCAATCTTTCAAGACCATCTTCACTATGTGACTTGTATCACACCAGTCTGAGTCCAACAGCTCAAAAGTTGCTCAAGAAAAATATTCAGCTTGGAAATGCATCTTCTTTGAAAGCACTAGGCATTTGAAGTCATAAGACCATGGTACATTCAGACTGCGAATAACATTTTTCTTGGCCTAATGCACATCTCCAACAATGGTGGCCAAAGCTCTGTGGGGAGGCAGCTGCCAAAGGAAGTGTGCTGGTACCTGCCAGAAGAGGTTGCATCAGAGATAATGCTGAAGTGGTTCATTTCAGAGAACCAAGTGAACTCCCTGGTGCATTGGATGTTCCAAGTGCCCCCATGGTTTCTCAGAAAGGTCTTACTGTAAATGCAGCAAGACCTCTGCCTAGAGCAACAGCCAGCATGCAAGCAAAGATAAAGTCACATCCATGATTTACCAGCAGGCAGATCTTGCCTCTGAAAGACAGACTCATCTACTACAGACTTTTACACTGTAAAATAATGTTTGCTTTTGTAAATTACAGTAGCAAAATAATCCTCATCTGTTCAGATAAGGGGCAGTTCATGTGCTATTTCCATGCTCTGCTTATCAGTGTGCCAAAACAAGGTTCTAGAAGGGAAAGACAACTTCACAGACTCAAGTGAAGATTCAATCTCACATTCTGGGTTTTAGTTTTATGCTCGTGCTGGTAATAGTCTGTGCTTCATCATAGTTATGCTTCTTAATTGGATTCTGTGTCCAGAGGCCATTCTACAATCATTGGACTACAAAATCCATTAATCAAAAGCAATTTGTTTTGCATTTGAGCTGGTCACCTACAAGAGGAAAATGCTGGGGCTCTACAAAGGCTCCCACTCCTCCTTCTCAGGCTGGCCCTGGCAGCACCCTGCACTCCATCTCCCCAGGGCAGAGGCTCAGGAAAACTCACTGCCTGCCAGAAATGTTTGGTTAACGCATCACCTCTAAGCAATACTCTCTGGAGACACAGTGAACGGGAAACAGTAGCTTCAGCAGTACAAAACAGTGTTTCTAAAATGTAAGATTACAGTTCTTGTTAAATAGAATTTAGGAAAGCAGCCAGCTGGAAATTACTTCATGGCCTTACAGTGTCTCACAGGCTGCTCCTGCCCTTGCTCCCTCTTCCCATCAGCTGTGCTCATCTGCTTTCTAGGAAGTGGTGTTTCAAATGCAGTTATTGCAAATCTCAAATTCATAACCTGTATCTGTTCCTCTTAAGTGAATTCACCCATTCAATAGCACGCTTGGGGACAAAAATGGAGTCAGCTATGAAAAGAGAAGGCAGAAAGGAACCAAAATCAAATTAGGTTGTTATCAAGCATGAAAGTTATGTATCCCAAAAGCATCTAACAACCAGCCCTCAAATCCAGGTGTCTTTCAACATTTTTCAGTTTTTCTTGGAGCTATCTCAGTGCAAATGACAGAATTTGTGAACTGCAACACCAGAGTGATAAGATGAAGCAGCTCACCTGCTACCTTGACCTGGGTGGGCTTGCAGGTTCTGCAGGGCAGCACCTGGAACTCCTCAGCCTGGTACATGGAGTAGTCAGTGCTGGCCACCACCAGCCTGTCCCCAGGGCTCCAGGAGCTCACATCATCCACCAGGTTCAGGATCGTGCTGTTCACGTTGGTGTCCACAGTCACCGTCAGCTTCGGTTTCACTGAAAACCCAAAATGCACGGTGGGCAATTCAGACAATCTCATCAGGAAAAGCTTGTTCTTTCCTTTCTTCTTTCCCCCACAACCCCTCCTTGGAGTGCCACCAAAAATTATTATTTTCTCATGTTAAAAAGAAAAAAAAAAAAAGTTAACTCCTTCAAACATGTTTTTTACTGGCTTTGGCTTGGCAAGCGAGAAAACAGGAAAGTACTTTTCTTCAGTTGCAGGCAGGTGGATTTTCCACTAACGCCAGGATAAATTTAAATGTAGTTCTTAGTGGCTCATTCTCACCACACCTACTTAGCAGCAGCTCCTGTGGGCGTTGGGTGCTGTTGTTTACAGCAGCCAAGTGGTCTCTAACCTAATGATGACTTTTTCCAGCAAAACAACACGTTTGCCACCCTTCTTTTCCTGCCAGCACCAAATGTCCTAGTGACCTGTCTAATGACCAGGGTAAGGACAGGAGTGTTGGAATGATTAACTACAAAATGACAGTTTCAAACCCTGTTGTCTTCACAGGTTCTGATTGACTAATCCTATGTCATCCCAAAATGTTTTTGAAAAAGACAAGGAATTTACAGGAAAGAACTTGTCAAACATTTCTCACAGCCTTGCTGGGTATTTGAAAAACCACCCTGCTGCTTCTGTTAGTGCTCAGGAACTTTTCCTGAGATAAATCTTCAGCTATTCTACCTGAATTCGTGTCCATAGCCCAGCCCAAAGCTTTAGCTTGGAAAAATTACAGAAGTAGTTGTGACACCAAGAAGGAGCCAGCCGTGAGGGATTTCTGCTGTTCTCAGTTCTGTCTTTCAGCGATGGGGCACGTACCAGATTTGCCACACAGGAACCTGACTCTGTAGTTGTGGCAGCCCTCTCCTGTCTGGTCCTTGCCGTGGCACAGGAATTGGTAATCGTGGCCGCCCTTGTAGAAAACCTCCGTGGTTAAATCTGCTCCATCAAGAGTCATTGCCTGGAAAAGGGATGGAAATACAACTCAGGTGCTGCTGTGAGGTGAAGGGATTTGCCCAAAACATCTGAGCCATCAGAAGAGGCCTTTGCTTTGTTTTGGGTGGTGGCACAAGCACTGCCTAGCAAACCCCTGTGTCTGTGCCCTCCAGGCAGCACTTCCAGCTGCTGCTCACACACAGCTCCTGCTGAGGTGCACGCCTTTTCCTGTGTCTGTATGGGACCATGGGCTGTCTGGGAGGAGTTTGGGAGCTTCACAAACAGCTGCCTCGGTGCCCTGGATTTTCTCTTGCCACTGGTTTGAGGGCAGATGGAAACGTTGAACACGGATGCTTGCACCCAGATGAACCCACGGCTTCAAGCCTCTGCACTGCTCTCATTGCATTGCTTGTGGAAAGGCTCTGGATGAACCTTGCAGAGGAGAGGAGCTAGGGGTTTCATTTCTCCATTGCATGGATCAGTCTCCCAAAAAAACCCCAAGGGTGCTGCAATACTGCTGCCTGTTCCAAAAGAAACGAGGAGAAAGTGGCCTTTCCTCACAGGCAAGCACCAGCCTGTAGAGCTGCCTTGAGAAGTTGTTATCTTCTCAAAGCTGTACCATGCCAAGAAGCAGTGAGATATGAAACCTCTCTGCTGTTCCTGCTGGGGCAACGTCTCAGGGTCATGTCAAATTTCACATTCTGTCTCCAGAGCTTGCATTTCTCTCGACCCTTTCACAAAAATGTGTTGCACTGCATGGGGCAATACAAATACCACGTGCATTTTGGCAAGGCAGCAGGAGAAAAGCCATCTTTCCATGAAGGGGCTGATCCTGATTCTCTCACTCATGCAGGCTTTCCTTATTAATGAACCCACCCCTGCTGCCATGTGTGGAATTAGCACCGTCAGCTGGAGGAATGTGCCTCTGGCTGTGCTGTTCTGCTGTTATTATCATCATCATATCTTCAATTTTCTCCCATGTTCCAGAGCTGGGCCAGGCCAGCTGCTATAAATCAGTGCAGCTTTGTAAAAGCAATGAGCAGCACCAGATTACAGTACCTAAGGATTTGCCCTAAGATCTGCAGGATAAACTGAAAAATGTCTTGCTTTTAATATACATGGAGGGAAAAAAGAAAAAAACAACTTATTTCACAGAAGAGGGGAAAAAAAAGGTTTGTTTCTAGAGCAGAAGAATATCTTCTTTCTGTTTTAACATGCATTCTAGAAGGGGATGTATCATAAACATCTGACCCCTGTTTTGAACTAAGTTGTCACTTCTAATACACTTATATGGAAGCAGAAATGAATGTGGATTTGGTAAGACCTGGCAGAAAATTATAGGGCAGTTTTTTCCTTTCTGTTCAAGAGAGATCCTTTATAACATCTAGCCCTGGAAACTTTCACTCATACAGTCAGCATTCCCATTTACTTCAATAGCCACATTCTTGTGAATAAGAACAACTCCACTGGCTCAGAGCACACAGGAACCTTGGGCTCAGCCTCACACAGATGTGAAGGATTTTATTGTCTTTTTCTGGGCAATGCTTCTGCTATAGTATTTTTACCAGGTAGACATAAAAAGTATATGGTGAGCACATACAAAAAAATACCCATATTTCTTGCTAGGCTTTTTTGTCCTTAAAGAGGTTTTATGCAGTGTCACAAAAGATATCTCAGTGCTCCTCAGCGTGCTGGCCTGATGGCGTAATTATAATGCTTAGCTCCAAACAGAATTCAAATTTCTTTCCACAGAGATAAAACAATTGGTTTCAAGAAATGGCTGAAAGCTCACCAATAATTTTGACCACCTGCTACAGCTGGTAGTTGCACTATCTTGTTGCATTTTGTGATTAATTTTTTAGGTCGGGTCCATTCCAGGACCATTTAAAACCTTTGAAATTTTCATGTGCTTTCTCCTTTTAATCTTCCAGCAGGGAACCACATATTTCATGATAGCATCTGTGCTGTCCATGACCCATCTGTACACCTTTTCATGCCAGGAGCTGGAATTTACTGAAAGGAACTCAATTCTATCAAATTTGTCCCAGAACAACACGAGACTGTATACAAGATCTTATGGGTTATGTATTAGAGTGGTAAAATAATGGGTGTATTTTATTTAGAAACAAAAATTACTGACAAGCACAATTATTTTGGGAGTTCAGTGCCAGTGCAAAGAAGACTTGCCCCTCTGAAGCAAGTGGTTAGCCTGCCTACCTGGATGTCAACGGGCTGCCTGCAGATTTTGTCAGGATGAGCAGCTTTGAAGTCAGACAGCTTCTCCATGTCCTTAGATCTCGCTTTGTCAGGCTTCTCAAACCACTCTGTCCATTCTACATCTGGAGACAAGTGCAAACAAGTATAGACATTTGAAAGCCAAGCTTAATGAGTGCAGCAAAAATGCACGAAGCATAAATGCGATCTCGGATATCGTTCACAAGTTTCTTCACTGATGATCTGATTCATGCCTCTTCCTGCCAGTCTGTCAGCCACTTTTAATGATGCTGTGAAGTGCAACCAGCCAGGGGAGAGCAGAGTTATTAAAAGCTTCATAATTGGCGTGTGCACTGTAAGCATTATTAATAGATACAGATTTTGGATCTGTGTCTGCCTTAGCTGCCTCCTCTGATCTTCAGATCAAGTTGCACCAGCTACTGTGTTTTATCTGAAACATGGACATGATGACTGTGCAGGGAAAAGAAGAGTTTGTGTGTCATCTCTGAGACCAAAGGAGATGGAATTTCATACCCAGTGCAGAAAAGGAAAAAGGATCCCAGTTATTCAGAGGGTCCTAGAGACAACTGGGGGAAGAATCTGTGAGTGTTCATTAATTGGTTTAATGATGACATAAATAGCAGCTGGCAAGGCCGCTCTTCCCAAATGGAAAAGGATTGCAGGAAAAAGGATGATTCACCCTATTTGTCAGCTGCCTAGCACCCAGTGAAATAACCCACAGACCCCTCACCTTGAACCCACTCGCTCGTTGAAGAGACGTTGAAATGTTCTCCATTCTCAGCTTTGAATAGTTTGAATACTTTGGCCACAGCTGAGCCTTTGTGACCTGTTAAAAAACAAAAACATTAGTAAAATCATTGAAATCAATTGGAAAAATCATTGAGTGAAATTGATAAGAGTAAGAACTGAAAATAATCGTCTCTGTGCTTATTTGCATGCTTTGACTACACTATTCAAAATTTACCCTGCACAACTTCCAGAAAAATGTACTAATCTTTCAAGGAGGCTTCAGACATTTTTGTAACTGCATGGATAATGAGGAAGAAAAACTTTCAAAAATCAAGAGAGGATAAAGCCCACAATTATTTGTTATATATTACTATTACATTGTTATTTTTATTTAATGTTGTAGCAAGCTGTGTTTTTCATGTCATAAGAAGACAGAAGAGTCAACAGTGTTCACAGGAGGACTTGAGGCTGCTAATTCAGGGTACACTGATTAAATTTGCAGCTGGTGTGAGTGAACTGGGTCTGTTCCACAGATTTGTGCTTAAGAGAGGCAGTAGCTCAGTGAATTTACATGGATTTGCACTGGTGCAGGATCTCACCTTTTATCTAGAGATTTGGATAACCCAAGCTATCCCTCACTCAGCTGCTTCAGATGCATTAGTGGGAAGAAGCAATATATAAAGAGAGCATTCAATTAAATGTGTCAAAGCACCAATTGCTCATAGCTTTGATGTAATGCAGTGGGAAGTAAAAAACACCATTGACCAAATTAATCTCAGCTATAACTCCAGAAACTCCCAGACATCACATCAAGACAGAATTTTGTGCATTAAATACCTTGATACTCAATGTGGTCTTCAACAGAAGAGGAGGGATTTCCTTTAATGGTAATAAAACTCCAGGGGTGCCTGGAAAATGAAAATGAGAAATGATCAAGTAATGTCAAGTATGAGATGGATTTTCTTATAGCCCAACGTTCCTAAATTTCTCAGAGGCACCACATCCAAAACAGTCTCATTAGTGTCACAGGCAGAATAGTTAAAATTAATATTATCTTAACACTCCATATTTCTTCAGTAAATATATCAGAAGAGAAGCAAATTTGAAGACAAATACCCACTTAAAACATGCCTGTAACAAGTGTGTTTGTTTTTTAAATGAATGTTTGAAGAAACTTGTGTATGACAGACCCAAGAGACACTGACAACTCCTTGGGGAGCCTGAAAATAAATCCTCTGTGTGTGTGTACATGTGTATACACTGAAGAATATGAAAAGAAGCCACTTCTGCTTAAATAAATTTAGCTCATGCTGAAACCTTGTATATGACAATTGTCTTTGGAATGACCCATGAGAGTTTCTAATAGACAGACTGGCTGGCAAAGGACAGTAAAAATTCTTAGATAGTCTCTGCATATCTGGTTTCCTTCTTTGAATATTGAACATTGAACAAGGATAAAGGTTTACAGCTCTGAATTGTCTATTCAAACCTGATCCCAAGCCAGAATTCAGTTCATTATCATCTGATGGTTTTTGATCAAGAGGGTTCAGCAGCTATCAGCCACCCTGGAGGATGAGAAAACAATGGAGACAGGGACTAAAGTGCCTCCCAGCCTTGGGGCTGAACACAATTAGAAGGGGTCAGGGGCAATTTTTATCTTCAAAGTAGAGGTAGTTCAGGCATATCTGCTCTTAATGAGTAAGAGAATAAAAAATATGCTTTTAGGGTGGTAGGAAGACTGCCCTGAATTACCAAAAACTCCCATGGATTAGGTCATGTCTCTATAGTTATAAACATCTGGTAATTTCAATTGCATCAGGAGTCTTGCAGGTCGCCTTACATTGGTGCAAGTGACGTTCCAAACCAGAGTGGTTTGGAACTCCAGAATAAAACACATACAGACATTGAGAGAGAGCCACTAAAACACACCCAAATCATGAGCTGGGATTTGCTGGGCTTTGCTGCTCTGGGGGCAGCAGGGGCAGGCTCGGGGTGAGCTCTGGTGCAGCCCAGGCTGTGACACGGCCCTGGTGGACACGGCTGCTCAAGGGGACCCTGTCCCAGCAGCATCCTCAGCCCCAGCCCTGGCCAGGCTGGGTGGGAGCTGCCAGCACCACTGCCTCAGGAGCTGCCAGCCAGCCAGATGCTCCTGCTGGAAAATCTGCCTTTGTGCCAATTGCTGAAGGCACTGACAGGCTGTGATCTCCATCCAGGGAGAGAGGGGGATGGGAGCAGGAAGGACACTTTATCACTCAGCACTCAGGATAGATGGTTTTGTTGTTGTTGTTGTTATTATTATTATTATTATTATTATTATTATTATTATTATTATTATTATTATTTTGGTAAACCAAATCTGAAACAAATGACAAAATATTATGATGCCTCAAAAATAATCTCAAAAAAAAATTTTGAAGAATAAGGAGGTATTCACTTCTGCAGCTCAAGGTTTGGCCCCACTTCGTGTGTTAAAATACTTGTTTCTCCCTGTTATTTTGCCACTAAAAATAGTTTTAAAGTCGTTCAACCCTGACACGTAAGGACACATGCGATCTGTTTGGGCTGTATGAAATGAAGCGACCAGGAAATCCAGAGCCAAGCAGGAGATATTTATGTGGAATTCCAAAGAGTATAACTATGTCATCAAGTGCAAAAAGGCTTTCTCTTCATTTATTAGTAAAAGGGGGAAAAAATGGCTCACACTGAAAGAGTAAACACACTTTTCAGAAGGAAAACAATAGGAGAGGAATGCAAGATTTTCCTTTCATTCCTAATGAATGTTCTGGACTCAGAAAAGAGGGATTAAAAGAGATTCCAGGAGCACAGAAACCTTTCTGAATAAATCAGCATTGTGCATCGGCTCTGCTACAGCAAGGGGGAGTTGCACAACTTTACAATCTGGTTGAGCACTGAGCAAGTGGAGATGGACAGGAATTTTCCCATTAACCCCCACCAACACCCCCTCCAGAAACCAACACAATCTACGACTGAATCGCAGTGTTCTTCTCCCAGGGATGCCCATGGCCAGCCCCAGCCATCCTCAGGAGCTGGGAAGATTTGACAGCCAGGATTGAGCAGGAGCAGCCAGCAAACCCCAGTGCTGGGCAGGGAGTGCTGACAGGAGTGTTAGAAATAAAAATCCATCTGCTCTGCTCAGTCAGAGCCTGCCATGGCCACAGAGGGTGAAATGTGTACACACGCGTGTAATTTTCTCATTCCGAACAATTTTTTTCTAAGGCACTGAAAAAAAATTTCCAAAAGCACCTGTCAAGTGCATACATCCTTATTCATAGTCATAGATGTACCTGAAATGTAAACCACTATAATCTGAATCTTGTTACACTGAAGGGAAAGTTCAATTTGCTTTAGAGGAAAAGCCTGGACACACCTAAAGCTGCCTGTGTTCCACTGTGCCATCAAACTGCCTTTCTAAGTCAGGCCCCAGCTGCCATCCAGACAATGTGGGTTTTGAGAATTGATGAACTTAAACTCTGAGAACACTCCTAAAAATATGCTCTTTTAAATAATGCACCAGATATTTTTCCACACGCCAGTGTGCTGGTGGAAGACAGTGTTGGCCAATTACTACCTCATTATTTATCCACATGTCTCTATAATTCATGGAATGCAATTTTGTGGTATTTCAGATAACAGCATGGCAAGGATTAGCCTTTTGACTGTAAACAATAGCAACACTGAAAGTCACACTTCCATGGATGAATTTCTGCAGTATTTCCATTATAAACATTGATGGCAAAATGATGAGAAACTTGCATTAAAACACCACAGCAGCCTAAAAATATCAAGTGCTATTTACTTTTATAAACATATGCAAAACCCATCAATTCCTTCCTGTAGCATCATTGGGGAAAAAAAGTATAATGTTCAAAATTCATATTCTGTTTCTTTAATTTCAGCATTTGAAAAAACACCCAGCAGGCTACTGGGATCTAATATGGGGTCTAGATTTGAGAGTAAGAATTGCACTGATGGAGAGAGCCTGGTTTTGGAGACCATTTCTGCCCTCCTTGTTGATTCTTTGAAATGTGTTGTCTGGTGCCCAGGAGCCCCTGTAACTTTTGACACAACCTCTTCATCACCCACCCCAGATCTTGCTCCATCTGTGTGTGCCCAGCTGACAGATGTCTCTTTCCATAAACTCCTGTATTGAAACACTTCTCCCTACAAGGCAGATTCTGTGTGTGTGTGTGTTCTGCAGACACTCTCTTAGTGCCTCATAAAAAAAAGCCTACATAAATTCAGATAAACACAGAAAATATAATGCCTACAGTTGGGTAAATAGCAAATATTCTCAACAGTCTGTGTGCCAACACAGACACTGTTTTGGCCACAGAAGTATTTACAGTCCACACCATAAATCCACGTTTGCTGAATTTCTGTGCTGCACAAGTCCCCAGACCTGTACTGGACAAGCAGAGGAATGTGCTGTATGTGTGTCTGTATGTAGCCAGGGCTACACAGCAATTATTGTACCCTCCTTAATGCTCAGCACATCTAATCCTCTCTGTGTGTATGAATATGCCTCTTAAATCTTTGGGGGATGGCTTGAAAATAAATTGGATAAGCAACCTGTGGGAACAATGTCTTGGAAAACCATCTTTTTTAATGTGAATCATATGCTATTCCTCAATCTGCTAATAAAAATACCCAATATAGACTCTGAGTGCATCTGAAACTATCCAATTAACTGCTAAAACTGCACATTGAGATGTTTCTCTCTTTTTTTATTTTTTTTCCCCATGTGAAAGAACTTTGTGACTTTGAAAGAGTGGAACTATTTGGACATCTCAGGAACATAATAAAGCCTCTGTGCTGGGAGAACTGGCAGGACTGGCACATACCTAAACCCAAGGTGGAGGAAATGCTTGCTGCCCAGTTTGGTCATTGCTTTCCTGGCCAAGTCATCCAAGTTTCTGGATCCTTCATCATTCACTGCGACCGACAGGATCATGCCATTTGCAACTCTCCCCAGATACTGAGCCAGGCGGACACTTTCCTCTTTTGCTCTGTAGGTATCAAACCTGAAACGATCAAAAGCACCCATAAACATTTACTGCAGCAATCACCACACCTTTATGTACTGAAAAGCAAGTGCTGTAAAGAAAGTACTCTTTTGTATTGCTGCTCACTGTAATGTTACCCTGCTGCAAAAGCACTTGTCTAGCAGGGTGTCTGTGAAACCAAATTGATTAAACCCTAATTGACAAACTGCAAGGTATAACACTGCTCACTCTGTGGTCTAGGAGGAGTTGTACAGACATGCAATTGCACCCATTTGAACAAGATGCTGAAATGTGTGTGCTTGAGCTTGCTGAGGTGCTGTCCCCAGCCTGCTCCCCCAGACCCTCACACCCAGGCAGCCAGAGGGTCACTCACCGATCGGAATGGACAACTGCCCCTGTCCTTGGGTCAATGACGTGGACAATGACACCCCGGTGGCCCCAGCTCCTCTCGAAGTAATATCCACCTTCTTCCATGCCACCAGGATGGAGAGTCTTGTTGAGGAAAGTCCAGGAGAGCTTTTTCTTTCCGTGGATCTCAAGGGTGCCGCCTTTGCTGACTCCAAGGTACTTCTGCCCAAAGTAAGGATCTGGCTGGCTGCCGTCATCCGCTCTAGGGCAGGAAGGGAGGAAAGGGAGCAGGTTTGGGTTTGTTCTGAGTCAAGGAACCCTCTCCTTGTGCTGCCATGACCCAAGGGGAGGTCTCAAAGTTTGCTGTGCATTTCTTTCAGGTATTCCAAGAATCAGGAGCTGCCCACCTTCTACAGAAAATAAATTATTTTTAAAAACCGTAGCAGCTATCAAGGACTAAAATCAATCTGGAACATAGCTTATACATGCTATATTCATTATATCCAGGCCAGAGGAGGCCTGGAGCCCAGACTGAATGGCACTTCTGTGTTTTTGAATTCTGGAGGTAGGCAAGACCCTAGCCAGGAGCTAAGAGGTCCAGTGGTTGTTAAATATTAATTTAGCATCCTTGAAATTTTAAGAGATCCTATACCAATCTGCAAGACAAATGTATTGTCCTTCAGCTCACAATTCCCAGACAGAAAGAAAGGAGGTTTAGAGAGGAGAGCTTTCAGACAAAAACAACTCATCAGGTTTTAAGCCTATTCTGGAAAATCAGTTTGAGCTGTGGGAAGGTGCATGCTGATTCTCTAGCATGCCCGAACACCCCAGTAGAATAGAAAAAAATCCAAACCAGCAACAATTCTGGGGGCCATTTAAATTGCTTAAAAAGCTACTGAACTTTCCACAGAGCACTGATGATAAGTATACCTGAGAACATGCAATTTTAAGGAACATTTTCATTCCCTGACGTGGAAGAGAGATGCTAGAAGGTTCTAAGGTAGTATTTTACCATGCATACATACCGCCCATATAAGATGATAGCCACATTGCCTTGGTAAGGGCACAGCTCACTGCCAATGTGCAGCTCTCCATCATTTTCAATGAGGATGTGTCTTGTACGCAGAATGATGGGCTGCACATCATCTTTGATCACCAGTTTTCCTAAACAGAGAAGGTTATGACACTTGCTTTATCACCCAGCAGCTCATGTGAGGTTGTGGTATCATTGTGCTAAACTGACATCTCAGTTTTTGAAGTTTTTCTCTTCTTACACCCCAAAACAGCTCTCAATACAATTCCTGAAAACATTGGTTTTTATTCAGCCCAGTTCTTGAAGAGTGCAAATAAAATTTACATGGCAGAGGACCAATTCAAAACTAAGAAATCTAGAGTTAAGATGAATGAAAGCTATTCATGCCAGCAGCACAATGGCTCTGTCCTTGGAGAAAAAGAGGGACATAAGCATCTGCCCTGTCCTGAGGCTCTGATAACACAACTACTGCAGTATGATGCTATCAGGCCAGTGCTTTGGTTAAAAAATTGCTTTTGAAGCAAATTGCAGAAGTAGAAGTGATCATTACACTGAGCTACTTGTGTAAATTCTCCAGACAGGACAGAAATTAGGCTGGTTACAATGGCTAAAGAATCTCAGCACCTCAGCTACCACCCAGCCCTGTACTGAGGTGTGTTTGCCCAGTCACCACCCCCTTCTCTCTCCCAGCACGATTCCCAGTGATTTAAGCAGTCCCAGTGGAGAGCAGAGTGCAGGCAGCCTTGGAGCAGCAGGTTTTACCTCCATCAGTGATGTGGATGGAGTGCACAGTCGCAGAAGAAGAGAGCAGCACCTTCCTGCCATTGCGGATTTCTACGCGGTTTTCTTCGTTGTGCCCTGGGTTCCACACTTCCAACTCAGGCTCTCTGTCAGGACATGTGACAGCAGCTTCTGCTGGGCAAAGATGGAGAGAGAGGACAGTCAGTGTTTGTTTGGAGGGGGACAGGAAGCTCTGAACCTGGGCATCTTTACAATATCATTCAGCATCAGCCTCTGGCTGACTCCCTGGAGCACAGCAGTGCCTCAGTGCACCAGGGCACATGTGGGTCACCACCAAAAGAAAACAAACAACAGCTTAAACTGATGGCTTTCTGTTTTCTGGAAGAATGGAAAAACCCAATGCAAAGGAGCCTTGCAGGGAATGCAGTCTCTAGAAAAGTACTGAAAAGGCACTTTCACTGAGCCCTTCCTGCAGTGACATGTAGCTCTGTTCATACCATCTCTATATAAAGCTCAGGGAAGGTGTTGATAAAAGGATAGAACTACTACCTTTAAAAATCCCCCCCCAAATATCTTATTTAATATAAAAATGCTCAAATATGTTTGCATTATATATTTTCACTGGAGATAGAAAGAAAATGAGATCAAACCAACATGGAAGCACCAAGCACCAATTGCTAGTACATCCAGTAACAGAGAGCAGCAGGAACCTCACGAGTGTGTGTCTGGGTTTGTGAGCTTTTCCAGGCAGAAGCAATAAGGATCCATTCACTTTGGGGTCACACATCTGCAGTCTCCACACACCAATTTGATGATGGGCTGCCATGACGTGCTAGTCTGAACAGCTCTCATACCACATGCAAGAGTCTCATGTTGCAACTATTTATTTCAGATAAAATATTTCCCTGGTACAACCTCAGTTGATATGTCAGCCTCTAATCAACAAATATGGTATGTCTTACTGTAATCAACAAAGCTCTGAGTGAGGGTCTCAAGTGTGATGCATATTTTCTGAGGGTAGAACCCTTTCTAATCCCTGGAAGCTGAGGTCAGTGGAAGTTTGAACAATGAACCCTTTGCCTTCAGAAAGGGCTGGGAGTTCTCACCAGCTCTACAGTTTTTATCCCTTAAAATGAAAACACCATGGAGAAAAGTACAGGACCAACAAATCAATGATGATGGGCAAGGGATTAACACCTTGGCCTCAGCAGGGTTATGTCTCTGGAACTTGGTATGGTAAATTGGGTGGGGTCTGACCCACAGGGACTAAAGCCAACAGGTAATGGAAAGGACAGTGATGTGAGTCCAAGCAATGAAACATTTCCTGCAACTGGTGCAGTCAACAGGCAGCTGTTTTGTGCTGACACTGTGGAACTTGAAGGACATCTGTAATTCCACTGCAACAAAATCAAAATCTGTCCATCTGCATTCAGCTTCCCCTCACATTCCTCCACCAGCTTCATATCTTAAGATAACAATAGGATTGGACCAGTCATGGCTTTAAAGTCTCCAGAGCCCCAATAAATATCAATTTTCAAGGTGATTGAGAGATGTTTCCTGTGGGCTGCGTAGACTTGTCTCTCTGCAAACTTTTCCTATATACATGAAGAAAATCAGAAAGGGACAATAATCTACCAGGCAGCAAGTCAGATAAACATTCAGGAGCTGATTCTGATACCACTGTGCCAGCTGGAAGCTGGAATTGCATTAATAATGTCAGAGGCACTCCCTCTGATTTACAGTAATTGAGAAAAATGAGGAGGTGTTTCTGGGTTCCTACCAGAAGCCACACAGAATTAATAAAAGTTAGAAAAGATAAATATTTCAGACAGGGAATGGGGCTTGCATTGTAAATAGATGTTCAAATATAACTGCAATACACACTGACAACAATTAAAAAAAAAAAAAAAGGTCTGTTATTACCCTGAGAATAAGGATAATAGAAAAAATTTTCTCTTGATGAGAAGTGATATAAACCAAGAGAATCAATTCAAATGTAAAGGTATAATTTATCAATTATACCTTAATTAACCAATTCAAATGTGAAGGATAAAAATCTTGTTCATTTTTCCATTTGCTTGAATATGCTGCTATGCAAGGAGCTTCCTGCAGTCTCAAAAGATGACTTGTGCCCCTAAACTCATTATTTTGAAACAGAGAGGCACACAGGGAAGCCAAAGGGGAAATCAAGAGGAATTCAGGCTGGTGTTTGGGATGACAAACAGCAAAAGCCAACAAACCAGAAGCAGAGGACCCAAATTCCCAATTTCATTAACCAATTTGTAGCAGGAACTTTGCACATCACCAGCATCTGCTGTGCCAACAGCACCATCAGGCTGAGCATCTTCTGCCAGCTGGTCCAGTTACCTTGACAGCTTGATTACTGCCTTCATTGTCATTTTTTTAAATAAAAGTGCAAATTCTGCCCAGCACAAGGAATTAGCTGAATGTTTGCTTCTTGACCAAAAGGGCCTGAGCATGACAATGAGAGGTTGCTCCATGCAGCTGCAGTGTTTGGGGCAGGACATATGGGCTCTTTGTTCCAGACAAATACAAACCTCCAAACTAGCTGCATATACAATATGTAAATCAAGCTCCCCTTTCCCCCTTCCCTAAAATGCTTGTTAAAAAAACAGCTTGGAAGAGACAAAACCCAAGGGACAGGGATGTCCCAGGTCAGAGATTTTTGCGCTCCACATCTGGGCTTGGGGAATGCAGGAGAATGCTTGCCTTCACCTCCCTCAGCCACAGCTATTAGACCTGAGGTTTCTCTTGCTATTTCTTTGTGGCAGTTTGTTGGGCTTGTGTTTGGTTTAAGGATGTGTGGCAGAGTCTGAGGCATTGCTGAGGGTACTTTCACCTGCCCAGAAATTTCAGTCTTTGCCACTCCAGCTGCCCTTGACTGAGTAAATTGGCACACCAGGAAACTGCTTTTCTCCTGAGTTTTTTCACTCTTTCCTTGACTGATTTTATACAAAGAGTGAAAAGCTGATCAATTTAAACCTATTAAAAATAGGATTACAAACTGTAGCTTTTTCCCCGTGGCAAGAAAACTTACCTGTGCTTACTGAAGAGACTATGAACAGGAAAAACCCCAAACTTCCAGCCAGACACTTGGAGGTAGGTAGAGCCATTCTTCAGGACTTTCAATTCTTTGTATGGATAACTGTGAAAAAAGAATATCAAGAAAATGTCACTTTTTTTTTTTTCCTCAGCTTATTCGCTGCACAAAAAATTAAAAAAAGAAAGAAGAGGTTAAATCCAGTTTTATGCCAGACCACATCCACTCCCGTTCAGCTCAATGGCTGAAAACACCTTTGCACTGATTTAGGACCAGCCTGAGCAGAGCAAGGAGCCATGGGCAGCTCCTCACCCTTTGTTTGGTTTAGGATCAACCCACTCGGGAATCCAAATAGACACTGAGAGAGCAGCCACCAGCTGTAACCAAAAACGCCTCAGGAATGTGGCATAAACACATCCAGTGTCAGGGCTCTCTGGGGCTGCATATTCACATGTGCTAGAAAGTAATGAAACACAACAGAGAAGGCGTTTGCAGAGTGACAAATTTTCCTGGAGTAACCTTTCAGTGGCACCTCTCTCCCCCCCAAAATACCCACACATTTTTAGCAGTGGTGCTCTGTGTAACCCCCAGATAAACTGTACTCACACTTCCAACCTGAAGCATGCAGTTTCTTAGATTTCAGATCTAAGAAAATATTGTCTGTTTAGTGTGCCAGCTCAGAATTTTCTTGCAAAAACCAAAAGCTGCTTTTGAAACCAGTCTACCTAATGTTGTTTTTGTTTCTTCCGTAGCCAACCCCCAGCAAAAACAAACAAGCAGTGTCATGAAAGTCAAAGTTAGAATTAATGTGATTCTGTCTGGTCTCCAGTGATTGATTCTGCAGCTCTGCCCTGGGCTCATGACAATTTATTGACATGTGTATTCACAGGGAGGCAAGGACACCCACTTCTGTATTCATAAGGCACTGTTTAAAATTCACATGTAGTCCTTGGAGTCTTTAGGTTTTATCATATAAGCCAGTGTCTGAGGAATATCAAAGACATTTATTTGTAGCTGTCATGTCACATCCCACTGCTGAAACTGGATAAATGTATGCATCACACAGTTTGGTTCAACACAAAAAAAGAACACTGAAAAACAATTCCAGGGTATTCCAATCCCTTTAGGGCAAAAACAAATGTTGTTTTCCATGTCACTTGTTAATATAAGCTAAACAACAACAAAAACACAAGAAAAAGAATGAAAGAAGCCAGGATTTATTCTGGAGCAAATTTTGTGGTGTATATGTAAAATACATCTGTACTGTTCATAAAGGTGCCACAGCTCAAAGTACAATGACAGGCTCAAAACACATGTAATCCAATGATTGCAGTACAAACAGCTCTAGGACCAGATTTTACAGGAAATATTTTGCCAGGGAAATGTTTGTTTGCTTTGGTATAGTGTGTTTGACAGCCCTGAGCTCTGGAAGCAGCATAGACCCAGGGCTTGGTGGAGTCTATCAGGTGCTGAAATGCTGTTAGAGAGCAGTGGAAGGGAGGAATGCACTTAGCAGTGCTATAACTTTGAATAATGCACATTATCAGAGCAGCGCCGTCGCCATGGAATTCATGCCAGAGCCAGGCTGCACGTGTCTGACATTTTAACAGCATCAACCATCAGCTTTGGATAAGCCAGAGCTCTTTCAAAGAAACACTATTAGAGTTACACCCAAGGTACAGCAGTCACCATTAAAATGCCAGGATTTATTAGTGATTATTGCACAGCCTGATCTGCAGACCCAGTCATTAGGCTCTGCTGGAATGATTGAGGAAGAACTAAACAAGAGGTAATACCACAGGATGGTCATTGCAGATAAACAGCATTTCTCACAGTGTGGACACAACTGTGTGTTAGTGCTCCATAAAGTCAGATTCCAATCAGTGAGGTTTTGCCCATAAAATATTCTCAGATGATATAAGGTTTCACAGGAATAAAAAGAAGGGACTGCTTTTTTGACAGTGGCATGCATTTGCTCTCCTATTGCTGTGTAGGAAGCAAAGAAATGTTTTTGTTCTGGCTCATTAAAAGCTCAAAGTAGTTTTTTGAAACCTTACCTCTGACACAGACCTGTAGCAAACTAGTAGGAAACTACATCAAGAAATTTCTCAGGCTTTGCTTTCTTTAGAGCCAGGAGCTGCACAGTACTCACCATCAGGTTGTGGAAAATGGCTTCTGATTTTATATCCCTTGTTGCTCACCAGGGACTGCTTCCCTGATTGCATCCATCTCCATCAGCAGAGCTCAAAACAAGTAATCAGACACTGGGAAGACATGTCATTTTCAGAGGCATCAGCTGTGTGCCAGGGCTCTGATGTTTTCACAGTGTCTGATCTGCCCCAGTCCACAGAATATCCTGCTTATTCTGTGACTGAGGCAGGGTGTTTGATTCCGAGTTCATTGCAGTGTTAGTATGAACTGGCACTTGCCTTGGAAAGGCTGGGAGCCAAGAGGGCCAAGAGGATCTGACTCCTCTGATTCAGCTCTGACTAACAGCGGGCTGGAAAAATGCTGCTCGGAGGATAATCTCAGGAATTTTCCTTCCAAACCTCTCCATTCAGCATCTTTCCCAAATACTGGGTCCAGGCATGTCTGGTTTGATTGTTCAGTATGAGAGGAGGAAGAGATAGTGACTGCCTGGTCCCTGAGGAGCAGGAGCAGGCTCAGGAGCAGGTATCTCCTGCCAGGCAGCGCTTTCCTGGCTCAGCACTGGGAGCCCAGGGGACACAACCACACATCCTTGAGCAGGCTCCAGCTCTGATGTAACCACCAGTGTCAACCAATCTCCCTGCAGGCTCTCAGGGCCATGCAAGTGGCTGCCTGAGCCTCACATCTCCAGCCTTCCTCAAATACCATCTGGGACTTCTCTCTTGGGCGAGAAAAGCTTTTCTATCCAGCCATTAAAAGCTGCCTGGCAATGGCAAGTGGGACTCACATCCTTGGATCTGGCAAGGCAGACTCTCTGAAATGATTCCCAGCTGCTGAACCTTTCCAAAAAAGTGAACAATAGCAGCAGACAATGCTAAAAGTAGATGCAGGAAGCCATCAGTCCTCAGCTGGCTGCTGGCAGGTGTCAGCAGCGATGCTGCACTGGAAAGCACACTGCAGAGAGGAATCCCTTCCACCACCCTGCCCATGGAGGAAACACA
This sequence comes from Melospiza georgiana, assembly GCF_028018845.1. NCBI lineage: Eukaryota > Metazoa > Chordata > Aves > Passeriformes > Passerellidae > Melospiza > Melospiza georgiana. The sequence continues at coordinate 12,300,100 of NC_080442.1, forward strand.
CTGGGGACAATTCTGAGAACAAAACAGTGAAGGAAAGCTCTGAGGAAGCTGGATCCTCACATGGTGGGGTCACACAGACACCCTGAATATGAAGGGTCAGATCAGAGCTTTCCAGGGTCATTCAGAAACACACACCGTGACTCGCCCCCTTGCACAACTCTGGACCAACCACCCAAACCTGGAAACAAAACTTTTTAAAGTTTCTCCCAATACTGGGAGAAGTACTGGTTTCTCCCAATACTGGTTTAGAAGTGCTTTTTAAGACTGACCTGACACTCTTTGGAGGATGCACCTTCAGCATCTGCTGCTCCTTTCAGTATGTCAAGCAGGACATAAAGGGATCATTCACAAACCATTAAAAAATGAGGCAAGGACTAGAAAAAAGCAGCAGTTACCTGATCTCTCCTGAAAAAGATGGCAAACAGGGGCAGCAAACCATGTGGCTCCTGTTGCTGCTACTGCCCAGTGAAAGAGACCACCAAGCTGCATGGGGGCAAAGTGGGGATCCAGCACCATCCCCAGAGAACAGGAAAAGCTCACAGGGAAAAGGAACCTTTTACCTGATGGGGAGTGAACTCCTAGCAGACACTAAAGTGCCCCAAGGGCCCCTCTGCAAGGAAGATGCTCCCAGAGACCCTGAGGGGTTAGTGCCAGGGCCCTGGTACACCAAGCCCAGAGCACTGATGCTGAGGCTGCAGCAGTTTCTGGTCTGAAGCCTTGCTGCATCTTTCCTCATGCATATGCAGGGAGGCCAACATAGATTTGGAAGCTGCTCCCGAGAGAGGGAGGAGCTGTTGAATTAACGCCTCTGCTCCCTCCTTGCTGACACTGCATGGCAGCAGGTCCCCTCGCCCCGCTCGTGGAATTTTGCATTTTAGCCCCAGCTGGGAAGATGGATTTGAGGTGCACGTTTGCTTTTCTGACCTGAGAACATGCCAGCCCTTGCTACAGTGACATACAGAGGGGATTTTCACACACCCAGCCACAGGCACAGCTAAAGCCTTCAGAAAATAAACACAGGCATTTCTGGGGATTGCTAATGGAAATGCTGTTCAGTCCCAGAGCATGGCAGAGCAAAGCTGCCTCTGCTCCACATCTTTTTCTTCTGCCTGCCACCCACACATCAGCTGCTCGTTTTTACTAGCAAGAGGAGGAGGATTAAACTCAGGAACAGACTTTAATTCTCAATGAATCAATACTGGAGTCAAAAGCAACATTCTGACTGTTTTCCCAGTGAACCTTGGTTTCTTATAAATTTATCTAATAACTTTCCCAACAAGAAGGTTCTGCTCACATATTCTGTATAAACATCACTGCAAATTCCTTGGTTCCTAATGTCCATAAAAATAGATTCTGAATGCGGAGCAGGAGTTAGAGGAAATTTTTACGATGAATAAATTAAAGAAAAAGAAGGTGTTGGCTAATTTGTTGTAATATTTGCAAGCTATTTTGAGACAGAAATAAAAGGGGGAAAATAAAACTATACTTTTTTTTGAAGAATTTACTTTTTTTAAAGCTATACTTTTCTGAAGAATTTACTTTTTTTTTTTTCTCAGAGGCTTACAGACTTTGAAGAGGAAAGGAAGCAATTTTTGGCTCTGTTTAAACAAAAATCATTTACAATTCCCATCACTCCACCCATCCGAGGCTGACTGAGTCCCAGTTTCACATGCTTTCGAAGCGCTCAGCATTTCACTGAATTAAACCCTCCTCCAGCACATGAAGTTTGGAGGAGTGGGAAGCTGAGCCCCGTTTGCTGAGGCTCAGGGTGCACTGGCTCTGCTGTGCCTGCTGCCAGCCAAGCTTGTGCTGCCAGGGGATGCCAGAAATGCAGAAATGCCCTGGGGATGACCAGCATGGCCACACACCCTGAATGCACACCTGGATTAGCTGTGAGTCCGCAAGGACACACACACAGTCCCCGTGGACTCCAGCACAGTGTTTGGATATCCTCAGGAAACCCCAGGAGGAACAGGGCAGCTTCCTTGCAGCACAACAGCCATGCAGCACTTACCCCACAGCTTCATTCACACGGGCTCCTGGTGCGTGCCAAGTTAGCAGCAGCCTCTGAACACATCCCCTTGGATGTCCCTGCAGTCCCTGGAGGAACAGTACCCTCTGCAGAGCGTCCCTGGTCACAGGGCTGTGTCCCTCCCAAGGTAAGGGAAGCGACTGCTGTGGCTGGAGAGGATCACAGCATCCTGAATCCTCTTCAAACTGCTGCTTTTAACTACCCAAATAACTGCATCAGGATGTAAATATTTTTCTTTTTGCTTTTGTGGTACTTCAGTGTTTGCATCTGGCTCGCCACGACTCCACGCCTTCCTCTCCAGGACATTTGCCATTTGCTCTCCTTCTGGGGCGGGAGGAGGAATAGAGATTTTTCAGAGGTTTAGGCACATTCCTCTCCTTCCTTCACCAGGCTCTTCCTTTGCCAATTGTTTAGTCTCAGCCTGGGGTTAGAGCTCTGCAAAGTTTTATTGGGATCCAGGGTCTGGACATGTCACAGATTATCAAATAAATCTCCCAGAAGCTAAAAGCTTGCTCTGTGAGTACTTGTTCCAGTGCTGGGCTTATGCTTATGAGCCAAAAACATCTTGCTTTTTCCCCCTGTGCAGCATCAGAAATCACAACAATTAGCTATTAATAGGAGTTCCAAAGGACTTCAGGGATCTCCCTAGAGGGTCAGTTCCAGCTGCTCAGGCTATTGTACCATTCTCAGCCCCATGATGTCCCATGCATCATGATTTATCTTACCTTTACGGAGCAGCATCACTGATTTCTTCACACTCTCTGGCAAGCCAGGCAAACCCAACTCTCACCTCTCCCACCTGGTGTGGGGATGGAGCCAGAATTTCCTTTTCTGCCTGTAAACCTTCTGGCTGTCCTCTCAGAACACATCCCAGGACCATGGCAGAATGGGTGTGATGGAGGCAAGCGTCCCATCCCCACTCAGAGGCACAAGTCAGCTGGCCAGCACATGGATGCCAGAGCAATCACTCACCAGGCAGCAGAAGTCTGGCCAACAAAACTCTAACCTTTCCCTGCAGCAACTTGTTTGGCCATTTCTGAGAATGCCAGAGAAACAACAGGACATCAGTTACACAACCTTCACCCACCTGCTTGAGCAGCCCTTGTTATTCAAGGATGATCTGAAATCACCTGTCCCTTCACTATTGTCACCAAGCATCACGTTCAAACCCAAGTGACTCTTTCATCATTCCAGGGTCACCTTGTGCCTAGCTGCAGTCAGTGAGGCCACCAGTTTTTTCTCACTTTGCATATAAATCTCTTATTTTTGTTTTTACTTCAAACATCTGCAGCATAAATATAAAGCAAAGAGAATTAACCAATAATACTGACAATATTTCAGTCCTCAATGGGAGCCAAAAGCCAACACAAGCATTGCCTGAAAGGAACACAAAACTTTAAGCAGCACATACTTCATCCTGGGTTTTATTCCTGTAGGCCCTTAATTAAGTGCTCACATCAGTTAGACAAACATCATTTGAGTAGTCATTAGCTTCAGACAGAAACACATTTGTAACTCCTTGTTGTGCTCTGTGCTCAGTTTGATTAGAAGACATTGCCATGAGATCACTGCACACTGACCAAGCAGAGGTTGCTGAGTTCACCTAAGATGCCCCAGCAGATGGACACCTTTTCCAAAAAGCAGACATTAATGGGTAAAAGCAGGAATGAAGGGAAAATTCCTTACCTTTGCTTATATTTCCCTGGAATTGCTAAATTTCCACGCCAAATTTTCATTTGTAGTCCCACAGTTACCACAGAGCAACTCTTGCCTTTAAAACTTACCTTTTGATCCCAAATCACAGATATGTTTAAACACTTCCCCCAGGGAAGGGCAGCCCACAGACTGCTCCTTTTCTTCTCTCTAAGGCACAGATTGAAAAATAAAGCTCTACCACAGAGGGCTAGGTGAGAATATATTTATTGGTTATAAAATATACAAGCGAACACATCAGTTTGGTACAATCCAGGAAGAACAGCAGGTTTTGGTGGTGGTGGTGCTGCTGGGCTCTGCCTGGCTGGTGCTCCCCAGCAGTGCCCCAGGGCACCCCAGCCTTTGCAGGGATGTGCTCCAAGCAGGTCTGAGAAAAAGCAAATTTTAGTGGCTCAACAGTATGACCAGGACACTGATATTCTTACAGCTTCAAGGGAACATAATGGTGAAGATAAGTTCTGATTACCAGCATGATTAAAGACTTTAATCCAGGATGGTTTGGCTTGTCCTTTATAGCCAAGCCTGGCACAACTCCCTGAAAAACAGACACAAGGAGAGGAGTGACCCTCTGGGTGTGGCAGTTCACTCACCAGCAGCACAGCCTGGGATCCCTCCACACATCATGGACCTTTCTTAGCCCTTCTTTCATTTCTTGAATTAAAATTACAGAGCATACAGGAGAGAGAAAGCGGATGGAAGTGGGAATGAGCCTCACTGAAACTGTAAACTTGCTGCATCATGGATCTGCTGGTGTTTCAGCAAGCTAAGCCAGGTACCCAGATGTCAGTTAGCAAAAATATTGTTTTACTCTGTATTTTTAAATAACACTGTTACTTCTACTTATTTGACTACCTGAAAACGGTTAGACACTTTGAATCCTTCTTTTATTAGTTTACATCTGTTTCATCCTGTTATGCCTTGACTATCCCTCATGTCAGCTCTGCTCTGGTCCTCTGCTGTCCCAAAGTACAAAGGCATTATGTATTCTTCCATTTTAATAATAATGTCTTGTGTTTATATAATGTTTTTCATTGCAAAGTCTCCCAAGGCTATTTGCAGCTGGCTGGATCGAGACTATTCCTGTAAACACTCCTAATTTAAATAAAGTTTTGCAAAACCAGGAAACAAGACCCTAAATCCTGATCCCGCTGGGGTCGAGAGGATTGGGGTTTTTTTTTTTTTTGCATTATCCTTGGCAGAAGCAATGTGTGCTTGGGAGAAATGCTCCAGCCTGCCCTGAAATGCAGTCCTGGAGCTGTGAAGTCAAAATAGTCCAAATACCTGAAGCAGCAGGAGGTGGCTCATGAGCAGAACATGATTCCCCAGACTGGAAATCAGGGCAGGCACACGGGTGAGCACCCTTGCCTGAGCAGGGACAGCTTGGGATCAGCCAGCAGCAGCTCAGCCCCACTGCCAGCACCAGGATGCCACCAAGGTGGCAGGGACAGGACAAAACCCCAGCCAGTGTCCCCAGGGTGGTGCTGGCCCTGCCTGAACCAAGCTCCCAAAACAGCCAAGAGGATGGCACAGGTGGTTCAGGGAACAAAGTTCGGCAAAACAAACAAAAAAAAAAAAAAAAAAAAAAAAAAGATGCCTTTTTAATAAAAAAAATTCCTTTCAAAAGTATTCAGGGCTTTGATGAAAGAATGAAACAATAATGTTTCAGGACAAAAGCAAAAAAGAAAACATCAAATTTTTGCTTTTCAAAGGATGAAAGAAGAAGCAGCTTCTCACGAATCAAACATGCACGAAAATGAAATCACTGCCTCTGCTGTAAAGACTGTGTTGTCCTCCCCTGGAATGGTCATAGCAATGAGCTTTGAAATTTCAGCCAGAAATTGATATGAATTTCAGTAAAGCAGTGGGGAAAAAGTCTCCAGCTGCCTGCAACCAGCTCTCCTACCTCCATCCCAAAAAACAAGAAGCTGGAAACAGTCAATTTTGCATCTGATCTCTGAAACCTGCATCAAGTTAGGTGGCTGTTTTCTTGATTTCCTTATCACTCATCATTATTCATCCAAACCTGGGCTCAATAGCCTCTAGTTTTCCAGTAGGAAACCCAGCATGGATTTTCTAGACCAATGATACCAATGGATTTCCTGCAGTAATACAAGGTAAAATTGTAAGGACTATCCCAAGCTATGGATTTCACCACCCTTCTATCCAAAACAATAAATAGCTCTTATTTCACTGCAGACTGCTTTCTTTTTCATCAACTTTTCAGGTTATGATTGTTTTTCCTCACAAAGAATTGGAACTTTCAAGATGGAATCTTTATCAAATGATTCTCTCTTTTTTTTTGTTAGAAAACCAAGCTCCCTTCAGGATGAAAAATTTGCAGCACACAACTTCTCACTGGCAAAGTGGAGTCAAAACCCTGAAATAACTCTCCTCTTTCTCACCACCCCTAAGCCAAGAAGCCAAGAGGTTTCCACTGGCATATTGTGGTGGGAAGGATATTGATAAGCACTGTATAACTACTGTACATTTTTGGGTGGGATACACAGCAGTAATTCTTCTGTGCTTTCCAACCTAATTAAAAGCCAAAGAAACATGGAAAGCAATAAAAAGCCAAAGAAACATGATAGAATAAATACATTTACCTCCCTTGTGGAAGGTAATAGGCTTTTCTGAAGCTAACTTGACAAAAACTGACATTTCAGACATGCCCAGCAGGTCTGTGATATTTCTAGAGCACACAAGGATAAGTGATCTGAAAAGAAGAACAGTAATTACTGCACGAATGCAAAATATTCCTTCATTAAGGATCTTCAAGACCTTTAAGCTCCAATACTGAAAAGTATGTAGGAGCATGCTTGACTGTAAGAACACCTAAATCCCCTTAATTTCAATACCATGAAAGCTCTCCCAAGTTTAAACCTCCATTTAAATGGTCCTAGATTAATCCTGTGCCTCACATGGCATCAAAACAAGCCCAAATGATTGTGAGTGCATTTGTGACTTATGGGAGTGCTGAGACTCTGAAACCAGTTATATCCTGGCCCTGATTCTCAATCAATTTTCAATCTTTGGTCTCACAGATGTCCTTTCAGCCTCCAGTGAGTTGTACCTGCAGGGCATGGAGTAGTCACATTTAACTGAATGCCTTACTGCAAAATTTTACCAGGAAAGCAAAGTGAATGCACAGACATTGCATGGGTCTGTGTCCCTTCGTGCACATCTGATACCTGCACACACTCATGTGCAGAAATGCAGATGCAATAACTCAGCAGTGTTCAAATCTCTGGCCATGAACTGCTCAGAAATGCCTTGGACTGAAAATCTGTTTTCTGGCTACTTGACCTGCTCCTGCCTGCAGCCAAGAATATATCTGTCCATCTCTGTTGTTCCATGTTTGTGTGGCAGCACAGAAAGCCACAAGGAATGTGGGACAGACACAAACAGGGATGGTCCAGGCCATGGCCAGGGCCCACACAAGGCAGGAGAGCCAGCAGGCAGGCAGGAGCACTCACTGGCTCACCCAAGAAAATCACACTGGAAAATCTGGCACACCTATGGTTTTCATCTGTCACAGGAGACAAAAACAATCAGCAAGAATAAACAGAAATGGACTTGTTTCCAAAATGGAAAACTGAATCACTGGCTGCCAGGAAGTGGCTGGGCATGGGGATGGGTGCAAGTGTCATTGCAAGGATCTTATCTCTCCATGCTGGAAAATGACTGGCTTATTTAGAAGAAATTGCCAGTTTTCTAGAAAACCTGTTTGTCTGCTCTAATCTGCACAATCCTGGGAGAGAAATGCTGCTCCTCTTATCTGGCTGATGCTTGGGATTTGTGCATTTTAGTTTGTGCCAGATTTCTTCAGAGCACAGGTTTGGTTATGAAATGACAGAATTTTCCTTTCTTTGTCTATCAGCCACAGGTTGCTACACGAAGTGGAGTCTCAGCAGTTTTCTTACCTCTCTTTTATGGATGTCTGAAGGTTTTCAGTTACTGCAAGGGCAGGGTTTCACAGGTAACTGTGTCAAAGTACTGCCTACCACGACTCCTGAACATTCATCCATCACCACAAAGAATATCCCAGTGCTGGTGAGCAGGAGCACTGTGCCATTTACCTGCAGTGAGAAAAGCAGAGGTGGGTTATATACAAGCAGGCTGAGGAGCCTTAGACTGTGATCCTGCTCCTCCACAAGGGAGTTACAAGCAAGGAAAACATCTACATTTTAAAAATACCTATAATTTTAAATGTATCTTTGGCACAGATGAAGTGACGTCATTGATTGTTGGTCAGTGGAAGGAGGAAGCAAAACCCCTTCTCAAAGGGGTACAAAACCATGAGCAATGAGGTCATCAGCATCTTCTGTGGATTAGTAAAACACATATAGGAAGCCAAGAACCCTGAGAGTAAAATGCTTAGTTCAGCCTTAATACAATTTCCTTTCATGTGGGGAAAATTACTGTCACTGGGAAAAGCAGATTTGCCCATGGAGCAAGGGAGAGGTGCTGAGACAGCAGACAGAGGAATAGAAATTACACATGCTTTTTTTGTTGTTTTCCCTGAAAACGTAAATATCCAAACCAAACTATTCCTTCTTGGAAGGCCTGTCCCAGTGCCTTGAAACTGTAGCAGAAATAGCTCTTGCTCCTCTCCTACAGCAAGAACTCCTTCCCCAGGTTACACATCTCAAGATGTGCCATGGTTTTTACTTTTAGAAATACCTGAGCAGCCTGGCACTGGTGCGTCCTCCCAACATCTTGGGGACAGCCCATGCTTAGAGAGCAGAACCTCCACCAAGGAGAGCAACAGCACAGCAAGGTCAGGCTGTCAGATCACTGAACCCAGGGTACACAAGACTGCAGTGCACACAGATTCCCAAAGCCTGCAGGCACCAGGAAGTTCACATCCCATCAATCTGAAACATGTATATCTCCAGGGAATATAAGGCCAGGCTTAATGTGGGAGCCAAGTGTTAAAAAGTGACTTCTGCAAGATGTCAGAGGATGCTGAGTGCTATATGGGGTCAAGGGTAAGGGAAACACGAATGTCCAGGCCATGGGTGGGACCTGGGGCAGGACACACCACAGCCAGCTCACTCAGCCCTTGGGGAAGCTTGGATCAGAAATTTAAAACATCTCTGACTTTTGCATTTCGTTCAGCAACACAAGAACAAAACACGTCCTCCTTCATTTTCCAAATGTTCTGTGCCTTTCAAGATTCAGGGTAAGAATCCCCCTTTAGGCACTACCCTTTACCATTTGCCCTTACCTTAAGAAAACAACATTTTGCATCAAAGCCTCAGAAAAGACAAAGAAGCTTTGAGGATTCCCCACCTGTGCCATGAGTGCTGCACACACAGGTGTCTGTGCTTCACCACGGGCAGGATGCTGCCTCCACTAACACCTGCTTGCTAATGGCTTGGAATACATTTTTGACTAGCAAGAAACCTTGGCTGCTCATATTCCTTAAGGATGCTGTACCAGCTTTGCTTGGCATTTGTTAGCATTAATTATAATTCAGTAGCACGCAGGCTTGTAAGCCTTGGCAGTGTCCTTGCAAGAATTATTTCAGTCACCCTTCTCTGTCTAGACAGATATAAGGCAAATGCAGGGACAACCTGACAGTTCCAAACCTCTTTAGTAGTGAAATATAGTTATTTTTATCTTTTAGTGCAATGCCAGCAGAGATAATCAGAAAAACAAACTTGTTTTTTCCCCCACATCCTTTGTAAACAATGGCTTGTAGTTTGCTTTTTCCTCCCCTACCTCTACATTAGAGCAGTGGTGTTAATTCTTCTTCTGAGGTGATAAAAAGCCTTTTTTCCCCCCTCAGAGCTCAAATCCTCATCTGAATAGAATAGGAACTCCCAGTGACTTTAATTGAGTTAATTGTAAGGGAGAACAATGTACTTTGCCCCTTCCAAGGGAACTTCCCATTTCCTTCTGCCAAGGCTCAGCAAGATTCTGCAGTGACTTTCCTTGGAGATAAAGCTTCCCCTATTTAACCTCTGCTTCAAATCCAGTAAGACACAAAGTACCTTAATGAATGCAGATGTAAAGTGGGTTTGTATGTCTGTCCTGCCAAGAGACTGGATCTGGATCCTTATGTTCTCAACTGCAGGTGTGCTGCTGATAGCAACCTGAAATTACACCAGAGACAGCCTTAAAATTGCCTTGTTAACTGCTTTTCATCAGCAAAACCACACTGGCTATCAATGCCCAGATATATATGATCCCACAAGTAAGAATCCTTTACTCAAATTGCGATCCTGATTCACATTTAAGTGTTCAATATCAGTATTTATAAAAGGGCTGTTGCAGTTTGAGGGATCCTCTGATAAACACTCTGGCTTGAAGTAAGTTGAGCATGGATTTCACACATTTTGCCTGGCTCTAAAATCAAGCGCAGATCTGTACAAGCCTGAGACAGTTCTGCAGGATTTACAGTGGGGTGAATTTACAGCAAATGAGCAGAAAAGCTGCCTGTAGTTTTTCAGTTATTCCTGTTAACCGGAATTACTTGCTGGTTTGAAACACAGCAGCTATTCAAAGCTCTTCTAAAATAAGCCCTCCCAAGAGTCCTTTCTGCTTTAAAAGAAAAGAATGAGGGGGAGAGGTGCCATGAATGTGCACCCAGGTGGTCACCATGCTCCCAAGGCATGGTGATATCCACCAGAGGAGGAGCAGCAGCTGTGCTGAGGCTGTTGTGCAGGGGAACACAGGTTTGCTTGGAGTTACCAGCACCAGCTCAGCCCAAACCATGCATGACAGAAGCTCCAAGGCAGCCAGGGCTTCTGGCCTTTGGAGCTCGTTTTTATTTCTAACTGTTCCAAGTATCCGTTCAATCCTGTCCATTCTGCAATTCAGGCTGAGGAAATTGTATAAACAGCTCAGTTCAGCTCCAGGATCAAAAAGATACATGAGTTTTACAGGGATTCTTCCTTCCTTCTACCTCTTTTAAAACTATTTGTCTGGAAGAGAGACTGAGTAAGCTTGGTTCCTTTCCAAGGATCCAGCATGTGGGGTTAAAAAAAGAAGGGGAAACATCCCACTCATCATGAAATAGTCTAAAAAACAACAACAGGAAAAGAAAAAAGCCATTCCCATAACTTCTGGACTCTGAAAGGCTAAAAAAATAACTGCTGAACTGAAGAGAGAAGCAAAGTGCTGACACTGCCAGAATTGAGTCAGGTTAGACCCATCAGTCTGCATGTGCCAGCTCCAGATGGCTGCTGGCAGCTCAAGGCTCTCCCCCCACACGTGTGACCATTTTCCTGCTATTTAGTAGTAAACAACATGTTTACAGAATTTGGGCAACCTTTTTTTTTTTTTTTTTTTTTTTAGAAAAAGGAGATTTAATTACCAAATTGGTGTTTCACAATTCCTGTGATGAGAGAGACCTGGCCATCATCAAGGAGCCTGGTTTGCAGGGAAGGCATTCCGGGATTCGATTGCTCATGTGTTATGGTTGAATGAATAAATATATCCCATCTTATTTTCAAATCTGGCAACTGTAGATTGATCCCTGAAGTAGCTGCTTAGTCAGGTGAAGCATCATGGGACTCATGGTTAAACCACAAAACACTTTTTTTCCTGCCTAACTATTTTAGCTGACTGAGAAACACAGTTTCGTAATATGTTTTTTTAACCAAAGGTGTCCTCAAGCCTCACAAAGACACTGCAAGAGTTTCAGGAGTCTTCATGCCTCCATATTAAGTGTTTTGGTGCTCACCTTTTTTCACAAAAATCTGATTTTTAGAATGGGATGATTTTAGAAATCTCTTTTTGTGGGCATATGAGGAGGTTGAAGCTTCACAAACCGTGTCATGGCCCTCTGGGGTACAATGGGTTTAAACAAATATTTACACCATGCTGCAATGTAAGCAGCAGGGATGCACAAGGAGCCCAGTCCAGCCTAGAAATCAGCCCTTTTCTGAGCAGCACTGCCAATCTCAGCTTGGGTACAGACAGAGAACTACCCCAGGTACTCCAGCCTGGAAGCCCTTTTTGGCCTGAAATCAGGGAGGAGAGCATGCAAGGCAGACAGACCTGAATTTTACCTGTGAGAAGGAGAAAGGAGGTGCTGGGGTAAGACAAAGACCCCGAGGGTTTGCTGCCCAGCCAGGGCACAGCAGGGCTCAGCCCTGTTGGGTGGAAGAGCCATTCACCAGTTCCATGTGCTGGGCACTGTCCCTGTCCCTGTCCCTTGCTGGGACACCTGCCACCACCTGGACACAGGTTCCCTGGGATAACAGAAGGTCACACACAGCCAGTGTCCCCTGGGATGGCAGAGGGTGACACACAGCCAGTGTCCCCTGGGATGGCAGAGGGTGACACACAGCCAGTGTCCCCTGGGATGGCAGAGGTTGACACACAGACAGTCTCCTCTGCTGGCAAAAAGGGCAGGCAGGGGCAAAGGGAAAAAATGCGCTTAAGGGCTTGAGTACAGAGAGATGGTCTGCAGCCAAGAGTACAGACTTCAGGGGAAAACAAAGAAATGTCCTCTGAGGTTCTCTTTCTGCTCTAAAAAAAAAAAAAACACAACAAACCCTCAAAGCCAAAGAAAATCAGATTTTTTTGCTTTGTCTGGAAACAACGGCTGCTTATTACAGAGGTCTGGTCCAGGGACCCCGGGTGACCTCTGAGAACTTTGAGTCAGGTGCCAGCATGGCTTAAAACCAGGGATTTTCTCTTCCTTGCCCTGCAAGGCTGAGGTACAGCCAGTCACATACCCACTCTGTCTCAATGCTGCAGGAGAGGGAACCAGCATCCAGCAGACATTTCTCCTGGGGCACAGATTCAGGAATTAGAAAAGTAATCTCCAACTTGAACCAGAGCCACAGTCTAAAGAGACCTGCTTCCTCCACTTTACAGTGAAGTTTATTATTATGGTTTCCATTTTCTCCCTGGCTGTTTCTTCAATGTCAGTTTAGAATAACTAAGGATAAAGTTAAATCATCTTTTAACTCCTGTTTCCCCAAATTTCGGCTTACACATTTACAGCAAAATTGCCCCTATGTCTTTCCTTCATCCTGTGATTCCTATTTCCACCCTCTTTCAGAAAAAAAAGGCTCCAAACTAGAAACCTTTGGTACAAGCCTCAGAGGCAAAGCAAGCTGCAGATACAGTAAAATTCTTTTATTGACAAAAAGGATCTCCCACAAAAGACCCCAACATCCATTCCTATCAGAGAGGCACTTGTGCTGTGCAAAGCAGAAAGCCACATGAAAAGAAAAACTAAACACCAAGATAATCAGCTTTTTGGGGTTTTTTCTCCTTTTTCCCCTCTTAAGTGGCTCAGCATGTAACACCAAGATGCCTGAACCATGGTTTGCTTTCCTTGTGTCACCAAAACCTTACAGGATTTGAATGTGTTCTTTGAGCTGTCTGCATTCCTGGTAAAAATGGAAAATATAAATTTGGCTTAGAGAAAGGAAGCGCCACCTTCATCATCTGCCTCTCTGCATTCTGCAAAGCTCAGAATTTTTCCAGAGGATTCCCTGAAGTGACCCACCACCCATCCCTGCCTGCAGAGCAATAAATGAGGGGAAACCAGTTCATTGTGCTGAAATCAGGGGTCTGCATGCCTGGACCTTTACTCTGCTTTACACATGGACAGCAATAAAGGAAAGCTATTTTGGCCTTTTTCTGTTTTTTTCATCAAAACAAAACAAAGCTATCTACAGGATGGGAGAGGGGACAGGCTGTTCTAAAATAATAAATCAAAGCTACACAAAGACCCATCAGCTTAAGCCAGATACTGCCCTCTAGATTTTAACCAGCTCCAGCTGTGTCATAACAGCACAGCTCAAAAAGGGATATATTTTCATATGATCTGGCCTCTGACTAGAGGAAATGAAAGAAATGCACCAGAGCCATATTCATGGAATATTTTTAGGATGGAGTCCCAGGACATTTGGCCGTTTCATAAAGGTGATTTGCATTGCTTTACACATTTCATCCCCTGAAGTCAGTGTCACAAAAAGAGCTTGTCACTCCCCCAGATGCTGGGAACCAGCTTTGGTGCTGTGCTACACTGGCTGCCACCTCCCTAAGGAATGAGAAGGGCATCAGAAAAGGAAACTAGAGGGTGAAAGAATTTTTAAAAAATTAAAAACCACAGCTGTGACCATCCTGAGCTGCCAGGTCATTTGGGGATAGGAGTGCTACAGTCCAGGGTGCAGGTGAGCAGGCTGAATGAAGCAATGAAATCAATTACACCAGCATTGAAAAGATCAAATGAAAAGCACCTCATTTGGAGTTTGTGGAGGAGGAGATGGAAATAAAAACTGTCCCACCACAAAGGGCTTGGGAAGACCTGAGAGAAAGCCAAAGGTTTTAGAACTTATCCTCTATGTAAACATTAGAAAGATTGAGGAGGTTATTTTCTCTTTAAATTAGTGGTATTTAACAGCTTCCTATTTAGTTCTGCGCTTCAGTTCTGTTTCTTGAGCTTGCACAAAACCCACAGTGAAGCCAGGAGCAGCAATCGGGCACAGGCTGGATGGGGCATGGTGTCCAAAGTAAAACAGATCCATGCATATCTTCATCTGCCCTGGCCAGAAATGGAAACACTGAATTCATGGGAGACCCCAAACTACAAATTCAAAGCAATCTCAGAGCCCTACCTGAAGGCTGGGGGAACATACGTATCTTTAGAGGCTTGTGTGCTTAAAAACCAGCACAAACAAAGGAGACAAATAGACTTGAAACACAAGGGAGAGAAGTCAGGCTTGATAAATAAAATGCCAGCGGAACATTTTATTTATCACACAGGACCAGTTTTTGGTCTTCTACCTTCATTCTTAGGAGTTTCTTGCAAGAAAAACAAATTGAAATATTTTTAGGTAGAAAGTCTAACTTACCAGTTTAAATAAAAGTCATACTAATATGTGTAGAAAACTAACTTAAACTATTTAAGGTATTTGCATCCCAAAACTAAGTGATTGTGTTCACAACCTTTTCTAGTGAAAAGGTTCATTTCATTTTATAGATAAGGAACAGTCGTCTTTTTTTTTCATTCATGTTCCTAATCAGGCCAACATTTTTTATGTTTTTACAAAAAATTTGGAGTTTGAAGGAGGAATCCTTATTATAACTCACAAAAAGTCAGTGTTTAGTGGGTCTCAACTGTTTCAAACATTACTTTGAAAATTTTTGAGGATCTGCTGACACCAGACTGTATAAAACCTGACATTTCTGCCCCTCTATTACTGTCATTCAACAATCCCCACAGTGCACTTCATGCATTTTTACCATTGAGTTTATCCTGCTTATTTTCTTTTGGAAATGGATGGATGAAACAAACCCAAGAAGTCTTTGGGTTTTTTTCACCAAGATATTGGCGTTTGCAGTTCTGGCTCTTTCAGGTAAAGCAAAAACCTCAGACAAAGTGTTGAAAAAGTTCTGTTTTGGCAATGAGCAGCCTTCCTGGGATAAGCAAAAGCATAAAGAGGACAAGGGAAAGGCAGAAAAGCAGGCGAGAGGTTTCCTGTTCTGTAACATGTGGCAGATAGAGATCTGCACGTACACACATCCATACCTCATTTACAGCCCTCAGAACACTCCTCAGTTCAACCCTGAACTCTCAGGAGCAAAGACACCAGAGAAATGTGATCAGAAATGTGATCAAGCAGCAAAGCAGGGGAGACTGGCCCGAGTGGGGGGATGTAAAGCCAGTCACGTAACTTGGAGATGCAATTTGGCTGGGATAAAGACACAAAAAGTGCAAGTCTGGGGCTCTGACTGCCTGGGAGAGGATGAATAACACTTGTTCAGTATTGTGAGCAGCACACAATATTGGCTACATCAGGTGCAGTGTGAGTCCTGGGCAAATGGGTTTCATCCATTTGGGGTTTCTGGTTATCCTGGGGGTCAGTCCTGGCTGTATTTTAGTAAAGGGGATCTCTAAGCTGATGAATGTTTTTCTAGAAAACAGCCCCAGCATGTTTATTGACATGGTGTGTCACACAGCTGATGAACATGGAAGGGCACAGTCCAAATCCTGACCTCACTGATGAAAATCTGGGGTAAACTAACGAGGGAATGCCATGGAGTACAACTGAAAATTACATCTTTTTTTCCTTGGGCTTGAAAAAACAAGAGAGTTCCATCCAGTGAGTCAGTCTCCCCCAACTGTTATTACTCCTATTTAAAAACAACCCCTCTGACATTTTGGTCAACATCTACGTGAGCTGAACTTTCAAAGGGAGTGAGAGAATTGGGAATTTCAAACTTTCCTGTTCATAATATGGGAACCAAGCAGAAATCCCCACATGCTGCTTTGGTAAGTTTGTCTCTTACAGACTGAAGTTTAAACTTCAAAGGACCATAAAAAATGCACAGCCCCTGTTTATCCTCCAAACCCATCCCAAGAATAAATCAGGAGGTCAGTGCTTCTTGCTCTCACTCAGGATACAGCTGGTTTTTCTCTCACAAAAATTCTCCCAACAACTTGCCCAGCACTTGGCAGAATCTCCTCTGGCACAAAACCTGCTTTCAGGACAGGCAGCTCATCCTCAGCCTGGGGAGGAAGGAGGAGTGAGAGCTGCCCACACATCTCCCTGGGGCTGGGAGGAGCAGAGCAAGGGCTGAAGGGACCTGCCCATGCCTCTGCCCCTTTCTCCCAGCTCAAGCTGCTTTCCTTGAGCCCCCATTCCCCACCAGCTCCCTGCAGCTGTCACTCACTCCTCTTTCCTTAGATTTTGGCTTTTTTAAAGTTTTCTGCCTTCAGCTCAAGCCCAGTAAACACATCCAGCCTCCACAATGACAAATATGGCTATTGAATGAACACCCAGCCAATTTTCCCAGGGCCTTGTTAGCCTCTTCTGGAGGACTGCTTTTTGCAGGGACTGTAACAATTCAGGTGTGTGTTTAGCTAACTAGAGTCAGGTGTGCTGAGATTTAAATGCCTTTTCTAAATACTGCTGTTTAGGAAATGCCATTAAAAATTCAAAAGCATAG
Organism: Melospiza georgiana; assembly: GCF_028018845.1. Classification (NCBI taxonomy): domain Eukaryota; kingdom Metazoa; phylum Chordata; class Aves; order Passeriformes; family Passerellidae; genus Melospiza; species Melospiza georgiana. The sequence continues at coordinate 12,316,766 of NC_080442.1, forward strand.
GCCATATCTTAATACAAATTAAATCTTTTTTATCCACATCTCCTTAGGCAAAAAGAATGGATTTTGGTTTTGTGAAGATCAACAAATTACAGGAGGGATCCTGCCCTGAGGTACAGATCTGCTGATCCTCATGAAACCAAGGTCTGACTCAGACAGCTTTTGGCTTGCAGACAAATGTATTCAAGCAAAAATAAGAACTTCCTGCATTTAAGCACAGTACATCATTTTATCAACTCTGTTCCCACCCTACATGTTTCATGGGAGGAATCCCATGCCAGTTCGTTTCCTATCTCTTCAAAGTCTTCCCAAGCTCTCCATCACAGGCTATTGTGTATTTTGCATTTTCCTGCTGCTGTGCCTTGGATGTGCATCAAGATGCTCCCTCAAGACCCCCAAGCCCCACTCCCTGGGCCAGGAGAAGGGTGAAAGCAGGGAAAACCCTCAGGTTTCATAAGCCAGGCTGCAAAGTGCCAAGCAGCCTGGTTTGCCACAGCACCTGGGGCTGTTTGATGCTCAGATTGCTCTAATTCCTGCTGTAATGCGACCATCTCGGGAAGGATGTGTCTCCTCAGAGTGTCCTTGGTAATTCAGAGGGCAGAGACCAGCAAGGGAGCAGGCAAGGAGGGAAAACCTCAGGGCTTTCGGATCACTTGGACATGGCAATGCCAGCACAGGCTTCACCCAGCTGCACTGAGTGCTGCAATCTGCAGCCTGGTGTTCTGGCATGTGCTCTAGCTTCTTTCCAATTATAAAAACAAATGCACATAAATCTTGTGGCTTTCATCCATGGGTTGATCTGTGGGTAGTTTAAGGGATTTAAATAGGCAGGAGGGAATTCAAATAGATCTGCTGACTTCTGTGTTGTGTGGATGATTAACTCTGAATCACAGATGTTATCAGGAGGGGCAGGTTATGAAACCCAAGTAGCACTTTACTATTATTATTGGAAGTAGTGGTGGTGTTCCTTGTATTGCATCCAGATCTAGGGGATGGAGGGGTCAGAACTTGTGCATGTACAAGAACAAGAAAGCATTCACAGCTTTAAACTGGTAGCTCTGCTTTGAAATACTAATTATGCCTTCCTGAGCATTTATCAATCTGGGAAGCAAGAGGAAAAGCTAATCTGAAAAAGAAACAATTTAGGAAATATCTCTAAACTGGGCAAGACTGCAACAAGCACATTCTAGCCTTCTCTTGTTATCTTTGCTTTTCTCCAGACCTTATCACCGCTAAGGAATTTAATCGCAAAAATTACAAGTAGCTGAAAGTATGAATCAGACTGGCACTGAATAATCAGCCATAGGAAAAGATCTACCTACACAGCCTTGGCAATACAAATATAATGAGTCCCCCAGAGCCTGAGTGCAGACTTGGGCTGTGGAAGTTTCCCTGCACTGAAATCTCCATCTCTGGATGGGTTGCAGCCTCCTGGAGGCTTTGTGTCACCCAAAGTCAAAAAGGTCCAGGATATTTAAAGAAAAGCTAAGACACAAGCTCATTCTGGGCTCTTGAATTTGCAGATAATTAAGATTGCTCACTGGTGAACTTGATAACAAGCCGCTGCACAGGTTTTTAGCCCATGAAATAGAGCTGAGCAGTGAACCTGTGCCCATCCCTGCACAAACAGCACAGCAGGAGGAAGGCTGAACACATGCCCGGGCACTCACATGGGCATCTGCCCTCTTGTTTGCTGTTGACACAAAATTTGGCTCTCCCCTCCTTGTTTGTTTTTTTTTATGAGTCTCTCATAAGGATCCAACTGCTTCATCAAGAGCACTGTGCACCTCACTGTACACCTCCAGGCACATTTCCCTGGATTCTCCCTGTCAAACCACGGCAGAGAGCCCCAACAAGTGAGAGCCCTTCCCTCTGAGCCTCAGCAGAGCACGTGTGAAGGTATTTCCCTGTTCTCATTAAAAGCAAGGAATGCTTCATCTAACTGCCACTGCTTTCAGGCTGCCTCACCAACATGACTTATTACACTATACTTCAGATATGTGCTTTGAGGAGATATAATTCTTATCTTTAGATGTGCTGATAGCACAAAGAAGCCTGGCTGACTTACTGAACAGCCCTGTGCCTTTGATAATAGTATTTGCCTTTGCTTAGAAAATTTGCACAGGCACAATGCCTGGGTCATTAAATTGAAGGATTAAATTTCTGACTTTGATTACTGTATGAAATACCAACCTTTGCACTGCTCTCCAGCACCCAAAAGTAGGCACTTACAACCAATTAATGTTTTGCATCCTCTCCTCCAGCCTTACCAGCCTCTCCTCCATCTTGTAACAAGCCTGATGTTCTCTATGGACCTTTGTGCTTCAGGACAATAATTTTGAGGAAAGCCTTAATAAGTCTTACAGATAATTCTCAAACTTTTGTGAAGCAGAAAAAAATACCAACACCCCACTCCCACCAAAAAAAAAAACTACCTCACAGCCAACACTGCCCCCCAAAATTAAAAAAAAAAAAAAAAAAAAAAAAAAAAAGAAAGCAAACCAAATCAACCACCCAAGGAAAGGAAAAATACAAACAACTTGGAGAGGGTGGAGTCATGGAAACCACTCCAACAAAAAGACAAAACCCTTGGAGATCTGAAGCTGCATAAAGGTTTTGCACACACTTTTTCTGCCCTGAAAGAAACCCTCAGCAGATCTGGACTGATTCTGGAGCACACTTCATTGCTAGGCATTAGAATTCCAGCCTGTGCTCTCCTGTTCACTTGCCAAAACACTCAGAGTTCCTTGCCCTGCACATCCCTTTGCAGAAGCATCAATACCCATCCTCCTGCTCATCCTCACACAGAAACTCCCAGGCATGAGACAGACAACTCTTATCTGCAGCTTCATCAGGCATTTCTGCTGAGCCTGCAATGTTCCCCAGCAGCCTGGAAACACAACCTGCAGGTCTCCACCAGGGCTTTGTGTTTGCCCATCAGTCAGTGAGAGACAGATTCCCCTGAGAGACACAAACCAGTCCCTCTCTCCCTGGGAACAAGGCTGGCAGCCATGGAGCAGCCACTCTGCAGCACCTGGAGACACTGGAATTCTAGTTTGATGGAGGCAAAGAAAGTGCAGGATTACTCTAAAGTTGGTTTGAATCACTCTAAAGTTGGTTTGAATCAGTGGGAGGAAGGAGGGAAGGAAGGAGGGAGGGAAGGAAGGAATTTAGGAAGGAATTTAGGATAGAATTTAGGAATGAAGGAATTTAGGAATGAAGGAAGGAATTTAGGAAGGAATTTATGAATGAAGGAAGGAATTTAGGATGGAAGGAAGGAATTTAGGAAGGAAGGAATTTAGGATGGAAGGAATTTAGGAAGGAATTTAGGAAGGAATTTAGGAATTTAGGAAGGAATTTAGGAAGGAATTTAGGAAGGAATTTAGGAATGAAGGAAGGAATTTAGGAAGGAAGGAATTTAGGAAGGAATTTAGGAAGGAATTTAGGAAGGAAGGAAGGAAGTGGCGGAAGGAAGTGGCGGAAGGAAGTGGCGGAAGGAAGGAAGTGGCGGAAGGAAGGAAGTGGCGGGCGGAAGTGGCGGAAGTGGCGGAAGTGGCGGAAGTGGCGGAAGTGGCGGAAGTGGCGGAAGTGGCGGAAGGAAGGAAGGAAGGAAGGAAGGAAGGAAGGAAGGAAGGAAGGAAGGAAGGAAGGAAGGAAGGAAGGAAGGAAGGGCACAACAGAAGGATTGAGATAAGGATCTGCTGGCTGTGCTGTAGCTGGTGTCCTCCTCCCTGAGCAAACCCACCCCAGCAGTGCCTCTGAGCTCACTGGACAAGATTCCCAGCTCTCAGTGCTGCCAATTTCAGCTGAGTCATGTGAATTCATCCCCAGCAGCTCCTGCCCACCCCAGGAATCTGGGTGTTCTCACAGATGTCTGCACTGGCACAAGATCTGCTGGGTCTTTCTGCCATGCCTCAGATGCAGGGAAAGTGTTAATCATGCAAATATCCAACATTAATGACATCCAAATCCTGGTACACATCTCCCTGTCAAATTCTTTATTTCCCCTCTGGCCTTCCTTTAGCCAGCCCAGTGCCAATCACTCTGGAAGTGTGAGGGCAGCCTGCAAAGGCAGCATCCTGGACACAGCCATCCATCAGCTTATAGTGACAGGACTGAAAACACTTCAGCTTTAGTTCACTCAGGTTCACTCAGGTTATTTCTGAAATTATTAACCCTAGAAGACTGCTGTTAAAGTTCATCCAAATGTGATTTCATTTGCATCTCATGTTTGGCACGGATGCTACTATTTTAAGAGAACATTTTTTGGAGGTTATGCAGTATTTTGAATTTTAAAGGAACAGATAAAACATCAAGCCACTTGAGACAGGTAAAAGTCTGGTTTTCCATCTCTGATTGCTCTGGGCTCCACAATCTGAGATTTCTTTCATTCCAGAAATCATTGGAATACAATTCTTAGTAGGGGTCATACATGAAATTGCTTAGGCAGGCACTTACTTTCCTTCAAACTCCAAAAACCACTTTTTCTCCTTAATTCCTTCACCCTTCCACAGAAATCTCATTTTTCCATATTTTTCCATGCAATCTGGAGATTTCACTGTTGCATCAGCCTTATGTCTCACACCAGTGAGCATCCAGCATACTTGAGGTGTAGACAAAGCAGCCACTCAATTCATTCTCAATCATTTTTTAGCAAGATGCCCCAAATGAAATAAAGTCAAATTGTGGTTTTCCTTTGTTACAGTTTATTTCTTGCTTGTGATTCTTCAAAACAGCTACCTTGCCAGCAATTTCTGGATCAGAAAACTCTACAAACCTTTGCCCAGTTCAAATAACTGGTTTCGTACAAGACAAAAGGAACCACAACCACAATGTGGTTTCCAATAGTAAAATGCAGTTAAATGGATGCTTGAACAAGAGCTAAAGCTGAACTTTACCAAAGCCCTGGTGCTGCCTTCAAATTTAAATTCATGCCTGAAGATTGTGGGCCAAAGCTTTGGCAGGTGTGAGCTGGCCATCAGTGACCTGGCAGAGGATTTAGCTCTGCAATAGCAAGGAGAGAGCTCACCATTTAAGACAGATAGTAATTGCAAAACTCAGGTTGTCCATGAGCTACTAGTGGCTTTTCCTCTTCCCTAAAGTGCACAAAGATGTAATAATACAGATAAAAGTGATTTAATTCTGACAATTCCCCTGTAACAGGAGTGTCCAGACACTGATCATGCAGGATCAGTCATGGCCCTACAGCTACAAGATGTTTAAATCAAGAGGCCCAGGTGTGTGTCACTCTGGAATGGGCATGGATAAAGAGGAAACACTGCCATTCTCAGGTGCATTCCCATGGGCATCAAAGGACAAGATCTTTAGATTTTTTTTCAGCTCCAAAGTTCAGGGGAACTAAACAGAGCTCAAGCTTTGGCCAAAGCTCTCCTACCCCAAGCCCCAGCAGGGACACTCTGCCAGAGGAGCAGTGATGGGTGTGGGGTTTGGATCACACTGGAGGGACCTGGGAGCCCTCCAGGGTTTCCAGCAGAACGTGCTGCTTCACGTCCCCAGTGCCTCTGCTTCTTCCATGCCAACTATCTCAAACCTGCTCTGGCAACCCGAGCCTCTGTTGTGTGTAATCAGGTCAGGTTTCACTTGCAAACCTCTGGTTCTTTACCACAGTGTGTTTTTAACAATAACTGAGGGCTCAGACAAGCCTCAGAAGCCAAGGTTTTTTGTGGTGTTTTGTGGTGTGGCCAGGCTTTTTGTGGTGCTCATCCCTTGCAGCATCTCTGTGCCCCATGGCACTGCCCACCCCTGCTGATCTCTCTCCGAGCTGGAACCAGTGCAAAGCACAAGTAATTTCACTAAAGTAAGAACAGCACTAAAAACCATAAATGAAATCAAGCAAAATGAAGAAAATTACAAGGGAAAAAGCAGCATCTAAAATGGATATTCCTCATCTTTATACAATGCTAAGAAAAGAAAGCATGGGAAATAAATACAGCACAGCCTGCAATCTTGCTGTGCTCAGACCAAACATTTTAAACTTGTTTTTCTAACACAATAATTCCAGTGCTGTTTGGATTACAGAAGATACAAAGTTTTGTGCACATTCTGATGCATTTCTGCACTTTATATATATGGGAGATAAATTATGTGAACAGTGACTAGTACAAATAAATGAACCAGAGCCAGAGCTCTTCTGGAGGGATTTCAGGGACAGCAGGCCAGGACTTACTTGGATTCTATTTCAAAACTTTCTGGAAAAAGAAACCTCTCTGCACATCAGAAAAGCTGGACTAGAGTGAAAGCAGAAGCATCTCTGTGCATCAGTTAGTGTCAAACTATAAAACCTTGCTTCCACATGCTCAGAAATTGCTGAGACCATCAAAAGATCACTTATGAATATTTTGATAAAATTATAAAGCTTTGCAAAACAGAACATTTTCTATCAACATAGGGCAGTACCTGTTGAAGTTGCTGGGGTCCAGGATGACATTTTCTGCCATTCCAGTGGAGGATTTAATCGTGCTGGAGCAGGACAACAGGCTGGCACTGCTGGCACTCACTGCAGCCACACGGGATGGGAAGGGAATGCTGCTCTGGCAGAGGACAAGGTCAGGATCCTGGGGCATCTGGCCTGGATGTAAAGCTGAGAGTGAAAGGAAAATGACAAAAACATCCAGTAAACCAGCCAGAAACAGCCTAACATGTGCATTTGATCATTGCTGCCTGTAAATGGTTTCTGCCAGTGAGGAGTTCAGAACATTTGGAAAGTCACTGAAATGTTTCCAGTTCAAGTAAAAAGGTAAACCAGAAATAGCATCTGCAGCCATCCACAGGGACACCATGAAGTGAGATATGAGATGTGCAATGCCATAAAAATGCTCACTATTCAAAATCTTCAGGGAGAAGGGTAATCAAGGAAGCATCACAAAGTAACTCTTTTTTTATTAATTCAAATAACTGCACTTTAAAACAGGCTTATTCCATTGAAAATAGAGAAAACTGAAGTTATTTCAATGGTCTTTGGACTAGGCCCTGCTATCTAATAGAATCCACATCTTTGCTCTCAAGTAGCAGACTAGGCTGAAATTCTGGGGGCTAAAACTTGATGTCCTGACTGCATGACCTTATAGACTAAATACCAAAGTCCAGCAAAGCTCTTCTTGCAGGGACCAAGAGATGCCTCTGACCTGTAGCTCAGCTCTACAGAACAATTACAAATCCACATGCCAGCTGTGTGCTTTTTCTGCCCTGCCATCACTCAAAGGCAAATTCGTGTGGCAAACATGCTTTTAAGGCTGAATGTTTGACAGTGCCCTGCTTTCCCCCATGTGAAATTCCAGTGCAAAAGGAGGATGCACAGCTAGTCATACAAATCTGTCTCTGCATGCAGGGCTGTTTCAGGCAGCTTGTCATCTTCCCTGAAGGGTTTCAGATGCACAAAGGACAGATGAGGACATCTATAATCCTGCTGCCTTCACTCTCCTACAGTGTGGAATAACACTCTTTGCATCAAGAACTTGAAACATCCAACATAGAAATCCATGGTAGCTCACAAATGTCTAAGCTTCCACATGAGCATCCATCCATCAAAATTATTTTTAAACTCAATTTGTGCCTTTGAGGTAGATCTAAATGGAATCAGGTTTTTTTTTTATCAGATTTTGATTTCACAAGGATACAAGTGCAGCCAAGACTAGCAGAGAGGTTAAGACTCCATCTATCAGGACATCTGCCTGCTAGTGCAGGGCACTCACATCTCCAGATCTGCTTTTCCTTCTCTTGTCTGCAGAAACTGAAAGCTCTGCAAAACCAGACGATCTCTCGTTGGTTTGTATGTGAGTTTATTTTAGTTATGGATTCAAGTGAGTTCAGCCCTAGTTCCAGAAGGATCTTGCAGTTGTTCCTGCTCTTGTGTTGATTTTGAGCTCCTAAGGATCTCCAATAGATGGACCACATTTGTCTACCCCTCCTCCCATCCCTGGATCCAGCAGCCTCGTGCTGAATGCTTAAATTAAATATTTGGGTCTCATGCCAAAGGAACAGTCCAAAAGTGGTTGTGAAAGTTTCTCAGATATTCAGTCCACTCCTCCTTTCACAACATTACACTTCAGTGATGAGAAGCTATTCTGAGTGGTGTCTGCAGATACTGGAAGATTAAAGTGGATCCCAGAATGACATTAACATAAATTTTTCCTGATGCCTGAAACTATTGATCAAATAATTCACCCCAAACCACGTCTCTGGGCAGTAATGCATTTGCTCATTCTTGATGGATCAAGAAAGAGTAAATTATTTTACAGTCTGATAAAAAAAGCCTTTTTGTCTATGAAACCAAGAAGAAAAACCTATTTTGCATTCACATTCAAATGATGGTTGGAAAACCAATAAATCACAACACAATAACTCTCATTTCAATCTCACTTGGCCCATCAGGATGGGATAGTGCTGAGGTCAGAGCAGGGGATCCATCAGATACATTCAGACCTGAAATCCCATCAGTGTATTAATTGTTCTCATTCCAAACAGCATTTTCCAATGAAAACCAGTTGGAATGAACACTTATATTGCACTTACTACAAAATTAAATGCACCAATGAAAAGCCAAGAAAGGAAGGAGATTCACTCAATGAGTCCCAATGATTCCTAGATTACAGGCTACCAAGAACAAAAGATTCCTATGTGCTTTAAGCTATTTGTGTAAAGATTAAAAAAAAATGGAGTGAGAGAGCTATGCATGGCTTAAGCTGCTTGCTATTATGAATGAGTCCAAAGAAGTGCTGGAATAGTTTACAGAATTCTTCAATAAGATGGTGAGCAAAGGAGGTCAGAGATTTATTGGTAGCACTTTCCTCCAGTCACAGGACCAAGACACAAGTCTGACATTAAGGATAATGATCACAGATGTTGGGAGAATGAAATGGTCATAATTAGAACAAGGAAAATGCCACATATGCATTATACAAACATTGCAAATTTACTTGTAAATGACTTGTAGAGTGTCATTTGGTCTCCTGCAGTGACAGTGGCCACTGAGTGAATGCCCTCCAGAAGTACAAAACAGCAAGAGTGTGATTTTCAGTCCCACAGAAATACAACAGTACATCTGACAGATCTCTGAACATGTTTCTTACTAAAGGAGGTTATAGCCCCAATCAAGAAATTCAGATCCTATGTGTAGAGACTGTTTTGCCCATGTGGAGCATCACTAAGTCAACAGGAATGAAAAATTCATCCACTCTCTAGAATGAAAAATCCACCTTCCTTAGAACCACCTCCATAATTTTTGCTTACTTCTATCAAATTTTTGAAAAGAAAATGGGTCACAAAGAGACTTTAAAATAAGAGAAATGGTGACAGATTAATGTGGTAGGAGAAGAAGAGCTTGTTAAAACATTATAAAATGTGAGGCTTCTAATTGCTTGGGTGGTTTAATGGACATTGTTGTCATTTTAGCTGCTTGACACTTCATGCTGAAGAGATGTGTCAGATTCCCCCGTGCTGACATGGCAATTTTCCCAAGTAGATTGTGAAACTGAGAAGATAAGTTCTTTACAATTCAGGGGGATCTGCTATTCAGCTGGAGAATGAGTATGAAGATAAGCAACATGCTAAGCATTGGAATGACAATCTTGATTTCTGAGAAAAGATTTCTTGCTTTCTTGTTTCATTACTCTTGCTTTTGTCCTGTCATGCTGTCAGCTGTCATGTTGGGGCAAAAACCCTTAAAAATGAGAAGATCAAAACATACCTTCTCCCTTTCTGGTTGACTGACTGCTCAAAAAATGTTAACATCTCAGGGAAAAACATTTTCTCTATGAAATTTCCAAGTGAAGGCTTTAAAATTCTTGCAGAAAGAAAAAAAAATGTGGCTCTCTTTCTCTAAGACATGCTGGGATGTCACTGGCATCAGGAAAACTACTTTGATTTTCAACTGATGTGCATCATTTGAACTAAACCTCTTTATCCAAATAGAGACATCATGAACTGAAACACATCTCACAGGCTTTTCCTTCTTCCCAGTGTGATAATCCTCAAGCACCACAGATATCCTGGTACAGATATCCTGCAGTTTCCTGTGGCTGGAAAGCCACTGCTCACCTCACTACCTGCTGCATCTCTTGCTTGCTTTACATTTGAGAGCATCAGTACCAAAGGCAGGCACAGAGGCACTGCCTGAGGCCACGGAACCAGCTGAAGATGTGAAACCCAGAGATGCAGGATCAGCACAAGTGCAAACATTCACTGCAAGAACAGAGTTAACAAAAATGGAATCATTTCTACTTCAAGCCAACAGCAAGTGACTGAGTGAACAGGTGTAAAATCAACAGCATTTCCTACAGTATTTTAGAATTGCAAGGCATCAATTTTTTTTTCATATTCAGAACTGGCACTAATTTGGCTGTGTGGCAGTCTCTTATGACTGTCTAACACCTTTTTAAGCTTCTTAAAGAAAACAGCACCTACTGCCAAAAACTCTGCTTATTTTAATAAAGACTAATACCAAAAAAAGAGAAGTTTCAGTCTCCCCTGATGTGCTGCTGTGAAATCCGCAGGCAAACAGTAAATGCACAGCTTCAACTGCCTGGGGGTAACCAAGGTTCCTGTCTTACAATTTATATATAAATCAGAAAAGGTTTAGGAGTCTCATTTGCATTGTAACAAGTACTGCAGGTGTCAAGGAGTCTCCAGTTGTGTGCCACTGAAATCTCACACTCCTGCATGAGGAGAACTGTGGAGCCTCTCTCTACATTTTTCTTTCTTTATTGGCCTTTACTTTATTGGCCTTTACTTTATTGGCCTTTATTCCCAGCTGGGAATCAGGTTAATGGGATGAAGTCTGAGTGACTCAGAGACTGCCAGAAGATGTGGTGCTGACAGCTCTTGTGATTTCCCTGTGACTTTCCCTCTATTTAGTGTTCCTCCTTTAAATAAGCCTTGCTTTATTTACATTACAACATGAGAGTTTCAGCTGTCATTAAAGCGCAAAAGGGTTGGTCTTATTTGGACAACAACAACCCCACAGACTGCAGAACCAAACAGGGAGGACTAGAAGACCTGGTAATTCTTGCTTAGTGAATTTCATGATGTTAAGGTGGCCCCCAAACCAAACTAAGGCATTTCTGAGTGCTCCTTGCTGAAGGAAGCCCTTGGCCACCACAGGGAAAATGAGATTTGATGCTCCTTGGAGATACTGAGGAGGCAGCACCACGAACCCACCACAGAGGGTGGGAATGTCAGCCTGAGCAGCCAGATTAAAACACCCCAGGAAAGCCCATCCCCAGGATTTTTGGATCCAGAAACACTGCCAGAGGAATTGTTTTTCCCCAGGCGTTCCCTTCCTTGGGCGAATTACATCCAGGAGAAGAGGAGCATGAAATGGGACTGAAAGAAACCAAGCAGAAAGGAATTAACTGTACTCCAGGCACTTAGCTCAGAAAGGATTTGCCTGCAATGTTAGCTGAAGGACTTGGATCTGAGTTTTCCATGCCAAGTAGCCCATCCCTGGAGTGACTGTCTTGGGCTGCATTCAGCAGGAACACAGGAGTCACTATTTCCTTCAGCTGAAAGGATATTTTCACCTGCCTGCACTAGGGGAGAATACAAGTTCTTGTCTGCCAGAGCTACTTGAAAAAGAACAGAAAAACAGATTTTGTAATAAAGTTGTTAAGATCAAAGCAAACCATCTTTCTCCATAATTGGATTCACTCTTTTGGGCTTTTGCTCTGAAGTATGACACTCAGAATTTAGCAGACAAACAAGCCACCAGTCAGAAAGGGTGCTGAGAATCAGAGTGAGGTTGAAATATTCTAAGAGTTATCCTCTTCAAATTAATCAAACCCTGCAGCACGAGACCAATTTCTTCTACCCTGCACATACATATATTTCCCTCCCCAAAAGCCATAAAGTGAAGCATTTAATATGACCTTTACTCATCCTGCTGGATGCTTTTTAGTTGAAAAATGCTGGTAAGTAATGGATCCCAGAGAAGTAAATGTTTATGCTTGCCTAAACCTAGCCAAGGAAATTTTCTATGGTGGAAAAACTGTCTCACCATGGAGAGTGCCATAACCAGGAGGATATTAATAGAAATAAAAATATAAATGCCTACTTGTTTGCAACTCTGAATTTAACTGTTAGGTTGCCAGAGCAAGGACAATTATTTCTCCAGAGACACAGAGCCAAATAAAGTGCCAAGGACAAAATCCTATTTCAAAGGGACTGTTTCATAGGAGCCCAATCCTGTTTCTGCCCAGCCCAAACACACCAGGGTTTTTAATTCCAGTGTTTAGATACTTAAATAGCAGCTCCTGCTCTCTGCTGTACAGCTAAAGCAAATGCATCCAGCTCTTTTAGCTTAAGAAGACATGAATACTCTGTGTTTGACTGTGACATTCACTGCTGGCAAGGGAATGTCAAGGATGGCAAGGCCATCTCTGAGCCTGTGATTTCTGCACGGGAAATGAGAAATTGGTGTGAGTCTGCATCTCAACCACCCTGAACACAAGTAGGATGTAGCAGAGAAGAAACACCTTCCATGACTGAAACCTGGTTCACCAGCACAATCCACTAGATCCCCAATGATGGAGTGAACAAATGCCCAGAACGAGAAAACACCAAACTTCCCCTCAACTGGATTTCAACTTGCGGCAGAATTGTCGCACACAACTTTTCATTAAAAATCTTTCCTTAAGATTTTTTTCTTCCTGAGAAGCTGAGAGGCTTCAGGAACAAAATGTAAAAAATGGTTATCTGCTGCTGTGGAATGCAACAGGCGGATCTGTGATTGGTCTCATGTGGTTGTTTGTAATTAATGGCCAGACTCAGCAGAGCTGACTCAGACAGAGAGTCTGAGGCAGCTGCCTTTGTTATCATTCCTGTCTTTTCTCTTCTTAGCTTAGCTAGCCTTCTGAGATGAAACCTTTCCTTCTATTCTTTTTAGTAGTGTTTTGATGTAATGTATATCATAAAATAATAAATCGAGCCTTCTGAACATGGAGTCAACATTCTCATCTCTTCCCTCACCTGAAAACCCCTGTGAACACGGTCACACAAAACTGTACCAAATGTATTGTTCACCCTTGTTGTGAGAGGTGCTGAGCCTCCCCCCTGAGCAGAACGCCTGGTGCAGGCTGGGCTGCCCCATTACCTGTGAGATTCCCAGCAGAGATCACCCCATTCCAGCAGGGTCTGCTCTGCTTCTGAGGTGTCTGGATGCCCTCACCCAGCCACCCACACCATGGAAGATGCACATTTCCATCACCATTGTTTCCCAGCCACTGGTCTGGTCTGCCAAAAGAAACTTCCAGTCCAACCTAGAAGAGAAAATAAGGTGAAAAATCACTGCTTAGCTCAAAATAAGGATTCAACTTTGAAAACTCTGTTTTGACGGTGATAGGGTTGGAACTAGGAAGCTCCATTGTCTGACCAGGGTTTTGGTTTGCCTCTTCTGTTTAGAAAATATGCCAGCCATGTTGGTTCTCCCTCTCATTTCTTAACCCCAGGAGATATTTCCACAAAAATTAGATTTTGGTTCTTTGAAGTGCACCCACACCATCCTGTGTTGTTTGAAATCACACAGCAATAAACTAAACAGTGGTAAAAGAAGAGGATGACTGAGAGTGTAGGAAAATACTGAATGATTATGAAATTTACTGAGGAATATCACAGCTGTTAATAAAGAAAGAAAAACCTAGCTATGTGGGGAATTTTCTCATATCTTCTCAATGTCCCTTTTAAGTGGTTCTGTCAGTGCCATTATTTTTCTAATTGTTCTTCCTAAACCCCCATAAAACTTATAAAAGTTTTGAATTCTCAGAATTGACTCTCATGCAAATTCTAATATATCCCATGATTTTTAAAATATTTTTAGGAAAGAGAAATAACAGGAAGAAGCTTTATCCTCATTGTGCATAGCTCTGCTCTCAAGATTCTTCAGCAGCTAAGTAAAAATATCTGTCCTGATATGAAAATACATCAAAACAAGGAAACTGCAGATGTTCAGCAAAAAAAGTGTGGAATATTTTAATGTCTGCAGATGAAATTATTACAGGGTGTGAAGATTAAGTTCCGAAGTAATCAAGAAAATGATTACTCCAGGTCAAGCACTCTGAATGTATCTGCTGGCAATGAATATCAAAGCAGACAGCATAAATAACCACAGGAAAGTGCCAACCCAAAGGAGTGTAATTTGTTCCATTTACCCCAACTCATTTTAATTGGACTGTGCACATGAATAAGAATCAGGGTCAGCAGGATTAGGCTGAAAGTTTATTAAGGGCTTTAAAGGCTTTATTTTAACAATAATAAACAGAAGGGCTTAGGAGAATAGGAGGGTTACTGTGACTCTGAGTTGGATGGGAAGTCCATTGCCTTAAAAAAAACCCAAACCCTGCAGCAAGAACTACTTGCAGAATAAAAGTCTTTATGCCTTTAAAATGAAATTAAAGCCCAGAACCATTTTCTGCCACCTTCTTGTCTAAGTATGAATCTCATAAACAAATACCTGAGGCAGTCTCCTTTAAAGGAGGCTCAAACACTTGGAAGTTTAAGGTGCATTTCTGAGGTTTTTAAAATCTTTTCTCGCTGCACCAGAGAAAGATTTCCCCCAAAAGGCTGCCTGGCCTTGGCCTAGGAGGATCCCAAAACTTATTGTGGGGCTTTTTTTTCCTTCATTTTAATTTATGAAAGATGAGATATTAAAAAATATAGACACCTTGCAGCAGCCCAAAACTCCTTTACAAATACTCAATGATGGCACTTCTGGAGTTGCACATGAGAACAGGCCCTGCACTGGGGAGGAGAACAAAGCCAGCTGCACTTCAAACCAAAGCAAGGCACAGCCAGTACATCCTACACTTGATCAGCACTCTCAGTGTTTCCATCCAGCACCAGACCCTTTGGGTGCTAATTTTATTCTTGTCTCTAACATTCTCCTCTAAAAAGTCTGAAAGTCAGAATTAAAGTGGAAATTTTAATGAGCAGTGTCACTTGTTGTGCAAGCCTCAAGGTTACCTTACTTTGGTACACTGTGGGCAGGAGTGCTACTGAGTTTGCAATTACAGCTGTGGCAGTGGTTTTTTACAATTTTTCCTAAGTGAGCACACAGGAACAGAGACTCTGCTCCTAGGTTTGTTCACATGGAGCTAGGAATGATTGAGAAGAAGGTGCAGAGACAGGTCATGTCTGGATACCACACTGCTATTCAGACACCTAATTTTCACTAGGTGTGGCCACCTCTGAGAGACACATATAAAGGATACTTGAGTTACCTGTCTGAAGGCTGACAGAGTTTGTAATCTCTTAAGAATGTGCTAACTCAACCTGTCCAAAGGCAGCACACCTAGCACAGCTGCAGGGAACCCTGACGGCTGCACTTTCTATGTTAAAAAAAAATAAGGGGCTGGAAATCATTGCAATAATTAGTGACTTCTTGTAACACTCAAGTGTTTGCACAAGCTGCCAACAAAAGACATCTCACTATAATTTTAATAAAACCATTTTCATCCAGCAGCAATCTTCCTCTCATTTTCCCCCCAAGGTCTCTGTCCCCATGGCTTTTCCTCTGCTGGAGTGATGCAAACCCTCTCCCTGCCAAGTCCCTTTGGTCAGGAGTCTCTTTAGGGCTGGGACTGGTTTTTTTCTCTCCTCTCTATTTCAGGAAATAACAGACTTCAGCTAACTGTCTGCTTTTCTTTTTCCCATCATGAGCTGTTTGCAAATGTGACACAGGAACCCAGCACTGAAACAACACAGGCTAAACACAGCAAAGTCAACAAGAGGAGGTGCCCATCTCCCAGCTAGGCTGGCCTGCAGTCCCATGGGAGATGCCAGTCCACAGCCAGGGGTCAGAGCAGCCCCTGTGAGCTCTCCTGGGCACCACAAACCCACCCTACACAGCCCACTGGGGTTTCTTTGGCAGCAATAACTCCTGAGATGAGGTAGAGTTGGCACAGGTATGGGGTAGGATGGAATCACCCTGAGCTCCTGGCTGCAGGGACAAAGTGACCAGAGGGACGTTCAGCAGTGGGTGTGAGCTGGGGCAATTTGGGAGTCCTGCCCCTGTTTCAGGTGGTTGTTCCTGCTCCTCACCTCACTCTGTGCCTCAGAGGGACAGGGGGTGAATGGGTGGCTGTTTTGTGACTAAAAAGAGATGTCAGCTCTTCTCAAGCAGTGGTGCACCGTGTGTGGGCATGGCTTGGTTCTGGGTTATGGCACCCTCCTTGGGCTCTCCACATCTGCTGACTGACAGAGATACAGGAGACCAGAACCATCAGTGATCCCTCAGCTGGGCCACAGCCAACTGCTGCTTCACTGCTTTTGAATAACTTTCTGAAAGCACTCTTCTCAAAACAAACAAACCAGCCCAGCAATAATATTGCAATGGGTAAATGGGTAAATGGATAGATAATATGTGAGATTCAGCTTTGTCAATGGATAGACAATTAGAATCCTTTGTGTGGAGTGTGATGTTTAGGTCTTCTGTTCTGCTTCACTGTTATTTTTATGCTGGAATTAAACAAGACTTGACTGGCTTTATTATTTTGTCGTCTAAGCAATCTGCTGATTAGTCTGATTAATTACACAATTATCCTTCAGCATGACTAATAGTTTTGTCATCACTGTACAACTTGCAGTAATGCTTAATTTCTTCTTAAAGAACAACAGTAAAATGATTGTACTTTAGGGAATTAGTACTTAGCCATCCTTTAAAAACTAATAAAATGGCTAATAAAACTAAGAAGCCTGGAGATGGAAAATTAATTAAAATGGTTGACAGGCTCTATCTTAACTAGGTAAAGATATATTACCCCATATAGCAATGAGCACCAACAACAACAACAAAAAAACAACTGTGTGTGATCCTACAAGTATAAAATCAGATGTAGCACATCTGGATTCAATCCAGATAAAATAGAATCAAAGTGAAAATTGCTGGAATGCAAGTGCTTACAAACATATATGGCAAAGTGCCAGCTTCAGAAGCTGATATTTTCTTGGAAACATACTAATAATAATTAATTATTAATAATTATTAATAATTATTAATAATTAAATTATTAAGTAATTGTTGAGATCATGTCATTAGGGTTTGTTTGGGTTTTTTGGTTTCTGGGGTTTTTTTGTAATAGGCTTACACTGCACTGGTTTAATTTGCTTTGCAGAATTATTTAGGAAATCTTCTGGTCTAAAGTGCACCAGAGAGGGGACAGATAAACTCTCTGCTTGCCAGAGGTAGTGATATTGGTCAATCTCAGAGCAATGGAAATTTTCCTCAAGGTAAAGCCAAACCTCAGGCCAAAGTCACTGCAGTTCATGGACATCCCAACAGCTATGGACCGCATCTGAAAAAAGCTCAGGAGGTCCTGAGTCCTGGAGAGAGCCAGGTGCAATCCATCATTTCCAAAGCCAAGTGTGCAGGGTCATGAACCCTACAGGAATCCAGGACAAGGACTGGAATTGCTCAGCATTCTCCAGCTTCTGCCAGGGCAGAGATGCAGAGCCCCATTCTGGTGTCACAGCTCAAGGGAAGTCCCTGTTGTGCACAACAGGAATTTCACAGCTGATCTCAGAAACTAGGTCAGGGCTTTGCTTCTCAGTGCATTTGCCATTTCTGTAGAATTGTTTTGCTGCTTATTGGCTCCTGATATCTTCTGTGTGACCCTCTCAGCCTCTGAGACCAGGTCCCTACCAGGTCCTCAGCAGCTGGCAATGCTGCACTGCCTGACTTGTGCTCTGGGTGTTCTGATTACAAGGTGAAACCTTTCTCCAATGCAGGTTTCTTTGTGTACGTCTGCCCAGGCATAGGATATCAAATTTTACTTGCTTATAAATAACCTTCATTACTAAGAAGAAAAGCGTTTCAAAATTAATTGATGACATTGCACCAATGTAACACACACCTCTGCCTGGAAATCCTGCTCTAGGATAGATCTCTCACCACTGCTAAAAACTTCAGAACCTATCACACCTAACAGCAAACATTTCTGCTTCTCTCACTCACACTTTTCTCCATCAGGGTCTGTGACACATTGTTCTGGGGGCTGAACTTTCATGGGGGATTTTTCATGAAAAACCTTTCAGTATCTGTCAATTTGCCATCCTGACAGACCCATGATAAATCTGGAATCCATGGATAGAGAATGTCCTGGGAGATTCAAACACAAGCACCTTGATGCTGCACCACTGAAGCACCACACAAGAGCCATTTGGCACCAGTCAGATTCCCTAATCCATTCTCCCCTGACTAATACACCAAGGAGAAAACTAAATCAAGCACATTCAGTCAAGAATGCTCTCAAGCTGCTGGCCTGAAGAGTGAGTTTATTTGGATGCTTATTATTTCTGGCCTGAACAATAATTTAAGCACCTGGTATAAATTACTCATTGGTAGCCACATTAGTTCCTACGGCTTTTCTTCTACCTTAAGCTAACGCCAAGAAGAAATGGCAGAAGAATAACTCACTTGTTTCTGGGCAGTGTTCTGTGTTCTCCATTTGCCCCTTTTCCCCAGTAGCTGTTTTGGCCTCCCTGGGAGACAAAGTTGCTGGTTTCTCCAACAAAAATGGAATATGTAACCTCCAGGCTGGAGCTGCTGTCTATTGGGAAAGTCCCATCACTGCAAGCAAAGAAACACCATGTAAATATGCAGCACAGCGCACCAATTAATTAACACTTTTAATTGCACCCCAAGCACAGTAGAATTTGTGTCTTTAATTTGGAAAGAAGTGCATTCAGCTTTATAAGAGCCTGCTCTAAAGTATGTTTAGAAACCAGTTAATTTCTAAACCAAGTTAGTGACAAGGCAGCTTTGTGCTTGAGCATCAGAACCTGCTGTCCAGGAGCTCCTGTTCAGCAGGAAATGTTCAGCAATTATCATGTATTCCCCAGGCATGCTGAGGCTAAGAGAATGAAAGGCTAAATTGCCCCTTGTATTTATGGCTGCCCAGGGAAGAGTTGATGTGGTCCAGAGGGGAAATGGAAGCTTTTCTCCTGTCTTACACTAATTAACAGGGGAATGTCTCAATTTCCACTCTTGAGCATGTTACACTGGGGGGAAAAAAGGGATAGAAGACCCATTTTAAGAAATTACCTTGCCAGAGTGAGTCCAATTCCATTGTCTGAAAACCTGGGACAGAGGAAACACAAGGGTGCAAATGATGAGGAATGTCTGCAGTGAATTTGGCCCACAGACCTATTTATGCCTGTTGAGGGGGGAATGATATAACAGTAACCTACCCTGAGCTGCAGATAATAATGTCACCATCACTGGCCCAGGCCCTGTGGTGATTTTTTTTAAGAGCACTAAGACCAGCAATCATGGCAGGAACTTGAGGCTTTTCAGGATCAGCATCTTGATGTGGGCAAAACCTGAAGAAAGAATCTTAGTTAATGCACCACAAGGGATGCAGGAATCAACTTCAGACAGAGGCTGTAACGCCCTGTAGAGATCTTTTTTGTCTTCCAGTCATTGGCATGATGAGTCTAAAGAGGTGATATGTCCTGAATCAGAGTCAGGATATTAGCCTGATTTCACTTCTGAGCTTTGGTGTAAAGCAGAAAACAAGGAACATTCATAAGGATGAAATTCTGGCCCAGGTGAAGGAGCAGGTGATTTCTCACTAGACACCAATGGGCCCAGAGCTGCTCTTTAATTTGATTCAATGTAATTTAGAGGCATAGAAAACATTTTTCCCAAGGCACCCATCACTCAGATCCTTTTGTGGATGTCCCTAGAGGGCCCATTGAGAATCCCTCTGTTGATGTTGGAAAATCAATTAGCCACTTTCAGGAATCTCATTCAACAAAGCTAACAGGGAAATTGGAGCTGCTCTTCTTGCATGTACAGCCCAAACCCCCAAATGCTTCTGTGGCTGCTGAAAGCCAAAAGCTTCTCCCTGGGAACTGGGTGCACCTAAATTGCTCACAGGATGCATTCAAATTGCTATTTCTTGTCACAGTGGCTGTTAGTGGTAGATTTGTGCTGTGTTTGGGGAGAAATGACCATTACTTTTTCTGAGTCTGCCCTCACCTCCTGTTTCTCCCAGCTGAGGTACAAAGGCACATTTCTCCTTGGTGCCCAAGGGGGTGACCCTGGCTGTCACAAAGGACACACAGCCATCCTTTCCTTCCAGCCTCATGGGAACATCATATTGATAGGGTATGATGGAAGAAAGAAAAACCCAAGGCTTGAGCAGGAGCAGCAGCTGATTTCTCTCATCTTCCTCACACAGACCCAAACTGGCCTTAATTTACCTGCTTCCACTCTGCAAAAGGCAGCTGACCAAAACCTTTGAGGCTATTTATTTTCCTCATTAATCCCAGGCCAGTCTCAGCAGCCTCTCACATCACCTTTCAGATGGAAGTTCTCCTAAGCAATTAGTGATAAATATTAGAGTTTACAAACCCACTAATGCACTAATGGGATCTGGATCCTTTCCACATGCTTCACTGCTTAGTCCTCACAACTCCAAGTGCATGGGTGTCCTTTTTGGCCAGCAGTAACACAAACAGTCCAGTGCATGGCTATGGAATAGTTGCCTCTGCACATCAGAGAAAGCCTGTGTGTTTTTTTCAGAGGCTCCAGCCGTAATGAGGCATTAATGATCTGCTAAATGCAGTGCAAGAGCCAAGATGCAGTACAAGTATCCAAAACACCGAGCCGTGCAGCGTGTGCTCACCTGGCATCATCCACAGTGAGATCCTCCCTGGGATCTTCAGGCTCTGGTTGTCTTTACTCCTTTTCCAATAAACAACCCAGCCTGGAAATGCACACGCCTCCGATTACTTGAACAGGGACCAAAGATGATGGATTTTATCAATGGCTGTGGGCAGGCAGAGCGTGCAGGCACAGGAGCAGCAGCAGCCAGGCTCTCCCTTCCCTCTGGGGCTCCTGGCACTGCTCAGCAGGACACGAGCACAGGATGTAGCACGCTGAATTCGGGACACAATGCCAGATGTTATCCATCAGCATCTTGGGCTCTCTTCTGACCCAAGCAAGGCTCTGAACTCCCACTCTCCTCCCTCCCTCGCAGAAAGCAATGAGGGGCCCTGCCAAGCTCTTGATAACTTTTTGGAAAAAGAGTGTTGTTAAGAATTAAAGCTTTAAATAACAAGTGACGAGTCCCCCGACAGGCCAAAGAGAACATGAGCTGCTGCAGCCAACTCACAGGCTTTGGGCTACAGCAGCATGGACCAAGAGGTAAAACACACAAAGCACAGCAAACAAAACCCATTTCTATCGAGAACATTGAGAAATAAGTTTACAATGCTTTTTATGCCTTACAGGTTATGTTTTCACGTCAACAGTATGTTTGGGGGAAAGCGTTTTTCTTGGAACTACCCTTGAAATTTTGGTCTCATTTTCCAGAGGTGATGAGCAGTTGTTGGCACAAATGACTTTCCCTCATCCCCTTAGATCCTGGCATCACTGTGGCCAACAGCAGTGCTGAGAGGGCTGCCTGTCTGTCCTGAAATCCCGCTTAGAGTAGGTGTGCCCATAGCCTGGGATGCTCCCTCTAACACAGCCACCCAGCTGAAGCTCCTAGAATGGGACTTGCACTCCCCCAGCTCCATCTTCAATATTTAGAACAAACAGGGCCCTCAAAAATTGATTGTGTCTTAATACAGTGTTAAAAAAATCAAAATGTGAGACACCCACAAGCATCACAGAGCAGCACACACAGTCAGTGCCATGCTTTTATATTGACAGAGACATAAAAACCATCACTTGCCTTGAAACTGGAGCGGGCTCTGCTGTAGGGGATGTGTTCAGCCTGTCCCTCTGGATATTCCCCCTCAGACTGCCTGGTGAGGCCCCAGGGGAAGAGACACCATATCCCAACATCCTAAAATACAGAGGGAAGTGTGAGACATGGGGCACTGCCATCAGTGATACAGGCTACCCTGGAGTGCTAGAAAATTTTTATTTTTCATGCTTTCCACACTGTGCTGGCCAGATTTCCAACCTGAGCCTGTCCAACTTGTGGCTCCTGGGGGACGCCAGCAGCCACAGCTCCTGCTCCTCCCAGCTCAGCCTTTGGCAGGTATAGTGCATCCCCAGGGCACACACAAGGGTTATAAAATCATTTATTGTGGGTGAAATTCAGGTGGTTTATAGAAAACTGGTCTGTACAGGTACATAAAGCACAAACATGTTTTGGGTAAACATAAGAGATAATAATAAGGAGAGAGTATGTATTCATATATAGAAATATAAAATTTTATTATTAGTTGATAATTTAATAGTTATTTAGTTAGTTATTTAATAGTTAATTAGCTAATAGTTAATAATTTAACTATTAACTATAAATAAAAATCAATATTTTCTAAGAGATATCACACACCATTTCCAGGCATAATTGTAAGATAAATCAGTGGAGAAGTGTAGGCAAATATTTGTTCGTAACAGAAACAAAGGGTGCAGAAATACATATCCAAATTCTATGTCTTAGTAAAAACGTATTGCTCCTGACATCAGTAAATAAATGCAGAATATTTGGGAAGTGGAGGCAAAGTACAGCTCTGCCATTAAATGGTTTTACCTGAGCAGCAGCCACTGCATTCTCTATTAAGTTGTTGTTTGGATTTGCAATCCAGAACGCGCTGACAGCCCTGAAAAACCAAAATCAAAATGATCCTAAGCAGTTACCAAACAGGAAGGGATACATTTTCATAGCACTGCCCTGGACTTGAGCCACAACTCTCCTATTGACTTTAAAACTCCACACAACCTTTTAATGACACTCTTTAAGGAAAATAAACCATCTAGTAATGTCAGACATGGTCATTTATGGAGCCACATGCTGAACCTATTGTGAATTATATTGGGAGCATTAACACAAAATCCAAGCTCTGTTCAATGCAGCTGAAGGAAATCCAAGGGTTGAGGGTTTTTTTTTAAAGTTAAGAAGATTTGGAAAATGTCTGAAAATGAAACTTCTGGTCTGTTTTTTGAAACTTTAGGGGCAATGGCAGGAGTTAGGGATTCTCTATGAATTTATGAAGCTTCTACATGAAAAAACAACCCAAATATCCTTGCAAGACCCAAGTGGCCCATTAAGAAGAAGATTAGGGAGATATAATGCTGATGTTTGTCCCAGTAAGGAGTTTTTCTTCAGAGGGAAGCTGAGTAGTGGTAGACACAGAAGCCAGATATAACTATGAAAGCATTTTCATCTCTTGTCTTACTTCATTGGATAGCGTCTTTTGCAAATAATTAATAAAGATCATGTATAAAAACACTGCTAACCCTCTATCACTGAGAGGTGCCTCCATCAGTCCTGGAGCTGACTGGAGCTACAGGCAGTGTGCACCACTGTGGACTGACCTTAAAACTACTCTGAGGAAGATTACATGCATAATTAAGGGGAAATTGCAAAATACTGGATTTAGAAACACCCTAAGGTCTCAGAGAGAATATTTGATTCAGTCTCATGGAGTAAATATCAAAGATGCATAAAGATAAATGTGTCTCACATGATAAACCAACAAATCAGCATGGTTAATCTAGAAATCTTTATGACTGCAACATTTCCAAAATTAAATAAGATATTATTTAAAATGCACCATGCAAAGTCATTTATATTAACGAGATTCACTTTCTCAGAAGGTGCAGGGCCACTTCTTTCCTGTAATGATCATCTTGGGTAGAGATGGTATTTTACTATTTCAGTCTATTTAATATTAATTGACATGCCCAGGGATATTGCATTAAACCCTAATTTGACCAAAAGGGCTTAGCACAAGCCTCCTTTGATGTACAGTCTTATGAAGATAAATTCAGAAATCCTTCTTTTAAATGTAAATACTAAATCAGGCTAGTTAAAATACCAGCTATTTGTTACTAAATCTTCCAGAAACCTTAACTTTGTACTCAAATGATCCCTGCCAGCATTTACATTCCCTCTTCAGGCATACAAAATTCCTGTTGACGTCAGTTGTGTCTGTGCAAGACTGCAAGATTAACTAATATTAACCTGCTTGGTTATTTTTGCATACAGAGGGACACTTGAAATAAATCCATTTCATGGAATCATATCCTGTAATTTCCCCTTGATGGGCTGCAACTCTACACAGCATCTGGAGTCACAAACACTACGGTCCCCATAGGTACGGCTCTGCTGGATTTCATTGTTTTCCTGGCAGTCCCCCCTCAAACTTGTCATCTGCTGCTCTTGTTTCTGCCTCAGTGAGGTGTCCAAAAGAGAGTTAAACATGAGGCACAACCAATCGAGGCGCACGGGTACCCAGTTCCCCCTGAGAGTTGGAAATCCAGCAGGGCCCTACAGAGGGGTGCAGCAGCACCTTGGAGGGAGCCACGGGTTGGGTAACAGAGAGCTGACACCGAGCGTGTCCCTCCCAGCCAGCTGGGGCTTGGAATCACAGACTGGAAACGGATTTAGACAAAAATGCAAGCGTGCCTGCCAGCCTGCTAAGATCAGCGAGCCTGGCCACTTCCAGCCTCCCAAATGATGGGCAGGGCAGGAGGAGGCCATGGAAGAGAAACTCTGGACAGAAAAGCGCAGCAACAAACTGCTCATTGTTTTAAACAGCATTTCAATTGTAGGGTTTCGTTCTTCTGCATTTAGCTGCAGTTTGGCTAATTGTGCTTCAAAGGGCTGCATGAAAAGCCAGACTTGTACCCAAAACCAGATTTTAGCTTCAATTAACAAGACCAGTCCCAGATTCAGGCTTGCAGGGCAGCCCTGCAAAGTCACACACACAAAACTGCAGAGATCACTCTCAAGAGATCACTCTCGTGACCAGGACTAATGTGATTTAAAGATCACTTCCATTAGCACTCAGAGATAAGGGTCCATGCCATCAGAACAAAATGATCAATTCCAGCATTTCACTGATAGGAAACCCAAGCCTGGAAAGGCACCCACCTGCAGCACTGTCACAGTGGCATTTTGCTGTGTGTGCCAGCATGAGACACTGTCCCCAGCACCAGCGCTTCATGCTGGCACACAAAACACTGTGGCCAACACCAGATGATCAAGGCACTTCTAAACACTGAATTATAAATAGTCCAGCAACACGATATTGGTGACCCTGGTGCCCCGCACATTGGCCAGGACAGGCTGCACACGCCTGACACGTGTCCAGCCCTGGCACAGCCCAGCCTGCTCCCAGCTCCCCAGGAGCCCCAGCTGCTGCTGGCTTGCCAAGCCTGGCACAGAGCAGCAGATGGAGAAGGGAGTGCAGGCATGACCCACACACAGAGAGGAGCACAAACCACTCTGGCAATGTGCATCTAAAATTACATAAAGGCTCTAAAACCTCGGGATGGGAGGGGGGGAAACCTCCTCTCTGGTTCACTCTGCCTCAAGGGCTGGAATTTCATGATCTGATGCTGAAGCAGGTGCCTGTCTGTGTTATTTAACTGCCTTGCTCTGATACACATGCTGCTCTCTGGAACTGCAAATTATTTTAAATTCTTTTAAAGCAAAGCTGCTTATTACATTTTAACTACTCTTCATTTTAATGACTACAGATCAAAGCCACGTGAGTCTTTCAAAGAATCACATATTTAATCTTTACTATAAAATCTTCTCACTGATTCAAGTACTCCAAGCCCTCAGGGCCACATGACCATGGGCTGGATCTCACTTGGATTATTGATTGCTCTATTGCACCCCACACATGCAGATAAACCCTTGAGTACCTCCCTTCTGATAAAGAGCAAGGCCATGCACCATTCTTCTAAGGACCATTATTAGCATAAGGCTTTTTCTTTTCTTTTGTTTTCATCCCAGACACATTACTTCAATTCCAGAGCTTTAATACCCAAGCAGAAGAAAGCAAGTTAAACTACATCCCCACATACTGGACAAGCCTCCTGTCAACTTAAGGACTCTGTACATAAAATTAGGCTCTACAGACAGAAAATCACGAATATGACAAGGCAATAAAAAATTGTGAGTGATCTGAACAATATAAACCAAGTTTAGAGTACATGAAGAGTGTTCCTGTGCTGTACAGGTTCTATATTGCATTTTCATGAATGCATTCTTTCAGGGGACCCTTTCACATCTCTATTTTGTGTTTTACACAGCTTTTTCAGTCCTTACAGGACTGAGGAGAAGTTGCCAGGGAAAACACAGGAGGTCAGGGAGTGTCAGCCTGAGCAGCCACCCAGGGAATGAGGAAATGCTCACAGACACCAAAATATCACTCAGGGTCCTGCAGAGCACACAGCAACTGCCCATGTTGGGACTGGAGCAGGAATCTCTCTTTTCCAGCTGGGACATGTGTGGCTTTTGTTGTGACATTTTATTCTAGGTTCAGAATGCCCTTGTGAGGATCTAGGTCAAAGCCAAGCTCTTGAGGACTTTCCTGGCACTGAAGTGACCATTTGGGTCTTTTCTGTTCATATTTTATTCCCTTTGTCACATGAACATTTTGGGATATATTTCATTTTATCCTGACTTGAACAAGCCCTGTCTTTTTTATCTCATTGCAAATTAAAGGTCCATTGCTTCAGTCAACCCCATTTATACTTAACTTCTTTAATTTTAAATGAAAGTTCCCATTATCACAAACTGTCCAGAATTACCATGGCAAAGATTTCCCTGTATCTGATCACACTGTATCTATCTGATTATATTAATTAGGCTGTGCTGAGAACCTGACATTTCAAACAGCTGCACTACCAGAGGAACAGTCCTACCTCAAACAGAGGTGAAATCAGGACATTTCTTGGGGAAAATATGCCTTATTTCAATATTCTGATTTATCTTTGTGTCACAGATGGCTCTTGCTATTTCGTCCTGGCTATGCAAAGAACTGAACTTGCTGCTAATAAAATAGGTGTCTTACCAGAAGGCCATGAGAGGCTGTGGTGGTAGCCAGGTTATTGAGGGGCATTGGATGTTCACACCCTCCTCTCTCATCCACATGTATCCATGTGTCCTCCTCTCTCATCCACATCCAGGTTATTGAGGTGCGTTGGATGTTCACACCCTCCTCCCTCATCCACATCCTCAGCCAGGTGAAAATGCACAGGATAACTGCCCAGGACTTTTTGCCCCATGTTTTTTTCAGTTCCATTCCTGACATGCGAACAGAGCTAAAATTCCTTGGGATCTGTTGAGACAAATGCAGACCCAGGTAAGGCATTACAATAGAAACGCACACAGAGAGAAAAACAGGTTTGGGCTTTTTTCCTCTCTCGTTAGGCAATAGTTCAGCAGAGTGAAGGATGGTCCCAGGAGGAAGCGTGAGCTCCCTGCTTGCAGCCCGGGGCCTGCAGAGCCGTGTGCCAGCAGCGGCACACCTCGGGCAGGGGCTGCCAGGGAGCAGCTGCCAGGCAGCCTGTGCAGAGTTTAGCGGGAGCAGCGACAGACACGGCGCGCCTGCCAACTGCAGGGAGGGGGAGCGTTCGCCACCAGGCTGCGTTTCCTGGCAGCTCCTGCTGCCGAGTGACTTCAGCCCAGACCTGCACAGCTCCTCGGTTCCCACCACCTGGTGCAGGAGAAACTTTGCACAGAGCCCCTGCAGGAGCAGGGCTGCACCCGGGACACGAGAGACAAGCGGGAGGCAAAGCACAGCAGGGTGAGAGCCAGCACTCGTGTGAGCCAGGGAGGCAGCAGGTTTGCTCTGCAGGAGCCACAATTCCTCCAGGGACACCTCACGAGCCAGCTCTGCATGGGCCCTACTGACAGCAGTGCTGCCAAAGGATCCCCTCCAAGGGAATCCCCTTGTTTTTGAGACACAGTGAGGAAAATGTCTCATTGCAAGTCTAGTTTTGCAAGACAGTCTAACAGAGTCCCCCCTTTTTTACAGACAAATATACTTTTTCCCATACATACAATGGTAATTTGATGCTTTATATCACCTTTTTACAAACTAGGAAAGGAACTATCTGAAACCACCTACAAGCAAATTAAAAATTACTCACTTTAATGTGCCCTCTCTATGTATCAAAAAACTGGTGTTAATATCGTCCATTACAGGAATTTTGCATTTCTCCTTGAATAAGTATTTTTCTGGTAAGAAAACCTCTGCCCTCATATCAACACCATCTATGACTTCTCCAACGTGAAGACAAAGTAGGCTGCCTGTAGAAACAAGAAAACTTATAATTCAGGATGCACATAGCATTTTTATTATTGAATTATTCTGGCCAAGTGCACACCTTTCCTTTAAGCAATCACCAAGTCTGGGGACATGCCAGTTGTTAGTATCTGATCCCAGATTCTGCTACAAAGGACTGCTGCATCTGGTGAAACTTTCAAGCCCCAAAATAAAATTAGGGCCTTCATCTCTCATATATGCTCTTGTGTTTATGGGACAAAAACTACTTAAAAAGACAAATAAATGTAAAATGTAAAAGACAAGAAAAATATGTTTTATTAAAAAATATTTCATACCATCAATTTTCACTTGACCTTTTTCCCTTGGGCAAGAAAGGAGATTAAACTCTTCAGCCTGATGCATAAAATAATCTGTGCTGGCAGTGACAGCACCAGGTCACCAGGTAACCAACTTGTAACCTCATCCACCAGATGAAGAATTATTCCTTTGGACATTTCCACTTTAAATCCACTATGAGGCACACCTGGAAAATGAAGCAATCAATTATTTTTACAGCTGCACGTGGCAGAATCATGCAATTAGATGAAGAGCATGCTGATTTAATTTTGATCTAGATAACCCTTTGCATGATAGAAGTGCTCTGGCCATTAAAGGTGTTAGTGTCAGCTCTTTGTAGAAAGCTAAAACTTTACTTTGAGAGAGAGTACTTTTGTTAGTTTTGTTAACATCCACATGAGCCAAAGACTGTGGTATGATTATCATTGCACCGTTCAGATTCACAGCAGCCACGCTGAAAAGCAGGGCAAAGCAACAGGAGACGAGCAATTCTCAGGGAAGACTGAACCTTTTATCCATCCACTGAAAGCAGAAACAGTGAAACAGGTGCCATCCTGTGTGAGGAAATCACTTTGGGCCATGGCTAACCCTGTTGTTCCATTCCCATGATACTCCTGCTTATCTTTTCTGCTCTGGGAAGCCGATCCCCTCCGAGAATCCCCACCAACAGTGCCCAGGATTGCCTGAAGGAGACAGGGAAGGAGCAAACCGGTGACATTCCGAGCCCTCCACCCCGCAGAAAACTTGGGTAGGAGGAAGCGCGCAGCATGGCTCAGCTCCCCTCCCTCTGGCATGGGTGGCCCGGTACATATTCATCCCCCGGGGCACCCTCCACATCCCCCTGGGTACCACTGCATCTCCCCGCGTACTCCATCGCATCCCCGCGGGTACCTCACTGCATCTCCCCGGGTACCTCCGCATCCCCCCGGGTCCCCTCCGCCCGTCCGAGCCCCGCTCCGCCCCGGGTCGGGCCGAGCCCCCGGCGTTGCGGAGCTGTCCATGGTGGCTGCGCTCCCGCCCCCGCCTCACCTGTAGCGCGGGCGGACGGCGCCGCTGCTGCCCAGGCGGGCCCGCAGCAGCAGCAGCCGCGTCTCCGGCGTGAGGCTGCGGGCGGCCGAGTGTCCCAGAGCTGCGGGCACCATCCTGCCGGGGCTGCGGGGCCAGGACAGCGCTGAGCCCGGCCGCGGGGGGCTGTGGAAGCGCCCCCGCCTGCAGCCGTGCCGCGCCGTGCCGTGCCGCCGTCCAGGCTGAGCCCGCTGCTGCCCCAGCGCCTCTCGGGGCCGTGGCGGGGCCGGCCGGGATGCAGAGTCCTGTCCGGGAGGGCCCGGGAGCGGCAGTGCCGGCCGTGCGGCCCCGGGATGCCGCGGCGATTCACGCACACCGAATTCTGCCCGCAGCCCTCCGTGGCCGCCCCCTCGGTGGCCCGTGAGCCGCAGGGGCAGCGCTCCGAGGGCAGCGCTCCGGGCCGGTGTGCCGCTGCCGCCGTCGCGGATGAGGACGCAGCGGGCTGTAGGAGATGGGCGGCCGGCGAGCCCCGGGACATCCCCGCAGCACCGGGCTCGGGGCTCCGCTTACCTCGGCGGCGGATGACGAGGGGGCGAAGGCGGCGGAGCCCTCGGGGCGCACGGCGGGCCACGGGCAGGTGTCGGAGCGGGGTCACCATGGGGCGAGGTGCGGGCGGCGTCCGGGCGGGGCCTGCAAGAAACGGGCGGCGGCAGCGGCGGCGGGGCCGGCGGGGCGAGGGGCGCGGAGGGCGCGGTACCGACCTGATGCTGCGGCCGAGCGCTGCTCCACGGCGCGTCCCGCGGCGGCACCGGCACCGGGTCCGGGTCCGGCGGAAGGGCAGGAGGAGCCGCGGCTCCCCGGGGCTCCCCCGGTCGGCGCATCCCGGGCCGTCCCGCAGCCGCTCGCTACCTGCAGCCCGGGGCGGCCGCAACACGTGCGCCGCGACTTTGCACGGAGCCGCCAAAAGGACGTTTTGCTCTGGATGTGTTTCGCTTTCATTGTTTTTGGGTTTTTTCCTCCTTTCCCCCCTTCACTTAACGTCGCAACGACGAAAGCAGAGCCCCGTCCCCTCTCGGCGCAGCCCGGAGCGGCGAGCAGCGCGCAGCGGCGCGGACAGAGGGAGCCGGAGCGGCGCAAACCCGGCGGCCGCCCGACGAGCGGCTCCAAACTTGTCTGCACACGCACTTACCTGTCCCGACAGCGCCCACCGCGGACTCTGCCCGCAGCCGGTCGGAGCCGCCGCACCGGGCAGGGCAGGCAGGCGCAGGCAGCTCCCGCTCCGCCGCTCCGGCTGCCTCCCCTCCGCCTCCCTTTTTATATCCATCTCCCAACCGCTGGCGGTGCCCGCACTGTTTACAGCGGCTCAGCCGCTGGCTCCTCCCAGCCGGGGACGTTCCCTCCAGGCTGGACGTATATCTACGAGAGGCGCCCGATGCCCCGCTGCAGCGCGGAAAGGCTTTCCCAGCTCCGGGGGCAGCGAGCTCCTTGCCGGGCTCCCCTCGGCTCTGTGCGGAGCTCGGCCGGGCTCGACAGCCCCGTACAGAGAACGCGGCTGGGTGCCAGCTGTCTCTGCAGGGACAGAGCGCTGAGGAACACCCGTCCCGATGTCCTAAACCGGGGCTCGGCGTGCCTTGGTCCTTCTTGGGAGGCAGCTGACCCCTCTGGCACCTTCCCGTGGGGTGTTTGACACTCTGCTGTCCTGTGTCTGGCAGAGCTATGGATGATGCTGTAACCCAGCAGCTGCAAAAGCTCCCCTGACAGTGAGTGAGCAGAGAGGT
Organism: Melospiza georgiana; assembly: GCF_028018845.1. Taxonomy (NCBI): domain Eukaryota; kingdom Metazoa; phylum Chordata; class Aves; order Passeriformes; family Passerellidae; genus Melospiza; species Melospiza georgiana. The sequence goes on from NC_080442.1 coordinate 12,347,878, forward strand.
GTTGGCCACTTCACCACCCATCAACCTGTACTGAGTCTGCAGGGAGAGGAAGAGGCTTAGAAACTGCTCAGACAAGATACAGACACAAAACCCCCATGTGCTGGCACTGCCTTCCTGGCTTGGAAGGCTCCAGCCTCAGTGACCATGGCACTTGTCACACCTGACACCTATCTCACCTGGCACTGACTGTCACACACTGCCTTGTTTTCCATGAACCCCGACATCACGTTTTTCATAGGCTCTAAAATACAGCACAACTGAGCTTCTGGGTGACACACAAACACAGATATCTGCTTTACTGCAGCCACAGCAGAGTTGTAATCCCTCACCTCCACTCCAGAGCCCTACATCCCAGGAGGACCAGCCAGAAGTGGAGAGGCAAAGGCTGCAGCCACTGCTGCTGCCCAGGGCCAAAGCCAAGGAGGTGCAGAGCCACAGGTGCTGTCGGTCTCGGGGACATTTGTGTGCCATCATCTGGTCAAACTGTTCCAATCTGTCACCTCCGAAATTTATTCTGGTGCAGGATTTCTTCTGACAGAGGGCACAAAGACACCATAGTCATGTTAATAAGGAGCAAGTGCTGTCAGGCAAAATATGGGAACAGACTGGAAGCAGAGGGGGTGGGTGAGGGGCACAGCCATGCCCCGTGCTCCAGGCAGCAGCTCCAGTGAGGGAGCAACACTCACTTGTGCTAAACAAAACCCATCCACTCCCTTATGCCCAGTCCTGGGACCCAGAGAATTGCTGAACCTGAAGATAAACATTCAGCCCAGAAAAACAAACCCAGATAACACTCCCTTGTTTCAATACTCCATAAACACAGGGAAATGCTAGAGCTGCCACCTTTGCTACCAGCTGTTCATCTGTCATTCAGTGCTGGCACTTCTATTCCTGTCTCAAATAGCTTTTGTCATTTTCCTTCCAAAAAAGCAGCATTAGTCAGCGTTGTGCCTCCCCCTTATCTGAAAATGACACATATGAATGCAGGTCATGGGAACACAGAGCTGTTACCAGAAGTATAGGAGGTTTCACTTCATTTTTAAGAAAAAATTTTCTACTGGTGGAAGTTTCAGGCAAGACAAGACAAATAAGAGTATTTTGTCTTAAAACACACTGAATTCTCTGAACTGAATGTTGGTAGAAGTGCAAAATTTGAAGAGGACCTGAACCTTTTAAATCTGCCAGGGCCCTAGAAATCTCACACATTGTTATTTAAAGTATTTACTTCATGCAAAAGATTTCACAAACTTGCAAGCTAAATAAGAGATATCAACTAATCCAATCAATTAATCTAACATGGTAATAGCTGAGGTAAGTGGAAAGCACTTGGTGAGTGTTAAGCTTTGTGCAGTCCTTACAGAACAATCAGCAAAGCCAAAGTCACTCCTGCTTACCTGGGACTTTTCATGAAAAAGCAACCAAAATATTGAAGGTGTGAGTACTGTTTAAATCCATTAAAGGCATTTTCTCTGGTGTAGCCAGAAATAGACTAGTTTGAATTCCTTTTTTTTTGAGGGAACTACTCTCAGATGAAAGATTTCAATGCTATTTCACCCCATATTAAGTTTTCACTGTCCTGAGGAATAAAATTTCAGAATAAAAGGGACTGAACATATCAACCTGTTTTCTAAAAATTGCTGTCTCTTATCAAGGTAAACACAGAACCCCCATTACTATCTGTGGAGTGGTGCTCAGCAGCTAAGCTCTTTCCCTTTCACTCATTAGATTCCATTTTCCCAAGCTGATTTCTGTTTTGCAGCAGCACCAGGATGAAGTTTAGCCCGCAGCCCTCTGTTACAGGATGCATCCACAGCGTGAGAACACTCCCGAGCAACCTCACACCTGCAAACGAGAAATCATGACTAACGCTCACTGCCTCCGACGCACGCCTGGTGTAACTTTTCCTCACAGAAATAACCAACCTGATCCCTCCTCCGAGTGCTGCTGTGGGTTATAAACTGTGCTTACTCTCCTAACAAACCAAAATGGGTCATTTTCTGTAATGGGCTGCCAGGGACGAGACAACCTCGGCCATCCTGCGTCTTGGCACGTGGCAGTGCTTGTGATGCTTTGCCTACAAACACAGCTGGAGCGTTCAATAGCAAATATCGATGGCTGAGATTTCCGTGGTAAGGCCAGGGCGGAGAACCAAGCCAATCTGGGTCAGTGGTGTGCGGGAATTCACTCGCAGGGCACGGACATCCCTGCCCAGGGACTCAGCTCTGGCACACAAGTGCAGGGAGGTTCCTCCTGTGTGATTTTTTTTCCCGGGCACACTCCCTCGCTGGGCGGTTTCCTGTTTCCTTCGAGAAAGGAAGGAGGAACGGAGGCAGCATCCCCCTGGGCAGCACCCCGTTCCCACGGAGCGCTGGAGGCGCCGCGGGATAACTCCGGCAGCGGGAGGCTCGCCGCAGTGTGCGAGCCCGGAGTCCCCAGGGACACGGACACGGGGGGACACATGGAGGACACGGGGGGGACACACGGGGGGGACACACGGGGGGGACACACGGGGGGACACGGGCGCCGACCGTCCCTGCAGAGCCGCGGGCGGCCGGGAGGCGGCGCCCTTGCACAGCCGCTGCCCCGCGGCCCGGCCGGAGCCCGCGCGGCCACCGCGACCCGGCCCGTCCTGCACTGGTACTGCCCATCCATCCTCTATCGATCCTGCCCATCCTGCACTGACCCTGCCCATCCTCTATCGATCCTGCCCATCCTCTAGCGATCCTGTCCATCCTGCACTGACCCTTCCCATCCTCTATCGATCCTGCCCATCCTGCACTGGTACAGCCCATCCTCTAGCGATCCTGCCCATCCTGCACTGACCCTGCCCATCCTCTATCGATCCTGCCCATCCTGCACTGATCCTGCCCATCCTTCACTGACCCTGCCCATCCTTCACTGACCCTGCCCATCCTCTATCGATCCTGCCCATCCTGCACTGACCCTGCCCATCCTCTATCGATCCTGCCCATCCTGCACTGGTACAGCCCATCCTCTAGCGATCCTGCCCATCCTCTATCGATCCTGCCCATCCTGCACAGGTACTGCCCATCCTCTATCGATCCTGCCCATCCTGCGCCGATCCTGCCCATTCTCCAGGAGTCCTGCCCATCCTCCAGTGGTCCTGGACGTCCTTCACTGGTTCTGCCCTTCCTCCAGTGGTGCTGGCCATCTTTCACTGGTCCTGGCCATCCTCCAGCGACACTGCCCATCCCTCACTGATCCTGGCTAACATTCACTGGTCCTGCCCATCCTTCACTGGTCCTGGCCATCATCCAGCGGTCCTGCCCATCCCTCTATCAATCCTGCCCATCATTCGCTGACCCTGCCCATCCTCTGCCAATCTTGCCCTGATCCTGCCCATCCTCTATCGATCCTGCCCATCCTCCAGTGGTCCTGTCCATCCTTTCCTGACCCTGCCAAGCCCAGCTGTCTCTCAGCCCAGGCACTGAGCACAGTTCCTGGCACAGCACAGCACAGCACAGCACAGCACAGCACAGCACAGCACAGCACAGCACAGCACAGCACAGCACAGCACAGCACTCACCCAAACCAGGCTACACCCAGCAATGCCCACCCCTCCTGTTCCTGTCAGCCAGCACCAGAAAGTGTTTGAGATCTCCTCCTTGTGTACCTACCAATTTGTTCCTCTTTGGGCTTTACTGGCATTTTTCTTGGTTCAATCATTTGCTTCTGGATCAGAGAGAAAGTCATGGACTGCTGGCCTTGAGACAACATTCCCGTATTCCCAAAGAGCTAGAGCATCTTGTATAGCAAGAACAGCTTCACCTCGTGCTGGATCACCTTGAGGGCACTGATGTGAGTTTTGAGCAGGTTGGCATTTTGATCACAGCTGCAAAACCAAGAGAGATTCCAGGCCAAGCTAGGTCCAGAGGTATCCATTAAAATATATCTGAAGGGTTTAAGGAATACTTCACTGGACAAGGGCTTTTCTGGTGGCTTCTGGCCCAGGGTCTGACTTAGCAAACTTCTGTGATAACTCAAGGGAGAGCTGCTTCTGACCAGGCTGGAGGGTTTGTAAGGGCCCACAGTCCCAGGAAGGGTTTTCTTACTGGGCAACAGTCTTTCAAAATCCATGTCCCACAGAGAACTTCTGGGATTCGGGCTATGTTCTGAAATAATTATAAATACAGTGAACCTATTACACATAAACTATAAAGAATCCCAGAGAGTTTGTTTCCTCAGAATATATGTGTACAAAACTGCATTTATGGATGTTCTGCTGCAGCCCTGGCTACAGACCGCTGCACCACTTTGACAAACACTGAATGTTTCAACAGGCCAAATCAAGACATGTATGATAAATAGGTTTTAGATAATAAAATGTAATAATGGTTATATATAATTTTTCATTTAAAGTACTCTTTTCTTTAATGCTCAGGAAAACTGTCTTCATTATTAATACAAACCCTCAAAGACTGCACAGATTTCCCCTTCCCCCTCCCCAAAAAAACTTAACCCAATCACCAAAAGAAAATTTACAATTCCATATTAATTTTCTGAAAAACATTTTAAAAAATTGTTCAAGTTGTTATTCTTGTTAAAGACTTTTTTATATTTGATTAAGGAATGAAACTTTTACATTTGCACTGTTGGTCCAGTCCCAGGGTCTGGATTCCCAGCAGATTCTATTTTTCCAACAGATGTAGTTGGGTTTAAAGGCTCCATTTTCCCTTCTAGCTGCTCTTTCACTCTGCCTGCTGATGAAAGCCATTAATCTGATGTACCCAGGTGAAGCTGTGGCTGCTCAAAGGCCACAGCAACTTCATCCTGTTGATAAAAAGGTGCTGTAAGGGACAACTGGAACTCTATGGAGATTACATTTTCTTCTAAAGCAGTGCCCCTATCCAGCTCTCGTTCCTCCAGGCCGAGCCCAAAGGTTCAATTTACACTCTGGGAATGGATCAATAAAGCAATTACATGCAACATAAGTAGGCTGGGACTTCACGATAAGTAGGGCTGCAAACACAAAAGAAAGCTCTGATAATTAAAAGGGACAAGGAACCCAAAACTCAGCGGCACACTGCCAAGGGTGTTTGAAATGGTGAATGTTTTAATGTAACTGCATCCTGCTGAAGGCTGGAGGTCATGTCCTGGGAGCCCTGGAATGTGCCTGAAGCCTTCCCTTTCATTTCTAAGCAGCCAAAAAAATTTTTTAGACTGTTTTTCTATTTCCTAGAGGGGCATCCCAGATCAGCATGTTTGAGAAAGTTTAGGTTTGTTATTTATTTGATTCAAGATTAAAGTTATCAACTTCAAGTAGTTGCGACTTAGGGTCCAGAGGCTTGACTGCCAATTGTATTAGTTAAGCATTCTATTAATATGTTGGAATTCCATGTATCAAAATGCACATTCATGGCAATAATGTATCCCTGGAATATAACAGTGTATTACTTAGCTCAGTCCTAGCAGTTATATTTTACCATACAGAGGAGGACATTAGGCACTGCTGCCATCCCACTGGTCCTGGTCTGAAGCAAAGATCCAAAGGGCAGATCCAAAGCATTCCTAATGGCACTGCTGCAGCAGAGTCACTTGAAATGTAAGTGATGTTAAATCTTTTAGCAGCTCTGAAAGTTCCAAGAACAAACTGCCATCAAAAACGTCATTTAGCATAAGCAAAACTATGGATCGATGTCTTCTTAGTTTAAAGCAGCTCCTAAACTAATAAGGCCTAGAAACAAAAGGAGAAAATAAAGGAAGACCCACTGCACGCAGTCACCTCCAGAGGCACAGCAAATCAAGCCACCTATGTTTGCGTTGAGGTCCAAGTGTAATCCAGAGGCGTGTGCTCCTTCCGCTGCTGCTCCCGACAGAGCAAGGCTGGGCTGCAGCGGCTCCGCGCTGCTCCTGTCCCGGGCTGGCAGCGGGGGCGGCTGCGGGAGCCGCTCCGGGCCCGGGCACGCCCCGAGGGGCTCGGACCGCCGGGGCTGCGGCAGCGGCCTCTCCCCTCCGCCCACCACCATCATCATCATCACCATCATCACCACCACCACCATCATCACCACCATCACCATCACCATCCGCAGAAGCAGCAGCGGGGCGGCCCCGCCGAGTCCTCCCCGCCCCGCCGGAGCAGCCTGGCCGGGAGCAGCGCAGCCGGGGATCCCCAGGACACAACCAGCGCACGGCCCGGGACAGCGGGGATGCTCCGGCCTCCGGAGCGAGGGAAGCGCGGCCCCGTCCCACGCAGGGACAGCCAGCACACGGCTTCACTCCAGAAAGAGATGCAATGCGCTCCCAGCCCCCAGCGCCCCCGGGGAAACCCAGACCAAAGCACTTTTACCCTTCCGGGAACCAGAAGGTAATTTATAATTGACCTTCTAATAGTGTGGGGGTCTTCTTGGAGTTTCTTTTTTTAAAGAAAGCAGGCATGTTACTCTTACACTTCCTGCAAAATTAATTTGATTACTGCAGAAACTCATCTGCAAAACTGCAGAGTAAAAGGAGCAGGGCTCACTCTCCTGCTGCAAGGACCAGCTCCTGCTTTTTACTGTGGTACCCAAGCTATGAGACCCAAGTACAACCTCCTGCTTTGAAGTTCACACCCATCTGACCACAGTATTACCACTGGACTTGGAAAGCAACACGGACTCAGCAGGGAGTTTCTGCGCCTGACCTCATTCCCAACAGTGGAGAGCCCACCATCAAAGAGCCACCCCACCCTTACCCAGTGCTGGAGCACAAACGACTGCATTGGAGCTAAATTGCAGAGCTAAAATGTTTGGAGAGCTCTACAGAGAAGGACATAGAGAAATGAGTTAAATGGGCTTAACTGAGATCATTAGCTTGCTTTCACAGGAATAGACCTGGGGAAGAAAGTGTTTTCCAAGCGAGATCAATCAAGTTTTCCGGCTGAACGAATAACCAGAGGAAGCAAGTACATTGGGTCTCTACTTCTATGTTTAGCACCATTTAGAAAAAGCAAATGCAATACAGAGTTCATAGATGTGTACAATGCTAAGCATAAATACAGGTTTGGGTATTTGGGGTTCCAGGGTCAGCACCCCGAGCAGAGCTGGCACAAGTTACAGGAGTGACATGGAAGGACAAGGAACAAAACCGCAGCAGAGGCGACACAAGTAACAGGCCTCCAGGTGAGCACAAGTTAAATTTGTATCAGTTACATAAATTTTAGAATGATACATATCAGAGTCCTTGAAAAACCACACCTTTGAAGCTGTAACAAATATTCTCCTCTGGCTTTTCCAAAGCACAAACACGAGACAACTACTGAGAGTAAACAGATGTAGCACATCTTACCTTTCTGCAAACAAGCTGTACATCACCTGTGGCTGCATTACACGAACAAAAATGGTCAGTCACACAGGAAAAATGGACAGAGCATCCCCATCAACAACAAAATGTTAGTGATCATTCACACCTTTGGGAGACCCGTTGCATAATTTATCCAGGCACACAGAGCCATTTTTACAGTGACACCTTGATAGCTCTAAAATATGCATAACAAGTTCTTGTAAAGGCTCACATTATACATTTAAATTAGCAGTTTGCTGGAACAGACTATTTTTTTAAGCCCAAAATTTGTTTTTCATAACCTCACATCATCCACTTTCCTATAGTTTAAAAATTAAAATATTTAAAAAAAAATTTTAAAACATCTTTTTCTTTAAAATAATGAGGACCTGAAATTCAGTCCTGGATGAAACTGCATCTTCATGACTTGGCCACACTTTTTCAACTAATAGTTCCAAGGTTGACCAGCAGTCTTTCAAAATGCTTGAAACTTTGATACAAGTTTATAATACAAAGCAGCTCACTATCAGCATTTAATTTGTGCAGAGCATACATCAGAAAAAAAAAAAAAAAACCAGAATTCATTTAAGAACTATTGGATGAGAATAGGGCTACAAGGAAAATTATTTAAGGGAAAAAACAGGTAAACAAATTACTGAATTAAAAGAGAGGAAAGAAGATCCATACCAGTGGATCAATGATAGGTCATTAATGTTTTAATTAAGAGCAAAACATCTGTGTTAGTTTAATGCAGATGAACTTCACAAACCAAACCAGACAATGCAGAAGCCAGAAGACTGAGGCCCCTCTCAGAGAATTAGTTAAGAAGGAATTCAGGCAAATAAAAGATAGTACAAGTGGAAATCTATGTTCAGCCAGGACATTGTGAGCTGCACCTGCAACTGCAGAGAGCATGGGACATAAAAAAACCATACTGAATTCATATTCAGGGTTCTCATTAACAGAGCAATACTGGCAAAAAACAAAGCAAATGCAAAGACAAGTCACAAAATTACTTCAGAAGTTGGAAAAGTATTAATCAAAAAACAATTTATAGGGAACAGGTTAGAAATAGCAGTTTGTTAAAGGGTAGCTAAAGTCACAAGAAGAAACATTGCAGGCTGAGGTTTCAGAGCAACACAAAGTTCAATGTGGGTACCAAAAACCAAAGCTTATTAGGTAAAAATCCCCAGGTCACTACAGGGACAGGCTGACCCTTTCAACATTACCTTGAATACCTGTACCACACACAGCAGCTTGGTTTCACAGGGCTACAGTCCCAGGAACAACACATGTAGGAATGGAAGAAAACCACTGTGGATTTGTGAAGGTACAATAAATATATATAAAATCAGACAAGTATCTGAATATTTATTTAAAATACAGGAGGGAAGTGCTGAGCTTGAGGTGGTGATTAGGCAGAACCTGACAATTTTGGCTGGCAAAGTCACCATGAGAACTGCTGCAGTCCTTGCTGCTTGGGACAGTTAAAAGTCACAACTAGACAACACTGACGCCCAAATCCAGTCTAAGGATCCTGGTGATGTGGCCCAGGATGCATGTCCTCATTTCACTGCAAGTGAAAATACAAGTTTTTCCTCTTCTGCAGTAATAGGGCCAAGGCAATAATCAAAGACAATGCACACTTGCACTGAAAATTAACTGCAGGCCTGTTGTAGGAATTCATAACAACTATGTTCAAATATTTCTTCCAGGCAACGAATCATGATTTTTCATCTCTTAGAACCAGCTGAACACCATTTAAACATAACCTCTTGCACATTTGATTTACATACCCAGCTTACTCTATCAAGTAATGTTTTTACACTTTCCTCATGTATGAAAATTATGCACCAAATAAGATTCCAAACTTGAGCAAGCTCTAATCCATGCATCCTTTATTCCATTACAATCACTGTGTTGCTCTCTAGCAACAGGACACAAACTGCAATCAATCGCAATCAATTTATACAACAATCTGAGGCTTACAGTACATTTAAGGCCTTTAAATTTGGAACAATTAGACCTATCCTAGCAGTGTAACAATTTTTAAGTGTTTTGCATTTCTGATGCATAATCTGTGCGATTCCAGTGTCAAAGAATCAAATTACTCCTAAACTAAAAAGATCAGCTCAATGAAAATTTAGTTACATAATTCATCAAAACATAAATGTGTAAATTCTATTTTTTTTTTCTTGTCCTGGAAACTTTATAAAACTTTAATAGCAAAATAATATAGGGATAAAAACATATTTTAACAAAATGTATTCAATCATATACAAACCAGAATTTTGCAGTTTATTGTAACTAGACTTAAATTAAAACTACCAATTAAGAATCTATGCACAATGTAAATTCAAATATGTACAGTACTTTTAAAAAGTCTACAGGAATGCTTTACAGAAGGAAATGTCTGTTATGGCTATTATTCAGACAATCTGAATATTAAAATGAGTTTTCTAGTAGTAAATTTACACATTTATTTTTAAACAAAAGCAGTTTTGTCCCTAGATCCTTTAAGAATATTCCAGTTATGTTTATACAACTAATGGAGAGGTCGTTACAGAGTTTAGCCCCATATAGTAGTTTGTTTATTTTCAGGTAAAAGTATATTTAAATAATTTACTTGGGAAGATCAGTAAGTTAACAAAAGAACACTAGAAGGGAGGAGGGGGAACTTCATCACAATAACTTTCCAGTTACAATACCACAGCTAGAAACTTCACAGAGAAAGTACTCCCTTAGATTGAACCCATGATTGTTCAGAACAAGCTGTAGCTCATAACAGTTGTGTTCTCCACTCCGAGAACACAATGGGGAAAAAGTCTTTGTAGGACAGAATTATAAATGATCTGAAGTGAGACAGAGAAAACTGATCTTTGATTAATACAGCACTAGGTAAAAAGTGTCCCCATAAGCAGCTAGGATTCCCACTTCCTTCAGGGCAATGAAGCTAAAAATTGTTGGAATTACAGTAGTTGACCATATTTGTGTGCATTAGTAGAATCATTTCCAGATAGAAAAGACAAATTTCATCAGATGTTTGATTAGAACACCCCCAAGACAGGGTATTTCTTCATAGTATAAAGCTATTACAGCTATCCAGTTAAAGCATGTGCAAAACCAGGTAATTTCTTCCGTTCACAGTAACTGAGGTAAAATCAGGTAGACTTCTTCAGGAGTTGGGAAGTTCATGAGATATGAACTGTTTTAGTCTCTCTAAGTACTGTGCATAAAGCTCTATGTCATTATGCCCAGCCCCTTCCACCCAGAGGGGCTCTACTGCTCGTGGACACCGCTCGTACATGGCCAGGCCATGGGAGAAATCGATCACCTCGTCCTCGGTACCGTGGATGACCAGCACAGGAGAGGTCACTTTAGAGATCTTGTCAATGCTGGGGGAAGGAAAAGAAAGACACAGCTCAGTTTGAGGCTTTCAGTTTCACATCATTAGAGAAAGCAAGCTTAACTGTTGACACACACAACCCAGTTACCACAGGATATTTTTAAAAGGCTGCAGACCACTGGAATTGTGCACAAGTGAAATGGGACAAGGCTCATTCCCAAACCACAGGTGTGAAAAAGGAGCTTGCAATGCCACCACCACCATCCCACCAGTGCTAACAGCACCAAGTTTGAGTGGGCAGCATGCAAATAAAGTTTGGCACCCAAAAATCACCCACCAAAAGAGTTACTGTATCTATAACACAAAGCACTGTGAAGCAAGTAAGATTCCACGGGACATTCTGCAAGCATGGACTCTTCTCATGTGACACATTATCACCTTCCAATTTAACAGCTTAGGAACTAATTAAATACGTTCCAGTCATAAGATTTCATTAACAACAACAAAAAAAAGGCTTTGGCTCATGGAGCTTAAACCTGTCTTTGAACCCCCAAATTAGGCAGATTCTGCTAAAGGAAAACAATCTGTTCTATTGATTGTTTAAGTTCAAAGAATGAAATAGAAAACTGTGGGAGAAGAGCAATACACAGGGATATTTAAATGCAAACCACAGAAATCACACAGGATTTTCCTTTATGTAACCAGCCTCCTTGCCAGCTGTGACTGCAAAGTGGCTTTAGAGTAACATTTTTCCTTTTGTCCAGATACCTTTAGCCGACCAATACAGCTTGAGACTACCTGTCACAGGAAAATGGCTTCTGAGGGAACAGAAGAGTGACAAAGGCACCTTCCCACTGAAGGGGTCAGGCCAGAAAACCCCAATTATGAAGCATCCTGGCAGCACATGAACTTGCAAGCAGTGAGGAGCAGCTTTCTCTGACTCTCCTCACACAGGCCCCAGCTTTTATTTCCAGCCAGCCATTTCACGCTGGTAATTACCAATGATTCCAAATCTGTGCAGAGACACCATGTGCTAATGAACTCTCAGCTTCCTACCTGCTCCACTTCCATCAACAAATGCAAGAATGTGGAGAAATGAGTGCTGCTACTACTCAATTTTATGGGAGGATAAATCTATTTTTTTATGGTAACAAATAAAAGGTGTTTGGATTCTCCTGCTCCTGAAGAAAAAGAAGGCATGCAATTTTGTCATGACCATTGATTTTACAAAAATATCAAGACTGCTTAAAATTATTTTAAAAATAGAGATGGCAGCATACCCTGACTTAAAAACAGGTTAAAATGTTTTATGAAAATTTAAAGTTAACTAAAAAGATGTAAACTGAAGCACTAAGCCTCACACTTAAAAACCTCAACATTCAGCATTCTAGAGAACTGCCATTGGTACTGAGTGTAAACAGATTTCTGTCTCTGTCTCTATAGCTGTGAAAAAACCCCCGGGTTTCATGCAATTTAAGGTACTATTTAAAATTAAAATGCAGCCTTATTTCACTTTTCTTGTGTGGAACTGGAGCTGTGTGCAACTACACTGAATAAAAAAAAATCCCAACATAAAAGAGGCATCAGAATAATGCAGATTTTGTTTTTTCCCATAATTTTAATCTAAAAATTAGTATCATAGTCAAATGTAAATATTTTATGATTAATATGCTGCATAAACTGAAGTTTTAAGCCCATGAAAGGTCTGGTATAAAAGATCTATCAGCTAAAACAGCTACAGAGATATTTATGCATAATTTTTGTGACTAGACACTAAGTTCTCATTTATTGTAGGAAATCCCTTTCACTTCAGTATTCATATAATGAAACAATTTTTTTCACATATATTCACAGACCATTAAGCCAGATAATATTTATATTTTGCAGAAAACTGGAAGGCATCCCATTGCCAAGTCAGCGACTCATAAAGCAGTATTTAAACTGCACATTAGCCTTACTTAGTATTCTCAGCCACACAGCTCTGCAGCTAGAAACATCTACAGAGACCAAATTCTCATGGTGTCCCAACATAAAATGCACATAATAGCAACTCACTGTAGGTGCATACAGAACTATTTTGTTTCCCACTGTGAAGACAGACAGTTGAGCTGCACACACTCACAAAGAGCACTGCTGTTTATTTTCACTGTTCCCAGTACCAGGGAAGTCAGACTGACAGCAATGAACAGCTCAGTAGGGCAAGAACAAAATACTCAAGTGCTACAGCACATCTGCTGTCACTGTTCCCCTTCCCACTTTTCTTTTTAAAGCTGTTGTTTGATTTGGCTTGTAACAGCTAATCACTGTTACTTCTGTAATCAGAGCTATGTTTTAAGGCTTTGCTTTTTCCTCTCTTGCAGAAGCATTTGTAAATATTGGATTTCAGGTTTGAGAATGATGAATGAGCTGGAGTTTAAGTGCTTCAAATTCAATCTACACCTCCAACAAGTTAATTAATTAACTAATAATATGTTTGTAAGGATTCTAAACATGGGAACTGTGAGAGCCACTATTACTTCATCACCATTCTTTCTAGCTGTTCTGGCTTATGGATTTTTACCTATGGCCTCCCACAGCTGCTAATTTTAATCTGTTGTAACCAAAATGAGACAGAAATAGGAAATGCAATAAATATTCCTTACTATACTTATCACAAGCATGACTTTGTGAAGTTAAGCCAAGTTTTGACCAAGACTTCAGTGAGTGTCTGTTTTATCTTCTCCCTTCCATGGACCACTAAGTTTTTTACTTGTGCTTCCCCTTGCCCTGCTATAGAGACACTGGTTTCCCTTCTCATATTCTCCCATAACTTAAACTGGATCCAATGAGAAGTTCTAAAAGACTCCCAGAATATCTGCTGCTCCCATGACCTCTACTATTCCCAAACAGTTGGGTACTCCAGGTCTGTTGCAATTGCTTTTCCTGTGAAAACTAGACAAAAAAAGCAGATGCTTTATCTTAAAACTAGTTGTATAATTTTCTAGAGCTTCTTAAAACAAGCTTAATATCTTCTAAAAGATGGGACAGGGACTTTGTTTTGGTCACAAAATCAGGATCCTACAAGATGCCCCCCTGCAGGGAGGACCAAATGCAAGTCTCAGTATCTACCCACACCACCAGTCCCTTTTAAACACCATGGTGAGCAGAGAACCCCCCTTGCAGCAGTGACACATACCTTGGGAAAGCATCAAAGCAGTAGGTTTTCCTGGTGTCAGGAAAAGCCACCCTTAAGCCAGACATCAGGGGAGAATGGAGGATCACAGCTGCACACTCGTACCGAGATGCCAGGTCTACTGTGGGGACAGTACCAATGCTCTGGCCATACAGGATAATGTTCTCAGGACTGACACCATACCTGCAGAGAAAAGAAAGAGCCATTTAAAACAAAAACGCCAAAACACAACATATTTCACATCCATTGAAGACAGAAAAGAACACATTTCTAGTAGAAAATAATTTGTGTAAAAGATGTCTTTTTGACAATCTACACCATCTACAGTGCTGTGGTCACTGCTGTGACAGTGAAAAGCAAACCCTGCTATACCCATGTACACCTGGAAGGTTTCAATTTCCTTACAAAGCTGCTTGCAAGGCCTGGAGAATACTCAACTTTCAAGCAGCTAAATTATTTGGTATATGCAAAAAGAGAAAATTAAAATGACAGTAGAAGAAAGATCAATTAATAATTAAAATTAAGAATAATCCAGTACTAATCGTCCAATTACAGGCTGTCAGGACTGCCTTGTTTCATGATGAAATATAACTAGACTGGATTGCAGCCTCTGTGAAACTGAAATTTTCTTAATATTTTTATACTGCTGAGCATAAGGGTGCTTTTGGCATCTACTGTTATATGAATAAGCAACTGTATAAAAATATCTCTCAGGAGTAAAATTTTATCCTCTTGGTAACCAAGCAGCAGCTGATGCTGGCAGTCTGTCACCACAGCCACAGGCTGATGTTTTTAAAGAGATGTTGTGCAGCTTTTTTAGCAGATTTTTTTCTCTTTTAGTGTTAGACATGGTCCAGCACACAGCAGGGCCTGGCTGACTCGGTTAACAGGACCTTGGAACAAAATCTTGGCATCACAGACTTTGTTCCAGCTGCTGGGTGGGGAGGGCTGGAGGCATGCACCCCAAAGGCACCACATGCATCCAGCCCATCTGCCAGCTGTTGCAGCATATTAAACACAGGCAGAAATGCAACAGCATCAGGGATACACGAGAAAACAGGACTGGAACATGATCACCCACGTGGCATTTCAGTGGGCATGGAATGATATTAATGCTGGTAGGTTTTGCAATGCCACCCTGAACAGCAGTATCATGATAAATGTGAAGTTTCCTTTCTAAAAGGTTTACAATATAAGCAGAATGTGGAAACAGATGTTTGAATGAGAATCACAGGATAACAGGACAGCATAGAGTGACAAGAGAATTCAACACATCCAATTGCCTTAGTATGGCAAATTTCTCCAACACTGATCAGCTTTAGACTCACTCCTTTTGATGTTAATTTGTTTCTGAAAACATCTCATATTGTAGGGGGAGAAACTTGCTGTTGTGGCAATAGGTACTCCAGAGAAAAAGCTGTTTCACAGTATGCCAAGTAAAGTCAGATACAGTCTATAGCATCATTTAAAAAGCCCAGAGATACATCTAAATTTAAAGTAGCCCTTCATCACTACAACTATTCCAACTCCACAGAAAGGAAGAGTGACAATCTGGACAAAAGGAATAATTGTAAAAGGGTCTTAAGACACTGAGTTAGTGCACTCTTAGCCTGTCATTACAGCAAATGTCTTCTGCTTTACAATCCTACTGACTAACCAACTAAAAGAATCTCTGGGGCTGTTTTATTTAGGGACAGTTCCCCTTTACAAGACAGAAGAGTTACTGTAACAGATTTATCTTCTAAAGCCCTTTACCATTAGGTCATCACTCAGCAAGCGAGACATGGAGCTTACAGCAAACATCAGCAGAAACTGCTACATGTAATATTTATTTATCCTGAGGCCAAAGGACATAGGACAACTCATGAGCAAAGGCCATGAATAATTGAGCTGGGCAAGGTCCTCAGAGCTGAGGGTTTGGCTCCATGATGCTCTCTGTTCTCACAAACACTGCCCAGTGGTGACTCAGCAAGCCCAGGTACAGACCCACCTGGGGGCTTTATGTTTAAAACACAGTTCTTAAAGCAGAGGCTGAGTCCGTCCCCCACTCTCTGCAAACTTCCTTGTGTTAGATCCTTGCACAACAGGGGCAGTGATACAGAAAGTGAAAGAGAAGAGGGGAAGGGCAGATGTGGGTAAGAAGGCAGCAATGAAAGGGAAACTGGGTGACACAGAAAAAGGGACAGAATATGGTAGAAAAAAGCAAAAGACACTCTGGAAAGGAGGAATCCTGTTACAGTCTGCTCTCCTATTAAGGAAGAAAGTCTTTCCACCAGCTAAACAGCAGCCCCTAAAAATAACTTCCTTGAAACACACAAGCTTTGGTCTCTGTGGAAACAGAGCTCCATCCGAGGGAGCAGGAGAGCCAAGGAAAATTTCTGGATATGCTTGGGCACTTCTCCTGTGGAGCCCCATCAGAGAGTTCTAAACAAGCAGGGCAAGACAGCAATGTGGAAAGCAGCCTTCAGCAAAGCCAAAGCAGGAAACAGCTCAGTTACCATGGGCATATGCAAAACCCTGCTTTGACAAAGGTGGGGGAAAAGAGAAGAAAAAAGGGCAGGCGTGCTTTTTTTCCAGAAGGGAACTCCATTACTGAGAACTGCAGCTACTGCTGTATGAATCATGCAAGCATTTCTGCTTCCCCTTTCCCATGAACACAAGTGGGAAAGCTCAAAGTTCTCCAGCCTATTCCAGTCTCAATAAACCACAAGTACATGGTGTGGCTTACACATTCCAGTTACCTTCACAAGCAGTAAGTTCCCCATACCTAGAGCTTCAGTCCAGGTCTAGCTAAGGCCCCAAAACACCCCACAGTCTATAATAACAGTAGTTTGTTTTGGGTTTTTTTTCCCTGTGTTTTGCCTCAGTAAATACAAATGAGGTTTACCAGCATTTCTGGTCTCCCCATGCTAGCATGAACTACGTGCACAGAAGCTGGTTATTAAGAATCCACACTCCAGACTCTTCTACTTATTCAGAGTAATAAGAGATCTCAGTCATGCCAGCAGATCCCCTGCTTGGCTGTATGGCTGTGGCTCAGGCCATGTCCCTCCTCATTTTCCTCATACAACAGCGATGATGGCATCAACTGCCATGCAAAGTACCTCAGACTTCCTGGATGACAGCACTATGTGCAAACCATGTATTATCTCAAAGCATCTTTAATTATGAGCCTAAGATCCTGAATCCCTGCTCCCCCCAGGGCTCCAGCTTTGAGCCATAGAGCTGGAAAGTTTACCATTGCTATTTTTACTCTCTCCTTGCTCAGTGCAGAGTGCCAGTGGAATGCTGCTGCAGGGACTCCAGAGCGTCACAGCTGAAACCCTGAAATGTTCACAGCCAAAGCTGCCAGTCCTCAAAAGTGCCAAATACATATTCATTAGTGAGGCCAGTCCTTCTGCCAGGCTTACTGAATCCATGAAGTCAGCCTCACCTTGTATTTTCAGTTTGAATTTTTATGACATTTTCTGTCCCTTTACCCCTTACCTGAACAGGAAAGCAGAGAGAGCAGCCTGTACTCAGTAACAGCAATAAATCAGTTTTCAGGAACTGTCCATGCAGGGAATTTTGATGACACAAACCCCACTCCATAATGCTATGAGACTTAGTGTTTAACTGCTGCTAAACTCAGGCAGGGAGTGATGGGCAAGTTCTTCCTTACAACACAAAATACATAAATTTACAAGGCCAGGAAAATGAGGTAACCAGCTCCTGCATTCTCACAAGGGGACCGAGTCTGAAACTGGGCACTCCCTTCTCCAGCAAACACCAATTAAATAAATCATTTTCAAGACACAAAGAAAATCTAGCACACATCAGGAATAACACAAATCATGTCCCAGTTTGGGGGAAACAGTGACTGCTACAGTAGCTTTACTAGAACATACATGTACTCAGCCCTTCATAACCTGTTCAAGTCTAGTTCTTCCTGTTTGCACAAACCCATTTGTCACAAAATACTATTTATCACCTTTTCAAAATGAATTATCTCTAAGTTTAATAATCCAGAGAAATTTAGATCACTAGCTAAGAACCACAGATAGGTATTTTCTAGCATCATGATACATTTCCATAAGGTATCCATATATATTTTCAGAAATAAGTGGCTATTTAATCCTGTATGAATCTAAAAAATCCAATTTTGGGGGTAGAAAGGAAAACAAAAATCCTCAATTAGGTAAGTCACAGCAGATTGCATATATTGAGTATGATTTTATGTTGTGTGACTTTTATATTAAAATAAATCAACACTAGCAACTTAGTCAATAACGATTATTGCAAGAAATTTACAATATCAGATCAAAACACTGCATTTTGCATTGTGCTTCAGCAAGTACCACTCCAGCATGTCAGCCAAAATATTAGAGAAATTACAGCAGATTTTCAGTCTAAATGCCAACATGAAATTGAGAGGAAGGCACTAGATTAAGGATTTTTTGAGTTAACCGTAACAACTGTCAAATGAGAAAAATCAGATTTCAGGATTCACAGGAAACCCTGGCACACAAAAAGTGTCCCTGTGCCAGTTTCTCCAGTTTCCTTGAATTCACACAAACACGGGTCTAAAATTCTTCACTGTTTTACTGACACTGACACTTTAAATCATGAGATTTCCTCCTTCTCTACCTTGTTCCTCTCCAGAACTACAAGTGCTGTGCAATTCAAGTTATGGTACACCACACTCTATTTCACTTCACATTTTCATGAGCTAAGAGCCAAAACTGGGTTGTACTCTGGCTTATGAAGCTGCAAAAGAGAGAGACCAATTTTTCTGGCCTATGTCCCAGCACACTGTCACAGGAGCAGACGAGCAATTCCACAAATGTGTTCACTCTCAAAATAATTTAAATGGCTGGCAGAGAAATTTAATCAAGGACTCCACCACAGTTTTATATCACTGTTACTTTTACTACCACACCAGAGAGTCATTTGATTATGCCATGGAGAAACCCCAGAGCTAACCAATATAAGCTGATAGTGGGATAACAGAATGAACCTTTGACTCTTGGAAATGCCCTCTTACAGGCAATTCTGGATGTTATTAGCAAATATCACACTCCTGCAAGCTTGCTGGACTCTGTGACTGCAGCACTAATCCAGTGATGTACCAGCTCCTCTCTTCATATCAATAATAAATGGATCAAGTAGAAGCAACTTCCAGGCACTTTTGAGGATGATCATTTGCCCTGCAGTAACTTAATTATACCAAAGCATAAAATCACTGCAGCTGGTTCTTGATTACAGTCCTGTGACAATCAGTGATCTGTTATCAAACACTGAGAACTGTGCTCACAGTTCAACCAAGACCTGACAAGGATATTGAGTATCACTGGGAGCTCAAGCATCCGTGACAAAAGCAGGGATCTACACCGCTGACTAGTGAAGCCACTGCAAGCTTGCCCTGAACAACCAGGGCAGGTAAATGGTATTTCATGGCATTCTCCAGTACAAACTGTAATGAGATTACCTTTTAAATGAACTGAATTATGCTAATCTGCATTGAGTGGCTTTGGGGTGACAGCTGGATGACTTGTTTTTTTAATCCAAATAATACTAGTTTGTCTAAAAATTGTTCCTTTTTGAAATCCAGCTTTAAGTCCCCTTTTGTTCACCTGCCTCAAACATGGGCTCCTGAAGTTGTCATGTTTCAAAGTGGGAAACACCTTCTCTGACTGAAGTAAAACTGCTCAGGACTCAGAGCAAGCCAAGTGCTCTCAAACAGTAAACCCACACCTCCTTTTTCCCCCCAGCTTCACCCTTACCAGGAAGTTCCTTTTCCCCAGGCAAAAAATAGGCAATCTGTGTTTGCACATCTATTTATGTTCTTAAGGAACTAACAAGTAAAACCTCCTTTGTTTTCTCTTGTACTGAGGACTCAACTGTATTTATAACATGACTTTTCTCCACCACAATAACCCAGGACACTGATTTTGGTGTTTGGTTTATGATAGATTGCTCATTTGTCTAGCACATGAACTAGCAATTTTATGTATAAACAACAAACACCATTGCTTCTGCCTGACTAGGGTTTTTTTGGTTTTTTTTGTTTGTTTTTTTATTTCCCTAGATAGCAGGGAAGCAGGAAATAGAGTTTTCATTAAATGTGCACTGAAATTTAAGCAGGAACTTGTGCCATGGGCATGCTGATGTAACAGAATAACTTAGCCCCTACAAGCATTAATTCTTTCATATTGAGTGAAAGCAAGAAGGCCACTGACAAGCAAGGAGGACTCTTGTAAAACATCCAAGAAAAATGAGCAATAATGTGGCTCTGTTGAACTCCCACCTTCACCATTGCACTGCTGTGTGAAAAAAGGAGAACACTCCAAACTCAGTGCACACTCATGCAATGAGAGGGAGTGAGCACCTTCCTAAATTAATTCCTAAATAACCACTTCTAAATGTTGGGGGTTGTTTTATTTCTCTAATCACAGGGGCAAATACAGACCAAACCCACTGTAAGTTGAAATACAAGAAGCTAATGGAAATAGAACCTAAATACATGGGTATATTCAAACAAAATTCCCATTGCCCCCATTTTCTTTGCTTTAGCTCCCTTAAAACTAACTGGAGTTCTGCAGACAGCACTGGCACAAGATTATAGTTTTGAATTTGAACAAACATGGGAGCTCATAGTTTTCCTGATTCTTCCAAAGTGCTTTCTTAGGCCAATCTTGATTGACACCATTTAGTCCCATGACACAACAGGTAAATGGCATATAAAATTAATTTTTTACTCCAATTATTTTAAAAATAGAGCACTGGAGTTAACTTTAATGAAGTATTTTGCATTTAATTAAGATGCTCTGTAACAAATAAACCTGGAATACAGAAGACTGGAAACTTTTGCTGGCTACTGAGCTTTATGACCACAGCATAAATAATTCACAAATACTCAATCAGCTACTTCTAGAATATACTCTTTACTGCAAGCAGTGTACAAAACCTATACAGTCATTCTCTGAGGTACATTTAAATAAACTGAGACAGCAGAAAAAATTCAGCTATTTTCACATAGCTGCTCAGTCTATAGTATCTTTTGAAGGAATCCACGATCTTCACCCTCAGTGTCAATCTCATCTCTCTCCTGCTGGGGTATTTTTACTGCAACTGCACACACACAGCCTATGCTCTAATACAGCAGAGTTAAGATAGATGACTACTCCTCACAACACTTGATGTGTCATTAAAACTCCAACCATCTTTTTACTGTTGCAAAAACGCTGTACTTTTGGGTATCCTACACTCAATAAATGAAAAATAAGGTAAACTGCTCCTTCTAATTGTGCACCTAGTAAGGATTGTTTTGCAAAACAATATTTTATGATATCCACATACATTAACATATTATCTTCAAATGTAAAGACTTCAGTTAAAACAAGTATGTGTCAACTAACACAGAAATTGATTCCCTAGTAGACATTAAGCAAACCTGAGTGCAAATACTAATACTGGTTTTGCACTCCCACAAGTTTTGTGCTTTCATGGCTGTTTCTTCGATTTCAGCTACTTCCAAACTGGAGAGCCCTGCCTTGTTCCTGAGGCTGAAATTGCACAGTGAGCCAATGCATTTTGGCTCCTCTCCCAAGCCCATCACATCACCCTCCTCACCAGCCTTGGCTCAGCACTGGGAAACTGAGGGTTTACGAGCCTGGAGGAAACAATCCTGCAGCTTTCCACAGTTCTCAAACCACTTTTGTTCAGGAGCACTGTCTTCTTCTTCTGGTATTTCCATCTGTTTATTGAAGCCCCTGTGGCACCTGTCTCCAGCACTGCTCTTGCCAGGACTCTTCACATCCAACACAAGTCCTTGATTTATTTCCCTTGCCCCTACACACCTGAGCTCCACACTGAGGTGAGGCCACCCTGCTGTGGCACTAATTGCCATGAGCTGCACCCAGGCAAGGCTCAAGCCTCTGACTCATGAGCTGGGATTATTCCTGGCAGGAGCACAGTGGCTTTTGACCAGAGCTGCTGCTGCCTGTTCCACCCATCTCTGATATTTCTCCCCTTCCAGCAGCCACAGCCCAGCTGCTCACAAGCAGGGAATAACTGCTCCAGTGCACAAACCACGACAGGGAAGACAAAAAGAAATGGCTCCAGTTAAGTTTCCTTTCAATGTATCAGGCTGTAATATCTGAAAATAGCTATCGATGTATAAGCACAGAATGAAACAAGAGTAAACCTAGCCTGTAATGGATCAAACTGCAAAGCTCACCAAAAATGTCTCACCAGAAGGTTTGCACAGCTGGTTAGTTACACACACTGTAACTTCATAAAGAAAGATAGTCCTGACCTAAGGATCTTAAACTAGAAGTAAATCTCTAAATTTGGCTGAAGGCAGTTAGTTGCCTGGATGCTATAGCAGCATTAAATGGTTTTCTCATGCTGCAATTAATACTTTGGAGACTAATATTTGGAAGATTAGGCAAAAATAATTCAAAGCAGAGCACTCAGAAATTGATATCTGTAGAACTTGGCCCTTGAACTGCTCAGATAATGAATCCTACCACTCTTTGAATTCAAATATTTTCTTTTGTGTGTGGGGTTTCTGTTTTGTGGTTTGTCTGTTGTTTGTGCTTTTTTCCATTCTTGCCTTCCTTTTGCATGCTCTTTTATCTGTTTATTGTAATTTTGTTTATGCTTCAGTCTCTAAGTAAAAGCATTTCCCTTACAGGTTTTACTAAGATCTTCACATTCTCAAATATTAGCAGCATTAAATTACTTGGTTTTGCTATGATTATTTGATATAGCTGACAAGCCATTAAATGTGAAATATGTGGCACTGATACAGCATTTTCCTTACATCACTTACAGGCAACTGTAGCTGTATATAAAACACAAGCTGGTAAAAAAAAAAGATCCAAGTGTTACCTCCATAATGCTGACAGAGGAGAACAAAGAAAAAATTGAACTGTCTACACAAACAGCAGGTGCTCGTATCCAAAATCCTATTACAGCCGACATTTTCACACTGTTCTTCAAAGACCCCTGCAAATCTCAATGCTGTCTCTCCCACAGAGCAGCAGAGCTGGAGTCCAAGAGGATTACACAGGAGCTGGAATGGATAAGGCCTTGCAGGAATGCAAAGCAGACAAAGTGGATGCAGCATTTCTTCCATGCAGAAGCATTAGTGTAGCTCAGGCAGTGATTTGAGTCTCCAAGAGAAAAGACATGAGATCAGAAAGGCAGGATGGAGAACAAGAATGCAGAGAGCTCCTGATACAAAAGTGATCCATCACAGCAAACTGGTCCAATGTTCCTAAAAAGAATCAACAGCAGATGAAGGCATCTGTCCCCAGAACATGAGTCTTTTAGCAGCCAGCATTGTGTGAAGGTGACTCAGCTGGCAGCAGAATTTCTCTCTCCTTTATAGACTCACACTAATAGGCTCAAGCACTGTAGAAGAACCAAGTTATTAGGTAAGAATGAGCTCCTCTCAAAGAAATGCAGTAACTCACACACTAAGGGCTCTGTAGAGAAGCCCACTGCAGAGGTGTCCCAGTTTGTGTTATCCAGGAGGCCATACATCCTGCTTGGATAGCCCTCCTTCAATTCCCTGGAAACATTTTGTGTTTCTCTGAGTTACTCTAACCATTTCCACAGCCTTGAAGAAAGTATTTTCTTTTGATTTAAGAATCAAAACAATAGGCTCTTCCTCTGCAAAGACATGTCTCATGAATCATAAATAGGGAAAAATCCTACTTGGATAAATGACACTGTAACCTCTATTTTTCCCCACCCCATGGTAAGTGGAGAAAACACATACCAATTTTTTATTTGCTCAAAACACTGAGCTTTGTCACAGTGTGAATCTGCATATGTTTAAACATCTGCTTTCAAAAAGTGCCAAATTCACAGCCTTGCAGAAAAACACAACTCTCCTGATGCATCTCTCCTGTCTCTCTCAATTATCCATTTTCGAGTGGATTCATTAAATATTCCAGCAAATACCAAGAATGATAAGTGGCAAATGGAAGATGACAGTCATTTCATGAAAGCAATTTATTACCTGAAAAGATTCATCCAGTATCTTTTCAGAGACAAGAAATCCTCAGTGTTCTGGCTTTTTCTGTGCTGTTTTTATATTGGCACTCTTGACTTTTAAATCACTCATCTATTCCTTTCTTCCCAAGCATCCTCATCTTGCACATGTTCCTTTAATGAACTTTTAGCACAATCAATGTTCAACCCCCAGTAACAGTCAATATAAACCTAAGATGATTAAAAAAAATATATAGCAATCACCAGGATTAACAGTACCATATGTTTTAGAACAGCAGACCACAGATAACTAGTTCAGAGCTTAAAAATCAAATTTCCTAGCCACAGCCTTTATCACCACAAACCCAGGGGCTAAATCCCTCTTCCTTCTCTCAGTAAATACTACTTAGAATTCTGTACAATGAAATTTAGCACAGAGTCAGTTTCTCCTGTGTACTTCTGTTTGGTTGAAGTGCTTATAAAACCTGCCTTGTGCTCACTAAGAAACTGAAATGATAGCACAAAAAAAGTAATTTTTTACAGAAACATACACCTGCATTTAATGATATGTAGAAACATTAAGCATCAGTAAACTTAATCTGTCTTAAAGCAACAAATGTTTTTCTAAAAAATTGGAAGAGTACATCTGTTCATCTAGAAAAGTACTGACTTTTGAAATTTGATGATAAAATTCAGTCTTGAAACCAAGTGATATGTACTTGTTCAACTTATCCAGCTGTCTTGTCTGGGATCACCAGAGTCTATGGAGTAAAAGACATTTTGCCCAGATTGTGTAAATCAAAAGGTTTCAAGAATGATCAAACAGCACACTTGGAGACTTCATTTTCTGCCAACACACCTAGTTAACAGGGCCAATTTCTTTTGTAGCTTTTTTTAGTGAAAGATTTCTTGCTAGTCAAAACTTTTTCCTCTCAAAAAAGGATGCTTACCAAGCAATTACCAGCTATGCCACAGGAAGCAGAAGTACCTTGAAGTGGATCAAGGACAATTGTTAATGTAATCACTTAAGGTCATTATTTCAGCTGATGCTAAAGGTAGAAACTGATCTGCAGCTGCATCTTTGAAATTTAAAAGAATAAAAAAGAGAAGAGCAGCTTCTGGAAGTTATTTATGTCCCTATTTGCCTCTGTCTCTGATGCAGTCCTTGTAAAGCATGTAGGCTCCCTGCCTGACTGCATGCAGGATCACCACAGAGCAACTGGTTATGCAGGAAAAAATGTTAGCAATTCCTGTCCATGCCACACCGGCACTTCACTGCCTCCCAGCAAACCAGCACAGCATAAAGAAGTCTTGTACTGCTGGGGTTTCTATTTTTGAAATAAAAGATAACAGCACAGTGCTTGGAAAAGAAGTGTATTAATGTCTGTGTTACTACTCAAGTTGGCATTTGGCCATGTAGGTTTTCTGCAGTTCACCATTTCACAACATGGACACTTTCAGTTACAAGCTACTACTCCTTACTCCCCCAAAACACATTTTTCCTATTTAGCTCTGCACAGTTCCATTTTACAGCTACAACATATAGTGTTTCCCTTTCTCCTTAATACCATAAAGCTTCCAAGAGAGAGACAAAATAGGAATATGAAATGAGAATTCACAAAAATTTTTAAGGAGGAAGTCTGGTCAGTTCTACAGTGAAGAACAGGAAAGAACATAGTTCACATGGCCCAGAAACACCAAGAATATTGGAAAAATGAAAAACACAGTAACAGACAACAAACGATATCTGCTAAATCCTCCTCTGCACCTCAAAATTCTAGTAATTAAATGAGGAAGTTTAAGCTAACACCTTTATTTCAAATTAACACACAAATTAACGTACTAAAAATAAAAATAGAAAATTGTTGTGAAAGTCAACCAAAGAGAATAATAATCTTTAGTCCAATTTCTCCTGCTGCTGAAATGGAACAAATTTAGAACTATATCCAGGTAAGAAATATCCACAATACTTGGGATTCACGTTCTTTATTATGAATATTAGAGTTGATTTTTGGATGGAAAGAGTAATTTCCTGAAATAATTGGAAGGTGCCTGATCCTATTTGTGTCAATAGTGTCTGTTCAAGGCTCTACACAAAATGATCTACAGATCTTAGATGAGCTGACAGAAGGACATCCAATTTGGAAGGGTGGGATATTTGGCATCAGATTCCTTCATCTCAGGATAAAAAAGAACTCAATAAATTAAGGAGGCTTTACAATCCACTCGCTTTCTACAAAACTCTATGAACATTTGGGATTTATGACAATATTATCTTTCAAAATCTATCAAAAATTCAGATCCAAATTATCTTCAAGTACGTTCCATCACCTTCATTTTTTATTAATGCAAACTCAAATCAGAGCAATTTCTTTTTCTAAAAGCCAACTTTGTGCCTCGTATTCCTTTACAGATAGTCATTTCTACATTATCAGATTGATTTTTAGTACGAATTTCAAAGAGAGGATAAAGACCTAATTGTACTGGGCCTATGCACAGCAGTCTTTAGAAGTGAACATCACATTACATGAGTAATTAGCAAGAGTTCAGGGGAGAGGGCAGACGGTTTTGCTATCAGAGAAACAGAAGGTTGGAAGCTGGCAGAGACAGAGCAAGTCAAAACCTTGTAGGCACACTGGACAGGCTTAAGGTTGAGACCCCACTTGATATCTCAAACTGCTGCAGTGACTCCTGAAAGGGCGCTGCTCACATCACAACGTGCTGCCTGCAACACATGGTTAACTACCAGAGTATTTATTAACCAGTGTGAGCAAAGGTTACACCTTCATAAACCCTACGCATAAAAATAGCAAAACTGCAGCTGAAACATTACCCCACCTCTTCCCACAACGCCGGTACTTTTACAGTTTGTTAAACTTGATGAGATGCTCGCACCCAGACTGAAACAGTAACTTTTTCTGTAACATTAACACACATTAAAGCCCATGCTTTATCAGAAAAAGACAAGCTTTTTGCAGTAGGGAGCTACGACAAAAAATACTACAAACAAAATGTGTAATACGACTTAAATACCCAAGTTGAGGTACATTTCAGTCTTAGAGGAAGAAGGAAACTGACTGGCTCTTGAGTAGCTGCCTGAAGGTAAGAATTGTCCAGGGAACACCTCCAAAGTAAATATTATATGAAATTAGCTACTCCTTTCAAAAATAATCCAAAACAACACTTGAAACATACAAACACCTTTGTGAGAAATTAAGTTCTAAATAAAAAATAGCATGATGGAAAAAACTTCTGTAAATTTGCCCTGGAGAACATGCTCCAAAACCAAGAGCATTTTCTTGAAAGATGCCACTTTCCCCAGTCTGTCCTATAGCTAAAATCCCACTTAAATTCATCAGATGTTGGGGAAGACTACACAGAGTTCGGACATTGATTAATTCTGCCCAAATTGGTCCAGTGCTTAAGGCAGCAAGTCAATTTCCCAAGTTTTCCTTTAAGTATAAATGGTTCTATACAACATTTTGGTTATAAAGTGCTCAACAGAAATTCACTTTTTATTGTTGTTGGCTTTTACATGTTGCATATTATTAAGGCTTGCAATATGTAGTGTAGTAGACAAAATATCTTGTTTAATTTATTACAAAGAACTATTAAAATGCATGGAATAATGCCAAAATTATCTGAACTTAATCTCAGTTTATCTGCACACTGGGGAAAAAACCAGCTGGTTTTGCTCCTTTGCTGATGTTGAACACCATTTTTCCAGCTCTGTAAGGACATTCATAGCAAAGCTAACTAGAAGTTAGGAGGAATAGAAAGATTCTCTAATCTAGCAAAACCCATTGTAAACAACCTTATTAAAAGAGAAATATTTCAAGTCATACTATTTAAAGGCGCTTTCCTGAGAAAAGTGTTGAAGTTGGCCTCAGACCTTTCAGATTTGTTGGCTCCCATTATCCATTACTCCACAGTTGTTCTGCTGCATACAGAAAAAAATGGCCATGCTACAGCATGAAGTTAAAATTAACTGGTCTAACATACTTAGATCTTAAGAAATGTGACAGTATTCTGTAAAAAATAATAATAGAGAAGAGTATCTTAGAGCTTCTGGCTGGCACTGCATGCCTTGAGAAGGATCACTTGCCAGACACTGAGCTATGCAGCTCAGTTAGCAGCATGCCTTGGCTGATAAATAAGGCTCTCATGAGTCAAAGTTCTTAAAGTAACATTTCTATATGTAAGCAGGATTTTTAATAAGGCACAGTAAAACTAATCTTCCTATAGCTCAAACTGTCTAACGTGAAATCAATTCCTAATCAACAGCTGAAAATAGAATTTTCATCTTGAAGGTACACCTAGAAAGAACTTCAAGAGACTGTACCAATAAATAATATTAATGTCAGAAAAGCAGACAAAAAGTTCTTCTGACAAATTTGCAATACAAAATAAAAACCAGAGGCAATACTTTGAGATTACCTCTCATTTAAATTTTTCCCTCTAGACTTTGAGACAAGTATACTAAACGAAAACCTCATCTTCCACATCAACATCGTTCTTCATCTGTTAACCCACACAGAATTCCCCTTTTTGAAAGTTGAGAGGATACAGATTTATTTGATGATTATGGGGATTTTCCCAAAGACATGCATGTGCTTATCAAGAGACATGAAACCAAGGGTGGGAAGGTGAGTGGGCATTGAGCCAGATTCTGCTGTTTAATCCAATCTTGTGCCTTTGTATTATTTGGTCTCATAGTCAGCAAATCCAACCACAATGTTCAATTCTAACAGGAGAACCTTTATTCTGTAGAACTAACATAGTGGTTAAAAATATAAAGATATGGATACAGATAATGCCAGTATAACTCTGCCATTATACAACTGACCTATGCCTGCACCTTTCTGTGATTGTTTGTGGGCAGCAGAGCTTAATGTGCAAATAACAGTAACCCATTTTTCTCAAATAAGCCCTTGGAATAAAGAATGCAAAGATGTTCCTCTGTCCTTAAGCTGACACTGTGCACTATTCATCCATCCCATTCTACATTCTTAGCCTTCTGTTAAAAGCATCTTTATTCCTCTGTGTTCACACAGCATTTCCTGGGTTTACAACCCCACATTTCCCATTGCTCCCACAACCTGACACTCTGAAAAAAACCACTGCCAGCAAGCCACTCAGTTTTAGTCAGGAATGAAATTGAGCTTCATCATCAGATGTCAGGCTGAGCATGCAAGACCAATGTAAGTCATTCATCTAAAAACTGGAAAGCAGGGCAGTCGAGATGAAGCAGCAGCAAATGGGTCACTGCAACATTCAATTCACCAGTGCTCATCTGCAGCAATCTCAATTATCCACCACCAGCTGACACAGGAGACACAGGGAGATGCTGTCTATTGGTTTGGTTTTGTATTTTAGGCCATACAAACCCAAGCTTTAAGAGTCAGACAAAAACCAATTCTTAATCACTTCATTTCAGACACTTAATAGCCATCAGCACTCAAGATTGTAAAAGTATTTTTTTCCTAGATTCAGTTCCTCATCTTGTACACAGGTGGCCTTAATTTCTCTCAAGTTCAGTGACAACTGAAGCATCTCCTAATCCACAGGAAAAGATTTCTGATCTTCTTAGGGGCTACTTGGAAAAGCAAGCCTATATGTACACAAGCATGTTAGGTACAACACATCTGCACCTTGTTTTATGACTCATTTCAACTGCTTCCAATGCAGCCTTGTAATTAATTTGCATTTGTGAAGGAGGGCAGAAAGGATTCTTAGTTATTCATTAAATTTATTATCAGCTTTGAGGACAAAAACAACAAACCCCTATGTTATTTGTTCATTTTCTTTACTAGTGCTGCATAATCTTGAGACTGTTGGCCTTTAAAGCAACAGAGAATACAACTGTGGAACTCAGAAGTGGGCCTGGGGCAGGGATGAAAGTTAGTATCACCACATCATGTTAGTATCATGGCACATCACAGTACAAGGAAATAGGGAATTCAGACCTTAGTCCCAGCAGTGAGACTCCAAACAGCCAATACTCGGCACTGCCCTTGTACTAGTCCATCTCCACATGAGGAAACATCACAGGATTGAAATACCCCAGAAAACTGAAAAGGACCTGTTTTCTTCATTCAGTTTGGACACAGAAATATCCATTTGCTGACTGTCAGCTTTTCCCATAAAGCCAGTTGCCAGCAGATAACCCCTTGCATACCCTGAAATGGTTTCCACCTATCCATTCCCATAGTTATATACAGTCCTGGACAGCACTGCTACTTTTTTTCTTGCTTTTGCTCTTTTTACTTATGTTCACAAGTAATGAACCAGTGTAAACTTAGCCCTGCACTCCAGAATGTTTCTAAGCAGCAGAGTAACATAGAGTAAAGGGTGAATTTTGGAGGTTTTTTTGGTTTTGAGGTTGCCATGGACTGGAGGCTGACCCTGGCTTCAGAGCAAAGCCACTGAGGATCAGAGTCCAGCTCAAACTCCCCTGTCAAGAACAAACTGAACAAATCCAAGAGCTACCAGCAACATGCACAGGTCAAACAGCCATGGCAGAGCACCCACCAGCTCAGCCTGCAAAGGTGACATTCTGTACCTAGAGAGAAAGAGAAAAAGCTGCCATTCCTCTGCACTTCATGTAATTTAGTGCTAAAAAGCAGACAGTTACTTCAGCATGGAGGGTTTAACAAGACGTTCCTCTAGGAATCGTTTATGTTCAATGCTCTGATGATGTTGAGAACCAGGTCCTACAACCTCTGTACCAACATCTCCAGTTCAGGCAGTTGAATTTCAGGACTATCCACACTCAGAAGAGCATGTACTGTTAGCCAAAGGCTCTTTGGCAGCTTATTTTTCTTCCCAAATAACACCAGTTGCAAAACATTCTTGACAGCAAGAAGTTTCCTTTTTTTTTTCCTTTTTAAACAAGCTTTGATCTTGTAGTCCTGACAGAAACAGGGAAATATTTAACAAAACTACTTTTACTTCAGTGACTAAAAGACGTAACACAACACTAAAGCTCAGTAAACATTTTGAATAACTTTGAACATCAGAGCACCTGTTTTGAACAGTTGTTGGTATTTGTCCCAGGGACACTCATCATCTGAATTAATCTCTGCTCATTGCATAGACAACAACAGCAGAGGATTGTGCATGAATCTATTTTTGCCCAAAGTTATATGCAGCCTTTCTTGAAGAAGAATTGACCATGGCAGGAAAAGTTTTAGAGGATAGTAGCTTTAAACAATCCTTTGGAGACTTTGTAACAACATTATTGAAAAGAACACTCTACCAGTTAATGCTCCATGAAGAAAGAAAACTCTGTTACTCCGGGACTATTAACTGTGACTCTGCCAAGCACTGCCTTTTGACATGTCAGGATTTAGTTGGTAACTTTTGATAAAAACCTTTAAGCATCCAATCTAGAGAACTTGGTCATGCACAAAATATGGTGCTAGTGAAACAAGATTCTGTTGCAAAGAAAATTAAAGAAATTGACTATTTTGGTTAGGCAAGCTGTTATTCACCTGGAAAGCTGTAAGCACCTCATCACATCAGAATGGGACAAACTAAACTGACACAACCTCAGAAGATTAGTTATCACTCTGGCCTAATCCAATTAGGTGTGTTCCTGATTTTACTCAATGTAAGACTTCTCCACCAGCTCCTACACAGGAAACAGCAATAATCTCCTGATAATCAGCACCACAAATAATAAAATTCCTGCATAATTAAAAGTTTGTGCATTTTTTAACATTAGATTTGGCAAAATAGTTTTAAAAACTACTTAAACATTTCATCTGCTAGCCAGTGATCAAAGGCCTGTGGATTTTACTACACCATTTCACAAGTCAATTACTTCCATCATACCATATTGAACAAGAAGCATAGGGAAAACTAAAAGTGAACCTATGCTCTCCTTTGGATTGAAAGACAAATCCAAATGCACCCATTTTGAGAATTAAGGACTTAAACATTACAATAATATCTATCATTTATTAAAAGCTTAAAAAAA
Source organism: Melospiza georgiana (assembly GCF_028018845.1). NCBI lineage: Eukaryota > Metazoa > Chordata > Aves > Passeriformes > Passerellidae > Melospiza > Melospiza georgiana. The sequence continues at coordinate 12,379,639 of NC_080442.1, forward strand.
TACTAGTTTATATTGTGCACCATGAAAAACGAATTAAGCTCTATCTTCTCAAGTGCAACAAGAACAGCTCTTCTAAGCTATTTATTAATTACATTTTCTTCACCTCCTTTCAGGATCCAAAAGATGGACTAACAGGTTCTGCTCTGACACTTTACTACAGAAACAGAGGGAGTGGGGCAGCAGAGCCTTCTTTCTTGTGACTGGGATTTTAAAATACTTCAAGAACCTTCTTCAAGTTTTTAGGAAACATACAAATAGATTTTAATATAAATAGCATGTGATTGACAAAGCAGCCATGGTTTTGTGCTTGAGCACTGAACCCAAGCCCTACATGTGCATCCTGTTTTTAAGTACTGTACATTGTCTTAATGTAAAAGTGTTAGAAAGTTCAACCTTCCCATGTGGGATTCAGGAAAAGGGGGGAAGAGGAGGACAATCAAGTCATTTTGCACAGATGTTGCATTAAAACAATCAGATATTAGGATAAGAGACACAGCTGAACAAAAAGCAGCAACTTAAAACCACGTGGACAATAAGACAGTCTGATATACATTCTCTTCAATTTGGTTCTGATTTTGAAACAAACAACAAAATCAGCCCAATCTGCCTAAAATAAAACACTTGCAAAAAATATCTTTAACAATAAGACAGAAAATTCTTTCTGAGAAACATTAAGATAGCAGATGGAAGTTTGTAAATCAAGTGGAAAAAAATACATATAAAAGACCAAATTAACCACTGATCAATACTTGATAGTGGAATGAAAACAACCAATGCTACAATTACAGCCTCTGAAGAAAAATCTATAAAAATACATTCTAAGGGAACAAAACTATAGGTCAACATCTCTACTGGGCTGAAAGACAGTTAGAATTCAAAATTAATAAAATTATCCTTTAAGACAGTTTATTCATGAGAAGAAATAATAAATTCCTTTAAATTAAGGAAAATAATTTTCCTTTACAAAGACTAAAAGAATGGAGAATAGTTGAGACTGATTTTGCAAAGACAGGCTGATAATTGAAACTAAACAAAAGAATTTGATGATTTTGTTTTTTCGTCGACTGTTTTCAGATAGTTTTATAAGGTTTGATTCCTAAATGTGTATGTGATAGCAAGATCCCTGTTTCAGGACCTTGAAAGAATACAGTCACACTCTGCAGCCATGATGGCAAAACAAAGTGACGCCTTGAAAGGCTGACCTAGAACAGAGGCTAGACAGAGCTAAAGGATAAATCAGGTATTTATTAAAAGGCCTTAATGGATACACCTGGGGCAGTACAAGACCCAAAATGGTCACAAAATGGACAACTGGTCACAAGATCTCACACTTTCGTAAGTTTTGGTCCATTTGCATATTGGAGTTAATTGTCCAATTATAGCCCCAGGTTATGAAGCTCCATCCTCAATGTTTTCTCTCTTCAATTCACCGTTGTTTATACTTTTTGGGCCTGGAGCTTGTAACAATTGTCCTTGATCTCTGGTTGGAAAAGGATTGTTTTGACTACCTACCCTGTGAAGAGAACTTGCTAACACTTAATATGAAGCTCAGAGTTACACACTAAAGCAGCACAGAATGTGAAAAATATGAAAGCTAAAACTTAAAGCATCACTGCCAGCTCACCATCATTTCTAGAATTTGACAGCTTTCTCCAAGCACAGGGTTAATCCCCACCTTCCTCAAGGCAACTTGCAAAACATGCAGGTGAATTAATGATTGCCAGGTATCAGTGGTACTTCAGAGGCACAATTTAAAAGGAAGAGTCTCAGACTTCCAACATTTTAATGATTCCTTTCTGCTGCCAGGTGGAACGTCTGGTGGATTCAGAAGAGCAACAGCTTCCCACGGAACTTAGCACAGATGACTAAATGCTTTTGATGGCACAGTGAACCTCTATTTTAAGACTTCACTTTTAACTTTGCATTACAGTTCACTACCATATGACTGGAGGCCAAATGCCAGGAATTTGCATTGAGAATGAAAGCATACACAATCTCCTGGAGCTACCGAGGAACTGCTGCAGCAGGAATGCTATAACATGACATTTTACCTCAAGAGGCATACTTGGATTTCTGCTGCAGAATATTTCACTAATTGTGAGCCACTTGGACTGAGGACTAGCAAATGATCAGTCTTGGAAAGTTCACACTGTTACTCGGAGAATTCATCAGCAGAAAGGCTGATGAAAGGTTTCACTCATACCTGTTACAAACACAGTCATCTGTTAATAGAATTTATTAACTTCCTATTGAAGGTTACACTTTACAGTGACCAACTTCTTTACTGGGCACCTAAAATACTGTAATCTTAAAATCACAGAATTCTTAACATTGGAAAAGATTTCAAAGAGCCCTGAGTCCAACCATGAACCCAGCACCACCATATTGCCCATGTGCCAAATTCACATGCCCTTTGAACTGTTCCAAGGGTGGTGATCCCACTGCTGGCACCCTGGCACACAATTCCAATGGATTTTGGCTCCTAAAAACCTCACCAATGCTAACTACTCTAACTGTACCCTCAAGGTACACTAAAATATGGAATTAACAAACATGGCAAAGTAAGACCTGGGAAATTTCAACCTCTCAATAAGGTGGAAAGCAGAGCCTAGATTTTGTATAAACCACTCAAGGGACACTAACAGGAAACTACAAACCTGTCCAGTCACACATTTATTGAAGATCCTCTAAAAGCAAGTTGGGCATGTGGTGGCATCACCTACTGGGTCAGGTTTCTTAAAAGATTTAAGTGAAGGAATCCCTTGTTTCTGGGTCTATGTAGAACACAACCATATACTAAATGCCTGTCAGCACAGAAGAAGGCAGATGTGAAAGTACTTTTTCAGAGCTTGAGAAGGTTTAAATGAAACAATATCATCAACTAAACATCAAGTGAAAGAGAGAAAATACACATTAAGGAAGAGAAAAGGACTACCATTACCTAGGCTTGGTTTAGACGCAGCACTTTTCCTCCCTTGAATCTTATTTACATCACCCATATGTGTTGTAGTGGCACTTAATAATTTATTATGCATACGCCATATCAAAATCACTTCTTTACATAAGACCATGTTATTTATATTCAAGGAAACAAATCTTTTTTAAAGTCCTGGAAAACAAGCCCAGAATCTGGTGCGCTCACCAAGCAGACAGAACACATGCTATGGAAGGGGAACTTCTCCCTACACCTTTCTCCCCCCTGCTCTTTGCTTGACTTAGGCAGAGCAATGTCAAAAGGCATTTGGACTCCACAACTAACCAATCCCTGGATTCTTGCAAAGCCAATTATCTAAATTAGTAACAACTCCTGTCACTATTTCTGAAGCTGGCACGTATCCCCAAGATAGACATTAAATACGCATTTCATGCAAGCCAAGTTTGTCTATGAATGCCAGAGCCAAGAACTAAAAACGTTCATCGCTCTTTTCTCTTGGCCTACTACAATTTAAGCTTTTTAAAGCTCTTTCTTTCAGGACATGTTCTGTGAGGTCATACTTTAAGAACCACTTATGCAACAGCAAAAGGAGCTCATGGTTTCTGTGGACAGAAGTGGGAGGCCCAGGGACAGCCATCAGTCATAGCAAGGAGCCAGAGGCAGCAGTTCTGCTCAGGATTTTCTAGAAGCCAAGGGCTCACTGTTTCCACTCACCATGCTGCCTCTTGCCAGAGCCTTCTCACTGTTGCTCCATCCCTTTGGATGCCACATACCTTGGCATCTCCTGGCAGAAACCTCAGCTCTCCTTCCAGATGTCAACACTTTTTCCTTCCAGCCCACTACCATAAGCATTGGATAGAGTTGTTTGGAAGCCAAAAGAGAAAGACTTCTATGGTGCAGGAGCTTGCACGAAACCCCAAACATGTCATACAACACCAGCAGTTTCCTGGTAAGCCAAATTCAGGCAGAGCTTTGGCTCACCTGGGTTACCTCTAAGTGTAGACAGTGGCAGGCAAGTCTCAAACAACAGGTTTACTGCACTCTGCAAGCTCAAACTGCAACCAATATGTCCTACTCAAGATGGAGATTCTCAATGGTGAAGCAATGGCTAACACAAATTACAACCGAATAATCCTCTAAATCTAGAAAAAGCCAAAGGATGAAGGTTTGCCCATCGTTTTAGCAAATGAAGCCATCCAGTAAATCACACTGTAGCTGTTCATGGAACATCTGGTCAGGCCGCCAAAGTAACTGAAACCATTTACAAACCCTTCCCCTCCACTCAGCAAGGTTAACCGTGCAGACTTATTAGGATTAAAGGGAGACACAGAAATACCTTGTCCCCAGTATCCATTTACCTTGTCCTGAGGGCCTGCCAGGCTGCATCAATGTCTGCATACAGGTTTTTCTCCGAGGGCTTGCCGGTGCTCACCCCGTAGCCAGAGTAGTCATAGGAGAAGACGTTGCAGTTGATGCGGGAGCCAAGGCCAATGTAGAAGCTGCACATCTGGCCCAGGTCCACAGCATTACCGTGCGAGAAGAGCAGCGTGTACCGGCCAGTGGGGGCACAGCGAACGAACATGCAGCCCAGGCGGTTATCTCGGGCCGTGCGGGAGAAGAACACTTCCACGGCATCCAGTTCCCGCTGGGAATACTGCCAGTCGGCCCGCTCGCTCAGGTGCAGGCTGCAGGTGCCCGATCCCGTGGGGGTGCCCGCCCCGGCCGCCGCCCCGGGCTCCTGCTGCTGCTCGGGCTGCAGCACGGTGTACGTGGGCTCCGGGGGCAGGAAGGCCAGCTTGGCAGCGATGCGGCTGGGGCAGGGCGGGCAGCAGAACAGCCAGCACAGCTCGCCCAGAGAGAAACCGTTCATTCTGGGGCCTTGTTCTGGCATCAGAGACGCCGGAGAAAAGCTAAACCCCTCCTGGAAAAGAAGTCACACGGAACCGACCCAGAGCCCTCCTCCGGCGCGACCTGCCGCCTTCCTGCGAGGCCACCAGCTGCCCTCCCAGAACGCAAACAATGGCAACCTTGGAAGAACTACAGTTCGGCAACAGCAATGCAGCTCTTCAAAGCCTGGAAACTGCTTATACAAACCAAAAACACAACCCCACGAAACACAGATGGGCTACAACCAGCCCTCAACCCCCCCGCCGCAACTAACGCTACAGCAAATGCAACTCTCTAAAACCCGACCCTAGACCGCCCTCACCGCACGTGAGCCACACGTACACATTTACAAAATGAATTCCCCGATACCCCGGCTCAGAGCGGCGCCCCGGCCCCCCGCAGGGAACATGCAGGATCCAGGGAAGCACCTTCCCGCACACAGCGCACCACGCGCGGCCCCACCCGCTCCGCCCCGGCCCCCGGGACGCCCCGCGAGGCAGCGAGGGGCCCCCGCAGCGCCACCGCCCCCGGCCCGGCCCCGGCAGCGTCCGCAGGACGAGGAAAATGAGAAGGAAGAGCAGCACGAGGAGCAGGATGAGGAGGGTCGCAGGCAAAGGGGAAGGCAAGGTCGAGGCTCAGCCGCGCGCGGCCGCGGGCAGGGCCATGCCGGCTGCGGCGCGCAGGCAGGAGCGGGCAGCGGCCATGTCCCGGCTCCCCCTCCGCGCCGCCGCAGCGCTTCCGGGTTACGGGCGCGGAGCGGCGCCGCCGCAGGTGCCGGGGCGGGTGCGGGGCTGTGCCGGGCCGCGCCCGCAGCGGCGCCGCTTGGGCGGGGCGCCGGGAGGTGCGGGAAGTGCGGGAGCGGGTCCCGCAGCACCGGCCAGGATACGGGGGCCACCGCCGGGCCCTTTAAGGGACCCCCCCAAACCCCTCCGCCGGCCGCCCACCCTTGCGCGTGCGCGGCGGGCCGGGGGCGAGGGGCGGTGCGCGCAGGGGCCATCTGGCGTCCTCTGAGGGGTCCGTGAGGGGAGCCCCGGCACAGGTCACCCTGAGGGCTCCGTGAGGGGAGCCCCGGCTCGGGTCACCCTGAGCGCTCACACCGGGACAGTGCCAGCCCTCAGAGCGGGGTGAGGGGTCCCCATGGCCCTGAGCGTCGTTCCTCGAATCGCCCAAGCTGTGCAGCAATGCCAATGGAGCTGCCCCTCTGCAGTGCCCGGTGCTCCGCTCCCCAGCTGCCCAGCGAGCTGTGCCTCCAAAGCTTAAAAGCTTTGGAGGATCTCTGGATTTGCCAGCAGTTTCAAGAGATACCACGGAAAACTTAAAACGGTGCAATTGCAGAAGCCTCATTTCCTTAGAAAATGAGGGTAATGATCCGTATCCCAAATAATTCATTGAATAAATTAGCAAATTGCTTAGAGCATATGGCAGACCCCATGGATAAGTGGTACTGCATCTCCAACGCGTGCTTCGACCATGAGAGCAGAGTGCAAAGACTGTGGGCAAATTTATGTGTAACATTCTGTTGCTAACACAGGGTATAACTACAGTCCTTAATTAACCAGCAGTGCATGCTTACTGAAAAAAAAAAAAAAGTCACATAGCCAAAGTGAAAATATAAGGAAAATTACACCTGTGCAACTGCACTTACCCTGCAATTCTTATGCTTCCAACCAGTGTCCTGACTTGAGACCTGGTGAGTGTGTTCACCCCTTTGTGTTGCTCTCCTACTGTTGGCCATTACCTAAGTGCTACCTATGAGGAACAAGGTTTCAAAAACTCAGGGACTGGGGTCATTTAATAAGTTACAAACCTGAGATGCCCTTCCCTTTCATTTTCATTGAGTAGCACTTGCCAACTCTGAAAACTCAGTTCAAAATCGGTGTACAGAAAGTACACGTGGTTTTGGTCATGTGTGATGCTCCTTTGTCTTTGGAACTGGAACGTCAAAAATGAGCTCAGCCCCCATCCACAGCAGTCTTTAGTTGTGCTAACAATGGGAATTTTAGAAATGCTAAAATCAGCCAGCAATAATTGTACCTATGCTGACTGTTAAGTGAAAAAATGAAAGAGAGAAATGTGTTATCTCCATCCAGCTTGAACTTATGGCCTCTGGCACGGAGAGGCTGTTCCTCCAGAGGACAGAGAATACCCAGTTAATTACATGTGTCCCAGGCATGTCCCACTGGGAGGGTGACAGGGTCCAGAGATCAGGCAGGGTTATAAAACGTGTCCCACCTACTTGATGCTGGGTTCCTTTGGGTGCCAGAGACAGCCAAGGCACCATGTATGGGTCAGGGAATGATGAAAAATACTCCTACTCCACAAACTGTGATAGGAAAACACAGAATAGATAAATGAGGGACCCTGTGAAATTCCTTGAGGATGACAAACACCCTCAAGCTTCCCCTCAGCTGTTACAAGAGACACTATTGATAATCTGTGGGAAGACTGATACAACCCTGAGAAAAGCCTGACTATACCCTGAGAAGTGATTTGGCAGAGGAGAGCTGTGAAGAGCCTGTCTAGTGCTGCCTCTACGTGTCCCTCTCCCTGCACACACACTGAAACTAAGATAAGAGCTGGAATCTGGGCATCAGCACCAATTGAAACCAGCCTTCCTCAGAACTCTTTCAAAGGCTGTGTGACTCGCCCAGAGCCAGACAGCAGAAGTTGTTATATTGTGAGTAGATTGCTACTCCAAAGAATAGGCAATTAAAAGGACAATATTTCCCATGTGCCACCCTGGCCCTTCCTTGGGTCATGCTTGCAGTAGTGAAATTAAAGATTTGAAGTGTCCTCTTTGAATCAAAGGGGAAGTGTTATGAATTTGCTCCTTGAGCTAATAGGGCTGTCTAAACCACGTTTACTATCAGCCTTTAAGTAATTTTTGACGGACCAAGAAAGATGCCTCAGGTGAGCAGGGAAGATCTTCAAATAGCTCCCAAAAAGGCAAATACAATAAACAGAACACACTGTGGTTGGTTATGTCTTGATTATTTCCATGTCCTGTAGCCTCACCATGCCTGTTTCAAGGGCAGAGCACTTTTCACCACACTTCCTTTTCCTGAGCACTGGATAGACAAAAGAATAGGCCAGAAGACGGAGAGACTGTAGCCAAAGAAGACACCTGGCAGCAGCTCTGTGAAAATTATGTATCCTAAACATTAACTCTGCCTGACTTCCTGCTGCTGCTGACGGACTGTGAGGCTGTCACAGCTGGATAAACACTCCCCATACCTGCACACCTGCAACTACATCAGCTTCAGGACTGGTTACAAACACAGGCTCAAACTAGGAAGTTCCTCAAAGCATTTTTTCCTATTTCCTGGACAAATTACTGCTCATGTAATTTAGTAATTGTGTATCCCAGGCCTGTTAAAGCAGTAGCAGAACTGACAAGCAATGGCTCTGTCAGCTGAAACAAAAGGCAGGAGAACACACTGAAATCTACCAAACTCAGGTGCAGGGCAAATGATGAACCACTATTAATGAGCACACATGGCTGTGTTCTCATCAGCCACATCACTGTCAAGTTGTTTGCAGTTTCTGGAAAAAGGTGTGCTTGAAGGAAGTATTTAAAATAGAAAAATTAATTTGCTTTGGGAATGGAAGACCATCCCAAACACAAGAGAACCAAATGTAGTGGGAGGACGTTGGTGTGTCTGGAAAAGAATGAATGAGCAACAGAAGGTGGCATCAAGAACTTACTGGAGACATACCACTCTGGTGCCAGTGAGATCATAGAATCAGAGAGTCATCTAGGGTGTAAAAGACCTTTAAGATCACAGAGTCCAACCATTAACCTAGGACTGCCAAGTCCGTCCCTAAAACTTGTCCCTTAATGCCACGTCTACACATCTACCAAATACCTGCAAGGATGGTGACTGAACCACTCCCCGGTCCCACTGCTTGACAACCCAACCCCAGCGAATAAATTTTTTCTAATATCCAATCTGAACCTCTTCTGGAGCAACTTGAGGCCATTTCCTTGTCCTATCATTTGTTAGTGGAAAGAAGAGGCCAACCCCCACCCAGCTACAACCTCCTGACAGATAGCTGTAGAGAACAATAAGGTCACTCCTGAGCCTCCTTTTCTCCAGGCTCTGGTCTCTGTATAGCCAAAACTTGAAGATATAACACCTAAATTAATCACCCAGGGTAAGCAAGCTAAATACAGCCTTTGGTAGATGGCTCATACTAATGTTTTTTCTGTTGGGTGTATCCTTCCCTACACTGTGCCAGCGGAAAGAACTTGGATTACTTATTTCTCTTTCTGCACCTGAGTGAGACTGTAGCAATTTTCTGCCACATAAACCACTGTAACATTAAACTTACAGGTCTATATAGACAAAAATGTATCAATTGCTTTACCGGAATGAATAAAGAAAAGGTTAAAATAGAAAACTCATGGAGCTTGAATGATCAATTTCTTCCAAAATATGAGTCTAAGACAAATGACACTCTTCAGGGTTTAAAATAGCTTTCTTCTAGGTCTGCAGGGTTTTAGTCAAGACTCAGCTATCCTCAGATTTGCTGTGAATACAGTATGAGAAGAATGTGGAAAGGAAAACAAAGATGTACAAGCATCAAAACTTATGGGAGGGATGGTGGGGGAAGGGAGAAGTGGCAGCTATGTGATAATATACAATGAGGGTTTAGAGTCTTGATTTGCAGTGACTGCACTTTATGCCTGTCACTGGCAAATTGACATTTTAAAGATATGTTCTTGACTGCTTTTTCATGTCAGTATCTTTGTTCAGGCTATATCTAGGCTGATGAAAGGAATTTCAATTAAGGATGAAATCTTTTCCATACTGTATTGAAATGCACAGGGTGGGAGCAGAGGGAGAATGGAGCAATGAAAGCTCTGTAGAGAGTTCTTTAAGGCATCTTGCTGACACAGGACAAGATAGTTTAGGAATGCCTGGGGCAGTGCACTCTGCAGTGGTTTACTGAGCCTTTACAAAGAAACAGTGCATTCACCTTAGTGCCTACTGCCTGAGGCCATATATCATTCAAACCGGGGACTAAGGGTTTAATAAATCCCAATCTAGTTTAGTCCTCAAGGGAATAGCAGTCTGGAGTCATTCAGGAGTGGCAGGGAGGGTGGCCACATAATGTGGAAGGAAAAGGCTGATTTTCACCCTGTGTATGTAAGCAGTATCCTGGGAAATGAAAGGAGTTATAAATCTGCATAGTGAAAGCCTTAGGGAAAAGAAGTGTGAAAAACAGTAAGTATGGATATGAAGACAGCTCATGAGACACAGAGGAAAAAAAAAAAAAAGAAGAGAAAGACAATAGGAAACTCAGTGCTGGGGGAAAAAAGGAATATTAATTGTACAAAACCACATCAAACCCACTTTATCCACCTACCTTGCAATTGCTTAATATTTGGTGTGAAATACAAACTAGCTCCCACTGGGCACTTTCACAGAGATGTATTTCGCTTTACATGTTTGTCCTTGTCCACCATTTTTCCAGCCTATGTCATGGTGAGAATTTTTAGTTGCTGATATATCCAGAATGCTCACCCAGCCCTTGCAGCTGAGCTCCAGCTGTCGTGGTGCCCTTCAGAGAGCAGCTGATCCACACTCCACTCCCACCCGTGCATTCAGAGTGGGTAACAAGTGCATTCCAAAGGCTCCTGAGGACCTCTACGTGTACCTGTCAGTGGTGCCTTCATTCAGGTCTGAGTCTGGGCATTGAGGCGTTACTGCTCAACTAAATCTGGACAGAGGCAGAGCTCTGTGCCACTGTGGCCAGACCCATAATCAAGCTATCAATTAAAAGTCAATTTGTGTATGTCTACAGCATTACAGAGTCATTAATGTGACTGAGGCATAGACATACATTTATTCACTACAATAATTCAGCTATTAAGATAATCTGATTTATCAGCAAGAGCCAGAATGGCTGTTCACATGGTTTACCCATGTCCAGTTAGTCAGGGCTGAGGCTGTCATATATGAAATCCTGATCTGAGCATTTGCATACAACTGCCAAATCCCATGTATGTTACAGGAACTGAAGTGGAAAACTGCCAAATTCTCTGCAATAATGTGGGAGCTCTGATGGTGTATCACACTCTTTCATGGAAAAAAATTTAAAACTAGACCAACTGGTTTTTGTGTTTCCTCACTTTCCAGAAATCATCAGAAAACATATGCTTCATTTCATCATAAACCTCCAAGGCATTTTCAAGGTCAGTGGAGATGGAGTTCAGGCTCCCATTCATGAGTACTGGTCATGTAATTAAAATAGAAAAACATATTTTGGCTTCTGCATGCTACTGTGTGTCAGAAATCAGCAATGCTTTCTTGGAGTATGTGGGCTCTTCCAACTGCATATCAGTCTTCACATCCAAAGTCTGAACCATATTCTTTAGCTGGAATAAACTTATGATAATCAGCTTCAATTCAATTTTTAAAAAGCACAAGCACAGAAGGGTCAATGGTGATTATTTAAAATCTGTGGGGATCTATTTTTTTTTTCTTTTTGACATCACTTAAATTTGGGTTTCTGAAATCATACAAACCAAAACCACCATTATTCTGAGACATTCCTGGACTTCCTGAGAGATGCAAATTTGAAAAGTAGGTCACATGTTTTCACCTGAAACATGCATTTGAGACTGACAGTCAGACAGCCCAACTCTCAAGCATTACCCACTCTTCCCTTCCTTCTCTTTAAGCTCTTATCTCCCCTATTCTCCCCAGAAATCCTGGATAAAGCCTGCTGTTCTGTTAACATGCTTTTATCAGTGCATGAGGAAGCAGAAAACTGAACTGTGGAATATATTCTCTCCTTGGTGGTGCTGCTGGGAGTTACTTTACCAGTCACTAGACCTTGGTGGCACTTTCTGCCTTCTATGGCAACAACAGCACAGCATCAAGAACTGCTGCCTGTCCCAAGCGTGATCTTTGATTTTGTGGCACTCATCTGGAATTCTCCATCCTGATGTTCTGAAAGCAAATAGAAGAAACTCTGAACAGATACCCTGTCACAGTGAATCTGGAGAGAAGAGGTGAGGTGACCAAAACTGCTGCAGTAAACCAGTGTATACTCCACAAGCAGCACTGGCTCAGTGGATTGAGGCCAGTGGAAGCAGCAGGGTTAGAGACAGATGAGCAGAGATGCTCCTCTCTGTGAAAAGAGTGGTAGGAGGCAGCAGAAAAGACACATTCTGGCTTCAGTCCTCACCAACTGCCTACAACTATTACCATTACTTAAAACCAAATATTTTTCCTTTTAGCTCAAGGACAAATTCTGAGAAGTGAAGAAGAGGAGACAGTGAGCTGAGAGTCCTCTGTGCTGTCTCAGAGTCATTTTGTGGGCAAACTCAATTTCTCCACATTGTCTTTTAGTCACTGTGGTTTCAAAAGGTCAGACCCTGATGTTAATCGTCTAGGGGAAAATCTCCTAGAAAACCTTGGTCCCTAATGTCTAAAAAAGCAGCACAATTATATCCAACGTCCCACAATCAACATTAGGAATAATTTATTTTCCTCTTCACTGCAGTTATTTACATATTTATCATTGCCTCTGTTCTGTAATTTCTTCAGATTATTGCAGTTCCTTCTACTTTTTCCTTCTTCAATTTCTGAGTCATTCTTCTTCTTCATCTCTCTGAAGCTGACCCACAACTCTTCTCAAATGCTGCAGGCTGGATATGGTACCCAACTGTGGCCTTACTCATGGTAGTAGAATAGTAGGATGAGCTCATAGCTTGTAGACTGCACTTTCACTGATCTACCCTAGTATGATATTTGCCTTTTATTTTCAAGTGCTGCATGACACTGCTGTTTCCCATTGAGCCTGCAGTTCTCTCTCCCTCACCTTTCCAGCTAACTCCTGCTTGCTCTGTTGGCTCTTTACTCCATTTCTTTGCAATTGATTATTCCTACCAACACACAGACCATGGCAGTTGTCCTTATCAGGTTGTAGTTACCCGTTTCTAACACAATCAACACCTGCAGAGCTGCAAACAAACACAGTGCTGAGCACAGAGCCTTGGTCAGGTCACCCCAGCCTTTTTAGGAAGCAATTAATATTCTTATTTTCAGACCCCTTCTTGTCTACAGAGAACAAATGCTGCCATGGCTGGTGGCCAGGCAGGATGACTGAGAAGGTTTCCCTGGGAGCTCCTTATGCTGCAACTCCTGTGGGGCAAAGTGCCAGCCTTAGCCCAACCCATATCCCATGAGACAGCCCTCTGCTCCTGAGCTTTGAAACATGACAGGCAGGAGCAATCTCACATTCCTCCAAAGAGAACATTTATTTTCTTTTTGACTCACAGTACCTGAAAATAAAAATCAAACCATAAAAACTATTTACCGTCTGATGAAAAAATAACTGTTTTCCTTTTTTTTGCTGAACCTGTGATGCAACATCTGCTGATATATACGGGGTACTTCAGGGTATATGTACTTAGTCAAAAGATAGTTTTTCCTGATGTGTATAAAGCTTTCCGCAGATTTGTCCCCCATCTTCCAAAATCTCACACTGGTCTATATGTGATTACTAGACTGTACACATGTGAGTGCTGACAATACAGAACAAGCCTCGTTGTTCTTCATACCTTTGTCTGACAGGGGTGTTTAAAGAGATGTGCTGCTAATCACTGACTGCAGGAGTCCGGGTATGTAAGTACAAAGAGACTCATTACTTACTGGGAAAGCAGCAGCAATGAAATCCAGTGCCAGTGACGTGGAGGCTAGGCCCACAAAGAGAATAATCCAAGCTACTGTGATAGCAGATTGATGTTAAGTAAGTAATTAGAGAAGGAAAAATGAATGAAAAAGGAAACAGATGTAAAACAGCTTAATAGTTATTTTGTATCTTCTTGCCAAATATATCTTGTTACAGTTCTGTTACTACTCCGTTTAAATCTCTGCTAAACAAAATGTATCAGATATGGAAAGCTATGACAATTTCCTTCAGGGCTACAAGCCTGGTGGTTCTGCCAAGCTCAGCTTATTGCATGAACCTGCCTGGGTAAATAGTTAATGAGGTAACAACAACTACATTTATAAGAAAGAAAAAAAGGTAGATGGTCAGTTCCTTTTGGTTGAAGTCTTTAGGTTTTAAGAATTAACACCAAGGCACTGATAAAATACATGGTAATTTCCTGAGGAAAGATTAGAGGCTTGTGCTGAAGATAAAACCCCCACAGCATATGTTTCCCTGCCTGGGCTTTCATGTATTAATCCTGTATGGATTGATGGTGTAATTAGAACAATTCCGTGACAGTCACAATTTGATGAGCACCATCCTATAGCTAAGCACACATTCCTTACTCTCCCAAGACACAGGAATCTGAATATCACACTGTTTTCACTTGTCCAGTATCAAAAAGAGTTTGGTGCTCATGTTTGTCAGCAGGTACTAAAGGATTCCACAAATGCCACAAGAGATGATGCCTTACAACCCTCCAGAGCTGTGACCAGGCTGACAGATCTTTGTGCACTGCTTATCAAGAGATGGCTCTTCCTTCCCACAGCTCTCAGCCTGGTGCACATCAGCAAGGCTTTCAGAGACTGCATTGATGACAGAGCTGCATCCTCGTGTGGGCTCTGATTTCTGCAATGAAGGAACTGTCATGAGGTGGTCCAACACTGGCTCATTGCTCTGTGTATCTGCTGGTCCAACAATCTCTTTTTTAGTCTGACCAAGGCCATTCTTGGCTGGCAGGACAAGTATTGCAGAGCTGGAAAGCAGAGGAGGAAGGTTCAGACAAGTTCAGGAAGACAGGAGAACTTACCTTGTGAAATGCAGCGTTTTCCCCTTCCTGCACATTGGTCACTCAGGGAGAACAGAGGGTAAAAACCTTTTGTCTGAATCATTCACACTGTACTAAGAAAAGCACTTGGAACTTGTACTCCAGGGAGTAGCATTACACCAGGATATCGGAGTACTTGGGTGAAGTCAGGTTCTTTCATTTTACAGCAAATATCACGACCTGAACCCTGTTGTTCATTTCCAGGCATTTTGGTGATTCAGCCAGGGAGGTGTCTGTGTTCACAAATGGCAATAACATCTATATTTCAAAAGGGAAACGGATACAATGCATTGCTTTAGTTCCACTGAAATGAGATTTTTTTTTTCTTACAGAAATTGGATGAATTTTAGTTCTGATTAAGTACTTAATCTGGAGCTTAACTTGAAACAGTTCAGTTTCCATTGACATGAATAGTCCACATCCAGCTAAGTAACTTTCCTGTTTTCTACACTGTGTTCTTTTAGAATTGAACAGTTAGTTTAGTAAATACTAGTCTGAGCATAACTGTTCTCTGATCTAAAAAGAAAGGGTGTTTAAAAGGTAGATCCTTAGGCTTCTGTAATTTTTGGGTTTTTTAAGAGAAAGCTTCTGCCTCCCACTTTGGGCCAAAATGCAATTTTTTGAGGTGTGGAATTCCACTCTCACGGTTCAAATTTCAACAGTGATGGCAACATTTGCAGTTTTGTTTGCTGTAATTTCTAACAGAAAGATTACTTCTCCCTCTTGGATACATTTGTTTCTTGTAGCACTTGATGCAGTGCATCCATTTGGCAATAAAGCCCTCATTGGGGAATTACAGTCTGTTGGGTTTTTTTCTGTCTGAAGTTTCTCATACAGAGTAAGTCCCAAATTAAATTTATCCAAACCAACATAAGCATGATTCACACAGATATTAAGGCATCAGTCCCTCCTTTTCCTCACAGCACCTCCCAGGCGTTCCTCCTACAGAAACCAATCATGACTCTGGTGAAATTGGAGTGAAAATGCAGCTTCACATGTCACCAAAAAGGCTCCTCTGTTAAGAACGAGCTGAGGCAACCTCCTGCTGAAGCCTCAGTGTACATGATGGACAGTGACCCACTTCTCCAGCTTGGGAGGCTTGGCCAGTCTTCACAGAAATCAGTGAAACCAGGTCAATTAACGACAGTGAAAGAACTGGCCAAAGGAACAAACAGGATGGAAAGGGGATAAAGTGATAAAGGAGCTAAACACAGCTTGAGCTGAAATGTTTAGGGACCACAATTCATGTGGTCAGAGGATAAAGGTGAAGTTCAATGACAAGGTTCCCTGGATCCTCTTTTTTCCCCATCTGTGCATTCTTTAGTGTGACCCAGTTTCCCCTTGGCTGTTGGCACTGGGGAGAGCGTGGTCCATTCTGAGCAGGGTTTTATTTCTAACCCCACTGCACTGAAAGGAGGATCCCGATTTACACTGACAAGGTAACTGGGCCCTTGGGGTTAGATGGGGGCTCAACACCCCCTTCCTCTTCCCAGCAGCAAATAGCTCAGCAGGAAAATGGTAAAACAATTGGCTGGGCTGACAGATGTTCAGTCTGAGTTCAGATGATGTAGGAAAGCCTGGATCTGCAGATGTTGATAGTTTTCTGATTGAAAATCCTTCACTGACATACAGATAGATTAAAAAAATAATTCTCTAAAAGCACAGCAAAACCTTGATTTCTGTATGCACACAGAAGAGTTGTCACCAGCTTTGATATGCATTTCCTTCCCCAGAATCCCACCGACTGTGCAGGGCAGAGTGCAGCCTGTCCTCCACTGTCAGGGAAATGCTGGGATCTCATTACAGCTCTCAGGTCGGGGCATGGGGCACTGCCTGTCAGTCCCTTCTTCAGCACCCTGACAGGAACTGCACTGCTGAAACCCAAAGATGATTGAAATGTTAATTGCTTCCAGGACAGTGTCAGCAGCCCTGCCTGACTGAAAGAAAAGCCCCAGGGCATTTACCTGAAGGCAGACGAGGATCCTCCTTATGCCAGGTCAAAGCAGACCAACTCCATTAATTTCAGCAGAGTTTGGGCTTTTTCCCCTGGAAGAGTGAGAGCTCAGAATCTGTTCTCAGTTCATTAGTACAGCTTAACGTGGAGAAACCAACTCTGCAAGATGAGAAGTTAGCCATGAAATACACTGTTAATACAAGTAAGGGAGCAATGACAGACACCAGAATTACTCTGCTATGCTTATGTTCTGGGAGAGGCAGAATCCCAGCAGATCATTAGCAGGGGGCAATGAAGAAGTCCTTGGGCAAAATTTTGCCATTGCTCCCAGTAATTGCCTTTTAAGCAACTGGGAGTTTTTAGGTGAAAGGTCTTGTACAACTAGAATGAGCAGTTAGGGACTGAATTTTTCTGACTCATCAGAAATCAGAACCATGGAGACCCCAAACACTCATGGTTTTGCTAATGCTAACAGAGCAGCACAGACCTTCAGAGACTGCTTACCTTCATTTTGTTTTATGTTGTACATCCAATAGACAAATCACACTAGCTTATTCCAAAGACATATTTTCTTACACACAGATGGTATTCGAAAACAACTCTGTATATAAATTGTCCAAATACACAATAAATTAGTTTTCTGTGCAATCCTCCCAACAGGAAGCAACGCATGTCCAGTAACTAAAACCAATATTATTACTTGGTTAAATAGAGCAATGCATCCTGTTGTTGAGAAGGATCAGCTTTGATTGAAAAGGGCTGTTTTTGCAGCTTCAAATAATTCAAAACACTTTTTTTTTTTTTTTTTGAAAAAGAAAAAATAAAGTATAAAAAAGTTTTATTCACTTCTGAGCAGCAGCTCTTGGCATATTTCCTTACAGAAGACACTGTTGTGTCCGGCTATTACTCAACCACTAACATCAGAGACATTAAAGTTGCAGGAAACACAGTTCATCTTTTGCGTAGTTAGAAAGGAGTTGGCTTCCCAATTACCCTGGAAACTGGACTTGCTGCTGGGCAGAAAACCACAATCCACAGCGGAAAATAACAGTTGATATATGAATATCTACCTAAAGGCTAATCAGCAAAACAAACAATACACGAGGAAGATGACCCACATGACGTGGTTTGGAGGAAATTAGTAATCAGTATTCTCTAGCTTCCTTTTGTTTTAAAACAATCACTGCTCCTCACCAGTTTAGATAAGAATGGGTTAATACCATCTGTTGAGGATAAGAAATCAAGATGTTTTCAAGGGCCAAGCTGTATTTTACAATCGCCTGCTGTTGACCATGTGCCTGTCGACTTCCAAGGATCAGTGCTCCAGGCTAGTCTGTAATTCCAGATGTTACTCCACATCATGTGGTGCTAAGGGTCCTGGCAAGCATTGAAAGAAAGACATGAGAAACTGAGGGTAGAGTTGGATCAAGCTGATGCATGGTCCCAACATATCTTCTGTGGTGTGGATTCAATGAGCACACCTTTAAAGTTTTCTTTTCTCTCGCTTCACAGTATTTAGGGAGGATAACCAACTAACAGAGCAGTGAGATAAACCTCTCAGGATCTGAGGTAACTGCAGTGACTCTGATTTCCAGCTTAATCACACCAAGAGCACTGTTCCCTCTGCAGCCAGCTGTGTGACGCAGAGGCAGTAAAGGGAATGTTTGCCTCCTTCTCCATTGAGAGTCCACGCACACAGCATTCCAGGAACCAACTACTATAGGACATGCTTACCAAACAAACCAAAAAAATGCCATGAGTCCATGGCCCACTGATGTCAATGGAAGTTTTTGATGTGCATTTCACCTTGGCCAATGATTTTCCTGTTCCCAGGCCACAGGCAAGACAGGACAGAGTGAAGCTGGTGCTTGGAGCTTCCTGGATGATGCGACTTCTCCTTCAAGGTGGTTAACTCCTGTTTTCAAAAAAATAAACCTGCTCTGAGGCTGATAGCCCCTTTGCCTCTTACATTTTAATTAGGCTCTAAAGTCTATCAAGTAAGCTTGAGTGCAGATGTCCATTTAAGATTTAACTAACATTTACAGGTTTCTGGCCAAAAAAAGATCCAGACTCACCAGTGTTTCATCCTAGGCTTTGCCAGGTTAACACATAAGCTCTGGTGGCTTTAGGCAACTTTTCCCTATGTCCACTATAGTGCATGCGGCTCACACTGAACTGGAAACTGCTGCCAAAACAGGGCATTTTGATGTGTAAACCAGAAGAAAGGTCACTGTGCTGAGGAGCAGACAGGCACCAAGACCAGTGACGTGTGCAGGAGCTGGAAAAAGCATCAACCTCTGCGGGTGAACACGATGACAAGGCAGTCTGGAGCTGGGCCGCCTTGGCCAGTCTCACTCTCCACCCCGTACACTGCTCTGGGCTACCTGGTATGGGCAATCTGAGCAAAGAGCAACTCTGGCACAAATTTAGGGGCTGTCAACTGCTGGCTTTTGTTTTTATGCTTTTTAAAATTTAACTGTTTCAGTGAAAGAAAGACTAATCAAAGAAAGAAAGAATCCTTAATTCAAACACTAAAATTCTGTTTTAAAACTTTGAGAAAAACGCTATTTTCTTCCCACCCCCCCACCCCAGGAAATGACTCAGTTCTAGAGAAGCATAAAAAAAAAAATCAGCTTGTCTGTTAGTGTAAAAATCAATTAAGAAACCCCAAAACATGATATGAGCAGCTGGCTTGGCTGAATGTGTCTCCTAGCTGTGGTCTTCCCTTGTCTTGCCTGCTTCTCCTTTGGCCTCCTATCCCACAGCTGTATCTGCTCTGCTCCCTCTCCTTCCAAGTGCTACTTCTTCTAACAAATCGGTGCTACTGAGTCATGGAAGGGCCAGGCTCCTGCTCCTTCACCTCACCTCCTGCTGTCAGAAGCTCCTGTGGAGCTGCCTCTCCGAGCTCTCCTCCTCCTTCCTCAGCCACAGGCAGCAGCACTGGACTCAAAGTCATCTCAGTCCTGCAGGGGTTCAGGACAGAAGCAGGGCTGCTGCCAGCAGACTACTGGGAACAGGATCTTCTTCCTAGTTTGTCCCGAGGCCATGATTTGCCTGTCCCAGCAGCAGGCTGTCTTAAGCAACTACTTGCTGGTTGTATTCCATGGACACATCCTTTAAGCCCTATGATTTTCATGGCCTGATAAACAATGCAAATATTTTCTGTGATCATTACCCACCCAACATTTTCAGCCTTCGCCATCCACCAGCCCCACACAAGCCTGAGCAGGATCACACCAGTCCCTATGGATCACCATGGCTGTGCAGGGATAGCTGTGTGTAACTCGTGGAGCCAGCACTGCTCCACACGGCTCCCTTGGGAAGGGGCTGCCCTGGCCCAAAGGAGACCCCTGGGAGCAGGCTGGGCCCATGCCAAGTTTGGCAGCTGCCCCAGCAGCACATCAGGGTAATGCTCAGGGGTAATGGGCTCGTAGCAAAGCGTGAGTGTGCATCTGGTGAGGATCACAGGGCTGACTTCATTTCCTTCCTGCTGGCTCCCTTGCCTTGCTCTGCCCGGCCCTTTGGCCCAGGCCTGGCTCTTATCCAGTACCTAGTTTCATCAGGGCAGAGCCACAGATAGCACTGACTTCCCAAGGTGTGGGACAGCTACTAATCACTCCAGTGAGCTTCTGTGAGAATATTTTCTTTCTCAGGAGCCACCAGGTCTCCTCAATAGCATCTGGAGAACATCCAGAGCTGATGGAGCAGTGAACAGGCGCTTCCCTGTTATACCTGCCTGAACTGGCGACCACAACCAGTAAAACAGAGAGGAAGATTTCCAGTCCCTTGGCCCATGAGGCTCTCTTAAAAGCTGGAGACAGGAAACATTATCTGTAAAGCACTGATCAGTATTTGTACTGCAGTGACTCTGGAGGCTCCCACTGACATCCTGCTCCTGTTATTCTGGGCACAGCCACCAGATTGAAAACAGTCCTGGCTGCAAAGCCTTTGCAGTTGAACTCACCTATGTGAATAAACCAGACCTGCCCTACCAACGGACCTGCAGCTAAGGGCTTGGCTCTTCCTTTAGAGCCAGGACCACCAGTGATCTGTGGACCCTGCCCAGCCTATTCCAAGCCCAATGTACCCATCCCCAACCTGGAGGATGCTGAGTACCTGGAAGGACAGCAGCAAAGCTGAAGAAAATGCAGTCACTTTCAGGCCTCCTTTTCCCTCCCCAGGAGCTCCTCATTTGATGGATGGTTTCACTCTTAACCCTTAACCTTTAGCAATTCCCACAGGCAACAATGTGAGACAAACACCAGAGCTGGGAGAGAGACAAGGACCTCGACTCAAGGTCGCAGCAGGCAGGTCCACAGCACAGCAAAGAGCTGTACCAGGCCGTCTGAAACCCTGTGCCCAGTCAGCTGAGCAGCACCACCTTCCATGCTTTTTCTTCTTATGTTTAAATGACAGAAAAATTGTTTCATCAAAGTAATTTCCTGAGGTTTGGAATAAAAAGCTTCCAAACAGTGCAGACCTGCCTACCTGGAACAGAGTGCTTCTTGTTCTTGAATGGTAAAGATGAACTTAATTGCCAGGAAATGGAAATTGTGCTTTAATATCTTGGCGAAAGCATATATGATGAAGAGCTGTTTGCTCTGCCGGACTTGCAGTGTTAATAACACACATGTGTCTGCTGGACGCTGTGCCATCAGGAGTCAGCAGGAACTGGATGACCTGCATAGTGTTGGATCAATCATTAATCAAAACCCAGCCAGGACGGTGCAGTGAGGAGTTGGCTGGGACAGGCAGAGGGATGTGCAGAGGGAAATACAGAGGGATGTGCAGAGGGATGTGCAGAGGGATTTGCACAGGGATATACAGAGGGATGTGCAGAGAGATGTGCAGAAGGGTATACAGAGGGATGTGCAGAGGGATTTGCACAGGGATATACAGAGGGATGTGCAGAAGGATTTGCACAGGGATATACAGAGGGATGTGCAGAGGGATTTGCACAGGGATATACAGAGGGATGTGCAGAAGGATTTGCACAGGGATATACAGAGGGATGTGCAGAGGGATTTGCACAGGGATATACAGAGGGATGTGCAGAGGGATTTGCACAGGGATATACAGAGGGATGTGCAGAAGGATTTGCACAGGGATATACAGAGGGATGTGCAGAGGCTCTCCCCAAACCAAACGCTGCCTTCCATCCCTGCAGGCAGCATCAGTGTGAAGCAGATCCTGCACACACACAGACCTGGGACTGCCTGGATCTGGCATCCTCCTCTGGGCTGAAGGAGGACACCAGGGCAGAAATACCTGACCTTGGGATCAGTCAAGTACACGCATCTTAATTAATAAATGTAACAAAGTGCTTATCAATCAGTCCCTCATTAGTAGAGATTATTCTCCAATGTCTGCAGTACTTGCAAAACCTGGAACTGGCTGGGTTTGTTCCTCCCTTAGTCTTCCCAGGAGGTATACGTGCAGTCAGCACTATTTAACCAATCCCAGGAAGAGATGAGCTTTCCTGAAAGGAAATCAGTGTTTCATCTCCACCCAGAAAAATCAGCAGGACTGGATAAAACTCACAGTCCTGCAAGTAAGCCCAGGGGCACAGCTAGTGAGGAAGGCTTGTACAAGCACTTTTGGTCCAGATGAAAGGTTCATGAAAAAAGACTTAAGCCTGTGAGTTTCCGTACTTCCAGTGTGAAACAGAGGACTCCCAGCCTGGTTCTGCTCCCCCTGATCTCTTTCTTTCCCCTTGGCTTCCTGCCATTGTCTTTGGCAGAGCTAGGATGGCTGTGGGAGCCCAGGCAAAGGGGGAGTTTTCTTCTCTTGCCCATCAGAGCAATTATTTGTAGCCCTTTTAGGTATTTTCCAGCTCAAGTGGAGCTCAAGTGTCCATATACACATAGACATATATGTACACATTTATATATACACACACACCTACTTTAAATATGTATTCCTGCTTGTGCACACATTTTTATGGTGACCTTGGTCCATCAGAAAGTGTGTCAGACTCATTTCTGCCACGCTCATGTAATTCCATCAGCAAACATTCAACTCCCAACGCTTTTCCTGCAAAATGATGATGCAGAAGATGCAAAATGATGATGATGAACACACCATGGGAGCACAGCCAGCCCAGGGCTGCCTTACACACTGACACCATGGAACTGGGGGGCAATGGGTGGCCAAAGTGGTTTGATGGTTGTGTAACACAGCTTGTCACAGCTCAGCTCCTCATGTCTGTCCCCATCCAGGAAGGACTTTGAACATCTACCTGACTTTTGCAACACTTGGCCTTTAGGCCAGGCTCTGGGCTCATCAGGGCTTTGCTTAGTGCACCTGAGTGCCCTGAAGCAGATTTCAGCACCTCCCTCCCCTTCTGGCAAATCCTGGAAGAAGTTCAGCCCCTGGAAGCTGTTTTGTTTTGTGGCAGCAGCTCCAGTCCCCTCCACTGCCCGTACACACCATGTTTCCATGTCACAGACACATGTCCTTCCTGGGCTTTTCTATTGCTTGGGACACGCTGGGTGCTGGAGCAGGTCCCTGTAACTGTAGATTTTTATGCTGCTGAGGTTGGTTTTTCCTCCCTTTCCCATTCCTGGGACAGGCCAAGGCACCTGGATTTCATTAGTTTTGGTGCTCTGCTCTGGATGTGCAAAAGCAAATTCTAGTTTGAGAAGAACTTTTTGCTTTTCACATCTTGCTTTGAAGAAACTACTGTTCAAAGAAAAATGTTTTCTCATCCAATGTCATCACCGGTAATGCTGAAAGGCTGCTTTCAGTCTGCCGGAAAGTGGCCTCAGGGAGACCTCAACACCTGCTAAAATCCTGCCCTGAGCTGAGGCCTCTGCAAAACTCCTCCACCACAGTCCTCGTCAGCAGAATTCAGAGCCAGTCCGTCACCTCGGACAGCTTACAAGGCCCTGTGTGAGAAACTCAGGTCTGAGGGACCCACCTGCAGCCTCACACAGCTGCCAACAGCTGCCTGCTCAGGACAGGGCTGCTGGAGCATCTCCTGGCGAGCCCAGCAGGATCCCATCTCACCTGCTCCATGAAGGGCTCCATTCCCATGCTCAGCTCCTCCTCACTCCTGGGGTGTGGGAGAGACCCAGAGCTGCTCACCCAGGGAGCAGAACACCTCTGCTGGTGCACTGAGGCCAGGTAAGAGGTTAATCCACCTCATTGCTATCACTGTCAGCTCAAATCTCTGTACCTGGGGCAGGTACCACACTCAACACATCCACAGAGGCATTTTCTCACCCACCGGGTGGGGTCACCCCCTGGAGAGAAACCCAGCCCAGAGAGGGCTGGGGATGGGAAAGGGAAGGGCAAGGAAGAAGGGGGAAATCGTGGAAGCAATGGTCCCAGCAGGAAACCCTGATAAGAAATAAGTCATGAGAACTCCCTAGCCATGATCTGCTCTGTGAGAAATATCCGCTCTCAGCATTGCCAACCTGGGCGTTTTCTTTAACATCCAACACTCAAACTTTCTTCCTGCCTGTACCAGGCATTCCTGCTTCATTAGAACACCTGGAATTTCCGAATCATCTGTGATTTCTCTCCCAGTGACAGAGTGCCTTTTGATTTCTATTATCCACTGCCCAACATGATAGCATGAGTGGGGATTGCAGGCTCCAACACAAGCCCCCTTGAACAAAGAATAAAGTAATTCCTTATCAATGCTCAGAGCCCCAGCCTGAGATGAGCTGTGCTTTTTGCAGTGCTTGGCTCACTACTTACTGCTGTCATTCAGAGTCCAGCCCCAGAAAACCTCTGTGGACCTTGAAGACTGTCAGACAAGTCTGCTGCAGGTGACACAGCAGGTGAATGTTCCTCTTTCCTGTTGTGACCGTGCAGTCGGCAGCACAGGAACAGGGTTGGATCTCCAGCCCTGCATGGGTCCACCTCCCTGGGGAACCTGGCTCTGCATGTAACTGCTGGAGAGGAGCAGAGAAAGTACTACTGATAAACACTGCAGAAACAACGCGACACATATGTGAAAGCAACGCCGAGAGCCAGAGGCTGCTCCTGTGGCGAAAGCATTCCCATCCTGTAGAGCAGAGTGTGCAGCAGTGGGATCAGGGAAATGCTGTCACTTAGCAACTGCATTAACACAAGAACCAGAACCTAACTAACTGAGGTGAGAAATGTCACTATTTTTTGGCGCAGCTGTGCCCACATGCTGGAGCAAAGGGAAGGGATTTGAGGCCTGGGATGCTGGTGCCACCTACACAGCCAAGAGAAGGGCCCTTAACAGTGAACAAGGGAGTGAGTACAGCAGTGGTGTTCCTCTTAAGATGTGAGTCCCACTACAAACTGAAACATTTTGTCAGAGGAATCAGCTCATTCAGGTTCTGAGGCACTTCACTTACCCAAACCCACTGTTTTCTATTCTCAGAGTGGTAGTAGATGGCAACCCATTCTGTTTTTTCTAACAAAACCCAGCAAAAATTCATTGTATTGGACGCTGCTACAACTGCGTTTGGGAGGATGGGCCACATTAAATACATCCCTTGTTCTTCTGTACCCTGCAATGCACAGACAGAAAAGAGGCATTTTAATGAAAAAATAAAGATCACTTGTTGGGTGGCTGGCCATGTCCTACACCAGGCAAGTTTTGTCCTGTCATAACACAGACAGAATGAGAAAACACAGCACTGAGCATGGGTGCTCAGACTCATTAACTGACAGCTTTGATTATTACAGCAATATATTTTTAAGCAGGGGTGGATGGTCATCAGCTGAGGAAATCTCCTAAGGTGAAGAGGTGCCTTTCCTACCTGCCATATGGACACCAACACATCTGTCCCCAAAAGCAGCTCTCAAGTCAGGAACCATGCTGGAAAGCAGAGTCTGGTAGAGAGGAAGAGACTCACTCTTCCAGGGAAAATGAATTTGGTCATGTCACCCACAGCCCCAGACAGCAACATTTTCTGTAAAACTTTTGTTTTTCATTTCCTTACTTTTTGTTTGTGAAAATATCATCCTAGAGGAGGGATTTAGGATTTGTGCTTACAAATAAAATAGACTATAACTTGCCTAATGGGAG
Organism: Melospiza georgiana; assembly: GCF_028018845.1. Classification (NCBI taxonomy): domain Eukaryota; kingdom Metazoa; phylum Chordata; class Aves; order Passeriformes; family Passerellidae; genus Melospiza; species Melospiza georgiana. Next base: position 12,405,203 of record NC_080442.1, read on the forward strand.
CAGTTCAGTTTTACACGGTTGTCTCTTGACATGTTTACACAGCTGGCCAGATACCATTGAAGCATATTTTCTCAGGAGGCAGTGTGGTCTAGTGGAACGAGCACGGGCCTAGCAGTCAGGAACTCCCACGTTGCAATTTTGGGTCACCAGTGGTTTGGTTTGGTGCACAAAACCATCCAACCCCTGTGCATGTCAGTGTCCCAAAATGACACCTCATTTGGGAGCGTGGTGCTGAAAATCCACATGGGGATCTCTGGGAGAGGATCAGAACCCTGATGTGGCACCCAGAGTGAGAAACACACAACTAAAGACTCTGGAGGGATGGGCTGGAGATGCTTCTGCATCCTCACCTCTGGTGGGTTTGGCTTAGGCAGTCCCTGAGTCAGAAATGATGGAGCTGACACGGTCCTGTGCAGGCTGTCCTGATCCAAACTGAGATCATCCATGAGCACTCTTCCCAGCAATGATCACAACCTTCTTGGAAAGACCCCCCAGAGCTTTGCAGATCCTTAGTGAAGTGAAAAAGTCAACAAGCAGCAGAACTAACTTTTAGCTCAGGAATATGAATGGCTAAAAACCATCAATTTCCAAAAACCCGATGAGCCCATCAAATACTACATCTGAACAGGAGCTTGCACAACAATAGGATTTTAAGTACCATGGAATGACTGGTTATAGGTCTAGATTAGGTGGTTAAAAATCAAATAAAACCTAAATTGATGTAATTGATAGTTCAGTGATACTGAACTAGGGCCTACACTGTGACACCACTGAACTTACAGCCTTCCTTCTTAGATTCCTTCCATCCAGGACACTTTTGCCGCAGCATCAAGGTGACAGGGTAGCCTTCACATCTGTCCTACAAACTGCATGGACACCAATTCATAGTTCTGGGTGGTGATAATGGAATTAATCCTATGGGAAAACATTTTAGCTGGTAGCTAAATTGTGATCTTACCCATTAAGGATCCTCCTTGTTTAATTCTCCCACCGGTCACATCTGGCCACTGCTGTGTTTGTGCTTGACTGCTGTTAAAAAGGGTTTTATTTGATGGGATATTGGAGATTCTCCAGCAAAACAATGTTCCAAATCAGGCAACAGCTATTGTGCTACATCAAGATGGTCTCTCCTTTCTCAGTGTCTCAGGGCCTGTAATAAGTTGCTTGCAGAATTCAGGGACTGGCTATGCTGACAGACTCTCTGGGCTTTTGTCAGCAACCTCAGGGGACTTTTGTCAACAGCTTGAGTCATTTTAGAGGAGAACTGGTCTGCTCTTTAAAGGATGGGTGTGAGAACAGCTCAGCAGGAAGGTCTGACAGGTGATGTGGCACAGAGCACTTTCTCAGGGCTTCTGGACACGGGGAAAGGATGAGTCAGGGGGTGAGGAGGTGGTCACGGCCTGAGTCTCATGGCCATGGGTGTTCAGTCCTGGCCAGCTCTGCCTGGCTGAGGAGGCCACATGGACCTTTCAACGGGCTCAGGGTCAGTGACCACATCTGGGTCTTTGTGCTTCTCTGACCCTGTGGCTGTGCTGAGGGCTGGAGCTGCCCCCACTGAACCCCAGGAGCACTGAAGGTGCAGCCCCACATGGACCCCCTGGGAAAGCAGGGCTCTCCCCAGCGTGACACCTGGTCAGCCATGGCTCTGTCCAGCCAAGGATGGAGACAGCAGGATCTTTTCCCACAAACTCTCTGACAGAAGATATCCAATTTGCCCCTCCTGCACACTCACAGCTGTGCCTGCAAAGCCTGCTGTGACCTGTGTGATTCAGCCATCAGACCTTCTCCTCCTCCACTGCCCAGCTCTGAGTCTGGTGAGGAAACAGAGGAAGCTGGGAACCATTTCAGTGGCATTTCTGGGCATAGGTGAGAAAAGTACCACTTTTACCTCAATTTCATAGGTGACAGGGAATCAACAAATCTGACAAGCAGCATTTAGTTTCTCAGAGAAACATTTTCTCTTCTGGATGTCAGACTTAAACAACAAAAAAATTTGTGCCTTCAGGGTATCTTTAACACAATTTTAGAACCTCCTGGAAGTCAGAGCTATTAATGGACTTGTTGCTGGAAGCTCAGCTCCAGTGTTTTAAATTCTCTCGATGGGAGAACAAGTACAAAACCAAGAGGAAAACAGGAATCTGTTATCTGATATTCCCACCCCTGCTCATAAAATTCTCTTTTTCAATGCTGGAGTCTTGGCTGGTGTTAAAGAGAGTCTTGTAAAATTGCCTTGACACCTTATCAACATTAGTACAAAAATCCACCCACCCTTCATGACACGGTGGTGCAAGGGACAAAATGGGGATTTTACAAACCTGTCAAAGGAAATCTGCTTCCAGGACTCGACAGTTCTGCAATGAAGTGTTGTGTATCTATAGTGATCTATAAATATCAAACATTACCTTTCACTGAATTCAGGTTTTTGCCTTTTAGTAGCCTTATTTATATAATTGACACTTGCTTCAGTGGGTTTGCTCCAGTATTTCATTACCAGCTGATATATCCAGGTCAGCCTTGGCAGGTTATTGCAGAACCCCACTCCCTCAGCAGGATCTGAAAATTTAGGTCAATTCACATAACTTTGATGAACCTTTAGAACTAAAATGATTAAAGTGACAACTTCCATTGATTCCCTGCTGAGGTCTCCGACCTTAAATCACAGAGGTCACAAAAAATATGTGAAGAATCTAAATAAACTCCTATTCAGAACTCCATTAGATTAAGCATCTCTGTGCAGTGGGGGGGGATCAATATGGCTTAAAGGAAGTGCACAATGCTTTATAGTTTCTCAATAATTAAAACTTCTCATCGGAATTTCACAAATTTCACTGAATACTTTTTTTTCTCAACCTCACCAAATGAGTTTTTAAACAGGCAAAGATAAGCATTTCAAGTTACCAAAGTATCAATTCTGCAAATTTTTCACAGAACTGCTACCATCTACTTTCAGGATTTCATAGATTAATATTGTTCAGTCAGAGGGCTTGGTAGTTTTCCGTGCCATATCAGAATGGATGTAAACATTCAGTGCTTGAGCTTTGTGGGTACAATGACAAAGATCCCTTCCTACATCACCAAATAAATCATCAGGCAGGAACTTCTCCTGACTACACAGGACAACCACGATGACACATGGGCTTGGTATTGAAGAGGCCATGACTCCTTGACACTGCACAAAATCACTGTCCCAGCCCAGCCCTTCTTTCACTATAGCATCATTTTTTCCATTTTGGAACAGAAGCTGAGCAGTCACACACTGGAGAGCACTGGGAGGAGGCCCAGGAATGCAATCCCACCTCTGCAAGCTGTGCCAAGGGGACACTGGGGAGGTGACAAGCTGGTGTTTCCAGGTACCTCTTAAGCAGGGGAGCTCCATGTCATTCCCATTTCCCAGAGCAGAGCATGCTGCAGCAAGCTGACTCCATCTGTCCCCACATCCAGGGACCAGCCTGAATTACCTTAACCAGCTCCAAATTTTCAGAATACTCTGCACTCTCTCGGTGCCTGGAGAAGGCAGCAGCAGGTAACTAAGCAGAAGAAGGATGGCACACATGCATTAACAGTCCCATTTTAAAATGAAATATAATTTAAATCAGCAGCACCAGCACTGTACAGTGTTGCCTCCTGATGACTTTTGCTCCAGATTATGTGAACCAGAAACAATGTAACATTTGTTTGAGTGTGATTTACATGAAGGAAGTTATCCCACAGCATTTACAATACCTCTGTGAGTCAGGCTTTGGTGTCCTTGGTCTGTCACATGCAGGAGGTGCTGAGGAGAGAGAAGGGCTGCTCCTGGAACAATTCCACTGGACAAACTCCTTCATTGAGTGGGCAGTATTATTACCCACCATCTGCCCCCTTGCACATGCCCTGCAGTGATTGCAGTGGGTTGTGTTTACAAGTGCCAGGGCAGTATCTTCTCTTGTGTGTTCTTTTAGCAAATTGGAGGCCTCAGACAACAAAGCAAACACCAACTCAGGTCTTCAAAATCCTTGCTCCTCAGTGGCAATGGGTCTGTCAGGCCAGTAATCCCAGTGCTAAATGGAAAATAACTATCCTGTGATTTTATTTGGTAGACTGAAGCCGCTTCCCATCGGGGAACTGCACTGAGCTCCCAGGGCAGGGCCATTAGCCCCAGCACAGCCAGGGATGGGCAGCAACTGGGGAGGCTCTGAGAGACACCCAAAACATGTTTGGGATGACAGAGTGCACCAAAGTAGCTCAACCTTGCACTGCTTCTTGTTTTCAAAAATGTTCCAAGTATTTAAAACTTCATCTTCCTAACTGGAAAGAGGTGCTTGCTATTTTTAACAGGCAGCAGCAGGACACCAAATGTTGGGGGATCTCTAACAAGGGGTGTGTGACTGGGGAAAGCTCCAAATCCACAATGGGGCTGTCCCCTGTCCCCAGGCTCTGTCTGCACAGCTGTCACTGCATTGGTGTGGGTACAGCCCTTACACTTCTGTCTGCAAAAGCCATGGCAATGCATTTCTGCACTTCTGCACTGTCCAGGGTGAGCCTAGCAGTGACATTTTTTTCAACTGGGTCCCAAATGGCACATTTTGTATATCAGTATTTAGTGCCAGTCTATAATTAGAAGATAATTTTTTCCAGAGCTAATGAAAAGATGCCCTAGCAACCCCTGGATATGATCCCAAGTCCATTAATACAGCTCAAGTGATTCCATTTCATTTTATGTGGGACAGACCACAAAGTTTGAAGAGAGATGCTGCCAAGTATTTTCAAGCAGGAATATGCTGAAACTTGGTAAAAAAGGATGGAAGAATTCATCCTGTATCTGTCCCTGTTATATACAACTTGGAGAGAAACAGGAAAAATTAAATGAGTAATACCTCCTGAACTACGATGGCATTTTGATCGAAATAAGGCTAAGAAATAGCTCTGATGGAAAAATAAAGAAAAATATATTTCTATCACCATAACGAAGACTCAACCTGTTGTAATGATTCCTTAGTGCCAGCTGATAGAGGCAAAGATGGTGAGTGTAGCAATACAATGAGCTTTAGCTGCATTTTATCCCTGCATGCAGCCTGGATGGATTTCTGCCATGGTGTCCTGCTGAGACCATCAGTGACCATCAGCCACCAAGCACGAGGCTCCATTCCACACCCAGCATCTCCAAACCCAGATTCCACACCAGAATCAGCACCTCCCAGCACTCCACACCCAGCTGTCACCACAGAAGTACACTTGATTTGGCACGTGAGAGCACAGCTAAGGATGACCCACACGAAGGGAGTGCTACGAGGGATCTCAGAACAGCCCAACCTCACTGTACCCTGCCTGGCATGGGTGCAACACCATTCTGTGTGTGCCTTTCTGTTTGGATAATGTTCTTCAAAAGCAACTACAAGCCTATTAAACTGCACCAAAAAGCAGTTTAAAGAGCTGCCAGGATGAAAGCGGCTGCACTTCCAAATGGGGCTCAAGGTCTGGCACATGCCTGCTCATCAGAGATGCCCTCACCAGCACCTGAGCAAATGCCAGGAGAACATCACTTCGTTGAAAACTCAATTTTCACAGCAAAACAGCACAAATGGCCCATTTTCACTGAGCAACCTGTGTCTCTGGGATGAACACAGTGAGCAGAGCCCAGCAGAGCAGGAGGGGCTGGTGGCTGCCTCAGATTAATGCCATCCCAGTGCCCCAGTTCCCTGCCAGGTCCCAGCAGAGCCCTAAAAATGGAGTATGAGCTGTGGAAACACCACCTACCCCAAGCCAGGAATGCAGGCCCTGGAGCACAGTGTCCTCAGCTCCTGCCATGGCACAGTCACCAGGTTCCTGGGTTCATGAGCAAGGTGAGTCCTGCTCACAAAGCATCAAGTAAACAAAGAAATAACAATATAAATGCAATGAGGACCCACAGTGAAAGGCAAATGTGCCTTACATAGGCAATCTGAAAAGGTCACCAGAATGTTTGTGGCAAGGATACAAGTATTTTTTTACTCTGAACAATGAGACCAAAAGGTAGACAAGGAAACCACTGCGATACCACCCCAGGGAGTGAATAAATACTGCCCCAGACCATGAATTAGCTCCAAACCAATTGTGCTCTAATGAAATCCTCTACAATACAGCCACCAATTCACACACCTCAGCATCATCAGTAGAACAGGCTGTTAATTAATGTTTTTCTGGAACACTTTTAAAAGTTGAGCTCTCAAACTATCATTCCTCTCCTGCTCCCTCTGGACAGCCTTTACAAGGCAGATAAAAGAGGAACATCCTGTCCCCAACCACACAGCACTGGAGGAGATTTCAAAGACAAAGATCAATGCCTCATCTTCTGATTTTTGGCATGGATCTTATAATTCAGGGTTATTTCTCACGTGACAATTCTCAAAAGCACATTTTACTTATTTACAGAAAGACAGGAATTAACAACAACTCATGACATTTTTATTTTAATGAAATTTAAAAAGGCAGTTATTAGTTATACATACACACAACTGATTCTGTACTTGTTAGTCATAAATATAGAACATTCAGAAGTACAAAATACACTTTATCCACAGCACAATTTCACATCAATATGAAGAGTTTAAACAGATACGTAACCAAGTGCCTAACAATGACAGAAGCCCATTTTTGGAGTTGTTTCCCTTTTTTTTTCCTTTCCCTTTCTTTTTAAAAGACCATTAATCTACACAAAGTAATCAGTGCCACAGTCATCAGTTTCATGAAATGCACTCTGGTTTAGAGTAGGAGAAGTCTGACCTTTTAAAGACAATTAGATGCCATCACCTTTTCTTTGCTCCATTATCAGCAACAAGCCCAAGCCCACATTCTCTTCTTCTCACAGTTAACAACTGTGAAAAATGGGGCTCTGGCAAAAATCACCTGAAGCCAAACTTGAGCACTGCCAAGAAAAGTGAAAATATCTGAACTAGAAATTAGTCCACTCGATACCTTGCAAACAAAGAGCAACAGCAGTATGACACCAATAAGGCATTAATGACAAAATGGCTGTATTATTCTTGAAAAAAGAGTACACCTATGTATAAAAATATATGTCATAGCAATTGGGTAAATCCAACACTATTTAACACTGTGCCAAAAGTAATTAAGAGTTAAAAAGGCAGTTCTGCAAGAAGTATTTACAGTTTCATACTGTACTTCAAAAGAAAAGAAAAGGCAACAAAGCTACAAATGGAACTATCTGGTTAAAGCATCACTGTAGTACTGCCAGTAGCACTTGTACAAGTAATGTGATGGAGTCTTGGATTGTTCTGAATAAATGAATATAAATATTTTAGTATCTAAAACTGTCTCAGTCTACATGTCTGCTCCTTGAAATAACTCACCCAGACCATCACTATTTGCAGTTTCCTGCTCCATGACTTTAAAACCCAAAAGATTCAGTTTCAAGAAACACTGTGTTTGCAACAGTTCAATCAGAAATCTCAGCTTTATTTCCAGCTTAGAAAAAAACCCACAAAAGGAATGAGAAATCCACCACCTATGAAATTCTGGAAATTGGAAGCCAAAGTGCCAACAAAGCTACACTGAGAGCACGTAATAAAAACATCAGCATTCCCAATGCACCTTGTAACTGCAGCTACAGAGTAAGCTAAGTAAGGAAACACAAGATACAGCACAGCCAAGGCTACACAGCTCTGTCAGCCACAGCACTGGGGGCTCTTGGGGAGGAGCAGGCAGGAAGGACACAGAGGGGCAGGGCAGAGCCTCACCTGCAGCATGAGCAAAGCCTCTCTTGCAGCAAAGCCTGTCCTGCAGCAAAGCCTCACCTGCAGCATGAGCAAAGCCTCTCTTGCAGCAAAGCCTCTCTTGCAGCAAAGCCTGTCCTGCAGCATGAGCAAAGCCTCACCTGCAGCAGTTCTGCCTCAGAAGCACCAGACTGCCAAACTCAAGGATTGCTCCCTCCTCGTGGCTGGGAATGGCAGCCCAACACCTCCCAGCTGGGCTGGGGGAGATGGGGGGCCAGGAATGGCAGAGGAGCAGGGCAAGGGTGGAAATGCCAAGAGTAAAGAGCTGGCTTGGGATGGCACAACAGAAACAGCTGACAGGGAAGACCCAAAGCTGGCACTGCCCACACTGCCCTGGACAGAGCAGCCATCACCTTCCCCATGCAGGAAGGAGCCCACAAGGTGAGGAGCAGTCCATGCTCTGATCCCTCAGGTGTACTGACGTCAAAAAAAACAACAAGAAAAAGAGAAATGTGCTTAAATTTCTTCTAACAGTGCACTTTGAACTGCAAAACCAAAATCTGTACATGGGAAGCCTTCTTCAGTAGTAAAAAACCCACAGCACACTGAGGAAGTTATCATTGCTGATGTCAGGAGAAAGAAAATGACTTTTAAAACCTTATTTTTAAATTGAATTCAGGAAGTAAAATAAACTATAAATATACTCAGAGCAGTTTGCTGGGTAAAATAAAACACAGGAACAGCACTTTTTAGCTGAATTCATTATTCACTTTATGGAAAAATTTATAAAAACTTCAGAAGAACTGACATTTATCATGTCAAGCACCTTCTGTGGAGAGACACAAACTGCTCACCTACTGCTCCCTCCCTCATAGGCAGCCACTTTCAAAACCCTGCACAGACAATGAGCACCTCACTACTGGTGCAGCACCCAGACACCTCTTAGAGACACCAGTGAACTTTACAGCAGAACTTCCTTTGCCTCTCCAATTCCATGAGCAGTATGAGGGGAAAGGGGGATGGCTCCAAGAGAATAAATATCCATGTATTTAAAAGCAAAGTGCATAAGCACATGGCTTGCTCACCTAAGATGGTATTTCCAGACCTCTCGGGGAGAAGAGATAGGAAGATTTTTGTTTGTTCTCAGTGTGATTTGGTGAGGCAAGTGCAGACCAGGAGATCTGAGGCCTCTCCAGTACCTCATCTAGAGATATACAAAACTGTCCTAAAAATAAAAGACTCCCTAGCCCCACTTGCACATAGGGTAAGAGACTGGTCCCAGATTTAGTGACAGAAATAGAAAGGAGGACTCTTCCTAGCTACTGAACACGACATGCAGATCTGGGAGAAGGCTGGGACAGCCCCAGCAGTGCCAGCCCTGTCCCAGGCCAGGCTCACCTGAACCCTGCCTGGCCAGAGCAGGGCCTGCCTGCCCCCCAGGACCTCACCCCAAAATATGGACTGTGGTGATGAGCACCCTGTCCCCACTCAGACACACCCCACAGTTTGAGAGGGGCTATGAGAAGGCAGAGCTCAATCCTGTGGAGTCTAAGAATGGCTGCACACACTGAGATCTTCTGGATGGGGGCTGCTCTTCCCTGAATGTCCAAAAGCTGAGGGAAGCTGCCCCTTCCTCCTCTGCACCCAACCTCAGAGGTTATGAACAATCTGCATGCAGGAACTTGGGGCTTTGTGAGTGATTCTTTGTGCTCCCATTCCAGAAGAAATGATCAGGATAAAATCCTGACAATCCAACCTCTGTAACTCATCATGCACATGAAATACTGAACAAAAAGATTCCTACCACATGTCTCATGAAGATATATGGCAGGTGACTCGCCCAAGAGGAAGGTGATTAACTTACCTCTGTGGAAAAGCATACAGCATTCAGAGCAGTCAAGAGTCCTCAACAAACCTGGTATGCTGAAAATGCCATTTTTAACAGAACAGGGTTAACAGAAGCATTTGCTTGGGAATCCAAGCAAAAATTCAAGTTATCACTGTGTATGCAGTGGACAATAGTCCAATCAATATCTATTACCAACTCACTTTAAAAAAATTATGCACTACAAAAGCATCTCACTGCTTGCAGCAAATGAGCTTGAACAATTTCCTAGTAACAGGCCACCACCTTCCACAGTTAAAATGTGAGGTTTCACAGTATAAAAAGTACTTCACAGAAAGGAAATGCAGCTAATATAGAAAATGCAATCTCAATGTGTTTACAGTCATCTTTTAAGAGGCAATATTTTTGGGAAAGCAAGAACAATAATAATTAAAGCAGCCAGTGAGAAATGTACAAGGTTATAGGCCTCAATTCAGTGCAAAACCAGACTAATAGCTTATGTAAGTAAATGTTTGTTCTGAATAGAGAACCACCTGAATTAAAAGTAAGAACACCTATGTGAAGTGATGGAGACCCCCACGATATTCAAACCCTTCACATACATCATCAACCTTTCCAGTACACTCCAGAATGGACCCTTTGTAAAGGCAAAAGAAATCAGTACAGGAAATCACTTCATACAGCACAAGATATACATAAAGTACCAAAATGTACACACATTCAAGTTTAAGTTAGAAAAGGCAGAGCTGAATCTTCTGGTAGAGAGAGGCCTACATTATGTTGCTTAATCTCAACATTTAAAGTGACCTAAAACCTACAAGAACCAAAGAAAACAGAATATTGTGTCTGCTTCCAGAAACTTAAGCTTAAAGCAAGGCATCGAAATTGAGCGGTAGGCACTGTAATGAGACATGACCTTACCTTTTCTCTGTTAGTCTTTGTTATTTTGTTATCTATTGAAAAATTACCATTCAAAGGAAATATTATGCATCATTCACATTCAAATATTTGAGACTCAGAGATTTTTTTTTAAAAAAAACAAGCAAAATTTTTATCTCTGAGGTAGATGACAATAAAATAAAAAAAAAAATGGAGCTGTCAATGAACACTAACAAGTGCTGGAGCTCCTCTGTTGGCACTGGTGCACCCCAAGGAGGAGAGAGCAAGCCCTACACCACTATCTGAAATGTGAGAAATGTGTCTTCTGGTTTAGTAGCTTCTACAGAAATGCAACACAGAAAAAGCAGCGCCAAAATTACACTGAAATGGCCTTGGAGTAGAAGAACTTCCATTTCTGCTTTGCAAGCTACTCGGAAAATGGTGGAAACATGCCCAGGTCAGCAAAATCTTCAATGTTGTAATTGCCAGTACCCTGTGTGGGATCCCCAGGCATCGGCAGCATGTCCTGCACGATAAGGAAAAATCAAAGTGAGGTCTCACTTGCCAACACATTATCCAGACACAAACTGTTTCCTGTTCATCTTCCCAGTGTAAAACCAGAAAAGGCCAAGTTTACATAAATAAGGTGAAAACCAGACCTGTGCAGAGGGCTGGGCTAAGGTTTATGTGCTACTTATGGTTTGCTGGAGTGTTTCTGAACAAGAGGTGGAACTTAAGCAGGGCAGAAGTTTTGCTCTTTTGAAATAAAACACATTTTCCTCCCACACTGAAACAGCTCCTCTTGGAATGGGAGCTACACATGGAGAGAAGCAAACTCTCTGGTTTCACTGCATGGGGAGTGTGCAATATCTCACACACTGGAGCTGCAGCTGTGTCAGGATGGGTTTGGGCAAGGTCTCACTTCCCACCAGCACTCTCTAGGTGAACGCTGCTCTGTGGAACACTCAGGACTAACATCACCCCAGCTAACAAGGTGCCCAAGCAGCTTTCATGGATGTACAGAGGCAGGAACTTCTCAGGAGTAATGGGATTTCGTGGTAATTGCTCTCACGTGTCTTGAGCCAAGTGAGGTCTCTGCAGGAGGCTTCAAAAAACACTCAACCTTTCCTCTCAGCTGGAGACTGCAGCCACAGGGAGAAGATATCCCTTGCTGGGAAAACCAGAGTTTACACTTGCTTTTCCTGTCAGTCTGTACAATAATAAACTCTTACCACAAAGCCAAGTCTTGCCAGGGATGGCTCAGTATCCTCACAATAAAACAAAACCAAAAAGCAAGTAAGAAAGCTCAAGGGATCTGCTCTGTGAAAGAACTGAGAGCTGCTGCGTACTGGGAAGTTCCTCCAAAATAAAAACTGATTAAAATCCATCCAAAATCTTCATAGCATCCTTGCCAATGTGGTGAGAGAGACTCTGAACATAGCTAGCAGTGTCTGAGCTGCCAGGGTCACCTTCGTCTTCTGACCAAAACTTGGACTCTTTTTGATGTTTTCCCACACTATCTCCCAGCCAAGGGGAAGCTGTAGCTGCTCCCTCCTGTCTCCATTTCCATCTCTGAAGGCATTTCTGCTGCTGGGGCCTCTGTGGCCAAGTCTCCTCAGGCACAGATCCAGCAAGGTCTCCTCTTGAGTCTGCCTCTCTCCCTAAGCCCAGCTAACCCAGGGCTGGCTTTGGGCACAAGCCAGGCAACTTCTTGGAGGCCTTTAAACTCATCCAAGTTTCTTATCCCATCCAGCTATTTCCCTAATGTCCTCCAAACACATGGTCACCTCCAAAGCTCTGCAGATGAGCCCAGCTCTCCTTTTATCCCATGGTCTTCCTTTCCACTAATTTCATGAGAAGTTTGTTAAGAAACAAGCAAGACGCTGCTTGGAGCCCCATGTCTCTTCTGGCCATCAAACCGTGCTGCCATCAGCTCCACTGGAATTACCCTGAATATCCCCTTGGATAGCAATTAACCTCTGCTAACACAAAGAAATGCCACAGACCAATCTTGCCTGGGCCCTGGGCTAAGAGCACACAGACAGGCAGCTATTCCAGATGAAGGGCTGTTGTTTGATCTTGTGTGAAAGCAATGGTTCATCCACACAGGAATATTCTCACAGCTCTTCTGCAGCGTTCTTGCACACGAGCCCAGTCTTGCAGGTGGATTTACTTTCCAAAAGACAAGGAGGTGTCCCACTTCTAAACCTTGCTTGGGGCTTGAACTGTCTTTCCTGCATTTATCTGCATTGTTTTCTTGTAAACTGTCTTCTTCATCTAATTTAAAAACCAGTTATACAAGGACAGATATGTTATTTGTCAACTTATGAAGTCCTACTCCATAGTAGGACTATGCTATCTGTAGTCAAGACTCAGAATTATAGTTAATTAGATAGCTGAAGATGATTGTTTACCCCCTGTCTGATATCTGACTGGGTTTAACCTTAAAAAAATATTGTACACTATCGTCTGTGCATTATCAGACTCCTTTCCTGCTTAAAGTGTCAAAGAGAATGACAGTGATATCTAATTGAACTTGAGATGTCAGAGGCAGGCACCAGGATAAGAAAGACACTCCACTTGGGAATACTTCATGGGTTCACTGCAAAAGATGGAAGCCCAAAGTATAGGGTGCAAAGAGAATGGAAAGCAGCATTCTACATCAGCAAAGATGCTGCTGTGAGGCAGAAACACAAACCACTCCAATAGCTAAGGACAGCTGGGAGCAGTGCAGGGCTGTGGCAGCACAGAGCAGCAGGGAAGGGCTGCAGGCCCTGCTGCACCTGCTCCTCAAGGGCCACAGCTCTAACTCAGACTGAGAGGTGATGAGAGGGACCCTCACTGCTCACCTGGAACACCTCGGTCTGGTTGGGCTGTGGGTGGGAGTGCTGCTCGCTGCTCTGCTGGTTGTGGTGCTGGCTCTGCCACTGCGACCACACCTCGGACGGTCTGCCCTGGAACTGCCCGCTGCTCTGGCCACCTTCAGCTGCAAGAAAAGGCACAAGTCAGGGAGCAGCTCCTCCAAAACACCTGCCTGCTCTGGGGCAGCATCCGTCACTGCTGGATTTGCAAAGGAGCCTTGGAGAAAGGCCCTGGGTGGCACCAGCCCTGCCAGGAGGAAGCTGGAGGGAGTTCCAGCCCCAGAGCAAAGCTCAGGGCCATGGCTGCACAGCCAAGAACTGCCCAGGGCAAAATGCACAGTGAGCCAGGCACTGCAAGACAATTTTCAAGCATCCCCCATCATTTTTTAATCAATAATAAGGAGTATTTTTCATTTAACTTAAAAACCAAACTTCACCATCTGAATGCTGTTTCTCTTCAAAACACTGAATTCTTGTGGAGCAGTGGCTGCACAGTTTGGTACTCATCTAAGAAGCATGTAAGCAGATCCAGGATTTTTTTAAGCAGATGTAGAAACAGTATGATCAACAGACAACAGACTTGCTGATTAAATACAGGCATTGCTGGACTGTCCTGTCCTCCAGTGATACATCTGCAAAGGGATTTACTTAATATGCAATTCATAACAAATTATTATTCTGTCAATATGGTGATACTTTGCTAAAAGTCTCAGGCCATTTACATTTGACAGAGTAGCATGAATAGTAAGGCTTCATTGTAAATACACTTTAAATGATGATTTCAAGGAGATTAGTTTCTTCTAAATGGTCCACCAGAAAAAAAGCATCTTGCCACACATTAATTTGGTTACCTATTACACATACATTTTTAATGAGTACAGTAACACTTAATCTGGACTCATTTTACCCTGCATTCCTACAGACTGCCACTGAATTATAATATTTTTGCATAATTTTCCATTCCTTAGTTACAGTATCTCCTTCTAAGAACTAGCATTTTAGAAAGCTTGCCACCAGGCTTATGCTTTTCCTCCAAATAGTTCTTCCTCTTTTTTCTTGTTAATGTTCTTCTCTATAAGTGCTCCAGCTATTTTTGCCTGTTTCCCTCTTACAGCAGAGTATCAAGCTGTGCATGTCTGGTTCTTCCTGATCACCAGCATCCTCTGCCAAGGGTGCCAAATTTCCTGTGCCAAACTTCCACACCTGTGCTATGCCAAGACTTTGATAGCCAGGCTCAGTTATGTCAAATCAGCCACTACTCACAGTTATGACTTCAGAAAATACAGACACACATATTTAACCCAATCCCTTTGGCCACCAGCTAAGCCATGCAAAACAGATAAATGGAAGGTTTTACAGGAAAGTAAACAGGCTGCAGTGATGCATTTCTATCACATCCCAAGTAGATGATTACACTTCTTCCCTCACTGACATTACCACAACCAGTAATTCAGCTGACTCTAAAACCCCTGCAGACATTTCAAGAGCCAAAATAAAATTCATCTAAGTTCCCCTTTAAAAGCAAGCTGCAAGTTTGTTTTGTTTTACTTCCCCTCAGAACAACACATTGAAATTAAGTGAGTGAAGCAAATGATGCATCTTTTCAGCAGAGCAGCTCCTGCCAGCCGGCGCTCGAAGCCGCTCGTCCCCGTCAGGGCTGGGTTATTAATAGCACCCAAACTGATGTAGGTCACGAGATGTTTCTCATTAAGTGAAAGGGTTCTTGCCAAGTAGCTTAAGCCTGAAATACAAGGCTGTCTCATAAACAAATGTACAATGCCTGGTGGAAATGGAAATGGAGGGAGGAATAAGCTGTGTGGGAAGAGCTCCATCCCAATGTCCTTTTTCTAGGCACAGGTCTGTGCCAGGTCTGTTCCTCAGGGACAGGAGCACACAACACACACCAGCACACTGCCACCTGTGCCTTTTGGGATTGCACATTATAATCACCCTCGGACATTTTTCATGGAATCCATGATATATTTTACTCTTGATTATTCTTCTGGAGGAGCGCAGAAACTTGTCAAGGGGTTACCTACTGGGTCACGGTCTGAAAGCCACCAAATTAGCACATAATGGGAAAAGAAAACCATTTCAAAACATGGCACCTACTCTGATTAGGTTGGTAGCACTGGGGGTACAAAATAAGTCCCATTTTCAGCCAAACTACAACGTGCAATCTCAGTGCAAGGGGATACCACTATGACGAAGATAAAAAATGAAAAAAAAGCAAATTGAACCAGTTGACCACAATTGAGGAGGATGGTTACTAGTCATATAAACAAATTTTGAATCTTTCAAGACACAGTTTACTGGCGAAAAAAAAAGTTCCCTCCTACCATAAAATGACAATATTCTGAAGTGAGTTGGATGTGGAGGAGATGGAGCATGGAGAGAACAAGTCAGTTCTCTCTCTCTCTCTACTCGGCAGCAGAAAGAAAAACCCTTTCACAATGTGGGCTTCCTGACTGACCCACCAAAAGAACAACAAAAAACAATTTTTACTGATTACATATTGGAAGATGATTAACCATTAATAAAAGATGATAACCATTAATGAAGTCAATGGTTAATGCTGAAGAGTTTAATTTCTACATGCATTTCTGCGTTACACCATTTAAAACTCACCAAAGCCTGCCCCTCGGTTTGCTAAGCTGGAGTAGGCATTCCCACTTGGAGAAGAGGTGGCTGGGCTGGACAGGGGGCTGTAGGATGATGGGTCAGCTGGGTAGGTGTGACTTGTTCCAATGCCAAAGGGAGATGACTGAGCCTTGCCAGACTGAGATGGAATTTGCTGAGGAACAAAGTGTAAAAGAAGAAAAAAGTTTTATTGGGGAACAGCACAGCAGAATCACTTTTTACAACATAAAGCAAAGACTAAACAAACTTTGCGGATATCAACAGGAATGTTTCCCCTGTCTCAGCTGTATTTCACTTCTGTCCAAGCCAGGTTACTGCTGCAGAAGGAATACAACAGACTATAAACCAACACCTACAGCTCTCCTGCTGATTACCTCACAGGTACTCTGTATCACAGCTATTTGGAAAACCAGGATTTCTTTTACTGCTATTATGAGGATTAATCTCAAACTCAACAGGTATGAAGAGTTCATCTTTATTTTCCAGGTGTGTTGATTTTGCAGTGCCACAGTGAAATCAGTTATCTGCATGGACACATGCAGGTCTCAGATGACCACAGTCTCCAGTGCTTGGGACTAAAGGGCCAAAGAAGTTTCAAAGCTAATGAGCTGCTTTCTCTCCCTGCCTATGAAATACAGGCAGCAGTTACTTTGCCTTGTAAAGGGTGAATCACCAAGTCCTGGTAGAAGGGAAGAAACAGTCTAACACTGCTTTAATTGGGCAGCTAAGTTAATTCAGAGGGACTAAAATCCAGCTTACTGTCATTTCACCTACATAATGGTTCTGTCAGAGGATCTCCCAGAATGTTACACAAGTGGTTAAACACTGCAGAGGCTGCTTTGAGACATGTACAACTGGTGCACTGGGACTAAAGGGAGTGAAGTGTTCCCTCCAAAGTCATGGGGCACAGACAGAATCTGACTATAAACCATTTTCCACATGATGAGTAAGTCCAGCAGTCCCAAGAAAAACTCACTGCCTAACCAAGCCCACAAACAAAAACTGAAGGTGATTACATCTCTGGGTATCTGTAATGATGAGCACTGTTACTGGCAATCAATGCATGAAAAGGAAGCTGCTCTTCCCTGGAAGAGAGGGACAGGGAGCACAATGAAGCCCTCACAATCCCAGAGGGAAAGGTCAGTGACCTGCTACACTCCTCAGACACACACAGCTCCATGGGTTGGGCAGCATCCACGCAAGGGCACTGAGGAAGCTGGCAGAAGTGCCCACTGAGCCCCTTCCCATCACTCCTCAGCAGGAAAAAATCCTTCACCAAAAGGGCTGTCAAGAACAGGAAGAGGCTGCCCAAGGAAGAGACTGAGTCACCATCCCTGGAGGGGTTTAAAAGATGTGTAAATGTAGCACCTGGGGATGTGGGTTAGTGGTGAAATTGGGAGCAGTGGGTTAACGGTTGGACTTCACCATAAAGGTCTTTTCCAAACTTAATGATTCTATGACTTTTGGGCAAATGCAGGGGAGCTGGGGGAGCAAAAGAGATCCCAACAGGCATATAACATGTGGAAGATGCTATTAAGTCTTCAGTTCAGTTCCAAGCTAAGAAATTGTATACTTCTGAAGGTTTCCACAATGGCAGTGAGAGCTCAGCATGTCACTTTTGCAAGGCTTAGCTACATCTTACTTTATTTAGGATGCAGAATTAATTCCAATTTCCTTACACTCACATCCAAACTCGGTTGACTTGGACAGAATTTGTACAGTAAGAGGGATGAGTAATTTGTTTTAGTCATTTTCAGCACCATCCATATCATTTGAAGAAATGTTGTGACTGGATTTCATTAACCAGGTGTGACAGAGAACCATGACGCTCTGGGGGCTGGGAATAATCAGTGATTAATGTGTAAACAATTCACTTATTGGAAATTCATTTAGTGATCACTCCAGCATGCCATTCCAGCCTGCCAAACAATGAGAACTCAAGAGGGATTAAGAGCAGCATTATTAAGACCAAATTAATCTAATATTATTTGTCTTTTGATAGAGTTTTGAACCATTTTTAACAGTTACACAGAACAAGAGGTGATTTTTGGGCTAAAGCATAGTGCATCTGATGGAGGTATGTGCTGTTTCCTCCAGCACACAGCAGTGTGAGCTACACTGGGCAGTGCTGCAGTGCTAAGAGAAGGACACCAGGCTGAGCAGCCTCTGCTCCCAGTCCATGCCTGGGTTTGCACCTGCCCCTTCTGCCCACCCTGATAATGGTAGGTAACACTGCAAGGTGTTAGTTTAATAGTGGGTGCAAGGTCCTGGCCCAAACAGATTAAATTCACAGGTTTAATACTACAGCAGAAGATCTGTCCTTCTTCCTTCATCCAGTGCACACATAAAACAAATGCAGGACAAGAACTTCCAGTGGGGTTTGGGTCAGTGCAGCCCCTGCCACCTCAGTGACCACCACCCCAAACCAAGAGCAGTTACACACAGGTAACACAGGTACACACACAGGTGTGGCTCACCTCCGCCCCAACCACAAATTAATGACCCTGAAACCATAAATGGGTTTACTAACACTTCTGTAAAAAGCACAGAGATGCAAATCCTCAATGCCCATGGAAATAAAGGACTAGAATGAGTACCTGTCCTGGAAATGGAGGGCGGTTTCCCGTCCAGGCCACCTGGCCCTGGTTGAGCTGCCGCGATATCTGAGTCAGGTTCTGCCCCGTTGAGGACGAGGACTGGATGTCGTTCACACCAGGCACATGCACCACAGATGAACTAAGGGTTCAAACACACACAGAGCCTCATTTGTAGGGCCTGTTCCCAATGCACAGATTGTATCTCGGATAAAGAAATACTGACAATACATTAAAGATAATTATTCAATCTGTCTTGGTAAGAAAAATGAGTGAGAATCGTCACAAAAGTATGAAACGTACTGGCATTCTAAATGTCAGTCCTAATAGACACAGCAGGCAAAATTATTTTGAATTAGACTTCAGTAATCTCTTGGAAAGGGCTTCTAAGAATAAATACAGTCCCACACATGGTGCATACACACTTAGCCTCACACCACTTTAACATTTAATGCATTAAAAATCCGGCTTGCAGAGAGTACTGCAGGTACTTCATCACAAATTTGGGCTACAAGTCAACAGTATTTAAGCATTTCCTTAAATGCCATTCTAAATGAAGATGAGCACAAAAGATGATACTTATAAGACGCTTCCTTATTTGTTTCCTGCCTAGGAAATGAAGAATTATGTGCTACATATTAAAAATAAGGGCTTTTAATTCCATTTTTCACCAACTGATGCTAAAGAAGAACAGGCAGTTATATACCCAAGCAAAACAATAATCAAGACAGGAAGTTAAACTCATTTAGTAAATTTGGAACACTAATAATAATAAAAAATGTATTTTTAAGGAACTTTTTTATATGTTAGCTGTTTCCTACTTACTGAATTTCACTACAAAGAAATACCAGAAATTAATTATAAGAAAAATTATATATGAAGCAAGTGCTCCACTTCACCATTTTATTTTCATGGAAGTCTTGAGCAATGGAATCTACACAACTACACATTGTGACTGTACTTTTATATATAAAACCACATTTTTTTACATGTCATATATAAATGAATAGAAATGAAGACAGCACACAAAACCACTTTTGTGGATCCACTGAAACAGCTTGTTCTTTTCTCCAATCCCATCCCTATTGTTTATTTTCACAATCTTACAGAGAGAGAAGAACGCAGATTGGGAAAAGAAGTAAACAAGGCTGAGCAGAGAGAAAAGCAGGGATCTGAATCCTTGGAAAAGGCTGACAGAATCCCTCCCAGAGTGCAAGCAGAACGTGGCAGGCATGTGAATATGGGAGTTGTTATTCTGAATTTCTTACTGCCTAAAAGCAAAGTGTATGTTCAGAAATTCTTTGTAGAGTTTTCTAATTTCTAAAAAAAATCTGTTTTATTTTTATTTTGTACTATCACAGAGTCTCCAAAGAGGGAAATGTAGACCAGAAAGTTCATCTAAATCTGGCTGGAGCACACAGCAGCTGCTGGGGAGGGCTGGCCCTACTGCCAACACCTCTCAGCTGGCCTGGCAAGCCCCATCACCTAAGGAGCTTGGGCTGTATCTGGAACTGCACTTTGAAAGCAGATTTCTGCAGAGCAGTGCCTAGAGGCTGCTCAGGCCCAGTGACTGAATGTACCAGGCTGGAGATTATACAGAGGACAGTGCACTGAGGGTGGAAGTGCTGGCAGAAATGCAAGCCATTACTTGGTGTAACAGAATAGCAGTAGGAGAAAGGCTACAGTTAAACATCAGGAATTAGCAAAGGAAATGAACAGAACACAAGCCAAACCCCCAGATGGCAAGTCAGTCACCCAGTAATACACAATATCCAATTAAAAGACATTTTAATTTACTCTCATATCTCTCCAGGTTATACTTGATTTTAATTTGACAAAACACACTCACAGGGATCTTACTTCTCTTCAGTGAGATTATTAGCAATTATGACTTTAGGAGCACATTGATTTAAATAAAATCAGTGTTTGCCAATGTTTTCCAGTTCGAGGAACTGGCAGGTTCTGAGTGGCTGCTCCTTCAGTTTCACAGCCTTGGCTGGCTTGAACAGGAGAATGGAACTCCAGTAAGACAGTGGTGATATCACAAGGCACTAAAGTCAACATGATTGCTGTTACCACACTCTCCAAAAGCAACTGGAACCTGTACTGCCAGCTGGTAGGCAATGACACACACTTAGAGGAACTCAAAAATGCCTTGGGACATTCCAGACCACCACCTTACATTTATTTGGAAGCTGCCTTAGAAAAGTATTGATGCCCCTGTCCCAGTCCATGGACCTGGGACCATGGATGCAGCATCCTTCTGTTCCCTTTAGTACCCACATCAATGTCCTTCAGCAGAAGCAGAGACAGCTGAAGTGCAAAACAAATCTTTGCACCCTCCCAGCTTGGTTGAATGCTCCTCAGATCTCTGACCCTGTCCTGTCACCTGTCAGAGTTATTTCCCTTCAGAAATTGTTGCTGCTCCTTAGCTTTTTTCCAATTACAATATCACAGCAAAAAGCACCTACTTACCAGCCAATATTTTTAAGAGAGATACCCAAATCATCTCAGCTTGTAAGCCCAGCCAAAATGGTGAAAGATCACCAGCAGTGAAGTGCACACAAAGTAAAATTCATTCATGTAAAGGAAGCTCTTGCACCTTGGGCTGGTTTTGTTTCCACAGGGGGACTGCAGGGGACAGTTCCCCTCGCAGACAGGGACTGACACATTTAAGACCTTCACCAAATACCTGAAAGTCTTTCCCGAGTGTCCTGGCTGAAATGGGCTTCCCTGGGAGTAAAGCTGCTGGTTCCCTGCTGTGGATGCAGAGGCCATCATTTTTTTATCTGCTGCAAGAGAAAAACACATCACAGAAAAATAATTAATTTAGGGGGTGAGATAAATGAAAGAAAAAATATTTGAAGACAATTGCAATGTATGCTTTTTTCCCTTCTTCAAGCTTCATGAAGAAGCCCTGTGGAACACATTAGCTTCAATGCCTGGTGGCACTGCCTGCTGATGTTGGGGTGACAACCTGCAGCCCCACCTGCATCCCAGGTGACACTTTGCTCCCGAGTGTCACAAGACCTGCACACCTGAGCTGAGGCAAGGCAAAACACAGGTCTGTTGTGGAATCTGCTGTCCTCATGTGGCTAGGGGGAACCATGAAATAGGATGGGGAACTATGAAGTAGGACAGAAGTACCCCAGAGGGGTGGAAGACAAATGAGTGTAGTGAATAAATTGCACAAAGAGATGCCATTAACTTTTACAGTTTACCCTTGAAGTGGCAACTGGAGATCAATCTCTAACTGAATGAAACAAGATTGGGTGAACAGCACCATTTGGTCCCTTAATTTAATTTTCTGGTACTGGATAAGTCCAAAGCTCAGGAAAATCTCACTACTGCTTCCCTTAAAATAATTTACAGGTCTGCTACACCACCCTTTATTCACCTTCTCCATCTCCCCTCCAAGTGCAACTCACTGATGGTTTTGCACCCATACGCTGCCAGGTACTTGACAGGCCTAGAAATCAAGTCTGCCCCCTCATTTTCCCCTTTGCTCTTTCCAGATTCCCACTCATTTCACAAGATGCTTTCTTGGACAAAAGGCCCACTCAACTCACAAGTAACAGAAGTAATTTTTAGGTGTTTAAATTTTTTTAAGCTTTCCCCAGCTTTTAGAGACCTCCTGAGTGTGACTCACCAAAGGCCTCCAACACACAGCAGCTCTTCCCTGTTACCTAAGTTGTTCTTACATTATGTTCCTAACAAGAACCTAAGCTTGCCTCTCAAAAGAAAAATGTCACCTCAAATTCCCTCACAGGAGCCTTGGAGAGTGGATGCCACTGATGCAGGCTAGCATTGCTTGTCTTTGTCATGTAGAAATCTCTAGAAATTCCTCCCTGGCTACCTACTGCCCAGCACAGAAACCAAGGCTGGGTTGCAAAACTGTGCTCTCATATTTAAAAACAACAACAGGGAGAAATGGGGACAAGATGTGGAGTAGGTTGTGCATATAGCAGGAAGAATTGAGAATGGATTGATATATCTCTGATAAGAAGGACAGATGAGTTTTTCTTTTTCTGCAGTAATGTCATTCTTGCATGAGAGAGATGCCCCATTTTCTAAGGCCACCCTTTGCAGGGAAACCAAACTCTCAGGGCTGGAAGAGACTGAGCCAAAATCCTGCGGGTGCTTTAGATATTTGAGAACAACTCACCAGAAAAATTGAGAGTGCCCCAAATGAACTGGAATTCCTCAAGTGGAGCAGAGTTGCCATGGCAGCTACCAGGGTCTGTGCCACAGGATGAGGCCAAGACAAAGGGAACAGCTAAACTAATAGCAAGCAGCTAATTCTCCTTCCTGAGTTACCCTGAATGCCCTTTAGCCTCTGAATCTGGCCCACATCTCTCCCAGCTGTATTCCTACCCAGGATTTTTCACACAATTCTCTGCTCTCACCTTTGCTACAGCATTGACTTTATTTGGTTGTTTTTTTGGTGAATTTTACCTGTTTCTCTCTAAACTCCACTGGTCAATGATGTCCATTCCCCCAGCAGGACGAGTATCTCCAACATTTCTGCCTCTTAACTGAATCCCTCTCTAAGAACTGCATCATCCCATGCTTCAAAACACTTGCACGAATTGGTGAAGCCAGGCTTCCTCTCCCAACCTTTGGGTTTTTAATGAAATTTTAATAGCAGCACTCTCCCTGTGGCAGCCCATGTTCTTACAGGACAAGATCAGGTATCAACATAAGGCAAATGTCTGGCAGGCAGCACACAGGCTTGTCAATATTGGTTTTGGACTGGGAACCATCCTTTATCATTCAGAGGAGACCTTGATCACAGCTCCCATGAGAAATTCAGAGAGGCAGAACGTCCCAAAAAAAGCACAGCCTGTAAATTGATAAGAATGAAAGGAGAAATGGCATTTCCAAGAACATAACCTCCCAGCTACCTCACAGCTTGTGACACCCTTAACCCTAACCCCTCCCCACAAACAGCTGAGAGCTGCCTGAAGAGGAGCCAGTAAGGCAGCCAAAAAGCAAGATGTTCTTGCTTGGAAAAACATATTCTGGTGTTTAGGTTGCAGTCTTGCTACCTTCTAATGGACCCCTTTTATGGCCCCAGCTGTTGACTCCGCTGTTCAAGCAAACAGAGAAGGATGAACAGGAATAGCAGAGCAGTCCTAGCAACAGGAGGACAGAGTATCAAGTATATATTGCAATTACAATGTCTTCTCCAACTGAAAAAGCCAATCCAGACATAAGAAACCAACAGCGAGGTCACCTTCCAACACCCCTGCAGTCAAACCCTGTGGGCTGTTTCCTCCCTGCACTGCATGACACTTGCACATTGATTTATTTAAAACAAATGTAAAAATTCCTCTTTTTCAGTGAGGACAGTTAAGAACAATAAACAATCAATGAGCTCTTCCAGAAGCCATGGCATTGGCTGGTTTCCTGCAGATATATTTCAGATGATGCCTTCAGCTGCCAGTCTTAGTGGTTTCTGTCTGTTAGGGCACCAGGCAGCACAGGCTGGGGCTGCTTTGGGACAGCTCCATCTGTCTGACTGACAATTTGACTGTTACCTCTTACAACAGGCTGGAAAACCCTTTGGTGAGGGAACCAGTAAGGACTCTGTCCTCACAGCAATTTCCAAGAAATATAGAACAACAAATTGTTCCTGAGACTCCTAGCAATCTTAAAAGACCTTGCTGAAAATTTTAAAAGTTGTGGGAAAAAGAGGAAGGACTCCTCACAACCAGGTAGCATGGCTGGAGATGCCTCAACTAACCAGAGAACAATTATATTGCTGGCAGCGTGACTCTGAAAACATTGATAGAAAAGCTGGTGATTTGATAAAGAACTGCAGTCTGTCTTAAGACTATATGGTAACTTTCTTGTCCCTTTTTAGAGAAATATTTCCTAATTTAGAGAAATAAATTTACATATGCTGTTTAGGAAAGAAAATAAACACAGAAATTAAATTTTCTGCTCCTGTATTTAACATCTAGGAGCACTGCCTAAGGTGTCCCTGTGAAATGAAAAGAGAATCAAAACCAGGCAGCTCTGGTGACAGTAAAGCCATCCTTCCCTCTTTGAATTTACTCCCTCATCTTTAGGGAAAACAGCAACTAATGACAATTGCTAGGAAAGGTCCCAAAGACTGATGCTGCTTAGAAAATTCTCTGCCATGCAGCAGTTTCTCTTTATTCTCTTGAAGCTGTGCTCTACACCATGTAACCAAGCTTATCACAGAGTATAATAAATTAAACATCAGGGACATTCACTTACAAGCAGTTATTCCAGCAAACATCTCAGCAAATCTAGGATCTCTCTCTTGGGAGAAGATAGCATCAGGCTTTTCCACAGACTTTCCACCCTCATGAACATTAGCTGGTATACTTGGAACAGGCACCTGTTGAGATACAGAGAGGAAGGTGATACCCTCTGCTGTATTTGACAAAAAGCAATTCAGGGACAGTCACAATGTACTTTTAGTTCTGCTGAAATGTGCTGTTGTTTTACATCTTAAATGACCAGAGGCACAAAAATAAAAATCTGAGCAATTTCACCTGAGATAAGTCATAGGATGACAGCCCATCTCTTTGATGTACTTCGAGTTCTGCTTGCTGTTGCTGAAGTTGTCTGCAAGGGAGACAAAATGACTTTCTTACAAAAACCAATTAAGATACAAAAAGGAATAGTCATGGTCTCCTATTTTACACTCCCAGTGAAATGTGTCTCAGGTGATTTACTAAATCCTTTCCTGTGAGATCCATCTGTTTTTACAGCTTTCTCATTGAGAAATCCTGCACCATAGGAATGCAACATGGCACAGGAAAAGTTTTGCTGTGATAGCACTGAAGTGGAGGTGGGTAAGTAATGGAGGATGGAACACAATCTCCTTCTAAAGGATTTAAAAATTCACTGTTCTTAATTCCTTGTCTTCCTCATGTTAATGATGAACACAGCAGACCCCCTCTCTGATTCTACTGAAGGAAACATTAAGCTTGCTCTCCAGGAAGATGCTTAATGACAGAACACCTCAGCAGCTGGGAAGTTATCCAGGTGTTCTGCACCTCTGATTAACAGTTGCTTTCTGTTGCTTGGTCACAACAAACAAAAAAACTTCTGGCCTGGAGATGCACAGGTTGAACACATCTTTGTGAGGCTCTTGGCTCAGTTAGCAAAGGTACAAAACCCAAAATTATGCTAGAGCTCAGAGATTACAACAGGATTGGACTTAAACTGACAACATACTTGGATTTGATACTTGTAAATGATCCTTGACAGTGCTCACAGTTTGTGTATGTTTCTGGCTTCCTTCTGAAGGAAAAAACTACCAAAACCCAAAAAGGAATTACACACCATGCATGCCTTTCCCCAGAGAGATGATGCTTGGGCAGGCAGGAATAGATGAGATTTGGCAAAACAGCAGGATCATGGAATTGAAATTCTGGAAAATTACAATGTATTTTTAGCCACAGGTTAAAATTTTAGATTTTCATCCAAATCTTCTTTTAAATTTTGAAATAGATTCAAATGCCAAGGGACTGAGAGACAAACTTGCAAAGTCAAATGACAAATTAGACACAAACTCGTGGAAACTTGAGGAATCACTCAAACAAGCCACTGAAGTAAGTAACACATTTTACTATCCCTTGAAGCTTTTCCAGGAGACACTTTGGTCAGTTTTTATGCTCCATGGCAAAAATCTGAGTCCTGCAACAAACAGCAGGTCGGAGTAAGTGGCCAGAAGCCTTCTGCAAGCCTTACAGTGTGAGAACACATAATACAGGGAATGATTGTCCTAGCAGTAACATGCAAAAAAAGGCAGTCCCCCAAACCATTAGAGGATTTTCCCTATTATTTTAGCAAACAGAAAATTCCTAAAAATTACCTCCGGAATGCAAAGGCATTCTTTGTTCACAAGCAGAAAATGCAAACTTCTCCAACAGAACTACAGGAGGCAATTGAATCGTGGGGAATCTATGGGGAAGTTTCTAAAACCCACCCCGTGGACAATAAACACCCATTAAACCCCGTCGTTAACGTGAAAGCTAATTACACTCTTTCATTTGTTTTTATTACCACCAACTCGGTGCATGTGTCAATAAACAGCACATTAGGCTCTCCTCTGTTCCTTATAAAGAATGTTTTCTTGATTCAGCCATATACATACAAATGAGCCAAACCAAACAGCACACACTCACTCGTTATTTGTTTTGTAGGCACTTCTCTAACTTAGTGCTCCTTCTCCCCTCTCTATCTTTCATCTCTAATACTCATTAAGCTGCACTACAATATAAACACCACACTGTGCTAACAGCACTGAACTTTCGGAACAACCACCCAAAATCCATTTCCTATAAAAACCAAATAGTTGGGTGTATCTTTACCAAACCCTGTGCAAGCTACACTGCACTTAATTAGGACTGAAATGCAAAGCCAGGGTAGCATCTTCTGTTGTTGTTGGCTGCTACTGCATAAATAGTTTAAATGGTGCTTGAAACTTTAAGAAAATGTGCAGCAATTCATGGAGCAATCAACCAGGGAGAGCTCAGTGCTGCTGCTGGGGCTGCTTCAGACCCTGCCATCCTACCAGCCCTTCTGACAGCCAGCAGAACAGGCTGAACAGCAGACAGGACAGGCAGGTCCCTTCAGCCACCCAACTGCTGGACAGTAAAAATGAAACACAACAAGGGATTATCATCACTTTGGGCAAAACTCAAAGTTGCCCTCTAACTGTGAACCCAAAATTTGTCCTTGGTTTCACTTTCAGTTTCAGGGGTCCAAGCAGTAAATGAAGAATTTCTTGGCTCTACAGTTTACCCAAGACAGCAAGTGAGGCACTGATTGGGTCAGCAGTGGATTCTGTCTGTACTGACCCACAGGTTCAGTATGAAACTGGGAAAACCCTTGGCTTGGATAAGAATGGTTCAGCAAATCTGAAGACTTTGACAGTTACTTCAAATCTACTTTAGTAAATACACATGGAGGAAAAAGGAAGACAGCGTGGAAGATCTCCTGACATTCGAGAGGATGTTAAGCTCTCTCTATGAAAACTGAAGTCACTGGTTCCCTTTCCAGGCATCAGAGGAAATAAAAATGATTTGAACTTTAAAATTAACAGGCTCTTTGGTGGGAGTGAAACAACAATCCTGCATCCTTACCAAGCTATTTTTATGTAATACAGGCACATGTGTTTCCTGCATCTGGTTTGGACAAAAGCAGAGTAGTAAAAGCCTTGGGGCTGTGGTTGTAAAATCTTCTTTCAGAAATTCCCAGTATGTCCCTCTTCTAGCCTAGAGCTTCAACTCAGCCCTGGGAAGGCTCTAACAGCAGTGTCAGACAGACCACAGATGACACCAGAGCGCGAGAAAGTCTTTACCACCACCACCACCACCAACTGCAATTTTATCAGCATTGCTGATCTCTTTAGTGTTTTGGCCCAGGAGAAGCCAGAGCAGAAAGCATCTCTCCCACAGGCTGATTCATCCAGCAGTGACCTGGGCCAGCTCACTCCAACACAACAAATCCTGAGACTCAGGGCAACCACAGGACTCATAAATTCACACAGTGCAGCACAGGACTTGTGGCTTCCAAAAATGAAACATCAGATATTCCACACAGCCCACAAAAATACATCTCTTCCTTATTTTGATGTATATACATATCAATATATATATATATATATATATATATATATATATATATATATATACATATAAGACCTTTATATAACCTGTCGCCACAACATTATTTGATTCAAACACTGCTCTGTCTGTATAATAAATAAATACTGATAACAATTATTTTTTCTCTTTGGAAATCAAATAGTCCCAACTACACAGGAAGACGTGGTCAAACAGGGGACTCTTCTTCACAGCCCAGCACAGCACAAATGTGAAACGTTAAATGCTTCATTTCTCCAGGAAGTTTCTCTTGGATGACTACACCCAAGTGAAACTGAGAGAAGTTTTCTTTTCTTTTTTTTTTTTTTGCAAAGAACTAAGTGAACATTTGAACCTAATTATTTCCTTATCCTTCTGTACCAAAAGCAAGTTTGGACATTTCACTGTGTGAAGCTCCAAAGGAGTATCTTTTTTTTTAAAAAAGGGGAAAAAAAGAAAGAAAGAAAGAAAAAAGAAACAGAACAACCAAACTAAGCCAAAAAATACCAGTAAAAATCAATGAATCCCGGCACAACTGGAATCACCACTGCCCTCTACAGTCTTTTGGGAAAATGCTGTTCACTGACCAGCTTAAGCTATTCCATTAACAACACACAGATCAGTTAAAAACTGACTTAAACCCCCTTTTTTTGGCTACATTGTCCTTATGATTTCATGCTGAATTTTTAACCACTTCAAGCCTGTTCTTTATGGGGCTGCCTAGGTTACCACCGTGATAGGCATATCAAATCTGTCTCCGTGGCCTCAGCTGGGCAGAGCAAGGCATGCCTGCCTGGTCTCCATGGGAAGCACCTTCCAGGACACAGAGCACCTTCCAGGTCCATGTAAGGATGGCCACACACAGCAGGGCTGGTGCCAAACCACCAGTCCCAGCAGCAGCTTAATGAGCAGCTGGAAATCACAGCTACACCATGACGTACAACTCTTCAGGGCAGCTAGGAAATCAGAAATCAAAACATGACCCCAAATGTGGGGGGAAAAAAATAGCCAGAAACAGGCAGGAACTGCTGTACTTTACAGTAAGTCCTCTTTGGAAATCTGAGAGCTGGGAGAGAATAAGGGGAAAA
Organism: Melospiza georgiana; assembly: GCF_028018845.1. Classification (NCBI taxonomy): domain Eukaryota; kingdom Metazoa; phylum Chordata; class Aves; order Passeriformes; family Passerellidae; genus Melospiza; species Melospiza georgiana. The sequence continues at coordinate 12,434,431 of NC_080442.1, forward strand.
CCAAAACCAGTCTAATAATGCATTCTTTCTACTATTCAAAAGCAGGAGTATAATGGGCTGTATCTTGCCCATTTCAGAACATTTTCAACATGACAGGAAAGAGGGAACATCCTCTGTCAAAGTAGCAGCAGGCAGCTTCCATATTAGGTCAGCATTTCTGGGTTGTTATTCAAAGCTAGCAAGAGAGATGGAAGCAGAGCCAGGAGCTGGCACAGTGCTATTCATCACAGGGAGGGCTGTGGTGCCAAGCTCAACTGTACAGGGCAGGCTCACAAAAAGCATTCCCAGAGTCAACACAACATAAGCCTCCAGCCCCACTTTTTCATCCGTGGCCTCCTGGGAACAAAGCACAATTAAGCCAGCCTGGGACAAACCTCAGAAGATGTTTTTTACTTTGCAGGCCTGTTTTTGCATATACAAATTATTTGAAAAAGTATTATGGGACAGCAGAAATGTGGAAATAGCTATTTTGATGCACAGTGCAGACAAGCTGTCTGATCTCAAAACACATTTGCCTGTTTTCAATGAGCTTAACTATTCAGTTTAAACCCAACTTTTTGGGTATGCAGAAAAACAAAAAGAGGAAAACAATTGTGATGCTGGGTTTCATGGAAGTGAATGCACAGCTCTTCCAGTCCAGGTATGAGCCAAGGCCAAAGAAGCAAGACAAGGAATGCCCAGAGGCACTTGCAAACCCCAGTGCCAAAGCCCCAGGGGTTTGGTTCTGCAGTGGAGCTCTCAGCAGGCACCTCCAGCAGCAGACTGCTCGTGCAGCATTTCTGATACATGGTCTAAGGGTGAGATCTCAAACTCAGTAATTTCCTCCCAGCTAAAGACTTGGCAAAAAAAAAAATCTCTGGTCAGACCAGAAGCAGATTTAGTTTTAAGAATAGATTAAGTTTATATTGGAAAGAAGAAACATTTATTAAAAAAAAACTCACAATATAAAGCAATCAAGGCCAGATTAGGTTCTGCAGTTACTGGCTGAGAACTCAGCAGGCTCCAAAAGCATCTCTGCTCAGTCCACAGAGATCAACCTCCACCATACTCTGAGTGTGACTTCCTCCCAAGAGGCCATGAAATGAAAGATTTTTGAAAATGTTAATTCCAAGGCAGGATGATTTCATTTTCCTCTTAAGATAAGGAGTTGGATCACCTCCATACTTGGGGATATTCTATCAAAGCTAAACTATCAGGAACCCTTCCCAATCAAACCTACTAGGAAATAATTCTGCCAGGTTCATTAGGTCATAAAATAGACACAGCTGAAGCAGAAGAGCCCAGAATACAGAATGGTATGAACATGGACATGGAATTTTCTCTTGGCTCAGGAGTCAGGCTAACCTTCCTCCAGTACCAGGACAGCTGTTGTGCTGCTGGAAGCTCTGCATTAGTTCAAGGCAGCCTGGACTGAGATCAATGGCCTTGTCTAATGACATAACAGATAAGTGACATTTCCCCCCAGTGCAGCCAGGCCCTGGAAGCACCACAGGATAATGACACAGAGAAATAGCTACACTGGGAGATCTCCTGATGCAGCAAAACCCTGTTACAGCCTGCGCTGTTAGAGAGAAACAAAAAGTATCTGTTAAAAAACTGGGATGTGCTTTACAGGGAAAAAGAATGGTTACAGTTCCTTCAAACCCACGGAGGGGAGCACCCAGAAAGGCACATACTTGACATTAGTGTTGGTGCAGATGATGTATTCAATCTCATCAGAGTAAGGGTTCTGAAACGTGAAGCTGCTGGTTCTGATCAGCATCCACTCCCGGTTCTTGGTGCGGAACCGATACATCACAGACAGGACCTGACCCTTCAGCTTCACCACCTGCAAAGCCATTTGGAAAGGTTAGTAACAGGAGATTGCTATCTGCTGTGCAAATGAACAGTCAACAGCAGCAACTGGTGCATTTTAAACTTGAATTCCAGAAAGCTACGGGGACAGCAGAGGAATTTTTAATTTGGAGAGAATACGCAAAATCCTATCCATGTTTACAGCTATCTCCTTCAGGATGAAATCCTCATGCTTTGTCACATAAAATGCCAATTTCCAGCCAGCTTAGAAAAAGAATACAGACTCAGGACAATCATCAGGTTGTGCTGTTATCCCAACACAGAAACTTTAAAAATGTTTTAATGTGCAACACTTATCAAGAGATTGACAGAAACCAAACTGAGGATCTTTTAAATGTTCATCTGTAAACCATAAGCCAATCACTGCAGCTAAACAAAAGCCTGCAAGAAAAGCCATTTTGAGGTTGACTGCTTTACTGCTTGGATACCCAGCTATACAATTAATATATGTGAAAAATCAGCAGCAAAATTTAGGACAATGCTTAAATACAGTGGTGTTTATTTTTTGTTTTTCTAGAAACAACCGGGGATTGGTTCCCCCCTACCCCAAACATATTAAAAGATTCTCTAGGATGGCAAATTGCTAACAAGAATCACTTGCTTCTGGCTTAAAAGGGTGAGCCAGTGTTTGAATGGAGAGAACACTGATAAGCCACTGCCCATTTTAACAGTATAAACTCCTTGCCTGCACAGGTTATGTGTTTGTAACTAAAAATTCAAATGTCTAAGTTTGGTAACTGAAGTTTTGCTCAAGTCAACAGCTGCGCACCAAGTGAGGATTAAGAAGCAGCCAACTAAAGGACATTCAAACCAATCTTCTCACACTGGCCCTGCAACTGCATTTCATGTGTTATCCAACAATCTGGGGTTAAGCCAGAAGAAAACTTCCATGGTTTCAAGTCATTCAGCTGGCACTTACCTGGCCTATCTCTGTTTATATTTTACAGCTTTTCCACCAGGCTATCTCAGGGTTGCCTCAAGGAAGGAAAGGGAAGGTCTACGGCAAATAAATACCACATCTTGTGGATTCTTAATCATTAACATCTGGAATTTACTTTTTATTAGCTATCTGCAGCCTGTATTCTCTAAAAGTAGAAGTCCCACTATTTACCCTCTGTCTTCATTGACAAGCAATTAGATTAAGAAAAATGTTCCAATCCTGCTTTTTTCAGAGGTTTGCACTTCAAATTAATCAACTGGATATGGGACTAAATGGAAAGAATGCAAATAGAAGACAAAACCTTTAGCAAAGCCCAGGAAAGCTCAAAAACATATTGAAATAAATGACTTTTTGTTGGTTTTGTTGGGGGTTTTTAATGCTTTAACAGGGTTTTTCTGAGCTCACTGGGCAACATTCTTTTATCAGCAGCTTTCTACTACCACACCCAGGGCAGAAACCACAGAGCTGGTGTAGAGTGTGCAATCTGAATAGTATTCTACTGGGTATCTAACAGCTGTATACTGGACCCTTTGATATTAACCTGTATTTGTTTGTCTTAGCCTTGAGACTGTCTTATTCTGGCCTGATTTTTCCCACCCTGATGAATGAATTTATCTTCCCAAGGAAATAAAGCTCTGAGATAGATACTGGCAATTGACCAAAAATTGCAAAACCCACCCTCCCTCCCTCCCTCTTCTGTTATGCACCAGCCTGGTTCTGATACTGTCAGCAAAAAAGAAGTGTCAAGCTTTCAGGTTTTAAGAAAACAAAAAAAGAGTTTATTTGGAATCACAGTTACCTTTTTAATTAAGAGATTTCTAAGTTCAAACTAACAATAGTAAAACAAATGGCAGTGATCTATTACCCTGAAACCCTGATTAAGCAAACAGTAATTTTGTAATAATATATAAAGCAGAGAGATCGCTGGTGGGAAAATCCTGAACTGTCTTAATACAGAGCACACAAACAAACAAGCACAAAAAATTTCAAAGCTAATGATTGAACTTTACTTTCTTATATTCTTCGGAAATAAAAACCACCTGGTGCAAAGCTTAACTGTTTACTTCAGTCTTTTATTGCATGATGGGAATAACAGCCCCAATCACACTGCTACTGTACTGAACAAAAATACATGCAAGAAGGCATTGCCTGCTAAGGAAACAACACACTATTTTCATAGATTGGACATAGACTGAGTGAGCAGGAACTTTAATTTCTAACTGCATTTTTTCCTGCTGTCTTTCTGTATGACCTTAAGCAAGCCACGCAGGTCCCTGATCCAGCAAATCACTTTCTGCACATGCCCAGCAGTGAGTGGTGACAGTGGAGTCCCCAGCAGCCGAGTTCAGGGGCACAGAGACAGCCTGATCTCCCTCGCAGTGAACACGGGCAGGACCAGGTCATTAACTGCAATGTTCATTAGCCAGCCCTGCTGAGACCCAGGCAACCACTGCAGGGATTCCCTGCAGAGGATGTCTGACAGCCCATTATCCAGCAGCTCTCTGTCACTGTCCCTTGGACAGATGAGTGGAATCAATCATTTGGGCACCGCTGACAAACAGCATATGTGTTCTCACTGCTCCTGCGCCGCTGATGCCATCAGGCAGCAGTGCAGGGAGCTGAACCAGCCCAAAGCTGGAGTCCTATGCGAAAGGAATCAGGGCCTCAGCCCTCCCAGCAATGCCAGCACCAAGGCAGCAGGAAGGTGGGGAGGAGGGCAGGCAGGAGAGAAGAGCTGGCTCCTGGTGACAGACCCTGCCAGGAGGATGCAGCTGCAGCATCACATCCCCAGCCAAGCTGGGGCACAGGAGATGTTCTGGATGTGGTGACCTGTTTAAAGCATTGAACTCTCACAGCCTGTAAATCAACATCTTGAATTTAAAAAGGCTGCTGTTTGCACTCAGTCTGCGCAAGGAACTGGAGCCACACTTGGCCATGGGGCTGTGACAGTCCCTGTTGAAGGGGGGATGGTGAGAAACAGCTCAGGAGCACGAATATCTGACACCATCTCCAACACTTCTGCAGAGACCATAACCTCAGTTTCACAATCTGTTCTAGGGGCACAGCATTTCATTGTTTTTCCCCCAGAGGCTCTGTCTGTGCATGCCATGCCTGAACAAACAGTTGGCTATACAAATTACTTAGAAGTCCCTTCATATCCCCATTTCACAGCTGAAAATACATCTCAGCATCCAATGCAAGATGGATCAACACAACTTGGTTGAGCTATTGGCTGTTGCTGGAAAATCTGGAGCCACTTAGATCAACTGAGCCTCAGCAATAGGTTAAACATCCTGTGCTGGGTGTTCTGGTGCAGCAGGAAAGGCACTGAAAAGCCCAGCAATAAGGAGACAGCTTGGGGAAAGCCCTGCTAATGCATGGCCCAGACCAAGCTGAAACAGCAAGCTCTGCAATGGAATAAATGTCACTGACTCAGCTGATGTAAATGTGGCCCATGGTAAAAATGAATCCAAACCAGTAACTCCTCCTGTATGTTGTATTTCCTTTGTTACTTCCCTGTACATTTCAATTTCTAACAGAGATAAAGGGCCAAATTACATGTTGATCTAAAGTGGTGTAACTCCATTTAGGTGCATGAAAAAGCAAATCATCTGTGCTAGCAGAGAACTCAGTTACAAACAATCCAGCACCACAGAGGGATGTAACTACTTCCAAATCAACAGCCCATCTTGGAAGATAAATAATTTTGGTTACCACTTAACATACGGAAATCAACACAGGCATCTCCAAAACAGTTCACTCTGTGCAGCAAAAAACCAAATATATAACTAGAAGATTTATTTCTGAAAATACTGTCAACCCCTCCTTCCATTTATTATGCAGCTTAACCAATTGATAACTGACCAACAAATTGTTTTGTATCTTGCCACTTATTCTCCTGCATAAAAATAAAATAAGATAAAAACTACTTCTGTGGACAAAATAATAAATTGTGGAACAAAAGGAGCAGGACACAGTACCTGTTGGAAGCTCTCTCGCAAATGGCTTTGGTCTTCAGGATGGCAGAATTCTAAAATATCTTTCCCCAGAAGATCCTAGAACAAAATATAAAGTTATGTAAAAAACCCAAAATACAACACAAATCCACATGTAGACCTACAAGTCTTTTTTGCAAACACAAGATCTATCACATTGAACGAGATTACTCAGTTAATCAGGAATCAATCATATAAACAAGGTTTGTAGGCATAATGCCCCATGTTTTTACACAAAAGTTGAAGTTATTTTCTAATACCTGTGAAATGGTGTCTTGAAAAGACTGACATCTGCTACTACAGCTCATTTTATGGCATTAATTTTTGTAAAAACACTTCTTATAAAGCAATTTAAAATAAAAAAAATATATGAATAAGCAAATGAACAAGGAACTACTTTTGCCTCTAAATTGCAACTGCTGGGAGTTATCTGAGGAAGAGCTGTGGTTCATTTACTATTCTACTCAGTTCTGTACTAGCCTCCTGTTCAGAGGAGCAGATGTAGCCTAAAGGAAAATAGATGCTGTAAATTATGTTTGCTTACTGTTCAAGAGACTGGCAGAATCAAAGGTCTACAGGACTAAAACTCTCTCCAAGCACTGTTAACTTTCTGTCACAGAAATGTCTTCATTGGAAAGCTGTGCAAGGTTCAGAGCACTCTGCTGTTAGAATTTTAATCAGATCTAAAGGTATAAACAGATACCCCACGCAGAGGGATGGACAGCAAAGGAAAACAAACAGCGTTCAGTGCCCGATGTATGAATTATCAGCTACAAATACTTCATGTTTTCACATGGCATTTTCTGCATTAGCTCCACCCATTCTCCACAATCCCAGTGGCCACAGACCTGGGGCTGGTAGCCAATGACACTGATGCACCTTGGGTCCACAAAGGTGATGACTCCATCCGAGTTGTGCCGGGACAGGAACTCCGTGGGGACCGACATGCCGTTCATGTCCATGCACACAGGAGAGCTGGTCACCTAGGGCAGGAGAGCCACACCAGTCACCCAGAGCCACGTCTGACACACAGCTAAAGGACAGAATGTGCTGGCACACTGCTAGCAGCTGAAGGAAGTAAAATAAAACAACGGCACTGATAAACGGCAGAACAGCTTTATTCCGGTTTGCAGGGCAAATATCTCACCCCATGGCATCTACTGAGGATTAACAGCACAGCAGAGAAACAAACACACCTTCCCAGGAAGGGGTATATACTGAGGATGCAAGTCCAGCTGGACTCATCTCACTTTGCAGCACATCAGGCATCGTGGATCCTATCTCTGTCAACCAAGAATGAATGACTTGCAGAGGACAGTGCAGTCCACTTATCTTAGGATAGGAAACCAACCCATTACCTAACCTTTCAGGTGACATGAACCTCACCTGAAACACCTACAGAATCTGAACCAAGTTCTCCAGAGGCTGAGGTAGGGGATATTAGACCAGGAAGTGGCTGCTCATAATGAAAAACACAGTTCTCTGAATACTTCTCAAATCTCACCAGAGGGAACTGTGTGTTTTCAGCTCTCTGCCTGAAATCTGTGCTCTCAGGCCACTTCATATCCATTCCATTTTTCAGTCTGAAATCTGTGCTATCAGGCCACTTCATATCCATTCTTTCCCACTGAAGGTGTAAAGGAGACCACTGATTTTTTTACATCTTCCAGAGCCATCTCTGCCAACAATGCAAAATGAGCAAAATCTCCTTCTTTTTGCTAACTCAGAGCTGATTAGCCAGCTCACCATATGCAAGATTTGAACTTGCTGCTAGAGAACAAGAGTTTTTAATTTGTGCACCCTGACTCCTTTCTGACTTAACCCACCACAGAGCTTCCTCCTGCCTGCCCTCACATACCACAATGGCTCCTCTAACGTAACAGACATCTTGACATTACTTGGAAATAATTTCTCTTTGGAAATTGTAACACATGAATCCCCATAACGTTCTTCTTTCCATTAGTGGAATATATTACTCTTAATTATGAAAGCATTATAAACCTGAAACCCATGCTGCAGTACTTGTGTAGCTCTGCCATGGCCATGGAGAGCCACTCTGCAGATGTGCTAACATCTGCAGGCTGTTCACCTCAGGTAAGATGGGTCTGGCCCCTGTGAAAAGGTCATTCCACCTTGTCAGGAGGAGTGATCCCCTCCTAGCAGATGGCAGTGAGTGCAGGGGATCATGCAAGAGGCTCAGATATGATCACCCATGGCAGGATTCCCAGACCAGGAAGATAAAAACTGTCCTCCCTGCTGTGGGGAAAGAGATTCACCATGGTTGCTTTAGCTCAGAGCTCTGAACTCTGCTCAGAAATGCACTACAACAATTGCAACCATCTGCACAAAAAGGAAGGAAAATTTTATTTTCCCAGTTCCTTCAGCTCACATCTCATCTGAATGCATAACACAATACACGCTGAGAATAAAGCTATGATTTCTGGAGTGCCTCTTGACTGCTTTATCTTCACCATTTTCAGGATAGCTCCTGCAATCACAGTTTTTCAAGCAGTTGATTAGTCAGAGAGTGAATGACTGGAAAAATGGCAGGGAGCATATCACTGGCTCTGGGGTCACTTTAACCCAGCACCTGCAGCACCACATTTCTCACCACCTCCAGCCCCCCAGCCCTACACACACTGAAGAGTGGCAGGTCTGTGCACACTCATCTTCAGGAGCATCTCTGCTGCTGTTACTGGACCAAGTACACATATCCAGCACCAAAATCAGTTTCATTTTGCCCTGCTGGTAGAAGTCACTGACTGCACAGACATCAAGACACTTTATAAACTGGAGGCATGTTAAAAGTTACAATCTAGTAGGAAAATACTTCATAACCACATCAGAACAATGATCATGGTTTCAGAAATAGTTTGTATATAGAAAGACTGGCATTACCTGAAGCCTTCCTATTGCCACGAGGCAGTATTTACTACCTTGTCCCACATCAGCATCTTCTTCTGGAATAGTCATTCCTGGAGTAAACAATGACAAATACTGTTATAATTAGGAAATTGGGGTAAACAGAGATGCTGCTGTCCTGGCTCTGTACTTTCCTAGATGCTCTAAATCTTACAAAATAACCTCATTTTCTTCTCTATGATTCAGTCACTATTTCTGGGTTCAGATCAGTTGTTCTCAATGCTACATACCTCACATGTATACACAGAACCCACAGCAGCAATTTTGGCTGCTGAAGACAAAGCAGATACTAAAATTCCATTATACACCAAGATGGACAGTAACATTTCCATGAGTGCTGCTCCACCAGCACGTTATGGAACCATGGCGTTACTTAACATGGTCAGTGAAGGCACACTATGTTCATTTTTCTTTGTGAATAATATTTTATAATGAGCCTTAAAAACAAGGCACAGCCTAAATTAATCACTAATTCTGTGCTCATATTGAACAGCTGGTTTTACTTTTTTCTATAATGGACTAAACCTGCGTGGCTACGTTGAAAGACTGAAAAAAATGCGGATGCTTTGCTAACACTGCTCTGTAACAGGAGTAACTACTATAAACACAGGAACAGCTTCCAAACATACATGTGTACTATTTTCCATCTGAGTGTTACACAAATAGGAACATTTAGATTAGCACTGTTTACTTGCTTGCTGGCTAAGCCTTGAGCTAAGGCTATTTCCCAACTCCAGCACTGAGATACCAAGTTCGTATAAAACTCTTGAAAAACGTCTTCCAGGAGTGACACCACTGACCTATTTTAAGTGATCTGTAAACTCTTTCACAAGGATTTTCAAGGAATTCAGTCATAACAGGCAGTGAATCATTTAAGAGGCACTTCAAAGCATTAACAAAATTAATTGCAAAGCAGCTACCATTTCAGAAACAACTTTATTTTGGAAATGTATAATCCCCAGTGTAAGCCAATCTTTGGACAGTCCAGAGGATGACAGCACACCACTTTCATAAATGACACCTCTGAAAAAGGACTAAAAATGCTGCTAAGTGAACTGGAGAAATCTCTGAGGATGTTATCTTGTATCCAAACAGTTGAATCTTATCTGACAATCAGTATCCAAACAGCATTTTACAGGTATTTTTTGGTCTTCACTGAACTATACAATAAAATAAAATACACCAAGTATGAAGGAAAACAGCCCCATACTTTTGTATAATATACTGAAACTTGTTCTGCAATGATTTCACAATCTGGGGTGCACAACATTATTTGCAGCCCCCTAGTGATAACTAGAATTTTATCAAAGGGAGCTTTAAAAAAGAGCAGCATTATTATCTCATCTAAAAAGTGCTGTTTTAAGGACATAACTGTAAGCATTCCAGTTGGATAACCTTAACCAAAAGATCCCTTTCAAATTGTGTTTTTCATTTGAGAAGGACACATTTAAAATATATTCCCCTGACCTCAAAAGCTTTTTCCAATCATTTCCTTAGTGGTAGAGAGTATTGCAAAGGACAGCAAAGATACAGCTGGACAGCTTCCACTTTGCATAATCTTTTTTTTCTCTGTAGCTTTCAACAGTGATTACCATTTTAGGAACTTGGTCCATACTTGCTACTGCTCAAATAAAATCAAAGTAATATCAACAACCTCCAAAATTAAACCTAGCTAAGAAACATTATTACTGATGTCACCCTGTTGACAAAGGGAGGCTGTTGTTCTAATTTTCATCTTTTTTTTCCCCCCTTTTGCCCAAGATGGATTATATTTGGTCTGTATAGCAAAATGGAAAATGTCTTACTTGGGTTATGCCACAAGACCCTCTATGAATAAAAATCAGTCTGCCTGGAATTAATCAATACATGACCCAGTGGATTATCAACCCCTTCCCAAAGTGCCTAGAGAAAAAATATGATAAAAAGATTTTCAGCTTCTCTGCAATACAGGTGCTATTACTGGCAGCATTCCACAGAGAGAAATTATTTTCTTTATTCTTTAGTTGATATTTTCAAAGATTCGGCTCTGGGTGTCTTTATTTGTAGATGAGATTTACTTTTGCTTTAGCACATTTCCTATTGAACACACTATGGACAGGTAAATGAAGATGTGAACTGCACTTCCTACCACTTTGTCCAGCTCTTAACCCAATGCAATATTGCTCCTTAGCAGCACCAAGTACCATCATTATCTCTAAAAAATGTTGTAAGAGCTTGGAGGAAAGCAGCCACGAAACTGACCTTTAGGGGGCATCAACAAAATAAACATCCTTCAATTATTCACATTCTTTATGTGTAATCCTGGGAGAGGGTTTATTTCTCAACACCAAATATACACCCCTCTAAAATAATAAATACAGTGCTGTGCTTGCCTGAGTTCACATCAACAACTGGCACAGCTAGGCTGCAAGTGAGCATCACAAATAGAATGCAATCAGACGTTATATTTAATTTCCAAGTGTCCTTTATACCAGCAAACAGTTTCCCACAGCACAACACTGTGTGTTGGTGTGGACAGAAAGAACTTTTTAGTTTCCCCAATGAGCTTCCAGTTGGCTCTAAAAACAGAAAAGCATATTCTGCTTTCTTCTGCATATTCATTTTCTGCTCTCTTTCTCTACCTTTCTGCCCCACACCTTCTGTGAGACACAGAACAGCGTTGGTGCGTTTATGGTTTTATTTCATTACACTAAAAAAGAACTTATTTATAATTCTTTAAAAAGATGGAATTTAAGTGTCCAGTGGTCGCTAGCAATCCCCTGATAATGTGTGTCTCCATTAGATTACTTTTGATAGTTACTTGCCAGGGAAGGAACTACACTGTGTGACTTTATCTCTCACAGAAAACAATGGAAAAAGGCTTTCACAAAAAAGGCTGTGGATAGCATACTAAGGATAAAAATCTCGTGAGAAGTCCCAATAAAAAATAAATTAACCACTCTTTAGAAAAATAAATAAAGCCTTAAAAAATGACAGCACTGCAAGGAATATTCAAGCAACTATTTTGTTTTGTATTGGAAGAGGGAGTACTTTGCACAAACGTTCAGATTCTGGCCAAAACTTTAAAATAACCTAACAGCTTTGGCATGCTGTGGTTAAGATGTTACCGTAAGTCTGACTTGGAAGACTAAAATGTTTCTTTTTTAACTAAAGAGAAAAAAAAGATTTCAACATTATCTGAATTTAACATTATTCTGTGACTCTTTATTTGAAGTTTCAAAATATGTATCTTTCTCTTTGCTTCATTATGTGCTTTTGTGCAAGATGCTGGCTTTGATTTCCAGAAAACTACCAAATTCCTGACAGACTTTATCTTCTCTCTCTACCAAATCTTATGCCACAAAAAGAAAGCAAAACAAACCTATTAGGAAAATATCATATGGACCAGAGAAGACTCATTTCCTTCCAGGAATGAGGTATATAGAGGGGAAAAAAATAGAAAATTAAATCTTGCTTAAGTTGAAAACAGGAAAAAAAACCCAGGAGAAGGTCAGCACTTCTCAGTTTTATGACTGGTTATGAACTTGAAGCACTGTCTAGGCTGAGGATCGCAAGTTCCATCTGAGCAGCTTTGCTGGGAACAGGGGGACAAAGGCTGGGAATGCTGCTCAGCCAGCCTCAAAACAGGGGTCCTTTTACCTCATTCCAAATAACCCAACCCACACTCTCATTATTTAACCAAACATACACCATGACTGGCTGGAACCTCCATCTGAGACATCTGACTGCTTTTTCCTTTGACTTCCACACCAAGTTTACACCTCATTTCTTGAGGCCAGCATATGGGGATACAAGTGTGTAGGTATCACATGCCTGGTTTTAAACTTGATCTTAATTTTACCTGTCTTTCAGGTGGAGAAAAATGAACAGACCCTTAACACACAGCCTGAGCTGAGGCTGTTTTGTCTCCCCTTTCTCAGTGAAGAAGGGGCTGAAGAGAGTCTGCCAGTACATGAGCCTTGCTGCTCCACACAAATGAGAAAAACCACAAAGGCAGGCTGGATGTGCCAGTGCTGTCATGTTGAACACAGACCTGAGCCATAACACAACAAACCCAGCCCTTGAATTACACCACCAGCTCTCTGTAGCTTATTCATTTTCACCTGTTTGAAGTACTCAGATTACTCCAGATTTGCAGACTCCTCCCTGCAGCAGCACTGTCAAATAGTCTATCCCACCAATAATGACCACAAAGCAGTTCTTCTCCTGATGCTTCTGTATCAACACTGATTTATTCAGTGTGGGACCAAAAAACCTGAACATTGGCCACAGACAATGCAATTCAACCCAGAAAGAGAAAATACCAAGTGCTAAACAAATGAGACTAAGTACAGATGAAAGGTATTTGATAATATTGTGAAATATTATCTTTGTACTGTATATTAGCTTATATTACTGTATATGCAGTGTGACATGTGCACATATATATATAAGCCACACTGTATGCTTTGAAAGAAAAAGAACTGGAGTTTATACCAGTGTCCACTTGGCAACGGAAAAATAAATGAAAATTATCTTTTTGATCACTGACTTTTTAAACAGTTGTGATTTAGCACAAGCCCATTTATTCCCAAGAATCCAGAGACCATGCAGGGCTTGCTGATTTCAACAAAGTAATTTTATTACAGGGTAGAGAAGCCTTGGCAAATTCCATTACTGCTGTAGTTATCTCATTTGCTTTGCAGATTATGGTGGGATTACCACTGGAAATGAGAACAAATGCAGTGTTGTTGTCACTTATTTACTCAAACATACAGGGGAACAATTCAGCCTATGGATCTTCCCATCAACTTTGAAAGTCAATGGATACATGACAACCACCAACACAAAGTGGGGAAGAATAGGAAGGCAAATAAACACTCATGAAAAAGGCCCTGATTCAATTCTGTGTGCCCTGGAAAAGGCACCCAGACATGACTAATAGAAGTAACAATTTGGATGGTAACATAAAAGACCAACGAAATTCCACATAAGGCTGTCAAAATCAAAAACATCCCTAAGGATTAGTTAGGAGACATTAACATTATGGAGGAGCACTGGGATATCATAAGGAGCACCATGTGATTTTGTGGAGTGGAGTAATAGAAATGGGATGAAATCCAACATTACTAAATGCATAAGCATGCACTTGGGGAACAGTAAGAGTCATAAGCTAAACCAACAGAAATAGGATGGAAATTGATATTACTAATTGAAACATCACACAATTCAAAGCAAGGTTTGAAGTTGACAAGTGAGAAAAAGGCAACCTAGAAGACATAAAAATTTGTATCAGATGTCTTAGGATGCCTGCAGGATGCACCACACAAAAGAGAAGGATGCTGTGTCCTACACTGCCAGACAAGACAGGAAATATTGTTTGTGTTATCCATCTAGTGATGGATGCAATCTCATCTGAAATAAGAATGTGTAGTGCCAGTGACCTACATTTTGAGAAGTGAAGTGAAAACAGGAATAACTGCAGAGAAAAGCCACAAGGGTAAAGAGAATGCATTCTGAGAATGGAAAGCAGAGGTGGCCTGGATTGTCTTTGCAAAGTCTAGGCTGACAGGATATAACCTCCTTCTGGAAACAGACCAGAACACTGGAGAGACACAGAGGCACTGGGCATGAAAACTCCCATTTGACTTCTAGTGAAATAAAAACTTCTCATGAAGTAATAAGCAGCACAGTTTTGGAAGAGTTGAGATGGGAAAAAGACCTCACTATTGCCAACTGGGATTTGCAATATGATTGATACCTGGCCATTGGTATGAAGATCCTTTTAATCCCAAGCTGCTGTCCTGCAGAACTGGTCACTGAAGGGCACACACTGCCAACATCAGGACCTAGTGCTGACATGAGTTCATGCATCTGTAGCTCTGTATTAGCAACATACACTCCTGAAGAGTCAGATCTCTTTAAACATCCCATAACATGAGGCAAGGTTCTCATTCAGGCTAGACAAAATCGTATTTGACCTACACCTTCTTGAGTGGACACCCCGTATATCAAGGTTGAATTCAACTGCATTTAGAATTACCAATAGAAAACTAAATCTTTTTGTAGAAGAAAACAAAACAGAAAAAAACATCAATTTTCAGAGCACTCTACAGACACTGTGCTCTCATACTTTTGAGAGAGAAGCAAAATTGACTCCTATTAAATCCTATTAGCAACAAGAGGGGCAGTTTTCCTCTGCTTCCGAAACCGCATTTCAGCAAGAAACAACAAGAAGTTCACATCTGCACACTGCTGTCTGCACACATTTGGTACAAACCACCTCTTAGGACTCATAATCCCTGGATCAATGTGATTTATGGCCATGGTGTACAGCCACAAAAGGGCAGGACAGCTCCTGGTTTGATTCTTTGACTCATGCCAGCAGGCGCTGTCACATCACAAACAACCTCTTCAACTCCTGCAAACGCCAAGGTCAGGTAACCCCACTCATCATGAGGTCTGGATGAGCTCCACTGTCTCCTCTTGGAATTTTTCAAAGGTAAATATTCCCATAGGTAATACTGAGTTTCAGCAGGTAAATGTTTTTCTCCGTAGATCAAAGCGGTATGCCAAGACTTGATTCCCAGAAAAACAGCCTCAAAACAGAATTTATCACAAATACTGAACATTCCCAAGTAACACCATTTCTGAGAACTTCCATGTGTCCGAGGTGAAATTACACATTTTCATACGAAGGTGCTGGCAATTCAGTACTTAAGTATAAAAGCAGTAACTGCTGTTTTCTAGAGGTACACAATCCTGTGCGTCCACCTTCTTAAAACGAGACCATTTTTATATTGGTTTATCCACATAAGTTGAAAACTTTTGGCCCCAGTTTGTGGAATCCTGCATTACTGGCAATTCCTACAGGTCCTCTGTGACAACAAAATTGAGAAGGGTGTCACAGGGAAAACAGGGATGCCCTGAGTGAGTACAACACCTGATTTATTCTTATTGAAAGCTGCTCAAGGTGAGCTTTAATCAGCCACCCCACTAAAACTCTCCCTGTTTTTCTAGCAGCAAGGAACCCTGAGCCAGGTTTTCAGCTCTCCTAGGGACAGTGTGGTGCACACAGTCCTCCACAAGGGATACAAACCTGCTGGTGGCCAAGCCTTGATATAGCCAGTGCAATGGACAACAGCATATTGTGCTTCACCTTCTTTCACCGGGCCCAGGCCATTCCTGAATGAGCAAGAAACACAAAAACATCACATTGACATGCAGAACAGCTTTATGCTTTCAAACTATGGCTACTAATTATTTACCAGTATTTGTAAGTTATGCTGGAAACACCCAAGAATCAACCTAGGGTTCTGTATTGCCAGCTCTGTTATGCTGCTATTCAAGCTGTACCTGTTTTCTGTAATATTTCTCTGAGAAGATTGATTCAGAGCTGGAGCTGGTGTAAGGCAAAGAATCTCAGTGACACATGCAGGAGATTTTGTTTGCAAAAGGATCCAGTGTGTACAGGTAACACTCCTGGAGTGGGCATTAATCCAGTGCAAATGAGAGGGCTTAGGGCAACTACAGCTGCTTTGTGGTAAATTCAGTAATAGTACCTGTATCTTTTTCTCATGGTGGTTATTCTGTTCAGAGGTAAATGATCCAGAGGAGCATTTCCACACCTAAAAGTGAATTGATATTTTAAAGAGCTCAAAAATGAATATAAATACACACGATAAAAAGACATTTTGAGATCCTTACTACATATATAAGAAGACAATAATAGATGTTCCTGGCAAAAAGTTGCATATTCATGTTTATGTAGGACATGCTGCTTCCACAGGCTGAGCTTTTTAGATGTGCTATAAAAATCTTCTTTATTTTAGCAAAATGAAAGAGACTAGAAAAAGACTCCCTTCCACACTCCCCCAGGATAAAGACTGTTTGAAACTGATATCCCAAGGGTGGCTAAAGAATAGACACACTTCAAAATGCCATGAAACAGGGGTGAAAACTAGAGAAAAATATGTCAGGCCCCAAATATCCACACAAACCAATCTCAGTGTTCCTGTGGCTGCCCTGGACAGAAAAATTCCACTGCCATACACCAGCTACAATGTCTGTGGACATTAAGATAATGTTTGCAAGATCAAACTATTTACACTGTCAACTAACTTTGTTTAACACTTGTTCATGTGTATTTTGTGATATTTATAAGTATGCCTAACTGTAAAATTTCAACAATCCATCTGAAGCTGAGTAAATAGTTTGAAGGGTAAAAGCAGTTCATTTTTAATGGAAAAATAATAACAACAATGAAAGAAGAAACCACAAGGAAGGTTCACATTATCTGAGGTCCATTCTTCCCAGAAGATTTTCTTTTTATTCCTTTAATTTTTTTTTTTCTTATCAGTCACTGCCAAGGAGAAGAAGTGAACAACTAAAATAAGATTTAGAAATACAAAAACAGTGGGGTTAGGGAAATGAGTAAAATCACTCTCATGCACTGGAGTTTATAGAATCAGGGTGCTAGGAAATGACTGCAATCTGAACTGTTTTGAAAGCTGGGGAATAACTGCAAACAGGACACTAGGCCTGGTTTTCTTTGCACAAACAAGATGATGTGCATCTTGGGAGGAAGAAAAATCAGTGTTCTCAGTGCTGCTCTGCTGGGCTCTATTTCTCACCCAGTTATGGGTGCAAAAGGTTCTACAGCTCTGAAGCCTGATTTCGCAGGTATAAAGTCCATAAACACCCTACAAAAGCACCCAAGAGCCATACATTCAGCACCCTCACAGGACTGGAAAAAATCCACCACACTACCAAAGTACAGGTACCTGTATTTTAATGTGCTTTGTGTGTTTCATTCTGTAATGAATTTTGCAGTGCTGTTATCACCATTTATACTGGACATAGCCTACAGATACAATTATGTACTTTCCCCTCCTAACCACAGAACAGATCTATTGCAATGGCAAAAGGCATTTTAGCCTGTTAGCACTAAAACAAGAGAAGTGCTCACAAGCTCCCCCCAAAAAAACACTGGACAGACAAATCTCTTTAAAGAAGCCCAAACAATGCAGGAGAAGCTGGAAAACTGCAAATCAAAAAACCCTCTAACAATTACTCATTTATCTAACATCAGCCAGTTGACATCTGGTTAATTCATACCAGGCTTAGGCTAATTCCTACATAGCTGGCAGGTTTGCAACTGAATTCTTGTTTATCTTTAAGATTCTTTTAATATTCTTGGTTTGCTGAAAAAATACACAGAGCTGGGTGTTCATAACACTTGCGAAAGCTTTGTTCCCAAGGTATCGATTTGAGTAACTTTACTAGAAAAGAATGGCTGAAATTCCAGGGGTGAAGCTGTTCTCTGGAAAAGTTCTCTGGAAAAAGGAACTTACACCCCACACTCATAAGAATAACTACAACAGAAATGAGGTGCTGTTTTGCTGGTTTGTCCATAAGGAAGACTAGTTTCAGTTTCACTCCAGTTCCTAAAGCAAGTATTCTAGAAATACTTCATGGCAGCGTGTCATTAGAGCTTTAGCTTGTAATCAAGGCCAGATTAGTGCAACAAAATGTTTTTCTAAGCTGAGACAGGACTGGAACTCTGATGGAGCACAGGGTAAATGCATACCTCATCCTGCAAATGAAGGAGCGCCTGGATCCCATGCACATTCTCATGGAGGACTGCTGGCCTTCCTTCTTTACTGTCCCTGTCTTCAAGTCCAGGATTCGTCCTAGAAAGGCCAGGAAGAGCAACTGGTGTTCAGTACATAAATTTAATTCCATTTATTAGAAACTAAGATAACAGGAAATTCATGAGCGGAATGCCATTAGCCCATTTAGGGGGAAAAAAATACCAACAACAAAAAAATCTTGATCCTGGTCTCAGAGGGGAGGATCAGTTATGTGCTGGTTTAACTAAATATTTCAGCAAAGCTGACTCTGAGCCACAGGAGTGATGGCTCTTTTCTCAGCTGGCCCAAGACCAACTTCCAGGGCAGAGTCAAGTGCCTGGAGGCAAACAAGGCAATGACAGCAGGCACAGCTTTTGACTTGCTCTGCTTGCTCCACTCTTTACCAGAACTGTGGATAAAGCAACATTTATCAGTCCCCTGACAGCTGCTGCTCTTTCCCTGTGCTTGTGCCTATCCAGAACACTCTCACCACAGCACCACCTCAGTCACAGCTGTCAGGGTGGTGCGATGCACAAAAGACCAAACTTTTCTCCTTGATGATGAGATACAGGATTTGTCACAACAGCCTTTGTGCTAGAGCCCTTTTAAAATTATTAAAAACCGACATGTCAAGAGCATTTCTAAAGTTTCTTTTCAGACAGATCAGTGAGATGATCTGATTTACCACACAGCAGCACAAGGCTGTGCAAGGTCCAGACCCTGCTCCCTACAATCCCAGAATCACACACCAGAGGCACAGCCTGGCAAAGGGATGACAGCCACCAAATCAACTCAAGTGAGGACAGGAGGGAGGGAATGCATGCAAAGGTATGAAGGAGGTAACATATTAATTTTTTCATTTAATACAGAAGATTGATTACTATAGACAGGTTCAGATCAGGGATTTGAGTATCAGGCAGAATCCTTCTGCTAATCTCCAAAGAACTCACAGAATGG
Organism: Melospiza georgiana; assembly: GCF_028018845.1. Lineage (NCBI taxonomy): Eukaryota > Metazoa > Chordata > Aves > Passeriformes > Passerellidae > Melospiza > Melospiza georgiana. The sequence continues at coordinate 12,453,711 of NC_080442.1, forward strand.
ATTTTCACATCTACAGCTCAAGCGCTAAGAAATGACTACAAAACCTAGCACAGACTAGAAATTAATCACTGGACCAGTTCCACAAGGCTCAAGGGCTGGATGCAGCCACAGAAGTGACAGTGGGCCAGAGAAATGCAGAGGAACAGCTGCCAGGCATTAGATGACAGCCACCAGTGCTGACAACACATGGCCATGAGCAAATCCACGTGTTTAAGGTGGGTATCCTTCAGTAACTGAAACTATGCAAGCCTAAGCCTTCACTGTGGTGCAAATAGCCAGGTTTACACAATGTAAGGCACCTACTCTGTCTGTACTGAATTGAAGAAAACATGCAGAACACAGTCAAAGTCTCCCACACCAGACTGACCTAAAAGTCTCTGTCCAAAAATGAAGTTCTGAAATAAACTTACTGCCAAAGACTAAGTTCAGAATTACTCTACCTCTAAATATTTACTTCCATCCATGATTAGGAACAACACCATTACATAACATTTTTAAGATAAAGAACTAGGCAGCAGTGTTTCAGTATTAAGGTATTCTCCAGGAAACTCCTTCTGGAGGAAAGTCACCCTGCCAACAGAAGGTCAGACCTCACTTGGTGTTATCTCCAAGGTATTCCTCAGATGGTTAAGAAGTCAGCAAGCCTGGGGAACAACTCCTAAAGGTGCTTCACTTTAAAGCACTGGGCTGTGTATTAATCCTGGTCTGTGATCCATGTGTGAGCTGGGAAGAAATCACAGCACATTTCCCAGCTCACCTGTGCTGACCCCACGATGCAGGATGCTGAAATTTTAACACACCTCCCTCCCCTGCACTGGACAGTCTGTCACATTTTCTACAGCCAAAGTCACAGTCTGTTTCCCCATGCCACCAACTAATCAGACAGTTTAGAGAAATAAAATACCATCAGGCAGGAGGGAAACTCATTCACAAATGAAGGCAATATACAATAAAGCACATAAAGACAGAATAGATGTGCAGGATCCAATGGCTGTCCATGTCAACAGGCCAGTCAAATCAAATCCCTAAAAGCAACATTCTCTTAGGGCAAAATAACTTTGTCATACATGCAAACAAAAGAAAAGTTGTTTTCTGTGAACTTTCTTTTTTCATTCCAATACAAATTCTTGAAGAGACACCAATATTAATCAAAAAGCACAGACAGTGAATGTAACTCAAACAGCTAATAGAAATAGAAATTTCTCTGGTTTTGTCATCCAAGAGCATCTATAGCAAAAAAAAAAAAAAAAAAAAAAAAAAAAAAAAAAAAAAAGATATTTCACAATTACGTGGCCACTAAGCCTAAAATTGCTGACACATGTTCCTTTGGCATGTCTGGAACCCCCAACAACAAAAGCCAGAGATTTTAAATTTAGCTTTTTGTTTGGCACTGTCTTTGAAATATGTACCAGATAACAAATAGAGTTCTAAATTTTGCCCTGACTTACAAAATCACTGCAGGGGGTATGTGAGTCAGAGAAATGTTTGCTGTACTGATATTATGACAAAGCTCTCTCTGCAGCTTGTTTCAATAGTCCAGGATGCATATGTCAACCTTGCAGAGCTCTAACAATACACTACAGATTCTGAAATAGAACAAGCGGTTTGTGTCTCATCTGCCATTAGAATCCTATGATCAAATTATATTTAAAAGAGGAAGAATTATAAATTAATCATAGCTAAATGTCGATATATAATTAATTATAGATTAATAGACTAAATCAAGCAAACTGACATAAATTGCACCTTAATCACACTGGCAGCTCAGCTGGCATGTCCTGGTGATAGCTCTGTCACAGAATCATAAAGTATTCCTGTGTTCTCTCCAGCATCCTTTGTGGTAAATGCTCATTTAGGATTCTCCATGGGACAAACACAAAGCACACGTGATGCTGAACTTGGAAATTACATTCTTATTAATAAGAAATATTCCAGGATGCTCTGACAACTTCTGCTAACTGAACAGTGCATGTGTGTAATTTTTTTTTAATTTCTCATTCTGGTTTCTTCAGAAGAGCCATTTAACAGCCCAGTGCCACCACCAGCTGGATCCTTTACAAGCTTCCCCATAAACTGTTAATTGCATGTAGCTCATTTTGGTGTTAAACTTTTCCCCTCTCCAGCTCCAGACACAACCCTGGGATGCAGCAAGTGCAGGAGCACTGCTGTGACTGACACTGCTGCCTTATTGCCCTTTACAGCAGCTGCACAACCCAGAGGAAACCAGAGTTTGCTCTGCTGAGAAGGAGAAAGCAAACAAATGAGCACAATGCTGATTAAAATGGGCGCATAAATCTCTTTGGCTGGTCTGGGTATAGTTGATAATTTGTTGAAATCTCCCCACTACAGTCCCCATCCAGAAGGCAGTATTGCTTCAACTTGCAATAAAGCAGTTGTTCTCCAAGCAGGAAACCACAGTGTGATCCAGGAACCTGACGTCAGCTGCTGTGACAGGAAAGGGCTGGCACACGGAGCTGAGGACAATGGGCAAGCTCATTATTTGGGTAGAATCAGAGAAGCCACATAAAGCTCTTACCAGCAAAGAGATAACATATTCAAGTACTGAGGACACATGCCAGAAACATTTCCTGCAGGGTGTTTTTCAAAGATGCTCTAAAAACATTCTCATGATGATCAAGGGGCAAATGCTCACTGTTGGCACTGATGTGTCCCTTGCGTGTGCAAACAGTGACTGGATTATTCACAAACCTTCTCGTTTTGGGGCTCCAATTCCTACTGAAAATGTTCAAACTTGTGTTCTGTGCTTGCAATGTTTTGAGATGAACCTGAGCCAAGGATTGGCCTGAGCCTACTGAAGTTCATGGGGTTTCAAATCTGGGAATTTGGCTCAAATCCACTTTCACACAATAGCACCAGCCTGTTAGAAAATTTTCCTCCATGTTTTTGCACTGTATGCTAAGGTTTATAGCCTGGTAATCAAACACAGTCTGTTCTTTTTACATTTTTCAGGTTTGGTTGGGTTTTTGGTTTTTTGTCTTTTTTTTTTTTTTTTTTTTAAATTCAAACCTCCATAAACTTCAACATCTAATTCTACCACAGATGCTTTTTTCTCTGCTGGATTCCCATTTCCTAAGAACGCTGCAGTCTGTCACTAGAAAGAAGGGTTGTTACATAAGCACATTCTTCTGCTGAGATTTCAGTCCAAGTTGAAATGGTTTGGTCTTAAACAACCCTACAGTGCCCACATCCAGTCTGCAGCATGGAAAAACCCAGCTCATGGATCTCAGAAGAAATTTGGTTTGGCCTGACATGCACAGAAATACTGCTGGCAAAGCACATGATATAATTCTCCATTTCCCTCAAACTCATCAGTAGATGGACTCCTGTCTTGCACAGAACCTGATAGGGAAACAGTCTGAATTAATATATGGACTCTCACCTTGACCTCAATACCTTCAGCAACCCAGCAAGTTTCATGTTTTAGATGATAATGTCTTGTCTTACAAAGAAGTAGTTAGATATTTCATAATTATTCTCAGCCACCGATTGTCCACATATTTCTTTCCAGGAAAAATAAAATAAAGGATAAACTAAGTTTGGTTTGGACAAGATAACAAAAGATGACTTTGTGTTCATCAAAAATACTCCACAGGCTTCTCAAGGAAGACAAACAGAACACAGGAATACTGCATCCAAAAATCCTTATAAAAACTAAAACCATCTTTATCTTACTATAAAAGCGGAAAAAGCAAGACCAGGATGGAGGAAATAATTAAAATAAAAACAAAGTGATGGTCAAGGTACTGCTGCTGCTGAACACAGCTCCAAATGTAAGCTCACCCTCAAAATGAAGGGTCAGAGAACAAAGGATTTCTGTGGTGATGTTCTGTATTAGTACATTAAGTCCTTAGAAATTAGCAGAAAAGATCTGCTTAAAAATTTTTGACCACTCTACAGTTCATAGAGAATCAAGATCCAGGTCACTGTTTGAGACAAACAAGTTAAAGAAGACAAGGTGAAACTCTTCTTGAACCTGCCATTTATCAGTTTACACATATGCACAGAGTACAGCTGAGCATTCACCTTTACACAACTGAGGTGCTCAGCTGACAGAGCTCTTCTTCAAAACAACAGATCCATTACAAATGCATAAACAAAATGTCTCCAATAAGGCTAAATAGCCTAAATTTGATCAATTTATATTAAATTATTCTTGATAAGCTTATGCCAGAGCAATTCTTCTGCATTAATTCAACAATTAAAAAAAATATTTACAATGTACGCCTCACAACTGTAAGGGATACAATTTTATCTCTTGTTTAGTGCAGCTCAGCAAGTGCTTTAAGCTCTATTAAGTGTAATAAATACACATCCACCCTGTGGATTTCAATATTAAAAAAAATTACAGAACACATTAAGAATCTCAACTGCTTTGCAAGCACAGCATTTGAAGACTCTCCTTCCAGGAACTCACATTTACATAAACCAGAAGAAGTTTGCGATATACAAACTTAAAAAAAAAACCCAAAACATGGACAGCCTTTTTTTTGCATTCTGGGTTTTATTATTTACATAAAGGCAAGGCTCATAAAAGCAAAGACCTACCATGCAGATACCCATATCAGAGTACTCACCAATCAGTGCAATAAAACTAATAAAACTGTACTGACAAAAAGTGCATCCCTCTGCCCCTTCACTGAGAGGAAAGCAAACCCATGAGCAACAGGAACAGCATCAATACTCAAAACACAGGTGAAATTAACACCATCCTGACTTAAAATTACAAACAAAGTGCAGAAGCACCAGACTGGCATCATTACCCAGTGCACCCAGAACCTGTGCTGATTTTTAGAGCCTGCCTCTCTTGCTCACATCAAGGTCACAGTGCAGCTCCCAAGGCAATACTCACTAAGCTGCTCTTTACTGTAACATTCCTGCTTCACATCTGTCAGAGAGTGAATGGTCTGTTCTCAGACTGCCTCCCCTGTGGTGCAGGAGCCCCTGGCTCTGCCTGGAAGGTGTCTGGTAGCACAGGTCATCTCTTACAGGTGCCACAGCCTTTATGGACCAGAGCCACCACTCCATCCCTGGCTTACAGCAAACTGAGGACGTGGCAGGGGTGAGCTGGGGGGACAATGACAAAAAAGGACATGCTCCTATCATGTGGAGGCGCTTGATGCAACCTAAATCTTCCATGATATTAAAATTATGGTCCTTTCAGAAGCTTCAAGGACCAAGAAGCACTGCAGGTGGAAATAAGGTCTCTGCACATATACTTCCCACTCTTGCTTCCCAGCTGGCCTGACTGTGCAGAGGATGGGACCTGCCCACATGGGATGGCACCCTGCCAGCCTGCTGTACAGCAGCACAACACCTACACCTCTCCTCTGCCACACGGGATTTTGTGCTTGGTAAATTCTCCACAAGAATGAAGCCAAGGGGACACTGCTGTACAGACATCCCTCAACAACACAGCAGAAGTGTAAAATCAGTCAGCTCACACAGCCTGGAACTGCACCAGGGACCACACAGGACTTCCCAGCTGTGATCATGCTGCACACATACCAACCAAGAAATTTGTGGGATGGCAGGGATAAAATGCAGTTGCTCTTGCTCTTTGGCTCCTGTTCCAAAGCTGGCACTGCCTTCCACCCAAATGTTATGAGACTGCTTTAGATCCCCCAGGCTGGGGCTTCCCTGGCCTCACGCGTTTGTTTTATCCTGCAGCAGGAAGCAGCCCCATAGCCCTGCCCCACTGCACACACCACTACAGTGCAGTACACTGATAAATAAATGTACTGACATAGAAAATAAATAACTGGCTTGGAGCATGGATTTGCTGTTAGCAGACATCCCAGCAGCTTCCAGAGGACTTTGACACCTTTACTGTTATTTTAAAGGTGAGGACAGTGAACCCAAATGAATGATTTCTCCTGCCTGCAGTCAGTCAGAAGCAGAGGAACAGGGTCCAAGCTCACATGACTGACAAGAGTTCTCAAAATGCTGTGGCTGTACATAAAAATACTCAACAATAATGCACAGTATTCTCAGTAAATCCATATAAATCTCATGACACCTATATGCTTAACAGGGCACAATCAGCTGAAATTTATGCTTCCAAGAGAAGACTACAGGCCAAATGTCCTACTTACATGCAGTAGTAGCCTCAGGATATATCAGTATAAAACAAATTAGCCCAAAGGCCACGAAGATGCTCAGAGGGCAGGAGCACCTTTGCTATGAAGAGAGGCTGGGAGAGTGAACTGTCCATCCTGCAAACAAGGAGGCTCTGGGGTGACCTTAGAGCCCCTTCCAGTGCCTGAAGGGAGCCTCCAAGACAGATGGAGAGAGATTTTCTACAAGGGCATGGAATACAAGGACAATGATAAATGGCCTTAGGCTGAAGAAGGGCAGGTTTAGATTAGACATGAGGAAGAAATTCTTCACTCTGAGTGTGGCAAGGCCCTGGCACAGGTTGCCCTGTGAGAGAAGCTGTGGATGCCCCTTCCCTGAAGTGTTGGATGGAGCTCTGAGAAACTTGGTCTAGTGGAAGGTGACCCAGCCCATGGCAGGGGGGGAGCATGGAATGAGACTCCAAGGTCCTTTCCAAGCAAAACCATTCCATGGTTATAAATATAAACCATCAAAGCTCGCTCTCCTCACTGGCCTAGCTTCTCAGGGGGATTACTTGAACCTCTCTAAATATGTTAAGGTTTACATCATCTAATTGCAAAAGGCGTTGTATAAGCATTAGAGTCAAGTTATGACATTCCTACAATAGAATGAAGAGTTGAACCAATCAACAGCAAAGTTAAAAAAAATTAAAAATAAGTAATGCAATTGAAATGCACCTATTTTTAAATATCTGTCTGGTCCCTACTTACCAACTGGAGACACTGACCCACAAGGGGGAAATTGAAAAGCTTTCTCACCCCCTCATGTTTTTCAATAAGAAACCCCTCATGCTACACAGTTGTTTGCTTAATACAACTTGTTATTACAAAAGCTCACGAGGCTGAAAGGTCCCTGCTGTGCCTGCCTTCATGTTTGACTAACCAGTCTGCATCATGTCATTCTCCACAGTGTTGGGCAAATATGCATCATTTTAATTAAATTAAAAAAGAAACTATGTGGGCTTTTGGAGCCTTGCTATTCAGTTAATTTTCAGGGACTATCTGAAGGGAAGGGATAGTGTTACAGATCACATGCAAGTCTCTTTGCTGATGGACCTGGAAAAACTGGACTTGAAACTGGAGCAAATAATTCAAAGCATATGTTGAAAGTTAAGTTATAACACACAAAAAAAACCCCTCAAGAAACCAGCCCATAAAACACTTTAACCAAATGTATTTTGACCTCTCAAGAATGGTTACTGAAAGTATGGGGCACATTCAGAATATTAAGTAAAATAGCTTACTAAGGCCCATACAGATCTGTAGACATAAATACACAGCATCTACCCGTGATCTCTGCAGGTGTTTTCATTCCCAAAACAAGTACCTATGGCAAAGTTCATGGCTCCATGATTTGGGCACTTGGGGTAGCCCTCCTGTGACAAATATCAGATGTACCTGAAGGAAAGACTGAGCTGGAGAAAACTATCACAGTAACACCTGTACAAACAGCTCCTCAAAAGACAGCTGGACTTTCTAGAAAAAGGGATGGAAACCCCAGAAACTCCAAAGCACCATCAGCAGACACTCCTAGGGCAGAACAGCTATCCAAAACAACACTGAAATACGTGATTTATTCTTTTACCATTCACAGCTGCATAATAAATCAATACACAAACGTTGTAAGTAGCTTCTAAACTAATCTATTTGCTTCACTTGGATGCTCAACAAGAAGCTTTACTGAACAGCCCTTTTGCCAAAAAAGCTTCAGCTCCTGGCATTCTATATTATTTGTACTTCATTATCAAACTCAAGGAACTGGGATTTATGCTTTGTTAGTAAATTCTAGTATTGTCTGAAATCTGGCTGCGGTGACACACTATTTGAGGAAACAATGACCACAAGATGACCTTGTAAGATCCATTGCTGTGGACAGAATTAAATTTAAACACATGAGAAGGGAAAGAGAGGGAGGAGAAAAAGGCTCAAGGATGCTGCCTGGTTGTTTTTACAGTCTACTTCTTTAGTTCAATTAAAATAAAGTGTGTGTGGCAAAACAGCCACTATAGGTTTTAATTCTTTTTTTTTTGAAGACTCCAGACATGCAAAAACTTCACATGCAAAAGTCTCCAAACTAAAAAAATAGAAAGAAGAATATTTGGAGACCTAAGTTCACATCCCAGGGACTGCAATAAAACAGATCAAACTAAAGAACTCTGCCCATGGACCATGTTCCCACTGGTTGTGAGCTGCTACATGGGAGGCTTTTCCCTCCACACAGCTCCCATCAGAGAGGAGCCAGAGGGAGCTGTGGTTTCAGCAAGCTCTGGGAGGCCAGGGCAGGACCAAAGACCAAGAAGTGCTGTCTTTGCTGCCACAGAGCTGAGCCTCAGCTAAGGATGGAGAGATGACAGCAGCACGGGATAAACCAATTTTATGGGTGGAATATCCCTACACACAAGGCACCCCTCCTCCCCACACCTCCCTAGGCTGCTGCTACTACAGCTCATCACCAATAATAAAATACTTCAGTGCCTTGTATTGACTTCACTGAGACAACACAACAGTGAAAGCTCCTGTTCCACAAGGCAGATGTTAAAGCTGCATTCTCCCAGCAGCTGCTGCCATCAAAGCACTGAAGAACCTGAGAGGGTTGCAGGTTTGCCAGTGCCAAAACCCTCCAGGCACACTTGGACTGTTTTACTGCCAATGTGTTAACCAAGGAAGTTGTTCAGGTATTTGTAAAACTCCAGTATTTTTGAAAGGGGGGAAACCCCCACTAACTCCATATATCTCATCGTGTTTAACAAAACAGAGGAGGTTGAACAAATATTGAACATTAAAGAAGTACCCACCACCCTTGAAACCCAGCAAGTGAAAGTGATCCAGTCCAACATCTGTGATAACAGACCCAAGAATGCAGCAGTTTCCAAATGGGAAATTCAAGGTGAAGACTGAATAGAAACAGCAGCCACAAAACCCACTTGCATGTGCATGTCCAAACACCTGAAAATTCACCCTAAAAGCATTCCCTAATGCTAATCAGGTGTAGCAAGTTTGTCTCAGGAGTACTAGGCTAAAGTTGTTTCCTTGTTTTGGTAAAAGCATGTACTGACCTCTTTAAACCACCATTATGATTACCAAAGTAATTTTTAAAAAATGCAATTTATTATCACTGGTTTTTCTTCCAGTACTATCCACCCAAATGGAATGTGTCAGCAGCAGGGAGACCACTGGGTCACTGTGTTTGTGTAAGAGCTGCTTTTGAACTGCTTTATACATAGTTGGCTTCTCCCAGCATCTGGGATTTTTCCTTTCCCCCCCAGAAACAGTCCTAAAGACCAAAGGGAAACAAAATTATCTTGGAATGTTTGAGAGATTAAATGTACCATACATTTAAAATATGATCATTTGAAAGTACCATTTTTTTGAGAGCAGACTGTTTCCTCTTATTTCTGTGTTACTCTCTAGTGTGCCAAAGGGCAGGAATGGCACTCTCGGATGCCCTACAGTCACAACTTCCTCTTTTCCTGCCCTAAATCATTTACTTGCAAACAGAATGGGGATGGAAGAAGCAGGACATTCATTTCCTCCATCCTGCATGTAAAAATCCTGCGGGCTAAACAGACTGAAGCTGAAAATCCACGAATTCCTATGCTTGGCACTGCCCAAGTTGTAAGGCCATCTCTGTCTGGCACTGTGACCTTCCTGCCATGAGAACAAGCAGTCTACAAAAATATGGGCAGGTCTTTTTCTCTGGAACAACAGCACAGCAGTGGGCTGCTGTGGATGGAAAGTCTCACATGTGAAACATCCTCTTCACTCTCAGCAATGCCAGTGGGACCACATAACTCCACTGAAAAACAGGTATCACATGATGATTTGGTAGTTGTCAACAACAAGGCAAAGCTCTTTCCAGATTTCACACTTAAAAGACAAAAAGATGCCTTGCCAAAATGGGCTTTTTCTACAGTAAAAACAGACTGGAACCTGAAATATGCTGTCCACATCAACCACTCATATACATTCTATACATGGCAGTATGTTTCAAGAATTGCTCCTTCATTTTCAGGGCAACCACAGTGTTGAAGCATCTATTTTCAGAAATCTCTGTTACCTTCCACTGCAGGTACAATAATCCTGACACAGCTGTCTCCAGCCCTCCAAGGAATAAAGTGGGGGCTGTGTGGGTATGTGTGGGTGGGTGGAAAATCCCATAAAAAACTGAGTCAAGTCTTGGACAGTTCTGCAGAGACATAAAAGAATTCAGGACATATCATGTCTATGGAAACTTTCCTCCCCATCCCACCAGCTCTGGTGTGTTGTTTACTGGGTGCCTGCTTGTTGTGATGCTTCATGGACATTCAGTGAAAACCTCTCTTGTATCCTGGGATAAAAAGCACAAGTAGCTATTAACTCTCTATAAACAAAATATTATACAACTCATTCCCCTACCTGCCCAGAGGCAACAGTCTTACTAGGTCAGTCACCCTGTACTAAGATGTTAAAATCAAAAATGCAGGGATCTGGTTTTAATTCTCTGTTCTCTGACTTTCCAATCTGCTGGGCTGGGCACGTTTCACAGACAGATGGCTCTTTAGGGTTCATGTACTTAAAAGAGCTCACAGACAGAAGTAAAAAAAAATAAAAATAAAGAAATCAAGTGCTGTCAGTTGAAACAGCCCTTCACACGCAGAGTACCTTTCTGATGCATAAACCTCTGACAAATGTGCTCTTCAGAACCAAAGGCTACAGAACAAAGTCCCAAGGGAGCTCTACAACAGCTTCTTGTTTAGTCAAATGTCTCAGTAAAAATATTCTTCCCCGAAAAAAAGGATTTTTTATTTCTTTTCATTTTTTTCCCAGAGAGTATTAAGAGCTCTGAGTCTCTGAGTAGAAAAGTATCAATCTTTGAGAAGTATCTTAATGTCTACAAAAGACAGACCTTCTGACAATATATTTTTGGTATAGAACTTTTGGCACAAATACCTGCAATAGACATTTTTACCCCATTTTTTTTAAATAAATAGGCTGATCCAATTTTAAAGTGGATGTGGAGAAACTAATACAGTGGTTTGCCAACAGAGTGCAGAACTCAACCCATACATTGTTTTGATAATATATTACTTTTCCATTAAATATGAGTTTTACTATTACTGATGATGACGTTTAAGGCAGAACTGGATTGCATTTGCCAGGACTGTGTTTCTTGTCATGGCTCAACTCAGTCTTTGAATTTCTTTGGAGAATTTTATATGTGAAGCCAAATGGGAGTCTCATTCAGCTCTTCTCTGTATCAGCTGGAGTTCTAAATAATTCAGGGAAAGTCAGAGTTCAAAACACATTTGCATTCACTTGGCTGGCTGTCAGTATGAGAACCATCCTCTTCCTTCTAAGAAAGATCATGCAGAAATCAGAGCTGGAAAACAGACATGGCAGCATAAGGCAGCTCACAGCACAAAAAATCCTGCACTGATTTTCAGTCCGATTATGTGCTGAGGAGAAAAGTTATCCCCAATTTTCTCTTTCACATGGTTATTTATCATCTGTTCAGTGCTGAGGAATGCCTTACTCTGCCTCTCCACTGGTGAGCCCCTGGTGTCTGGCCCTTCCCTCTTTCAAACTGAACAGTTTTCTCATTTTTACAATTTTACTCTATTTGCAACATCTGGATTTTGTGGCTGTGTCTACAAACTGCTTGGTAACAAGGGTTTGCAGCTGGAGAGAAAACTGCCAAAGCTGAAATCATCACTGCAAGACAACATGCTATTAGAAGGTTCTGTGAGACAGGCTCCCCAGACCAAATCTATGCTTGTATAGCATGGAGTGATGCTTCCACAATATACACAAACCACAGAAAATTGTCACACAATGCTTTTTTCTTCTCAAGAGATGCCTATCAGCTCAACTTTTGCTTGGTCAGTCACCATTTCCATCATCAAGTTCTACTTTGTCGCACTTAAAAAATATGGCAATAAAAGATCTTGCCAAGACTAAACTTGGCATACAAGTTCTGTCCAGAAGTAACCTCAACTAATCTTTGTCAGCTAGCAAGTGAAGTGACTTAGTCATTTTTAAATCACTTGAAAATGAAAGCTGTAGAGGTTCTGGTTCTCATAATTTTCACTGCTCTGCACTTTCAGCACCCCATAACAGTTCAGCAAGGACTCCTGGGGAACCCAACTGTCCTGGGGAGCCTTTGTGTCAGGGGTGGGATGGCAAATGCTGCTCCCTGCCTCTCCAGGCACAGAGGGTGGGGCTGAAGGGAGATGTTATAGCTGATTTCTATGTGCTGTGCTGCCTGCAGCCCAGGATTGAAGGTAACAAACCTGGTGTTTCCCATTTGCACCACTGGAGATGCTGGGTGCAGGAACGGGGATCTTACATCTCAAACACATCATGGAATCACTGGGAATATTTCCAGGCAACCATAGAGAGTTGTCTGTGCTCATCACTCTCTTCTTTCATGAACTACTTATGGAGAATTAGATTTGTAGAAATCAGTCTTGCAAAGTGCTCTGGAGCACTGCATTTTAACAGAAGGACAGTCTACTACAATACTCGCTCAGTCATTTTTTGGAAAGCTAATGTAGCAGAGGAATTCTTCAAAAGTGGCTTTGCTCTACACTTAATTCTAAGCTCTGTCTGTTCCCTGTACCATTAGATATTTGCTGTCTGCAGCTGAGAGGGTCTCGCTTGCACTGGGACTGAGCCTGCACCTGAACCCAACATGCCCCAAGCTCCACCAGTGCACCCTGACCACAAAGAGCTCTTTGCTAATGGATCCTCCCGTGGGATCTGATCTTCATCATATTTGAAGTGATTTATTTTGACATCTGCAGATTTTCAAGAACAAAGAGGGAAAATGAATTATCACTCTGAATATCTGCCCCATTCTGATTAATCACGCACATGACGCACATAAAAAAACTGGGAGCTCAATTTTTTGCCATCATCACGGCTCAGCTGCTCTTTTCTAGATAATTTCTAACTGTTCATACACTGCACAGTTCAGCTTTCCTGTTGCTACAATGTGTTAGCAATTAATGCACAATAAACAAGCAGACAATTGTTCTATTTCCAGGGAATAAAGTCTCCAAGGACACAAAATTAAATACAAACTATCCATCCTTCCCCATATCCTAAAATTTCAAGGAAGAGCAAGCAATTAACTCCCCAAACACACCACGTGGTTGAGGTCATGGTTAACAGACACTACAATTTAACACATATTTTACAGCTCCTGAAGTCCTGTCTTCTAACTATTCACTTTCTGCTTCTCCTTGGTGTTAGCACTCAGAAGAGTTTGAGAAACCCCATGATCAGGTGGGCCAAAGAGTGGTCTCTACCAAAACCAAGGGGTTTTAGCTGAGTTTAGCTTTCAGCAGGTCAACCCCTTGATGTGACTCATATGTAAGTACCACAGAAATGCCAAATGAGGAGAGGGTGAAATGAGGTGAGGATTGCATAAGCTGTGTGACTGCCAAAGAAATGCTCATGTGAGCACAGCCCCAGTCCCAGCCTTATTCCTGGGGGCAGAAATGTGAGCAGGAGCCTGCTTCCTCCACTGGCTTGTTCTCTGTCCCTCCCCATTGGCAGTGGCAGCCTCCCAAGTTCTCAGGGTCTGGAACAGCATCTCTGGGTAGCAGGACTGCTAAGAGGTGCTGGGAAACTCCCAGCAACACCACACTAATGATCAGCACTTGTAACAAGACAATTACAACCAAAGGACACTGCTCGGATCTGCTGCAGGGCAAATGAAGTTTCTCCTGAGTCAAAATGCTGTCACTGCTTTCCCAGCTCAAGGGCTGAAGGGGGAGGTTAGAGCATTGAGAAAATGGACCCTGAGAAAATGAGGAAGAGAGCAAAATTAAAAATCAGAACTTTCACTTGAAAATCTTTTCCCTAAGCAGATCCTGTGCTCAACAGCCAGACGTCACTATGAGATGAGGATGTTCTTACTGCCTGAAGTGAACTTCAGTCTGAGCAAAAAACACTAGATGCAGCTTGTGGTTTCCATCACTTTCAAGCTCTACACTGCCCTTTGTTCTGCACGAAACATGCCTTTGGAAAGCCAAGGAAAACTTGGTTTAATAAACACCAAATTAGAGGAAATGCATTTGCCTCCTTGACATCTTTTAAAATGTCACTAAGGCACATATTATTTCAGGTCACTGCAAGATTTCATTCAGTACTTGTAACAAAGCTGCTGCTGTCCATATGGCCTGTGCTACAGCAAGGGAAGTGTAACTGGCTGAACGGACTCTAGAATCACCTTTCTCCTAGAAAGGTATCTCAAAGGAGCACGAATGATGGTGCCTGATGTTTATAAACAAATTGAGGCTGGACTGACTGTCCTTATAGAAGACTGCTTCTCTTATTTTGCAGTATCTTGTGGAGTGGAAGAAATACAAGTTTAACAAATCTAGAACTTTCTGGTGGTTTGTATACTCCACAAACTGACAGAACTACTTGTAAACAAAATTACTGTACTTCACCAGCCACACCTTTAAAACAAAAGTATTTAAAAAGCTGAGCAGGCAACCCTGCTTTGCTCATGCTGGGCAAATGTTCAGCTGTCCATGTACACCAGATTTACAGGCCTTCTGTGTCAATCTGACAACTCCAAAAGATTCAGGCAGGGAAAAGATTTAGCTCTATAAATACTATTGAACTTCTCTTTCCACTGGCAACAGATCAATCCAGTGCAGAAGAAAAGCCCATAGCTAAGGCTGGAAAAAGTACAGAGTTGGGTTTTCAGAAGTGCTCTGCATTTGTCTAGTCCAGCTCTGGTTTGAGCAGGTTAAGTCCCATAACTGAGCACTTTTGGAAGTCAAAACATGACTGTTCACTGAGGCACTGGAGTAATTGCTTCTTGGACAAGATGGTATGAATGTTAAAATGTACTACAGGCTACATAATAAAAACAGAGGTTGTGCTCTTTTGCAAGTCTCGTGGCATGAAACTCAGCTGTTTTGCCCTGCACAGGTTCCCCTAACTGCTCACTTGGTTTCTTTCCATCTGGAGTTTCACCACAGAATTTTGCTTTGAGCTTCCCATTTGAATACACGAAAGCTCTGCCAAAACCACATCACATTCAAACCACAGGAAATCATGAATTTGGCACTGTTTTGACATGGAAGCTGTAAACAGTGTGCAGGTTCACTCAAAACTGGATCACTGTCCTTTGAGTTATGAAACACAACAAAACTTCCAGCAAACCAGGTCAGAAATCTTAACTACTAAAGCAAAGCGAAATTACGACTTCTGCAAGGATCAGGGGTTTTTTGAATATTATCTCCTACCTTTTTTCCTTCAGCTATAAACATAATACATGAAGAATAAAAAGAGAAGTTCCCTCCTTTCCAAGTCTGAGTTACAACACGATTTAGATAATTCTCACAGCTCTACCATACACATATCCTATTAAAGACAAGGTAGGTTCCTATTGGCAGCTTTGAGCATGAATAAGTGTAAAAGTCAGAGTTGTAGATATGAGTATGGTTTAGTTTTACATGCAACATGATAGGCAATCAACTTTCAGGTAACTTACACTGCTGCACAGGAACCTCATGATTAAAATCCAGTATATTTTTAGTTGCCAAACACTGGATTTTTTCCCTTCAAGATTCCAATTAGCAAACCACACGGAACTTGTATGAAAACAGAAAAGTCTGAAGTATGATTTTTGACTTCAAGTTAAACACTGCCCCAAAGAAACACATACTTGTCAAGAACTCACAAGTTCATTGAGGATGAAATGAAAACAATCTAGATTTCCAGACCAAGCCTAAGAACAATACAGATTCCAAACCAGAGTTTGAATGCAGAGCTACATGAAGGTGGTTTGACTGAAGTCAATGAATAGGAAGCAAAATGCAGTCACTCAAAAGAAGATTTACACTACTGTACTGTCTGCAAGAAAACACAATTTAATGTAGCCAAGTTTCACTTCAACCAGATTTTTACACCTGGCACTCTGACTGTCAGGAAAAGCTCTCCAGGGATCCTGAACACCCAGAAGCACACATCAGCCACTTCTGACCTGTCATGGAGTTTTCAGATGTACACAGTTGCTCTCGCAGCTTTTCCACATCATCTGGGTGAACCTGCTCGTACAAAGTGCTGCCAAACCACTCCGACTGCGGCTGGTTCAGCACGGGAGTCACCGAGTCCGACACGTAGATCACTCTGCCCGTCTCAGCTGCAACCACAAACAGGAACCCATCTGCAGCCTCCAGGATAAGGTGTTTCAGTTCCTTCCAAAGAAAGGATTTGATTAGAATGCCAGCGAGGAAAGGGAATTAAATATAACATATGTCACTGTCAGAAAATATTGTTTTCTTGTGATCTTACGAGCTGATCAAAACAGAGACAAAAATTTTCACAATACAACCAAACTTGCAGCAAGGCATAAATTGCCCATCTCAATAACAAGCAATGTTTTATTTTCTGTTATTGCCTTTCCTCTGGTGATCTCCATGCACTTAAGGAAAATAAACAACTAATACTCACTGCATAATCTGTGACAGGCATCTAACATTAAAAAATAAAAAGGTATTTCAGAGTACAAACAGAGGAAATGAACAGCTCTAACTCATGGCAAATTCATCCCTTAATTAAAAGTTCTGAATAATTTAGTTGGAAGGAAAGCAATAAGACTTTCTAGTTTGGTTCTCCCCAGCCCTGCTCAGGATGAGCTCTGTTTGTAAATTAAACAGTCAAGAGATAAAAGGCAGAAAGTGTAATGGGAATGAGGAAAGAATCCCCAGCCTCTTCTTCCATTAAGGGCCCTGAGCCACTACACAAGAAGGTTCTGGAGGTTTTACAGCTGTGAGTGTGAAGCCTCAGCATCACCCAGAAACACTCCCTTTCCTTAACAGAGCTTGAAACCCTCTCATGGCAAAGGATGACAACTACCACTCCAATTCCTGCAAAAGAAGCTGGAACAGCCCTTGGTGGCTGCAGTGACCACCAGAGCTTGTTAAGATCCTGCACCTGGAACTCAAACACCGAGTCTCATTCCAGGTGGGATGTCTCAGCAGGGTTGGTGCGCCAGTGGTAGGTATTAGCTAATTAAGGTGAGGATAAAAATCTGGCTAGCTATTAAGAAACGGATAACTCATCTCAAGAAACACTCAACAGATTACCAACTTCTGCTGCTTTGTTATAGAGAAAGCACACTGATCCTGAACTACTGACTGAACAAAAAACCTCATAGCACACCTGGCCACACTATACTGAAGATAGTATAATCAGCTTTCCACATTATTTAAAAAGATGAAAGCAAATTTTGTAATTCTGCAAGATTTAAAAAAAAATTACAATGAGAAGTGACTAGGGTGTGCCACCAGCAGAATGGCACAGTCCCTTCA
The DNA here is from genome assembly GCF_028018845.1 of Melospiza georgiana. Lineage (NCBI taxonomy): Eukaryota > Metazoa > Chordata > Aves > Passeriformes > Passerellidae > Melospiza > Melospiza georgiana. The sequence goes on from NC_080442.1 coordinate 12,471,160, forward strand.
GAAACACACTCCAGGAGAGCTGGAATAAGCAGTCGTGAGCACTGAGGGGTCAGCAGCAGCTGCTGTTTATCTAAGAGAAATAAGTATTGCCTCCAGCCATAACTTCCATGTGTAAGTGCTTAAATCACTTCAGACCACAAAAATGAACACTACACCCATAGGACTTCAAAGCAATGGAGGTGGTAGGAATTTTCAATGTGCTCAATAAACAAAGTTTTCGTTCAAGCACTGGGTGCATCTTCCCTCTTCCATCAAAAATGCAACCAAGAAGTACCTCAGCCAGGAGAGATGGGATTCATCTCTGTCCAGTTCAGCCGCTGGGAACTCCAACATTAAAACTAAACGATGTTTTCAACCTTCCTCTAATCCCCAGAGAGAGAGGCAGGTCTTTCCAGACTAATTTTTACTTATTTTAGAGAATCTCTGTTTGGATGGGAAGAAGCCAGATCTGAAGGTGAAAATTCCTTTCTGTGAGGCAGTGAGTACTTGTTTTTCAGATGGACATATCTCAATGGTAAGAATGCCAATTTGCTTCTCCAAAAAGAAAGATCTGTCATGGTGTTAAGATCAAGTCCAATCAGTCACAAAAACCTGTCTGTATTCACACTTTGGATACGTAACTGGCACCAGCTGCTACACTACAATGAAGGATCAAGCTGAGGCTCTACACCTTTTAACACCAAAGAAAAACAGGGAAAACCAACACTTTTGTAAATTCTACCTGTTCTGTAAGAAAGGAAGGCTTGTAAGCTCCATCAGTAGATTTGTTTCCAGTGCCCCTCATGGATTTCATGTGGGAAACAGCCATGCGAAGGATGGTCAGCTTGTCGGGCTTGCGAGCCAGGGCGCTGCACGTGGGCACCATGTCCGACAGCTCCGTGATGTACTGGGTCATCTTGTTCCTCCTGCGCCTCTCAATCTCACTGTGATTCTCCCTGAGCATTTAAAGAAACACCAAAGCAACAGGAAAGAGACGTGAGCAGTGTAAGAATCTCAACTAGAGGTAATGAATCATAATGCTTCGCACTTGTTTTGCTGTTTGCACCCCGGGAGAGTAAAGTGTTTTACAAAGCCAACCACTGTTATCCCTCCGTTTACAGACAGAAAATCCAGGCCACAGACAGATAAATATGATTTGCCCATAGCTGCGAAAAGAACCTGTATTTCTATTTATTGGCTTGTGGCCTTAATCTCTTAACCAGTTTAATCTCCTTCGGTTTAAGGACAAAAATGAAGTAGAAATATGTGAGGAGCTAACATCTGCCAACTTCAGTCAAACTCCCAGATTTGCTGTGGTGCGTCTCTCAGCTTCTCATAAAAGGTGCCCTTTAGAGGAACCTCTCACTAACAACTGGATCAAGTCAGCAGGAAATGTCAGCACTGACTTATGAAAAAAGCCCACTCAGTGACAACACAGATGCCAAACAATGCTGTTTGGAACACCCCACATCCCTGCAGGGAGTTACTACATGCCTGCAGGATCAGACTGCAGCACTGGGACCATATATGGGATAACAGTACATACCAAAAAAAAAAAAAAAACCCAATAAATAAATAAAATAAGTAAGAAAGACAGCAAGTAAACATCTGGCTTGTCAGACATAGACCGGAATTTATGTTCAGGGACAATTTAGCACAGCAGGGAAGCAACAATGACAGTACTTGATGCTGCCCCAAGTTGGGCTAGGCTGCAATGTTCTCATCCTTTAGAGCAATCATATGGCTGAGGTGGGGAGTCAAATTTGAGAAATCCCCAAATGGACACCCACCAGAATCTTTCAGAAATAAACATCTCAGAGTTCAGTTTTCCCATTCTGGAAATCACCACTGCTTGATCAGCATTAAGGAATCACACCAATATATACATCTGAAATGGTCCAAATGGACCTAGAATACTTCAGTGCCCAGCACTCTTTCTTCTCATACTGTACCTGTCAGGTGGCAGCTAAATACAAGTACACGACAGGTAGATGATGCTTCAGTTGTCAAAGCAGCATCTTCCACTGATTTCAATGAGCTGTGCATGGCATTGTCTTGTGGGATCGCTGGCTGATCCAACAAGATGTGACAGGTGATCACTTGGAGAGTCCACCAGCATTGACTGATGTGATAACACAACATTAAAAGAAACTGCAACAATCTTTGGAGCTGACTGTTGTGAAGACTGACATGAAAGCAGAAGCTAGGCTTGGCACACTTTTTGGATACTCTCTGGAATTAAGCCTTTTCTTAAAACGCAGGAAAGAATTGTATGCTACTTCCTGAAATAGAGGAACGCAAGTGCTTGCCCTGCTTTGGGTATCCTGCCCCTGCACATACAGGTGTTACATGCATGAGGCACAGTCTGCAGAAACAACACTTGTTAGGGTTACGTGCACAATTATTCAATTATTATTCCTATGCTTACTGTGTGATACGCAGAAAATCCAGCTATGCTCAGTAAATTACAGCCAAGCCTTGCCTGAGGTCACTCACTGTCCAGGACACTGTAATAGTGAACGTTTCATTTCACCTGGCTGAGGAACAGCCCCTGTGTGGGTCTGCACAGGTGTAGGAGGGAACGGGGGAGCTGGGTCACACACACAGCTGGTGTGACACTGCACATGTACACAGAGCACACGTGTGTACATGCCAGCTGGTACATGCTGATAAATATGGACACAGGGAAGATAAAAGCATTTTTACATGATGAAAGCTTGCTCTATGCTCAGCATTTTCACAGAAGCGGTGGTTAAGAAAAAAAGAGAGAGAGACAAAGAACAGACAGATTCAACATACATTTCACACTTGTACATAACACATTGTCTACCACTCAAGTATTTTAGTACTTCTGGACACTGAAAACAACCATTATAGAGACTAAACAAAGAGACTCTAAAACTTCCTGAGAGAAAAGGAGTATCCCAATAGTCCACTTCATTTATGATCTTAAAAGCTAGAAAGTAATAGCAAGTTAATCTACTGGCTGTGGAAGTGTTCAAGCAGACAATACTCCAAAAGTTTCCTGAAACAAGTTCAAATTTAAAGCCTTAAAAGAAAAAGAGGGGCTGTGCTTCTCTTCCAAAGTGTGTGTGTCCTAAGAGTCCTGGCATTCACAAACTTATACAGAATGATGTCCTAATTCTGCCATTTCTAACTTTGTTTTTATACAGAAATTATGAAGGGACATTAAATTTTGTGATACAGGGGAGCTGATCCAAAACCACTATGGGTTTGTATTCACGCAGTTTTGGAACAGCCAAAAGATCAGTATGAACAGCATCATATAAAAGAAAAATGGGGGAAAACCATATTTGACTTCTCTTTTTCCTACCTTTCCCTTCTGGTTTAGCACTACTTTGATCATCATCCCACCTAAAACAGAGTAACCATCTCTCTAAGCTAAGGCACACGTACTGAGATTTTTTGGACACGAACATCCCCCTCTTTTCTCTCAGCAGAAGAGCTCTACAGGACACGCCTACCTTGCAAACTTTTCCTTATCACCAGTGATTTGATCACCATCATACCTAGAAACAAAAGATAGTACATCAATCAGCAGGGGTTATGCATTGTGTGATAGCCAACATACAGCAGAAAGCAAAAAAATTCACAACTGCAAACCATTACAAATAACAGCAAGAAAAACAAGGGAATGAGAATGATACAGCAAAGAAAACACAGAGCCTGATCCAAGCCATGCCAATCCAGAAACTTCATTTGTATATTTAAAAAAATAGAAGACACATTTTCAGTGGATTTAAGCAAACACTTTGACATACACTGATTTCTTGGGAAACTTAACAAGCAGCACCAGTACAGAAAACACCAGTGAGCTTTTATCCACAGCAGGCCATGAAATATTCATTGCTGTGCTGGAAGTGAAGGGGCTGTATCTGTTCCAGCTTGCAACCACAGCTCCCTCCATTCAGCAGAGGGCACTGATGGTCCACAGATAACACAGGAGGGCAGAGACACGGCTGAAGGGTGATGCCTTATATAAGGGAAAAACTTCTGTAGGGACAGACACTGCACTGACTGTCCTGGAGGCTGGCAACAGGCAGGCAGGCAGGTGAAACTGCTGGGTAAACAGAAGTGAAATTTAAACTGGCTTAATTCCCTAGAAGTAAACAGGTACCTCACTCCTACTCAAATCAAGAGAAGTTGGATGCCCAGGCAGGTACGTGTGGTGTCTGAGCAGCACCTTTATGGAGGAAACCCAGACCAATGGGACTTTTGTCCTGTGGGACTAAAGCTTCACTGTTTCTGAAGCATTGTCCCAAAGACAGGCAGCAATGTGACATTTCAGTAAAAAACGACATGCTGCTCTTCTTTCTCTTTGCTAAAAATGCACTAATCATTTGAAATTGAATTTTGCTAGCATAGTTATGGAGAGACTCATTTGTTTGAAATGAAACTGCGATTTCCAAAACACAAAATGTATGTTTTGGAAAACACAAAAATAAGGTAATGGCTTTTCTAGAAGTGAAGACTATAACTGCTCAAGAACAGTTCAATGAGAATTTTATTAACATTACACCTCTCCAAAATGATGTAATTTGTTACAACAGACAGCCTATGAAGGTCCTATGTATTAGCTAAAAAAGTAATACAGCCTAAATAAGCATGCTTTCCTCTTCTAACAAATCAATAATGAAATTTTACTTTTTTTCTGTCTGAAATGAATTAAAACTAATTTTAGGGAATCCACCTATGCCAGTTCCTCACTCAAACAGTGAAGACAAAGCTTAAGCAAATCTTGAGCTGTATTTCTTTATGCTGTGCTCAACACCAGCACCCTCAGAACATTCAAGTGACAGCACCACTCTATTCCCCCCGACTCTGCCTGGAGAACAGACTGAGGCCAAGAAATTTTCAGCAAAAAGCCAATTGAATGAGGAATGGGCACATTACAGGGGAAGCACATGCACAGGCTCTGTGTGAGGTGGGATGTCACGCAGGGATAGCTGAGCTGAGCTGGAAGCCCTGAGCAGCAGCAGTGTGTGTCAGCTGCCGTGGGGCACTGTGCTGACAGCACTGCTCCTGTGCTCCCACCAGCCTGGCCCTTGGCCACTCATCCTGCTCTGCAATAGCTGAGGATGTTTTTGCCTCCAACTACTGGTTATCCCTTCCAGCCTCCCAGCTGAACTCTGCACAAGTGCTCCTTCAGGCACTTCAGTCAAAGCCAGCTGGGTTAGCCTCAACATTTAAACAGCAGCTCTTTGATAACTAAATAATTTTGACTGAAACAAGCTAGGTCATGTGAGTAATCTGGAGAAGGGAACAACTTGAAGAGGATGTCTGAATGTAGCCCTGGGTGTCTCTGCATGCTTCTTCTGTACTCTAAAACCAGAACAATCTGGGCTCTGTGCAGAATTTAAGACTTAGATTTTGATCTGACACCAAAAACCGAGTCTAAGCACAGCACAGCATACCTCTCCATTAAAAGCAATGGAATTACTGGCACAACCCACCATCAAATTTTGAAAGGCCAAAACCAGAATGGGGAAGGACCAACACATGGGTATCAATGTGCCCAGAAACCCTGATGCTTGTGCAGGCACAGCTCAGGTCCCATTCCTCACAAATCTTGTTCCCTTAACATGTGTCTTCTACCAAATATTAGGACCAAGCCCTCAAATCACCAGTTTTAACACAGGGACTGGTTCTATAAATGGCATCAACCAAACAAATGCACTGCTGGTCTTGTCCAGTAAATGATTATATGGTGTCACAGTGGATGTTCAGCACACTTCTCTTTCAGACTGGAATGACCCTGTTAAACCCTACAGTGACAGCTGTGCTGCAACATGGCTGCTGCTACAGAGCTGCAATTACAATTTGGATAATCAGCAGTTACCCACAGGCCTCCAAGTATCTACACCCCTCACTGCAGCTGCTTGGTTTCTAATAAAAAAATGCAAACAGTGTGACCAGGAAAAAAAAAGGAAAAGTGAAAAAATGGCAATGAGGCTTTACTGTTTATTTCTAGCTTTGAATATTCCATGTGAATTAACATTTTTTTGTCAATTTTTACTATTCAGTTACACCTAATTCAGGTACATAATGTAAAGTTCACTAACTTTAAAAAAACAATCCACCTCTACAATCTGTCAAATCATCTTAATAAGCAATTAACATCTGAAATAAATTAGAAGTGAAATTTCCTTTTCAGTGGCCAAAAGACAACTTCAGCAATGTCAAATAACCAAAGTCCATCTACAGCAGTTGAAATAATACGCTAAAAATCACAAGTTCTCTCATTTGATATAGCTCCAGAGTGAAATTGTGACACACAGGCTGTCAGCTTTATAAGCCAATAACTACATCAGGCAGGTTTCTGCCAAAATGCCTGATTTTCAGAGGAAGCTGATAAAAAGAGTAACTAATATTTGGGTTGAGCTGTTGGCAAGTTCTTCACCTGTGTTTATATTGATTTTCAAACATCAGTAATGAGACAGCTGTCTTTCCCCACTGAAAGAAATCAGTGATTTGGTCAACTCTTTTGTAAATGCTCACCTTGAAAATTTGCTGGGCCCTTCCCCATCTTCATCATCAAAGTCCATTCTGTAAAAGCAAGATTTCCAAATCAGCAATCAAGGCGTTGGCAATGGTGGCATGAACATTCAAGCCAGGTGTTCTCAGTGTTGTTAGATTTGTGTTTTGCCTGGAGGTGTTGAGGGCTGAGGATTCCAGTCTTGCTCATCCCCTCCAGGACCTAGAAGCAGCTCATCAGCTGATTTGTGTTCCAGAACTTCTCAAGGCTGTGGAAGAGCTGAGTTCTTCCTTGGGCCAAATCCCAGCCTGCCAGTTTGGCTCCTCCAAGGAACCACAAAAAGCAGAAACCTGTTTCTTCACTTCTTACACAAACAGACTAGGAAGATTATCTTCCTGATTTAGACATCTAAATAAGATTCCTGGATTAGGCAGAGTGAGTGTATCATAGATATTATCACTACAGTTATACAATAATATAATTTACAAAGCATTTTAGACATTTCTATACCTCTAAAAAAAGGTGGATAAATATTTATATCCCCAAATATAAAGACTTAACTCTGCCATTAGACAGTCCAGCTGATATAAAACTATGATACAATGATATTAGTTTATTTATTTTAATAAAAAATACATTAGTATAATATACAGACGTTGATCAATCACTCTTAATTTGTGTAGACAGGAAATTATAGTTTTGTTTTGCAAACATTTTTTCAGATTTCTTTAACTCTCTAAGCTTTCCATCCTTTCAGTGTAGTAAAACTTCGTACAACTAGAGATTCCATGTCTCTAATACTGTTCATATTAACAGGTATAAGTCCTATTAAGGGCAAAAACACTTCAAAGTGACAATGATATTTATCTCAGTATTAAAATGATTTCTACCAATGACAAATTGAGATTTGTATGTCCAGAGTGTGGGAACAAAGATGCAAAAACAGTCTAAAACATTAGCATAGAGAAGTGCCAGTCAGGCACTACCCTCTTAAATTCTTCTGAATTCTTCCTTCTTAAATTCTGACAACCAAGAGACTCTGGCCCATAAAAGATGTGTCTGAGTCACAGCAACCTCTGTACAAATGGAATGAGGGCAGCAAGTCAGCACAGGAATTGGACATGGCACTAGAAAAGCTACAATAATATTTTCCAGATGGTAACAGTGATTATTCATTTCTGGAGGAAGCAAAGAGAAAACCATTTTCCCCACAGAGCTTGAAGAAAAGCTGTGTATTTAACTTGCTAAGCTTTGATGCAATCGTCGTTTTGACTATAAATTACATCTTTGCTCACCTAATTAGCACCAAATCCGGTTCCAAGGTCCGTGATGATCCCTCAGCTGCCTCATGCAGAACAGCACTGACCCCCAGTGGCCTCAGCTCTGCCACAGGGCTGCAGCTAAGCCAGGACCCAGCTGCTGCTGGCACCCCAAATGTGGCACCAGCAGCCTGAATCTCCCTTGATTCCCTTGCAGCACTCCCAGAAATTTAACATTTACACATGTGGTATAGCCCAGGGTCTCCTCTCACCTACCTGCTTCCTCCCCACATGCAATAATGTGACATTCCAGAAAAACCTTCCCATTTATAGGAATTGGAATGTTTCTACCTGCACTGAAAATGCAGAGGTCAATGTTAAGGAGAGCTGTTTGTTTACAAGGGGAGGGCAGCACTGGGATGGCTCTCACAAAAGCATCACACCCTTACCTGGGTTTCACTGGCAGCTGAAACACATCTGAGAGAAACACCCAGTTTCAAACTGGGGGAAAAGGACTGCAGAAAAAAAATTATACACCTGTGGGGGAAAGCCTTTTCTTCAGGGATTTTATGAGACACTGCTTTAATCTGGGACAGATTAATTTTGTTACTCTTTTCCTTCCTCTCCAGTACGCTGAGATCACATGCCTTGGTGGATATGATTCTATGATTTATTTAGCTTCCAGCCAAATACTCCAGCTGAGTGCTAAGGGATGAGTTTTCCCCAAAATCAAATATTAGCTGTACTGCATTTAATCTAGTTTATTATTACTGGAATACAATGCAGGGAATTAGAGATGATGATAACAGCTTAAGGCTTGATCCTGCTACCTGCACTCTGAGGGAGTGAGGACGACTAACACAACTATTTATGATGGTTGGATATCAGCTTCTTCCTTTAGGAGATTCTTGATGGGTTAATATCCTCAGGTAACACCTCCCACATTTATGGTGGGCTCATCACAGCAGAATCTGAATGCATGGGGTATAACATCAGCCTGTACTAGACTAAGTCTTTAAATAATGACTTTGCTTTGTTAAACTACCCAAGCCCTTTATTTCACATAGAAATTGAACATAAATTTCATTTAAAATATCAACACTTTAAAAAAATGCAACAGCAAATGTATCTCTGTTCCAGCTTGGTTAATAACATATTTCCTAATTTCACTGTGCACAGTGAAAAAACTCTTTGAAACATTAAAAAAACCCCTCAGACATAAAGTCATTGATTCCAGTGTCCTGCCTGATCCACTGTGCTTTACAGCAAGGCAGAAGGAAAGGCAGTGAATCAGTTGTAACCTTTAGCAGAAAACAGCAGAACACGTAAAAATAATATTCCATCAACCTCCTCATACCCTGACAGATAAGATCTTCTGTTTAGATAGAATATACTGCACATTAGCAAAACAGTAGAAGCAGCCTCCCAGAAGACAAATGACATCATTTCAGAAGATTCAGAAAGACTATCTTTTATCTTCATTTAAAATTCCCATTAAAAAGAGGCTTTAAAAAAGAGCTGCACTATGCTCTTTTGTTTTGAAGAGACAGCATAAATCTTGTTTTCCTCTTTCATACTGTTCACATCAATCGTGAAAAGGCCTGATGCATGAAGTACTTATTAAAATGTATTTTCCTTAGAAGATGTGTGGCTACCATAAATACAGCAATAAAAATACTTTAAAAAATTAATTATTCTCAATTAGAAACATTTTCATAAAAAACACCCTACAAACCAAAATGCCTCCAACAAGGTCGACCTGCACAGGTTAAAAAAATTGACATGCAAGAGGATTGCAACACTGCAACACAATTACTATGTAAAATTCCCAAGAAATGTCAAAAGATGCTTGCCATGATTACACAGTGTACGGAGAAGGCAGGCAGGAATGGTCAGAAGCAAATGCAGCTGAGAAGCAGATGGGGATCTGTATTACAGCCTTTTATTCTGCACAAAATTGAGGGGTAGAATGGTGGAGTGAGGTCTCTTTTCCCCAGATTTTGATAGTTTTGGTTCAGAGAAAAGGCAAGACTACACCATGAACCAAAACAAAACCAATGCAACTGAAACCAGCTCATCCAAAAAACCCCAACCCTCCCTGTCCAAGTACAGACAGCCCAGGAAGGTGAAAGAGCCCCTTATCCTCTAATACAGCGAAGCCTCAATTAAAACCACATTAAATAAAGAACTGAGGGTGCATTAATATAAGATAGTCACTGACCACTGCAGTGCATTATCTTATGCTGTCACTTTTTTCTGTGAAGTAGCTGGTATAATTTATAGAAAGGAAAAATATTTTTCCAAGCTGTCAATGAAGCCAAATGCCGACACGGCAGAAACACTTTCTGGACAGGCAATGAGTTTAAACTGATCTACATTCAAGTCCACACAGCAATTATTCTGCCAGCTTGCCTCAGCAATTATGAAAAAAGAAACAATTTTCAGAGATAACCAAAACTGGGAAAGCTGGCTGTGTATGCTCGCTCCACTCCTTTATGTTTGACACAGAACACTCCTACAATGCCCAAGGACTGGGGTGTACCAAGATGTATCACCAGAACAGCAGCAAAAGGAACAAGTGTTAGTTGCAACTTTGTTCAAAAAGAAGCTCAGAGGAATTAGACACAGCAGGCATCCTTTGCCTCAAGGTCTGAATAAACACAGGAGGGAAAATAAAAAAAATATTACAAAAAAAAAATAAAAAAAAGCACTCTCAGCTCAGGCTTAGAGAAAGGCAATTAGTTCAGAGCTATGGTGCACAGATGAAATAACATGATCCAGGTAAAAAAGTGAATCTATACTAATTTACTCAGTGAATTAACATGTTAAAGACATTTGAATTAATTTGATTTTATGTTCCTCCCACCCTCCCCTCACTTCACCTTCTCACAAATAGATGACAATACTTAAAATGCAACAGATAAAGCATTTCAATTAATATCAAGTCAGTATTTAATATCAGAATATTTCACAGTCAGCAGCATCAAACCTTGCAACAGTAAATTGCAAACTGATATTCAGAGCTGACATGGTTTATGATCAAAAAAGAGATCAAATATCCTGCAACTCAAGTACAAAACCTTATCTATGTTAGGTAGCAATGAAAAGATGTTAATGCTTTGTCTTTTCTTTTGAGTGCAAGTTTAAAAAGGTTTTCTCATTGAGCAGCTTGAAAATAAAAATGTGATACCTGTCAAAGAGATTCTAGGAGTTTCTCAAACCAGTTTCATACAGTTAGCTCAGCATAAAAAGGGCACTCAGTGGGGGGAGATATTCAAACTCTTCTGCCCAAAGGAGCATCCCTCAGAACAACAATCCAGAGTGTTCCATCACACCAACCTCACTCTGCATTCGAGGCAAGGTCAACCTTCCCCCTTGTTAATTCACTCCAAGACTGGGACTCCAGCACTGCTGCTGGAGCAGACACAGAGCTGGCAACACACCTTGGTGAACAATCCCTAGAGCAGCTCTTGCAAGGAATAATGTCCTCATTAGGTGCTCACCAGGGAAGATTTCACTCACTGTTGATCCTGTTAAGCCCCACCACTGTCTGATTTAGGACTAAACATAAAACTAATCAATCTCTTTTGAAGAGACTCTCAGATCAGTTATCTCTGAGAAAGCATCATCCAAAAACCATTACTATTTGTGACCAACCTTTGATAAAAACAGGAGGGAGTTATTAATACTAGAGAGTAGTTTTCTGTTCTCAAGCTCTTGCTCCACTTTTCTCCTAACACAGAGAATTTCTATTACAATTTGATGTGGGCAACTACCCCTACACCACATCAGCCTCTGATGCTAGATAAAACAAATCTTCTTTAGCAGAGCCCTGAAGCTTGTGTAAGGGCTGAATTTGATACAGGCCCTTCTCCCAGAAGAAGACTGGGCTGCTTCCAGCGAGACCTAGAATATTGCTGTCCACAATCTCTGAAGAGTGAGCTCTCATGCTATCTCTGTACCTCGAACTATAAAGAAAACATCTTTAACAGGCCTCTCTTTAAGAGCTTCCAAGTGTAACCTTCAGATGAAGTTGAGGAAGTCTTCATGTGCAATCTTGCTACCTTTTTGCACTTGATAGATCGCTGTGAGATTAAACAGATATAGGCAATACACATTCATTATATCTACCACAGCCACAGGATCCAAACTCCTTTCTGGATGCTTTGCCAAACCTGAAAATCTTCTGAAACAAGCCAAACAACAAGCCATATGCAAGTTTGATCTTGCAGGAAGAACAGATGCATTGAAGAGAAAAACAAAACATCAGTGACTAATGTCATAATGCAGCTTACATAAATATAACATTACATAATGAACACACACATGTATTCAGGTGCATTTTGAGTTTTCTAATGCAGGTAATTTCCCATTTCAGACCTGAAAAAAAGGAGATGGCTTATGGCTTACCCAGAGCGACGCTTTCCTCCTCTGGAAGGCATGGATCCTGCCATCCTCACTTGTCCACTCGCCATGGGAGCCACTGGCAAGGCCACCGAGCCAGGAATATCTGAGGCCATTTCTGCAAGGCACAGGTAGGGGAAGAGGTGGGGGAAATCCCTTAATGCATTACCTTCAGAGAAACCTCTGCTGATAACATTACAGACAGGCCCTTGCCAAAACAAACAGAGAAAGCTTTCCTTTTCATTTCTAAGGAAAAGTAAAGCTCTCCTACTAAAACCCAGCAGATTCACAGATCCTTTACGAAAAGCCCAGCTAGGTCAACAGACATTATAGTGCCTGGGAGACAGAGAGAATTGCAGGTAGGTATCTCTGCAATTCCACTGACCTGATGGTTCTCATTTTAAGTCTCTAAGAGGCTGTCAGATGAAGGGCAACAACCTCCTACAACTGTTAAAGCCTTGTGCAGAAATGCAGAGCTGAATCCCCAAGGGAAATGATGCTGTGGATTATAGTGCCAGGGTACCAAGAAAAATAAAAATTCAAAAACTCAGTTTGCCAGAGAGCCAAGAGCTGAGAGCAGAGAAGAATTATCAGGTGATGCTGGTTTTTATTATTTATATTCTGGTGGCATTCAGAGGGCCAGACTGAACTTCGAAGAGTTCAAAGGCTTCCTGCATTTCTGTGTGTGTCTTGCAGAGCAGAATTGAGCCCAAAATCCAGGCTGATATTCATCCCTCTGCCAGGGCTCGAGGTACAGCCACAAGTTTAATCAAACCTCAAAACTCTGATGTGAGAAACTGCAAAAGCTCACCTTATGCAATAGTATTCAGACTTCTAATGGCAAGTACTTCTAAAGTCTATTAATAATAGTTCATTACACTTCAAAAAAGAAAAGTGGAATATAACATATTTATACCCTTTTCTTCTATCCCATATTAAGCATGGGATTAAGAATGTTTTTCCTCTTTATAACTCTTATAAACTATATGAGCAATTAAAACTTTTTTCTAATGCACATATACTTTATTCACTCTGGAGGAAAAATCTACAGTCAAAACATTTAATTATCTTGAAAGAAAATGCATCTTCCTTCCAACTTAAAAAAAAAAAAACAACTTGGCAAGGTATCTGGAGCTACAGCTAAATATAATTACTAATGGAAAGCAAATCTGTTTAAAAAATCCTGCTATTTTTTCCCCAACAGATAAGTATGAAATAACTTCAATTATGGAAACAGGAATCCATGTTCTTTCATTATGTCTGGAGAGCACTTCCATCTCTGCCACACTTTATACACATCCATTATACAACATTATGCATTTCAAATAATAACATTTTATCTGTTCACTGATTTCATGGATTTCTTCTAGTACATTTAGTTTTATTAACTCCTTTTCAACTAAAAAGCAACAGAGCAATCCAATATTTTTTAACAAAGTCTGCAAGGCCAAACACTGAAACTGCTGCCTATGCCCCCACACCACAAAGTTCCACAGTGGCTAAAGCTGCAGCTATGTGGAAACACAACACTTATGCACATTAGCATATCTGCAGACAAATAAAAGCATCAGCATGCAAACAACTGGTAAATCACTATTTCCAGAATAAGTACCCTTAGCTGTCTAATGCCCATAATTCACTCAGAACATTCTAACTCATCTCTCATGGGTAGAACCGAAGGGCATTCTGAAATGCTCTTCTCACTCATTTATTAAAGCAGATGGTAAAAACCACAATAAATCTACCTGCAAAGTGTCCCTGTCACTCAGAAACACATTTCAGTATAGATCATCAAGGAGATCAGATTTTCTTCAAGTAGTAACTGTAAGACAATTTCAGATGATCTCTTAGCAATATTTTAAGAGTAAGAACAATACTGTACTGTGATGAGAAACCTCATTTTCCTCAATCTAAACCAAAGATGATGAAAAAACACACCAAGGGTTGCATCCAAACCCCAAAACTAATTGTTTAAGGTAACTTTACAGCTCACCACAAAAAGGAAACAAAGCCCCCTTGCTCTCCTTTATGCATTCCATGCTTAGAGGTGCATCCAAAACAGGCTGAGCAAATCTCTCTCTGTAGAGCCCTTGTTCTCACCCCTGACAAGTCAGGGAGACCTAGACAGATAGTTTTGATCATTGTCCAATTTATGTGGTTGTAGATAGGCAGAATGAGTTGTTTTTCTGCACTTATTTTCAGCCATACATGTATGAAAATATAAGAGGGCAAGGGCAGCTATCAAGATTCAAGTACGAAGGACAAACTGAACGGTGTACTTCTTTTAAAGAGGGGAAAAAAGGTAAAAGGAATGGCCAAATCAGGGGTTCAGTTATGCCAGTGTCCAAAAACACATGAAAGAAACAACAGAGAAAAACACGTGAAAGAACAAACAGATCCAGTGTCTATCTTCCTATAAGCTGAAGAATTACTGTGTAGTTATCTTTATTCTAGAGAACTGCACATCAAAGAAAATAACTTCTTAGACAAATCAGCCTTCAGATATGTCTTCACAGTCCTGGGAGAATGAAACCAAGTTGACTGTGCCCTAGAAGGAGGTCTTAAAAAGTTTCCATTTCCAAGATATGAGCACAAGAAGAAAAAAAAATTCATCATTGGCACTCTTCCGCATGAAAGCTCATCTAAGAGGGAGGAAAGGCTCAAGCCCTTCAAATCACAGGACTTTCCATTCTGCAGCACTGTACTGAAGATGTGACAGATCTGCACATGTAGCAGTGTGTAAGACACCCAATTTACCCTTCCTTTTCAGAGCCTCCCATGCCAGAGACATCACCCACGGCGAGAGCCACTGCAGCTCTCATGAGGTGCTCGAGGTGCACATACACTGCTGAGAAAAGCAGTCAGCTTTCCAGGCTCTCTCTCCTGATACAAGAGAATGAAGAGTTGTGCTGATGGAGAAACCAAGAGGCTTTGGTCTCTGTTAAGCCACATAGCAAAGAAAGCAACTCCAAGGGAATGGCACCATGGAGCAGGGAACACCCTGAACCTGGCACACCGGGGCAGCAGTGGAGCTCCTCACACACTGCCCTGGTGTTCCAACAGTGACACCACAGGACTCCAGGGACACAGATGACAAAGTGATCTCAGTGCTCAGCTGCGTGTCAGGAGCTCTAAGCTGGATGGCTGTGCAGAAATGTAAACAACAGATCGTGGCTGGAAGAACTTAACTCACAAGAGCTGAAGGCTGAAAGAACATATGGATAGAAGAAGGAATGGATCTGAACTGCTTCCCAAATTACTTTCAGCTCTACTCATTCATGAGAATATAAAAAAAGAAGCAGATCTTGATGATATTTTTACATTTATAAAATATGCCTGGTGAGAAAAGTAAAAACGTTGACATCTTATCTCAAAAACAAGAGCCAACCTGGGAAGGCAGAGCCAAAAGCAAAATCTGATGGAACCATCAGCTGCTTCTCTGCTAAACATCTGTGAAGTTACCTGTCTATGGATGTTCTGGGAAGAAAACAAGGGAGAGAAGAAAAAATGGCATTCATAAACTGGAGTCTCAAGATAGAAGCACCACGGTAGAGAAGCATTCCAAGAAGCCTATTAGCAGAAACAAAACAAAAAAAGGAGCATGCATCATACACAGACCAAAGGAAAAAAATATCCTAAGAATGTCTTAAGAGTAGCTCACAATTCTTTAGAGTCACATAAATTTAGGGCAGTCCCAGTCGCTCTGCTGGAGCATAAATTAGTATGGAAGCCCAGACCTGCAGCATCAAGTTGGTTACAGATATATAAAACAAACAAACAAAAACAACAAAAAAGCCATGCTGAGTCAACAATCATAAAGATCATGTTTTCAGGCTTATCTAAACCCACGTCCAGATACACATTAACACTGATGCTCACAGAAGTGTTTCATCAGCAACAAGTGAAACAAGGGAAACAAGGTGTTCTCTTTCTGAGACTGAATTTTCAAAGAGTGGACTTCCCTTCTGCCAATGGAAATAAAACAAGTGTTGCTTACTTTACTCAAAATTAAGGCACAAACATAATTCTCAGGAAGTGAAACAAGGTCAAGCTGAACATTCATGAGAATCATCTGTAACCATCAAGGCAGAGCTCTGAACAAATTGCTTCATAATCTTTAAAAGGTGTTTCTTAGTGTCAAATAGAAATAATTTTTTTGCTGAAAAAATGCATGGAGTATTTCATTTGGAGGTTAGAGAGTTCATAGAGATCTGCCAAAGAACACAGAAATGTTATTAGAACAATACCCAGCACAACACTGGCAATCTTTAGTGAACATTCCTCCAGCTGGACAACACTTAGCAGCTCTTGTCTTATCACTGTCAGGTCTGGGAGCAGGCCAGATCCTGCCACTAATATTTATGTTCATCTTGGGGACCCCTGAGGAGCCACATTAATCCAGGAACGATGTAAAAGCAGAATTAGTCCCTCCATTTCTGTCCAGATTAATTCCACTGCTGGACATTCAAAGATTGGGCATTACACTTTACTTCAATGCCACATTTAGGTCGACCCCAAAATATTCACGGATGTTTCTGAAATAAAAGATAACCTGCAAATGCACATTAAAATACTGGGATAAAACACAGGGATTTATTCCCCCCAAAATCCACGTTTGTGTCAAGCTGTAGATCTGAAAAAGAAATAGCTGCTGTGCACTTCACAAAGCAAAGCACAAAGAGCAAGCTAAATGCTGCACAAGGATACCATGAAAGTGCATGAGAACCTCAATCAGAGCAAGAATTACTGAAAAGTCCAGCATGTCAGGATAAACTGGACTTCTCTTTTTTGCTAGGGAATTATTAAACCACAGCTCTCAAGCCCAAACTTTAAATCTTGAGCCCCACCCCAGATCCACTGCCTGAAATGCAGCTCTGTCTTGTCTCTGACACAGATTTGTGACCTGCTGAGGTGTCCCCCAGGGCAGGGCAGCTCTTGGCCAGGTGTCCTCACAGGGAGCATCACACAGCTCTGGAGATGGTGCTCCTGCTCTGCTCCTCTCCACAAGCCACAGCCATGCATCCTGCTGGGCAGCTTTGAAACGCTGTGAATGACAAGACTTCCTAAGTGTATCCTACAAAAGGTCCTGTTAATTACACAATTTTCAGCTACACTCCCTTGCCTAAACACAGCAGACATGGACAGGGCCAGGTTTAAACCCAAAGTCTAGTGGAGAAATGGCTCTGCTGACTCCCAGAGACTTTGAATCCCTGACATTATCTGTGAGGACCAGCTCCAGGTTTGCTATTCCGTGCCAGGGACCACTGAGCATGCTCTCCACAGGGCTCCTTTATCCTTCAGCATCTACTGTAAAAAACACAACTAAAGTGAGGTACCAACATCTGACTAAACAAGAGGAAATTCTACTTTTATCAATACAAATGCGACAGATTTCCAGCCACTAATCCACAGAATGGCTGAGATGTCAATCACTCCAAGTAAATGTGGATCTAAGGCTAAACACAGAATTATGAATGCTCCCAATCCCATCAACAGCATCATACACAGTGATTTCAAAATATTCTTTTAAATATTCTCAGAAAGCAGATTTCAAAAACTTCTTTAGAAACTGCATTTTTCATCACCCTGAAGTCATACGGGAGTTAGATGTATCTCAGCTAAATGGTTTTGATTGCAGTCAATTGCAAGGGGGATTTTCTGCCTAGCACAGAGACATTTAAGAATAAACTATATCATAGCTCTTACTTTAGAATATGCCAACAAAAATACGAAGCCATCATGTAGTCAAAAATATTTCACAGAAACACTAATGCTAAAAATCTAGCTGTATATTTAGTCATTGCTTTTATGTATTAACTACAGAGATTATAAAACACAGCTCACTCTCAAAGAATATAAAAAAGAAACCCCATTTTCATTGTTCCTGATAACTCTGTTAATGCTGTTTTACTTGCATTCCATTGCCAGATACTTTAAATAGACTCCACATCAAAAACATCTACTGTACAGAGAGGATATGCAGAAAAGCAAAAACATTCCTTGCCATGCTCTCGACAGAATTACGATTACAAATAAATCACAAAATACAAGAAATCCCACCTTTCAGGAAGACTCTTACAAAGATGCTATTTCTTTCCTATGAACAAAACCCTCTTGGAGAGAAATTTTATCCGCATATAAGAAGAGTCAGAAACCTCTGGGAAGAAATGTAGCAGCATTGGTATTCTGCTCAGAAAATGTCATCACAGATCTGTTTACCTTAACTGTGGACCATGATTCAGCCGGTGACAACCGTCTTGCATACTGATCAATTTATTTGCAGCAAAATTACTAACATTTTCTACTTTAACCATTTAGGTTCTGGAAAGAGCTACTGAGACAGGAATAATATAAAAATCCTAATTAACTAAAAACGTTCCCCTCCACCACAATGCCCTTGTGCTTTGGGGTGAGAGGGGGGCCCACCCCTAATCTTGAAGATAAATTAGGGCATATGGTGAGCAGTTGCTAGAGAAACGTTCTCTTTTTCAAAATGAAGATCAGAGCTGTATCCTCTGCCTGCATCACAGGTGAATGTTAAGCACACTCAGAGGGGGGGGAGATGATGAGATGGAGCTGCTCAGCTGAAGGGGCACTGTCTGCTCAGCAGAGACTGGGACCAAGCATTTTAGAGAGTGGCCTAACGTGTCCCAGAGGCCAAAACCAGTTACCTCACTCCCTGCTGTGACTCTGCACGAGATGCAGGGTCAGTGACACACCTAAACAGACTGGAAGAGCAAGTTTTGAAGCCAAAGACTGGTACCATATGCCCCACCAGTAGACTGGAAGAGCAAGTTCTGAAGTCAAAGAGGTGAAACCCTCTTTGGTACCTCCACACTTGACCGCTGTGTTCACACAAGCCATCCATGTGGGATGTCCTGGGATCTCACTGCAATCCACACCCTTTTGTGTGCCCCACACCACCTGGATGTGCAAAAGAAGGTGGGATGCAGACTAAGAATTGGAAGTAAGCTGTGACAAAAGAGACTTTTGGTCTACTTTAGGGGAATTCTTGCTGCAAGTGCTCAGCTTGAGGGACAATGTGAGACCAACCACTGCAGGATGAGCAGCCAACACTCAAAACTAGGATCCTCTGAAGCATCCAAAATTAGATATGCCATGCAGAAACCAGAGTACCCAAAAACCCCACTGTGGAAACATCAATCTTATCATCTGTAAAACCAAAAAATATTTCATACATTAGCAACTGATTTAGAATGATATTTTGACAGCACTTCTTATTTTAATTTCCAATTTTCATGTTAATCACCTTATTCAGTCCAGTCATGTTGGTAATTCCATTCATCCATATCTACCCTGTGGTCAAGGCACACAAATTTACAGAGACATTGTGGAGTAAGGAGAGGATGTGGACCACATTCATATTCACTGCCTAAATGACCAACACAACCCATATAACTGAATAAACTCAGAATCAATTAGCACAATCCAGCAGAAGCCAGGAGTCACACCTCTGCATCCACTGCAGAGGATGTTATAGACTAAAATTGAACTTGAAGCAACAGAGAGAAGAAGCACTTGCCAACTTAAAGTTAGGCTGGGAAGAAGGGAAAAGGTAGCTGCTTCTTCATTCCTCCTATCTTCCTGACAAATGACATTGCACCTTATGCCCCTGCATTTTCCCCTGGCTATTTTTCCACTTCTTATTAATAATTCTGTGTTATCTCTTCTTGACCTATTCAGCCCCTGACTGAGGTGAACTATTCTTTGTACTCTCTTTAATAAGCCAATGCATCCAACTGCTGACAAGTCCTGCCAAACTATGACCATTTACCTCAAAAGAGGTTGCTGAAATTCAGAACAGGGAGCAAAGGTTAAAAAAGAAGCCTTAATGGCTCCTCTTCTGAAAGCATCCCTCTAGTCTTGGAAAAACAAGAAACCCTCTCAGAATTAAAACAAGGCTTGGATCTGCACTGCAGAATGAAGGTGAAAACTGGCCTGAACCTAACTAAGCACTTGGCCTGCCTCTAAAATGTGATAATCCTGCCCCTTGCAGAGGTGGAACTCTAACTCAAGCAGAAAGACACCCAGGTCTCCACCACGATTATGATGGACTGACACATTAGAAGAAAAGTGCTTCTTAAATCCAGAGTCTGGAAGTGCATGAAGGAGTGAACCAGAAACAAACCCAAGGGCCTGAGGTAGACTCACATTGATAACACAACCTGAGCCTCCAACACTTGGCAAATGTCTCAGATATAAATAGTTACAAGTGGGAAAGTGCACATGCAAATCGGGCAGGGAAGTAGGGCAGCTACTAAAAGACCAGTTTACAGGGAGGATGAAAATCTGACTTGGAAAGGCTGCTCCAGGATTGATGTAAACATCATTAAAAGGAGAGAGGCAGGTGCTTAGTTTACACAAAGGGTCACAGTAAAACAGCTGATAAGAGCAGCAGGACCATTTAAGGTGTTTTAATGTGACCCTACCTGGTCTTCAGCAGCTACAGATGTGATAATGCAATCATACAACATAATTCCACACTTAATTGTCTCTGCATTAATGTGCCCTGGTTTTATTGATGTTATTTTGGCTGATCTTACTGACGTGTGGCAAAAGTGCCAAGCAAATCACCAAAAAACAAGGCTCCCCAAACTATGCATCATTTCCATTTGAAATGAATGGTGATGCTCCCTGCTTCTCTGACATTTCGTATTTGCCAAAAGTAACTGCATAATTTTAAGTTATGCGCAAGAAACAGAAGGTAACATTCAGTGTTATTTTCCATACTTTGTACTGAGCATCAGACCTAGCAAATAGCATATACGGCTGTTCTGTTATGAAAAACTGCCCACAGCTGACCCATTAATGAACTCAAACTGTGCAAGCACATACCCAGCCTGGGCAAACAAACATGAGGAAAAAAATAATAAACTCCAAGGACTTTCTTTCAAGTTTCTCAGACACAGATCATGCTCAGTCCATTAATTCTTCATTTAACAAGTCTGTTTTATTTATCTTGTTTTGGTTGGCACTCAATTAGAAATTCATGTACAGGACAATTTTTTGGACATGTACAGGACAACTTTTTCCCTTTTTAAAACAGAACACTTGCTGTATTTCATCCAGTAAAACATCAGGAAGTAAAGTGGAAGCTGCAAGACCAGCTAAAGGCACAACAATCCGGAATTAGGCAAAACACCTGCATACAGCCCTGTCCACAGGATTATCACTAATTGTTAAAAGGGCCTGGTAAAATTTGTTGCTTAATAAATATGCAAAGAGAACAATTTGAGAGTTACCCACTCAGCAAATTCAAGTTAAAAAAAATAATAACCCACATGGCCATACTATCAGTTTCACTGTAATTTCAGTTATGGATGTGTTTTGTCATATCTGCCTCTATATTTTTAAGATTTATTGAGATTGGACTTCAGTCTACACAGAAAGAAAAGCCCTCTCATCCAACCACTCCTCATCTCCTGCCTTGCACAGCAGCCCATTTTTGCTGGCCACTCTCATGACCACATATATATACTTACATACATATATATATACACACACACAGAGATATAGATGCATGTACACGCATATATACACGTGTATACATATATATGTAAATATAAATATAAATATATAAACACCAGAAGAGTTAAGCCTGGATTCCTTCTGCCACTGCATTGCTTGCCCCCCCTTGGTTATCACCCCAAGCCAGTGCACTCCTCAAAGGCAATGTCAAAGCATTTCAGCCACTGTCACACAATCCCACAACTTCCCCCTTCTCATCTTTCTTACCTTCCCTCACCCTTACTGTTTGTGCCAAGCTTTCCTGACCAATCACAACTATCTCTGGATGCCCCAAACTCCCTACAATGGGCAGCTGTGGATGCCAAAAAAAAACTCTATAGGATTTATGTAGTGCCTAGCTAAAACTGTGGAAAATAAATAAACATCACTGGCTGGCTGGAAGGTGGGATGGCAGCCAGGGGAAGCACCACACATGCTTACTCTGATTTTATACCCCTTCAAGCACCTGCTTTTGGTCAGTGCTAGAAAAGACATGCTGGGCTTAAAAATTTTACTTTCAGGACAAGACAGCATATTTTCACATCAGGAGCAGCAGAAGTAGCATTTCTTAAGTGAGTTTCTTCTACAAAGGTACAAAAGATAGGAAATTACTGCTATTACTTTATTTCACTAACAATAAAACCAAGCATTTTCCATTGTATGCCCTTGCTCTGGATCACTGATTATTAGTTTTATTACCACCGCTGCCATTTGTTCTTTCCTACACACATCATCTCCTTTTCCTTCTTCTATAATCATCAAAAAAATACTCGCAAGCAAATTTCCTTTTATAAATTCCTATGTAACTGGTTTATGATAAATAACAACAGCAGTAACTGCTCAATAGTTTATCCGCACTATGTCATCATTTGAGGCTTCATTTTTGTTCATTCAGCTTCAAACTATTTATTTAAAAATAATATTTCCACAATCTTCTATCAAGTAGTCTGGATCCTTACTAGCTATCTAGCAATTATTTTCCAGCAAGAGAAGCTGGTTTAGATTTCAAGCATTTTCAGTGCTTGATCACAAATCTATTTTGTTCATGTACAGGTTTAACTGCCAAATTGTGGAAATTATTTTGAAGCTTCTATTAAAATACTTGCAATGGTATACATAAGAAATAAAACTGAGATCAATACCGTGGCTCTCCAGAGTTTACAACATAGCAAGATGACAGCAGTCTAAACTTCTATCAACTAAATAAAATGTAGTCAATAGCTGTATAAATGCAAAGAAATAAAGCTAATTGCTAATAAATCTGTCCAGATTTATTCACCAAAATGGGTTTTAACTAGATGCAGATCAAGGGTAGCCTAGCTTCCCCAGGAATCCAATGTCTTCTCTTAACTATTTAATTTTTTCCTCTAACCAGAAATGCACAGAATTCACACAAAAGTCACTGCCAACATCACTTGTCTGTATTTTCTGTTAATTACAGAAGAAATCAGCTATCAGATTTCATGAGCATAAGAGGCAGTATTTATGACTATAACTTTTGGTTCAAATTCAAAGAAATTCGACAACATATTTCTTAAATAATGAGCAGAAACGTTCAAGTGAATTAATAAATTCTTGCTCTCCTCTTACAATTATTTAATAAAAATATTCTTATAACTCATTTTCACTGAGCACTAAGTTCACAGGTGCAAGCAGTTATATAATTCATCCTAAACGCTGAAATTTGAAAATGCTTGGAGCCAGACCAAAACACAAGTGTTGTCCCTGCCTACAACAGAGCAATCCCCAGCAGGAATCTCTGCAGGGATGGTGAGGAAGACCACGAAGGCTTTGTGCATCCTCCTTCTGAGGAAGTGGTGCCATCCCACCAAACCCAGCACGGGGTGACCCCAAGATCTGCCCTGCAAGCCCCACTGTGGTCACAGACCTTTGAGATCTTTGTGCTGATCCCACCACACCAGACTGAGACATCCACTCTTCATCTGCTGCACTAAACTTGGGAGAAACAGAGCCCGACGATAAAGGTGTAAAATGTGGATCACTCTGATTCAAATCATCCACCGAAAATTACTGACTCGTATCCTTCAAATGCCTTTATTATTTATTACAGAGATTTCTAAGTGTGCCTCAGAAGGGTCTGTTAATTTTAAATTTCATTCAGAACAGCAACTTGGGTTACCAAATACTTAATTATCAGTAAATTTACAGTGTCCTTGGGCACTGTTGGGTAATCAGAATGCTATTGTTTTCATTAAACAGCATCCTATTGATAGCATTGATAATGACTTCAGTTCTGCCTGATCAACAAGCAAATGATGCTTATTTGATGTTATGATAATTAATTAGCCTTTCAGGTGTTTTCACACCCCAATTCATTACTAAGAATAAGAATTTTTATGTGAAACACCTCAAAAGAATATCAGTATATAGAAAACACATTCTAAAAATAGGGTGTGGTTCAGTACTTTTTTCTTTTCTCACGATTTCTAATACAACATTCTCTGCCTCAAAACTGCAGGGGAAAAACCCCACATTTAACTCCTTTAAAAAACCCAGCCTGAGCATTGTAAATACTCAGTTCATTTTATGCCTGTCTGAAAAATCAAAGGAAATTTTATGATTAATTTTTTTTTCTCTAAAGACTGAAGAAAACAGCCAACCTTACTTCCCCATAGGAGCAAGTAGGATGAAAAAACATGACTCAAACAGGGAGTACAAGTGAACAGCCATTATTTCTCATTATTTCCCCTTGCTCAGTTTACAAAATACTGTAGTCCAGCCTTCAGACCGTGGAAAAGGGCTATGGTTAAGAAAATTCCAGATTCAAACTGAACTGAATCTCGAAAACCAACCAGAAAAAGAGTGCACCAGTGATCCCACAATGTTCACCTGGCACCAATCTGGATGTGTTCAGTTTAACTTCCTAACAAGGACAACCTTCACATCTGATGTCTTACCTTATCTGACACAACAACCCACATCAGCAGTCACCCTCCTTCTTGCAGATGAGTTTCCCAAACCCTGAATTTTTCTGCAAGCAAAAAACCCACATTATGTCAAATAAAGATTTTAGTGATTTTTTTACTTTTCACTGCCCCTTCACTTCTCTAAATGTTTTTAGAATATTCCTCCTTTTAGGTAATTTCATGTATTATATCTTTAGTATCTGCAAATTAAAAAAAAAAAAATAGAAGTTCACAAGCGTTTGGGTGCTCACAATGGCATTTGCTGTTGTTGTTGCTTTCTAGAATTTTTCATTCTTACATATATTCCAAATGGCACACCCCAATGTTATAGCATAAGGGAAACCTTCATAGGGATGTAGAAAATACTAAATACTACAAAGATCTGCTGTAAAATATTCCTTAGTGTTACTTTAAGTTTCCTACACTCCCAATAATTTCTTATGAATTTTGGAACACTTTTTTTCTGCTTAACTTCTTCCCAGAGCTACTTCCTGAACATATTTCATAGAACTGAATCCCATGCTTTCTTTTTAAAATCGCCAGTTTTAACATAAGAGAAATGCTGTTTCCAGGTAGGCTGTGCTACACTTTCTGAAGTGATCAGCAGTAACAGCCATGCTCTTGCTTGCTTTTTCAGAATTACAGAATACAAGATTTGCTGGATATTCTACCAGTGAACCACTAAAAAATAAAAAAAAAAGCATATAACAACAAAGCATTATTTTTCTATGTCCCCATATTCACATTAAACATGATTTGACATCCATTACAAGCCACTTGTTCCCAAAAGCATACAGACAGTTCTGTGCATACATCAAATGCAGAAGTGAGGAATGATACTGAAAAAACCCTCACTGTAAACAAACTGGATGTTTGTCAAAAAACAAGCTGATTGTTTGTCTGCAAATATTGACCAAAGTAAGGTTTTAGCTTTGCTATTTGCTGACTGAAGAGCAGCACAGGCAAGTACACAGGACACACAAGATTATTCTGAATTCCAAACCTGGCAATCAGGTTCCAGCTACTACAGGGACCCCACGCAACAAAGCAAACAACCAGTGGCAGTCACATGCATTGACCAGGAAATCACTGCAAATACTTTATCTTACATTTCAACATTAGGAAGAATCATGATTTCATTTTTGAGAATGTATTTACTTCCAGGGACAGCTCACTGATTTGATTTAAAGAGCAGTTTGAGTTAACCCACTAACCAAATACCCTCAATATAATACATTTTCCTGCTTTTAAATTTAACTTGCAAATGCACAACGAACACTTGAAAACTATCTCATAATTCTCACTCAGTGCAACTGTGTTTTTCATATAGTTTGATCATCTCTTTGGTCTATGAAGCAATATACATTTTGCTCTCAATCTTAATACAAACTGTAACAGGATAAGAATAAACTAATGCATTTTCAAATGCAAATTTAAGTGTCAAAAGCAACCATAAGACAACACGATGCAAGCTGTAAAACCTATATTAATACTTTAAAGCCAGTGGATTGTTGCTAGTTCAGCACTGAAATAACAATCTATCATATGTATATTCTGCCAATACACTTAAAAACACATTATCCAAATATCCTACCTACTTTGTAAAGAAAATACAAATTAATGATTATTCATGTGCCTGGCATAAATAATAACTGCTGTTTCCAGAGAGAAAGAAGCTGTATATTTTCCTTTTTCTCTCTCTCTTTCTTCCCAAAGGGAGGAAAATTTTTTGCTAATCCAACATAAAAGTGGTTGAAATAAAAATCTATTAATAAAACATTATCAATTAGTACATCACAATGAAACGCATTCTCTGCTTGTGCCAGCATAGGCATCTTACAAATATGTCATTTTTACAACTGATATATATGAAAAAAGCATCTCAAATTATGCAATCTTACAAACAGGACTTGCAAACCGGTGGTAAGATAAACGAAAACAAAAGTCAGATGACTTAATTGTGGCATGTGAATGTTATTTGTCAGTGATTCACTAGAAAGCCTGTAGTGAACCTGAACCCTGTCCAGGGCTGTACCACGAGCCTGCCTTCTTGCCCTGGTCAATTCTCAGACATGGGGCAGCCAGTGATTCATGAGAAATGTGCAGCCAAGGTGAAGCAGCCAGGAATCTTGCTGCACAGAGGCAATTTACTGTCTCTGAAATTCTTATTCCTAATTACCACATTCATTTTAAATTTAGCAATGACGAAAAGAGTATTTTGTCCTTAGGACCATCCTGAAAAACCCAGAGAGGGGCGTGGGTGGAGACACCATGAACTCAGAGCTGAGTTTGGATCCACCATCATTAACTCCACATTGAAGACTCAGAGATGGAGCCAAGGCTCCTCAAACCCTGCACCATGTACCACGTGCGTGCCCTTCCTAGAGCAAAGTGAGGATTGGCATGCTGCCCGTGTCTCACTCAGCTCTGCCAAGGGCAGAAAGGCTTTTGCACATCAGTAGATGAGGCAGAACCAATTCCTTAATGTCATATCAACCTTTTCATCAAAGTCGTCAGATACTGCTTTAGAGGAGGAATAAAGAGGCATGTGCCAGCTATGAGACTAATGAATGCCTTTCCTCCAGCAAAACATAATTCAGCATGAACTCCACGTTACTGTTCTTTCCACCCACTCACATATCTCCAGCTGATAGTACTCAACCAAAATGCCAACAAGTAAAACCACACACCTTTTAATTCAGCTACTGTACACCAGCACTAAGATTTCATTCCATCCCACAGCTGCCTAACCTCACACATTATTTACATATTTATGTGCCTCCTTTTTTTAAAATATGCATGGAACCTGGAGAGAGAAATACAGGTGACAAAAAGGAACACTTTGGAGAGCAAAGATATTGAGACTGGCAGCTTCCCCTAAAACATTAAAGACCATTATAATCCTCACCTCAGTCCCATTTACAGTTCAGAACCAAAGAGCTCTGAAGCAGAAGGAGAACACCACTAAAACAAAATATGATTAAGTTTTGAGTCAGGAAACACTTAGGAAATGTATAATGTTAGCTTGTCTGAAAAGTGAAAGAGTACCAAGATATATTTAAGCAAAAGACTAATACATCTCAGAAAGGCACATGTTCACTGAGTGTATCAGAAACAGCTCAGAGAGTACAGAAAGTCCAGGAACACTGGGGTTTTACTTAGAAGAAAAACAACCCAACATCTGTGATCATTCAAGAACCAAGTCTCAAGTATGAATAAACTACAAGGAGCCCAAAGACTCATATACACCCAAGTACTTCACAGAGATCATCAACAACAAAGAAGGAAGAAAATTCCCTATTGCTGTCTTATTCTGCAAGTATCCATAATGGAAATTTTACACTTAATTTTATAGTGTCTCTAATGGGCTATTTTTGTAGGGGTTCCATGTAGTCTGATCTAGAACATTTTGTTGTTAGTGAGAATCCAGTTCCAGAGAAATAACTTCACTTGGACCAACCCTAACTCACAGATGGCAGAGAATCCACAGAGACATTACACATTTTTAAGAACTCGTTTTGTAAAACTGGGAAATTTGGATCCTGTAGGCCTCAACACTTGGCATTTGGGGAAGATTGCTGTGTTCACTTAAGACATTCTTAATTCCAGCAGTCCACTGTCCCTTTGCTGGAGATGCAGCTAGAAAA
Source organism: Melospiza georgiana (assembly GCF_028018845.1). Taxonomy (NCBI): domain Eukaryota; kingdom Metazoa; phylum Chordata; class Aves; order Passeriformes; family Passerellidae; genus Melospiza; species Melospiza georgiana. The sequence continues at coordinate 12,499,400 of NC_080442.1, forward strand.
TTAGGACAATTTTCCAGTCCTCATAAGAGGGCTTGAAAAGGCTGCTATGCTTTTCATAGTGATCGTTCATTTACTTCAATTTCAACAATGAAAATGCATATTTCAAACCTTCACTAGTAAGCAAAAATACACAGCAACTGCTGTTCCCACAAAACTTATTGCATACCAAATAAATTTACTTTTTCTTTTTTTCTCTTAAACCAGAAATATTTTAGATGAAAACATAAAAAGCATAGCAGAGGAACCATTATCTCTGAAACACTGAACACAGTACCAATAAATTGCCATTATATTCCTACACTGAAAATCTCATTACAACAAAGGGAAGCTTTAATTACACAGCCTTTTTTCTATTGGTCAAACCACTACTTATTTACAGAAAATGCAAACCATTTTCAGGGTGGGACATCTAGATGCGGGGGGCCAGGGTATCTCTTAAAGATACTTTAAAATAAATTAAATCCAAGGAAGACACTGATGTGCCGTATACTGTGATAGAAATATGACTCACAGGAGTAGCCAACAGACTGACCAGAGATCAACCTCCATGGACTGATGCTAAATGAGCCACCTCTCAGTGACTGGGAACAACAGAAATTATCATTTCAAACCAAGATTTTCTAGCTATCACTACTTTAAGTGTTTAAAGCTGGGCTCAAAATTGAGCTAGGAACTTTGCTAGCAACTTCACTGGACACAACACAATGGAAATCCAGCTCAGCCATGGCCAGGCAGTACTAACAGCAATACATTTTTTTTGTCCATGAAGGGATGGAACATGATGCAGAGGGCAGCGACACACAGTAGCTAGTGCCTTTTAGTAGCTAATTTTATGGCTATAATCCACTTCCCACAGCTACTGTTACAATCAGCACCTCATTTCAGGGGCTGACTTCTGCCACATGTGAGGGTCACCCTGTGCTGGGCTGATTCACCACTTCCCAAGCTCAGCAAATGAAAATACCAGCCTCATACTCACAGGCTGGGCACCGCAAACTTGCCATGTAACTTCAGCAGCCTGGCCCTCCTCAGGACACTACTGGATGAGCTGCAGACATACCAGACACAGCCTGGTTTTACTTATTGCAATAGGATGTGGAGGTTGGGGATGCACTCTGCAAAGCACAGTTCAGAAAGGAGGAAACAATCTCTGTTCTCAAAAGAATTTAACAGTAAATTGAATAAAATCTGAGAGTGCTGCACAAGCTATTTTAACTCTTCTTGCATTCAAAATAATTAGTTCTATCCCAAGTTCTAAAAGCACTTCCAGTTCAGTTCAAATTTTCCATCCAGACATTACAAGCAATACAGTTTTAAAATATATGCATTTCAAGGGCATTTAACAGCACCCAGATGTCCACCTAGCTTCACTAATAGAAACAGCCAGCAGTAAACAAGTTCCTAAAACTATCTACTTGCATGGAATTGTGCTCTGGGTTAGTACTGGGAAAGAATTAGGGATAATTTTTCAAAATCAGGCCTGCAGGTTCCTTTGCTTTTACCTCTGAGGAATACAAATATGCAGTGTTTTTGTTCTTTGCAGCTCAGTGATTTACTGGCATGCCTCTTCCCATAAAATATTTGCATATATCTGAGAGTCAAACTGTTCTGATACATTCTGTGTTTGCCAGGAAGTGAACGCTTCACTTCAGTGTAACTGAACATTTAAAGAACGACAGGCACCAGGACAAATGGCAGCATAATTAACATACCAATGAAGAGCCAGTTGTTAATTACTATCCATTTTAGGCATTTTGTATGAGCAACTTACCTGAAAAGCCTTTCCATCTGCATGCTGGCAAAGCCAGTAATTAAACAATTCAACACCCCTTTTGCTTGATTAGAGAAAAAATTACAATTATTTTATATTATTCTACTTGTCACATGCAGTTGACATTTAGATGAGAAAAACCTGCAGCAGCCCAGATCTAAGCATTTGAAATTAATACCATGAGCTGTCCTTGAACAAAACAACAACACCCATCCAGGGCAGATGCAGGCTAATAGAGGCTCCTAATTTGTCACAGCTGATTACACCTCCCAGTACCTGCTGGGCTGCAGGGAGGCAGCACAGAAAAAGTACCACTTTTCTCTAAGGGGGACTTGAGATGCTCCCCACAGAACAAATCTGAATTCATAAGCTGTTGAAAGACTTGGGAGTAGCACCAGCACAATGCCAGGATTCATTTACATTTCAACAACACTGAGAAGTCAATACAAAGCTGAGCACAGAGAAAATACAGGAGTTACAGGAGTTGTGAGAAAGGTAGAGACACCTAAGTGTGAAAAGCAGGATGGAAACCACAGGACAGAAATAGCAAGGATAAGCAAAATGGAAACAAACGCTCACAAGAAAGAAAAAGGAAGCAGAAAGTTTAGAAGCATTCATCAATATGTAGAGTATCCAAAAGAAAGGATTTCTCTTTCTCCCTGTGCAGATGGCTCTGCTCAAGGAAGACCAGCGTGCTTTGGGTACAAAAAAAAGGAAATTACATCTATCTTGAAAACAGCTTCTAATTCATCACACATCGCATGACTACGGCCACTAATCCATGCCAACAATAAAACTGAGATCCATTTGAAATTTTGACTATCCAAAATAAACTCTGAATCAGCTCTTGCTAAAAAACTGTCATTCTCCGTTTCATCCTGCATTTTCAAACCACGTAATTTCTGCACATTAAAGGCCAGATCTTGCCAAAATCCTGTAACATTTTGTGACAAAGTAGTTCTTCTCAGAACAGACAGAAAGTGCACAGTCCATGGGGGTTTATTCCATCTATTCATTCTCATGTGGATTTTTATTTGAAACAATGGAAGATGTTGAAGGATTATTTTTCTCAAGTTCTTACTTTGCATCTATCTTACTTGAGTTATAATCAGAAGGCAAATAAAATGTACAAATGCAGCCTCATAAAATTTTTCTTTTCCTCCTTGACAGAATGATTGATACAGATGGGGTGACAGGAAATGCTTTAGAGCTGAACAAAGAAAACACTGTTAGCAAGAAGTAAACTGTACCAATGGTTTCTAGAGCAAGCACCCACCCACAATCTCTGGAATGTCACATTTTTGCCTGTGTTGTCCAGCAAATGCAATGTTTTGCATGAAATAAGTCGCAGAATGGTGAAGGAGCAGCTCTGAATTTGCTGATTTATTTCCCACATCACCTTTATTGAGCACAGCCCTCCAGCCAGAGGCAGCTGGGGTTGGTATCTGCACACATCCCTGCCCTGCCCAGAGCTGGCCAGACAGAACAGCTCATCCTGAGCTGATTCATCCATCCCCAAACACTGCTGGCCAGCCAAAGACGCTTTGCTGGACTGGAAAATCTGCCAGAGATCTCCACCAAGAGCCGCGATCTAAATCCCCATCTCTTAAACTCGAGACCCCTCTTTCTCTTTCCTACTGCAAATTTTAATAACATTGTAATTTCTTCAGGTAGCACTGAATTAACACATTTTCCATTCCTGCTTGTCAGTTCTGAAGCAGTAAGCCCCCCAAAATTACTCTGAGCGACACACATATCTGATCTTCACAACCATTTAAGTATAATCTCTGAATACATCTTCATAATGACAGCCCCATTTCTGTCCTCTTAATAACAATAATCACTACATCAACAGGGTTATTTTGCCTTGACTATTTTGAAAAGGCTATTTTTTTTTTCTTTTCTACCTAATCTCTATTGCAATTTTCCTTACTGCTAAGAAATATCAGCAACACCATATGGTATTACAGAAATCAGCAATATCTCTTTTGTTTTGCATTTTTATTAGAGGAATGGGAAAACATTATTCTATTGAAAAAAATATTTGGAACTAACCACAAGCTAGATATGCAAATTTCAAATAACTATTTTGTGATAGAAGAGATTAAATCTTCTGTATGACCTATACCTATATCTCAGAAATATAAAAATAAAATGGCATTTCTTCAATGCCAGTTATAGTACAGTTCACAGTCCTGAAGGACAAAACATTATCACAAAACAATTCAAGAGGCATTGGCATCTCATACCACAGTTTGACTGAATTAAGGACCAATTCTCCAGTACCAGAGCTATGAAAACACAAGAAGAAAAAGATCTGCAATGTAAACCTCCCATTAGCTAATGAGTATTCTAATTTTGAAACCCTTTCTTTAAACTTTATCCTAGAATGATGACTACTTTTTTGCATACCAGAAGCATCAGAGCTCATTATAACCTCCATCACTACAACACTCCATTTACTCCCCAGGATGCTGTTAAATTGATTTTTTAGTTTGCTGGATAGTCTTGTAATGAAGGGCTGAGCAGCAGCAATAAAACACAAATTTTGGGCTTGGAGTTGAATGTTTTTGAAATCTAAAACACTGAAGTAGATTCTTTTTTTTTTTAATCATCAATTTCAAAGCTATTTGAAAACTAAAGAAAAGAATGGCCAGATTGTCAGAAAGCCAGTTCCTTTTGGGAATATGAGCTGGGCAGCATCAAAAGAATTCTTCCACAGCACTCCATATCTTAGTAACTTCAGCCCAAATGTAGGACTGGGTAACAAATTATTTGGTTCTCAGAATATCTAGTTCAAATAGTAGACTGATTTCTGCCCACTTAACTCCCAAGTCAAAAAAACACATAAACCCCAAAAGCGCCTCCCAGAACCCAATGCACTGACCTAAACCAAGAGCCCAGATGCAAGGCTTACAAGTCTTCATGAATATGACAGAAAATTTGCTGTTAACTCATTAGTCTGAAAGCAAAGAGAGCTCATTTAATAGTATTTCTTTAAGTTAAAATGCCATTTTTTTTTATATTTTGGGTTAGCCATGGGCTGAAAGGACCCCTCATGAGCTGCTGTGGTTGCAGCAGCAATGTCCTAAGCCCCAGCAACTCCTCTCTCTCATACCACAACATCTCTCTACACATTTCTAGCAGATGCCCTTTGGAGGACATGTTCTCCATACCTTTGTATTTGGGGCTCTCAGCTTAAAAAGAAATCACTAAAAGGAGCTCTAAGGATTACATTAACAACTCAGTTACTTTTTTTTTCCCCAATTAAATATAAAAATACAACCCTAAGGATTTATAAAATTGTAAAACATCACCAAAAATGCATCCTGTGGGATCTTCCCTCTAAAGTAACTCTAAACTGCAAAATTTCATGATTTCTCTTGTCTTGACTTTTGAATTCGTGGCATTTTGGCAATACATCTGTGTGTACTACCTTCCATTCAGGGGTACCTCAGTGGGAAGAACTGAGAGGATGCCTTTCAGTTCATTTCTCATCATCAGACCACACCAGAAAGTTGCTGCTCACCCATCAGACTGAGCCAGACTGGAACTCAGCACCCCAAAACCAGCTGATGTCTCAGGAAAAAAAAATTCCTAAACTCATGAAGAGTTTTATGTTTTCATCCCACCCTGGCTAATACAAGAATCACCACTTCAAGTTAAGTAAAATCTGGACCCAAAGCAGCAACAGTTACATACAAAGTTTGCATTCCAAAAATAACACATTTCAAACAGACATGGCACAGAGTTACTGTGCTGCAAGCAGTAATATACAAAATGCTTGTAACACCTCCACAGCTTTTTTGTTCTTAAATCCCATTTAATATGCCAATCTTATCTCAGGAGGAAATAAATTAACTGTGATGCTTTGTGCCAATGCAGATGAGCTTCCCACACACCTGTATTGTTTCACACTTCAGTTTGTCACCCAGAGTACGAGAAACCAACCCAGCACTCCCAGCCAGACCTGCTCCAAGGCTGAGAAAGAGGAAGCAGCTTGTCCCACACAGCCCCTCAGCTGTGCCAGCTGCAGATATGCACCCTCACCAAAAAGAGCCATCAGTGAACATCTCACACAGCCCAGGGAGCCCACAGAGCTCCCAAATCTGAGCCACCACAAATTTGGTCCCTGACACTGCAGTTCCCGTGAGCCTCAGGTGGGAAAGGATGCAAACTGCTCCCACTTCTATGAACTTCCCAAACTGAAACTCTCCTTCAAAAAGATCTGTGGGAAAAAGGATAAATCTGCACCTCACACAACAGAGATGATGCTACTACAGCACTACATGGGTCTGCAGCAGGAGATCCCAAACTGAAACACTTTCACACAGTTAGAGAACACCCAGCTCTTCTCTCTCTGCTAATCCCCATTCCACTATCTAGAATATGACTAAAACCACATGTATTTGTATTGTGGTAGCTGCAAGTTAATGTCCTGCCTAAATTACCAACTGTTATTAGAACCCCAGACAATTGCTTAATAAAAATTTAATCATATTGTAATTTCTAATCATCATTAAAGATGCTTAACAAGTTAATCCTCTATTGTGCTCCCCTAACATTGCAGATCAGAAAGTCAACGGGCACAAGGTGGCACAGCTTCACTAATACTAATAGGGCTACTTTCATCTTACTCCAGCTGAGGATCTGTCCCCAAGGGAAAACAACAGGATTAAAATCATTTTGCTACAGATTTTGACTGGTTCTCTGCATTGCTTTGCAGTTATTAAAAAAAAAAAAAAAAAAAAAAAAAAAAAAAAAAGAACAGTGACAAATTATGATTTTAAACAGTTTTTTACAAGTGGAGGTATTTCCCACAGCTCTTTCTTCTGCTGTCCGTGGTAGAGCAAAGTCAGCACTGTGCTACAGATTGAGGATCTCCTTTCCTCACAGCTCCCCAGTTTGACTTCGCCCCAGTGTCTGACAACAACACTTCTCATGCTCAGAAAACGTGGGAGGATCATTAATGAATTTGTCTTTCAGCTCAGACCCGCTCCAGCCACCCAGACAGGAGCAGAACGATGCTCTGTAACCTCAGCCTTGCAGAAGGTGATCTTGGTTCCCTTCAAACAACCAACACCTTTCCGTAACCTTCCCATGGACCAGCAATCTGTGCTTCAGAGGGTTTGAGGACCACACTGCAGGTCAACTTCCACCGTGTCACATGCACAGAGGCGCACACAGGCAACACACTCGGCCCTTCCTTCCTCTTTTCTTTATGTTTCCTCAATAATCCCATTACAATCTCTCAATTCATCAAGCGGTCACGGGAGAACAATGGTGAAGCCCCGCTCAGAGTTAGGAGCAGCCCATGCATGCTGAACCTCCTGCAACCACATCCTTTTGTGGGTTCAGCCTCAGGCAGGTGGTACAGAGTGGGAAAGGCTGGTGCCAAAGGGGCTCTGCTGTAACTCAGCAGTTTCAGCACTGGCCTCTAAGCGGACAGGGCTGTTCCTTCAGTGTGTAGCTTGGAAAGCAGACAGCAGAATGGCAAACCAAACCCAAGGCAAAAAATGCTGTTTGTATCCTCCTCTGTCTGCAAAACTGATTGCACTGAGTGCACTCAGTGAAACTCTCTGTTATGATGCACAACATGGTACCCTGAAAGCTAAATGGTATTAATTTCATAACCCTCCCCTAATTGTTAATTTTCATTTAATATGCAGAATTCTGATATTAAAACCTACTCTGACTGACAAATATCAGTTACTGCTTACTGTACTGGCACTTATTGAACCAAATTCATTGTTTATATCATAATATTTACTTTCAGCATGACAACCGCACTACCAACTACAGCAGGATTTAATCTAATGAACAAATTTTAAACATTAGTTGGCATTTACTCAAGCAAGCCTTTAATTGTCAGAACTCAATCTGACTCTACAAAAATTGACACAATGCAAGCACAAATTAAAACAAGTAATACTGAAATTGACCTTTAATAGCAATATTCTTCCTTGGTACTGAGCCCAGTGCAAGATTCATCATCCCAATTATTTTCAGTGTCAGATACTTGTTGATGCACACCAAGTTGACCCAAGTCCATCTCCAAAATACTACCCTGGCCTTTCATCCAAACTCACTTTATTCCACCACGCACTGAACAAAATAGATGTTACATCTCACAGACACATAACAAAACGTCGGGGAATGCCTTCCCTCACGAAAAAACTGAATGGGAAAATGCTTGTAAGTTTCTTTAGTCAATAACTCTAGTACTAACAGCAAATATTTACTGCATCCTTCGGAAAGGAAACAAACACAGGGCACATGCCGAGGTGCCCTTGGTCAGTTTCAGCACCGTTCCGGCTCCAGGAGCCGACAATGAAGCTGCCAAACCAGAGGCAGGGAAAGCCAATGTTCCTACTCGTGCCCAGGGCAGGCACGGCTCCGCACTGCCCGTCCCCGCTGCTCTATGCCCGGAATGCTTATGCACCACTGTTCGTGTCTGCAGCGCTGCACCGAGCCCGGCAGCCGCGTCCCGAGGAAGCCCCACGGGCTCCCGGCTCCGCTGGCCCGGCTCTGCCCGGCCCGGGGCCCCGCGGGAGGAGCGGCGGGACCGCCCCGGGGCTGCGGGCACCGCGCCGGGCCGGGCGGGGGGAGCCGGCGGCGGGGGCGTGTTGTGCGGCGGGGCCACTTGGGGCGAGACGGCAGCTACTCACCGGGAGGGTTTACCGCCGCCGGCGTTGCCATCTTGTCTCTGAGAAGAATTAAGACAAATGCAAGAGGGGCGGAGGGATGCTCAGAGCAGCCCGGGGGAAGCGCGGGAGGGGCAGGCAGCCGGCGCCAGGGCGGGCGGGCCGGGCGGCGCGGGGGCGGCGGCTGCTCCCGCCCCGGGACCGGCGGCGCTGCCCGCTCCGTGCGGGGCGGCCCAAGATGTCCGATGGCCCCGCGCCGCCTCTGCTCATGCGCCGCGCTCAGTGAGCATGTGCCGGGCGGCCGCACATGTGCGCTGGGCCCGCGGTCGCCGCTGCCCGGCCGGGACCCCCCGCAAGAACCGGCGGGAGCCGCCCCCGACACGGCCCAGCACCGGCCGCCCCCCTCGGGGCTCGAACCCGCGGCCCCAGGGCGCGAACTCCCCTGAGCCGGGGGCAGCCAGCGCAGCCCGCGGGCAGAGGGGGCGCGGGGCCGGGCGTGGGTGCGGCCCAACGGCCCCAAAACCAGCGGGGAGCGGGCGCTGACCTCCGGCTCTGAGGGGGAGGCTGGGGTGCTCCGTGTCACCTTTAAACTGAGGGAGGGACTTGGGGTGCTGTCCATGACCTCTGGCATTAAGCGGGAAGGTTGGGGTGCTCTGTGTAACCCTTCAATTGAGGGAGGAGGTTGTAGTGCTGTGTGTCACTCTTAAGTTGAAGGAGGAGGTTGGGGTGCTATCCATGACCTCCAGCACTGAGCAGGAAGGTTGGGGTGCTCTGTGTCACCCTTAAATTGAAGGAGGAGGTTGGGGTGCCATCCATGCCTTCCTAAACTTAAGGGGAAGATCGAAGTTCAGGTCACCACCACCCATGGGCGGATGCCGTAGAACGACATTACTGCCATCGGTGTTGTCCCCAGATAATGACATCCCTTTTCCCCTGAGGTGACAAGGTTCTCTGGAAGATGGAAGGGCGACAGAGCCCCATGAGTTCACACTCATCAAGTGTACAAAAGTATGCAGGAATTCAGACGTTCTGTCCCCCTCCGGGTGGAGTGTATGAAGGGTACCATATTCCTCTAAAACCCTTGCTTTGGGTCGCACTGCACTTGCTTTCATGCTAAGTAGTGATAACTGAACAACAGATCCTTTGTAACTCAGCTCACATTTCAAGGCTTTGCATTGCAAACACAAGGACAAAAAATATACTTTCAATGAAATTGGAGATTGTTCTCATAATCTCATAAATCGGGTCTTCAAGGGGAACAACCCCCACTATCCCAGAATTAAACTGCAAGATTTCTGAAAAGCCACTGGGTGTAATAACTGCAGCAGTCACGTGTAATGTGTGTGAAATACTGGGGGAAAAAAATAATGAATTTTGATGGCTTTGTCATCCCACTGGAATGCTGCAAAAGCCTGTTAATCTTTAAATGCCTGCCCATGGCTGTGCTCAGTTGCCCTGAACAGCCCTGCACAAGTTGATGGGAGCAGTCAAGATGAAAAGTTGCAAATCAATCCCTTGCTTTGCCAAATGAGTAACCTGAACCAGTTTATCCATTAAGATGTAAATTGGCAGAAAGGCAGGGAAAGCATGGAGGCTGTGTTGACTCATTTCCTGTAGAGGAGTTTAATCAGAACGGCACTAAATGCTCCTGGTTATCTAGAAAGTTTGCTCTATCTTTGATTTATTGTGCCTTTCCCTATCAGATGTGGAGCCGTTTTCCCAAGCATCTTACTGCTTTAGTGCCTGCTGATGCTATAGGGTTTTGGATGCTCAGCAGGCAATCTTAATTCTTATCTCAAGGCATTTACCCTGCTAATACTAGACTCTTAATATCAGCAATTTTGAAAATGCAACTTATTTCTGTTCAGATAAAACATTGTGATTTGAGGTAGTCTTGGTCACAGTTTTTCTAGACCCTTACCATTTATGAGGAAGGCAAAATGTGGAGTGACTTTACCCTGCTGCAGAGTCATAGCTCAATTCCTTCAGGTTTCTGCAAATTCTGGTGTTCAGATTGCACAGGTAATGCTGGTCATGAAAGCTTTTCCGTGAGTCTCCATTATGTCAGGTTACATATGTGCATAAAGGTTAAAAGGTCGAGTTCCTAATAGTCTAATGATAGTAAAAAACCTTATAAAGCCAGAATTTATAGCATTAGGCACTTCTGAAGTGTCCTCTGAAGACCTTTACAAGTAATCAGAGGTTAAACCTTATCTCTCTCTTACCAGAAATGCACTAATATTTCTTATTTCGTTCCTATTTTAGTGATAAGGAAGCCTCCCTAAAAAACTGGAGAGATCTGACAGAGCACTGTCGTAGCTTTCAACAGACAGATGGAATAAATCCTACAAAGACTGAATATAAACCAAGCAAACCACTCAACTGCCTGTGCTGTCCCCTTGCGTGATATCCTGGGAGATGTTAGATTAGCCCCGAAAAAACACATTACAGGGTATTTGATATTGTGCTCTGCCTAAATAAGACCTTGGGGCTTAGAATGGAACAGGTTCTGTCAAATCTTCAGTGATTCAGACACAATTATGCAAAATAAAGCTGCTTTTCTTTTTTTGTTTGGTGTGAGCTTTGTTGACACGCTCTGTTCAGTTTCACACACAATTCTTTGTTCACTTAAATAGATTGAGAAATGAATTGATTTTCTCTCCTCCCCATCTTCTCTATCTTAATAGCCAGTATTAGCAGAGTCTTTCAGAATCCCTGAAACAATCCATAAATGAATGGAATTATTCTGTTTATCTGTAATACACTCCTTCCTTGCTATCTCATCCTGAGCCTTTCCAGATCTGTGGGGAGATACATAACACTGGCAACTGCTGTTCATAAAATTGTGTTCTGCTTGTGGTGGAAGTGCACGCTCTGTGTTTTACTTGCACTGTAATTTAAGGAACACGTACACAGCAAAGCAAGAAATCAATTTAGTTACAGAATGAATTCATGTTTTGTTAAGTCCATGCTGAGCTATGTACCTTGAAAGCCTAAATCCTGTGGAATGGGGCTCCTCACAACTAAAGAAGAGACAGAGCTGGACTCTACCCTGGCACTTGCAGAGAGATTAAGCAGGGCTGTATCAATATCAAGCACAAAATATGATGGACGTGCAAGATAGCAAAATGCAAACTTTTCACTGTTCCTGCGTCGCAACAGGGGGTGCGTCACCATTTTAATAAAATTACAAACAAGTGTTGACATCATGTGTAGCAACAGGAAAATAAACGAATTAAGAAAAGTGATTTTTATCTCAGTCTTGTTATTATGTACCAGAGAATGTCGGTTAGGTGTCTTTACAGTGATTGTTTCCAATTTAAAGGGCTATTACCACTGATAGCAGTGCTCAGCATTCATGTCTATTCTGTTTCTTGGCTGGAGAGGCAGAAATAGATCAGCTGAGCACTGCAGCACACAGAAACTGCTCCACATTAACTCCTTTCCTTGGCAAGCTCAGCGCTGTTCTGCCAGTTGGGAAAAACTGGACTTCTTACCTTTCTATGTGTTCATCCCATGATGTAAACTAGTAATTTCTAAATGGTTTTATTTCTTTTAAATAGAGGAAAAGTTAGGTCTTTTATTATTATTTCCTTTGAAAAACTGAAGTCTTTCCAAGATGGATGTGAATAAGTAAAAGACAAAAATCACAAATGAAAAAGGATATAAATTGAAGCAAAAGACATTTTACATTCGGTGTCAGAAATTAATAAAAAAGATCTTTGGTGTTTTTCACTAATTTTTGAAAAGTCCACTTTTATAACAACACTGCCAAACAGGTTCTGAAACTGTGAACTTACAGTTACCCCGCAGAATTTTCTTTTCTGAGCACATGAAGAAGTTAAGTGAAATTTCAGACACTTTAATCCAGCATAATCAAAACCAGTGACATTTTAATGAAGTCTCATACTTTAATAAGACCTCCCAGCTACATTCTTTGATCTGTGTTTCCATTGTAATTGAGTTAATATATTGCACCCAATTCATCCAAAGGTCTTTGATAGCTTGGAAGAGTATGATATATGTATATTAAAGCAACCTCATCCACCCAAGTACTTGAAACTGGAACATTATGTGCCCTTTTTAATTTGTTTTGTCACGTATGGGTGGCCACACTTGCCTAAATAAGCTATAGAGACAATGGTGAAATTTAAAACATGAACTATCATAGGAAGGTCTTAAAAGCATTTAAGGAAATTACAACCTTGTTCTTTAAACTATCCCATATAATTTAAGAGAAAATTGTATTCTTCCTATAAAATGCAATAAAATACCTCAATAGGAATGTGAAAGTTATATTAATCTCTATTCAGTCCTGCAGGTATAGAAATGTAATTTCTATGATGTTCTCTACAGCTATTGCTGTTAAATTCTGCAGTGGTTTTCCTTTAGGGAAAATGACATTGAGTATTAGAGAAAGCCTTCTAAAAGTGAAATGTGTGTGGCAGATGTCTCTTACCCAAGAAATTCAACTGAGATCAGACAAGTGTTCCTATGCTAGTGGAAGTATAGACCAGGAGCTAAACACCTGATAGACATCTTTTATCTCTTAATTTCATCTCTATCATTTTGAGCTTCTTCAAAGTTTGTATAAATTTAACCATGTATGAACAACCAAAATTTAAACAACAAAACTTGAAAATGAAGCCTCAGAGAGGAAAAGGTGGTGCAAGCACATTAACACATAACCTGTTTTATTTGCAGTGTTTACTAAGCAGACTTTATTTTATTTCCTGACATTAACCTCACTCTCTGGCAGAAGCACTGCCAACAGTAGGCATCATTAAGCTGAGAGAGGCTGTTGGTGGTTACCTCAGGCAGAACTGACCAAAAAGCATCTGGGAATACACTTTTCATGCTGCTTACCTAATTATATCCCTGAAATCATTCTGTAAAGCAAATGGGTAAAAAACCAAAATGGTTTAGAGAATACTGGTCTACTTACCTAAACCCAAGACATGAGCAAAAAGATATATCCCAGGAACAGCACTGAATCAGCAACAAAATCAGAACTAAGCAAGTCAAGCCTTTTTTTCCCCAAATGCCATATATCTCATGTTGAACTAAAAGCTTTTCCTTCTGAAGGGATGTGTTGCTGGTATACTTTAATTAGGATATAATGATTTAAAGCATGGAGACCTGTTGGGGACACAGAAATGGAGTTCGACATCAGTAGAGAGTCTTGAACATCTTTATCTCTTTTGACCTTCAGAAATAAGAAATGAAATTCTGCAGAAACAAAAACATGCACATCACTAGTAGCTCCAATAAGGTGAAGGCTTTTTCTTCAACAATTTTGTGTGACATCACTTACTCACTAGTGCTATAGTACCAGCTGGAGTAAAAGATCAGTCAGCTTAGTAAAAGCAAGCAATAAAACCAGAGCTGGGCTTTTGCAGGGAAAAGAGCCTTTTTCTCTCACTGCTCAGTGTGGGACCAAATTGCCTTTTTCCCAGATTGCTGCTGCCCTATCTGCTCTATTGCAAAGTCTGCAAATGTTGTAAAGTTTAAAGACTCAAATAATGCAACATCCACACTACACGTCTTGAAAAAAGTTTCTCATTTTTTCATCTCTTGGTTTGTGATTTCTAGTTTTTTAATATTTCTAAACTTGACCTATTTGTAACCAAAAAAAGATTGATATGTTCTGACATACAATAAAACCACTGGTAGAATAACAGGACATATTTACATTTATGACAAAGCTGTTTGAAAAACATACTTTAAGAACATGGTACATTAGAAAAATACTGCTGCTAAATTATGGGACACCTTTGCCTTGTTTGAAATGAGAATTTATGAAGAGTGTTTCAGTAAGTTTTAGAAATAACATTCTATCATCTTTACAGGGTTTTCTTTTTGCCATCAGAGAGATTTAATGAGTATCATAAGCTGCAAAGAGACTACAATGGCAGAAAATCTCTCACAGCTAATTGCAGCAAAACCATGAGTCCCATGAGACATAGAAAGCAACCTCTGTCCTAAGGAAAATAAGAAATTCTGAGGAATGTGGAGCATGCTGTGCTATTTCAGTTGAGCTCAGGGCAGCTAGAAAAAACAAATATGTGAAGGAAGTGACTGTCTGATATTTTCCCCCTGTCCTAATGCTAATTCTATTCTAATTCTTCTTTGTTTTCTTTAGCCCCTTTTTCTCCAGCTACACAAGATAATGATTTCCAAGAACCACAAAAGAGAACAGAAACACATGCATTTAATTGTCTTATAAATTGAATTACGATTTATGACGGTTTTTACATTTCACAAGTAAGATATTATGCAAATTTTCAGCAGACCCTTTTATTTAAAGAGCTTGCACAAAATATTTTTGGGAGCGTGCTACTTGATTTTATTTCTGAAACAGAAAAACTGAGCACATGTACCTGTGTCTCAAAGACCAGGCAGTACACACTTAATTATGTTCAAAAATCTAATCCCTGAATTATGGAATGCAGCATAATTAATTTCTGCATTAGCTGAAGGGTTCTTTAAAAGTGATGGAGTATCCCTTACCATATGCTTTATGGTTCTTGCAGTTGCATTAACAAGAAGGAACAACTGGATATACAGCCATAGATAATTTTTCTTTCCTGTCTATTCTTCCAGATCACCTTGAATATAATAAAATTCTTCTACCATATCTGCTAACATATATAAATAACATTGTGTCAGTATGCTTATGTTAAAACCAGTTGCCAAGATATAAAAACTAATCAGACCAAAGATACAGCTGGTTGAGCATTTTGTTTCTGGCAATGTCCACTAACTCTGCAACAATTGAGGAAAGAAGGCAGAGACAAGGCAAATACTGAGCTATACTTCCCTCTGCTGTACTCTTGCAGCTTCCAGCAAACTGCAACTACAAGAATTCATGCAGTAGGGGGTTTCATTTGCAAAATAAATGCACTCTGAGCATTAGCCCAGTGCTCTGAATTTATTGAGAAATGTCACATCGATTAATTTCTATCCATCCAGGCCAGATCGTGTATTGATTCCCCTCAAACAGGAGGCTGAGTGTCAGGATTTTAAACAGTGGAGTGATAGAGTTGGCACACAGATTCCTGTTTGGTAGCTGCATCTTTTGGGGTAGGAAGTAATACTACAGTGCAAATAGCACTGCAAGGCAACTGAGATGAATGTTTATAAAGAAAAGACTGTGGAACAGCAATGCCTGAGATGTATGCTTTGAATTGGACAAAAGAGTGAAAAAATTGTCAATAAATATCCTGGGTATCCAGAGGTTGAAATGCTTTTTTACTGTGTTCATCTCATCTGAATTCACAGTGTCAGTGTTCACAGGCACAATGCAATAAGCCTTATTTTGAGGATAAGGCTCCCAGACAATATTAGTCAAATGAATTTTAGGTGTTTGGAAGCTGGAAAATCAGCATCTTCTTTTCCTACTTATCCTGGTCTAAGAGAACAAGAATAAAAAGTAGAAAAAAAAGAATAAAAAGTGGTAAGCTCTTTCACAGTTGTCTCCATATTTCAAAATGGAATGTGATGAGGGTTGGGGTATTATGTTGGGCTTCTCCTGTTTGGCTCGTGGGACAATTCACACTTCTGGAAGAGCCACTCACTGCTGCTCCAGAGCAACATTTTTCCCTGAGTGCACATGGATTTCACTGCAGGGTTCACAGCTAAATTGGAAAGGACATAGCTTTAAAGGGGTAAGCAGGACACTGTTTCTTCATACTGCCTCTTTCATGGTGTGTTTTATTCTGCCCATTGGTGTGAAGCAGAAAAACAAAGCCAAAAAGACCAGAAGAATGGTGGGCTGGGGCCTGATTCCTCAGAGCCTGAGCTACCCTTTTGTAATGTGAGGTTTCCAGGTTTTGCCAGGGATTTCCCATTCTAAGCACGTTGTGCTTCATCTCAAAGTTCCCATCTATCAATTAGAGTATTGAACGGCGGCGGGAGGCAAAATCAGAGAACAGGATTTTCCAGAAATGCCCTTGGTGCATTGGAGCTGCAGAGGAGCACAGAGATTATGCAAATTCCCAGCCCCCAGGAGGGAGGATGTTGTCTGTCTGTCTGTCTGCCACAGGTTTCCCCCCTTGTTCCAATTACGTGGGCAGAGTCCATGGCAGTGACTGTGCATGATGGAGACAGAGCAGAGCACTGGGCAGGTGCAGGGGGAGCTGTGAAATGTGGTTATTCAGGGCATAAGCAATGATATGGGATCACAACCACATAATTCCCCAGTGCTTCCAGCTGGAATGGTGCTGGTCCTGGTCTAAATTCACCTTTAATCATGCTCAGCATCAGTCTAATGTTTCCTTCTGTTCCTCATGTTGCCTGAAACAGATTATTTCCACAGAGAACAGTGAGACTTCCCACTCATTATCTGACTGCCTGAAAGCTGCTGAATGTACAGAGACACGTGGCTACAGTCACCTCTGGAATGGTCAGGGTCTGGGAATGAGAAAGTTGGTTTAGGCATTTTGCAAGGCCAAAATGTGGATTGGGTAAATTCTTTCCCCCCATTGATCCTCAAACACCTTACTGAATTTATGATCTTCAAAAGGTCTGAGCAAATAAGATCTTTGAGAATCTCCTCTTAAGATGAAAGACAGCCATTAAAAATAGGACTGAATACTCTGTGTCTCATTCCCAATGAACACATTCTTCAGTATGTGTTTGAGATATTTCTTGTACCTCTCACTGCCTTACCCCTGAGCAGAAGTGACTGAATAGCAGGAATGTGTCCAGAAGACCAGAATCTGCAAAATGCATCTTTTCTTACAGTACTTCTCATGGAAAAAATATTGACACAATGTTTTCATACTACCATGACTAATATCAAGTGCTGTTCTCAGACATTTTTCAAATATTTAAAGAAAAAGGAATGAACTTCTATTACTACCATATGGAATCAGATTAGCCCTGCTGTTAAGGTATTCTCAAAGGCGGCAAATCCTTCTATTTTCTCCTGCCCAAAGCAATAGCAAAATATAAATAAGCTGTGTGATTTCCAGTCTGTGGGTGATGGAATTCAAGGTCAAGTTGTGTTACTAATCATGTAAGCATCACTTGTTGCAAATGCAAAGCCAACTCTGCTGAGTTGTGCTATAACACCACGGAGTAACACAGAAGAAAAATAATTTCTTAAAATAGCAATGATTGTTCTGGCACTCACACTATCTGTACCCCACATTTTTATCTATAGAATAAATTTTCTGGGTTTTTGTATTGTATCTTCAGAAACAAAACTCTACCACAGTCAAATGAAATTCTAGGTATCCACAATTTAAAGGCATGATTCAGTGTTTTTAAATTATTAAGTGTGATGCTGTGGGTCATGTCACAGGATTTAAATAGAGGAGAACTCATTAGTAACTGCTCATTTATTCCTGTCTTCACTGCCAGGCAGCAGCAATAATACTCAGAAAATTCCTGTCTTTCCCTCACCACGGGATCACATGGGGTTGGAGCTTTGCTCCCAAATCACCTGACATCCATTGCCAAGCTCATCAGCATCATCATTTTCATCCCCAGGAGCGCAGGAACATGTTCCCTACCCACCTGGGCTTTCTGCTAATGCTTGGGGCTGGTACAGCCTAAGATTAATGAACTCTGAGCTTCTGTTCTACCAGGATTTGGATGTTACACATGTGCCTCTTGCTAGCCAGGTGTGACCATTTATAGGAATGGATTTAAGGGACTCCTTTAGCATCCAGTCCTGCAAAGAGCTGCCCTGGGTCCATCACTTTTCAGGCTTGCATGCCCACATAAAGAATGAGAATTTGAGTGCCAATTAACAGCTAATATCAAGTACTTGGCGTGATGCCACAGGAGTCCTACAGTGATAGAGTTCTAGTGTTTTCCAAAATTAATTTCCCTTAAAAAAATGTATCACTAGTCCTTCTTGATTACAAGTGCTAGCTTTTGTATTCATTAAATTACCTGAATGAGCCCCAAGATAGAGGTTGATGACATTCCTTCAACGCAGCAGCTTTTTCCAGAATCTGCAGTTTCATCACAGTATTCCTTTGGAACACTCTGCCTTTTTTTTTTTTCTTTTTTCCTCCCCCCCAAAAAAAGGTTTTTGCAAAAAGATGGAAGCATTTTTGACTCACAAATTTTACTTCAGTCCTATCAAAATCATTAATTTCAAAAGTCAGCATCCATCCTGTTAAATGTCTATGAAGATTTCTGGACTTGAATGCATTATTGCCAAACCAGCTCCCCACCTAAAAGTTAGGGGTTTTAAATTGATACCAAGGAAAGTCCTGGAACTGGAGTCCTAAGGAACTGCAATTTTATTTTATGATCAGCTTTTTGAAAATAATAATTTGGCTATCTTTCCAAATGCCTGTATTTGGAATTGATAGCATTATTGAATTGTTGACAGTATTGACATTTTTAATTAGTGCCATTAGGTTTCAGAGTAAACAATTAAATTGCTGTTATTTTCAACAAGTTTACCTGGCTGCTCTGCTTGTCCAGTGGTCCCAAGTGCCTCCAAACTCTAATTGCAGAGAAACAGCAGACATTCCTGAGACAACAGACAAAGGATCCACAGAAATTAACAATATGAAGACCTGAACAGTAATGAGATGCTGAGACTGTGGCAATGGCAGTAAAAGATTAAAAAAGTAAAAAGAAAGTAAATACAAGTGCAGTATATGTATTACATCATTCATCTGCATTCAGTGAGATTCTCAGTTTTAAATATATATTAAGCTACTGCACAATTTCCTTTTTACCAGAGCAGATTGTGAAAGAACATCTAAATTCTTCCACAAAATTTATGTTTCATTCTGCTGCAGAGCACAAAGTGCTGTAATGCACAGCACACAAATTGTCATGTTCTTGTCTGGGAACAGCCTTGAACTCATTAGTCAGTTTGCCAGCATAAGGAACATAACACAGAGCCTGTGAGATGCATATGGTAACAACTTAGAGTCCTATGACCAATCTGGGTTTTGTAACAGTTTGTGAATACCTCTAAAGTAAATTAGATCTATTAATCTATCTGATTTTGGATTTTTTTTAAATCTCATGTCAAATGGGTTTTTTTTTTGCAGATTTGGACGTTTTCCATTTTAAACGTATGTGCTGTGATAAGAATACCAGAGTGATAGGGATCATTAAAAAAACATTTATCATCTTAAACTGTTATTGTTGGGTTTGGTGCATATCTGGCCATTTTTATGGGTTCTCCTTAAAGAGAAATGAATTCATTTTCCTGGGATAGTCCAGTCTGGCTTTGAAAAACCCTTGCTTCAAGGTTGCCTATGCTGCCTGCTTGGCTCTCATTGTGCTTGTTCTTGCTGTGTTTGCTGTGGCAGTGTCCATCTCCAGGAAGCAAGGTTTGCCTCTGGAAGAAGTCTGACACGTGGCACACTGCAGGGAAATGTGCACCTTGCCAGGAAGGTCGAGTCCCACAAGGAAAATTGTTTATGTAAAAGTGCGCAGCACAGCTTTCCTTTGCTCTAATTAAAGCATAAATGTCATTGTTCTCAGGTTCTTTAAATTAGGTTTATTGAGGTTTATGCCACATTTTGGAATGCAATTAATGTGTGCCTAAGCTTTCCATTTCCTTTAATGTCACAGGGGATGTATTTGATATAATAATGTTATTTAATATTTTAACAGAAGCTAAAGAAACTGAGATTAGGCTAGTTTGTTATAAATTAAAAGCTAAATAGAACTCAGTGAATCAATCTTTTCTCTGGCAAGAGTAATTTCTTCTGCATGTTATATTCCTTCTATATATAACTTACATTTCAGAATGCTATCCCTGCCATCAAGGATTTATGCACAGTTCACTCGCTTTATGGGCAAGATAATTTTTGTTGGTAATTACATAAACTCTAGCATTCCCACAAGGGTCATGGGAGGTTATTTACATTATACAAGTGCCATACAGATGTTAATGAATGGCCAGATACTGCTTTCATTGTGCAGGCTAGGCTGTGTGTTAGTCCATGAGCACTGGAATGGGGCTTACTCTGAACACAAGGTGTAAATGCTTAAGCAAAGAATCAGGTCTCAGAAAATTGCATAAATTTGTTATTTTAAAGGGCTAACTAAGAAGATTTCATAGACCAGTTGTAAAACAGGTTAGCACGAGTGCCTGCAGGATCCCATGCCATGAAATGCTTTCATTAAAATAAACTGTAAGGATGAAATGCTAAGCTGGACTGTGCTAGGCTGGACTGGGGCTCTCCCAAAGTTCACACTGACCTGTGGGCAGCAGCAGGATGGAATTGGAGTTCATGGGAGCACTGGACAGACCCCAAGCCCCTCACTGGTGTGAACAAGTGAGGCAGGATCAGCTCCTTTGGACCTCCAGGAGTTCTGAGAAAACCAAATTACACAAAGATAACATTACATCAATTTTTGTACCCTCGGTACCAAGGATGGACACAAGGCAAATAAAAGACCTAAGATGCAAAGGTAAATACAGTCCCAGTGCCAAGATTTGTCACTGATCACTAATTCATATTTGCAATGAAAGAGTTTTGGATCCACAAAAGTAAATTCTGGCATGGGTTATGTCACCTCTCATATGCTTCTTGGAGACAAATATCAGCCTGTGAGTAAGAGCTTGCTGAACTAGTGATCCCTAAATATGAGGAATGCACGGACAGTGGTATTGTTTTATCACTGTCTTATCTGGAAGAAGAAAGAAATAATGTCTACTCAGATGTGAATTTGGCTTTGACCCACAACTGCAAAAAGACAAAAAATATTTTTTTCAGTCCAGTGGAATTACATCTGAGCAGCATTTCCAGAAATTCCTCCTAAAAATCCCCTAATAAACTCAGTGGGTTATGAAGTAATGTTGGCTAGTGGACACAGAACAGCAAGAACTAATAATATACATTGTTGGATTTATTTACTTCTCACACGAGATTACTGAAATATGTGCTGGGAGAGGAAAAGGCAGGGACAGATACAGAGACACTGTGTTTCCATCCTGTGGATCATGTTAGAACAATTTGGGGATAAAACAAGGAGCCAGATTGTCAAAATAACGTAAGTGGATGAAAGCAATTGCTTTCTGTGAGTACCTTCTTTGAGAATGACTGTCAGGAGACAGAGCAAATAGAGTTTTACCTTGATATTCAGTGACTGTATTATTAGATAACTGTGTGAAAAGATATTTCAGAATTTCATGGGAGATCCTTCCGTAGGACAGCCTTCCTTCTGTCCTGCAGTAAAATTAGAGATCAAATGAAATTTTTGTTTCATACCTATCAAGGTACTGTGTTTAGTGAGGGAAGAAAACATAAAGGTGGACTGTCCTGGCTATCTCCTGGACAAAATATTGTTCCTTCTGCCAAAATCTAAAATTAATTTTTTGAGTGGAATGAGAGTCTTAAATATCTTCAGCAAGCTGTTTTGAAGTTTCTGATAACTCATCCTACCTATTTAGGCAAATTACCATTATTTTATCTATACAGATAATTATTTAACCTTTATTTATGTCTCACATATTCTATGTCACTTTTCAACAAAGCACAGATGAAAAAAAATATATATTTAACCATAATGCATAATTTTCTGTCCTTTATCCAGCTATAAAGGATACCAGTGTCAATGGGAAGATTCCTAATGTCATCAGTCAGAGATGCTGAGCATTTTTTGTTGATTAAGAATGTTTCATTATTTATTTGTAATTCCTTTTTTACGAAGAAAGAAGGTGGTGAGTTTGAGCAATTCATTGCATTTGAAAATGAAACACAATGCTTGGTCCTGTTATGGAGAATCAGAATCGGAAAAAAAGCAAGAGAATTCATAGGGAAGGGTCAAGAGCTGGAGCCAAAGCAAAATTGCAGCAGAAATCCTGAAAATCACTGTGGATAGAACCCAATGAGCTGCCCTGAAAGCAGATGTGCTGCTCCCAGCTCCCACACCCTTGGGCTGGCACCCACAGGTGCTGCAGAGGACATTGCCCTGTTTGCATTCCCTGCACAAAGGTCTGTCCTCGTGGGTCCCCGAGCCTCAAGGCTGCTTCAGGACATTTGAGAATTTGAGAATTAAGGTACCAAAGCCACAGGTGCGTTCACAGCCCAAACCACTCCCTGCACACACTGGGCACTGTCAGAGAAGGCTCTCTCTGGGTCCATTGCAGAACCACAACCATTAGTACCATCTCCTTTTTTCAGTCACACCTCAAGGATCATTTTTTCCAAGTCCACGTTTCTTCCAGCCAGGATCCTGTTGAGTAAGGAGTCAAAGCAGTAAATCTGTGATGATTTAAGCCTGGCCTTCCCATGGGTTTCAGGAGGCTGTCAGTGCCTCCACTGTGATGGCAGTTTATTGAGAGCAGCCTCTGAGCCTTCCTTTCCCTGCCTTGGGCTGAGAACACGCTTGGCCCTTAGCCAGGGTGCAGAGACTTGCTCAGGTGGATGTTAATTCTGAGGAGGCAGATGAGCAAGGATAGTGCATTGAAAGCCCAGTGGCACAGGATTTCTGATAGACTTCCTAATCCCCTGCTGCACCACTGCATCGTTTTACCTCCAGTGGAAAAACTAAGCTAGCTCTCAACAGAGATGGAAAACTCCAAGCTCCTGCCCTGCTCAATATTCCATGCTGACATAAATCCATGGACATGGAGCCCATAGTGGCACAAACTGGGGCAGGTGTTGGCTCTAACACAACATGAACTCCATGGAAGAGAGGGGAATGGGCTCAGCTACACCATAAGGGCCTGTGGGCAGCTGCACAGCAAACTGGGCTGTTGGCAAGAATAGCCACTGGCACAGTGGAGAATTTGAATCCACTGGCAGAATTTGAAGCACCCATAAAACTACAAATTTTATTCCAATATTCATCAACTATTCAATAGAAAATGCTGATCATTTGAGACAGTTTAGCAGCATAACATGGAAGTCACTATCTGGTAGCTCCCATTCTGCTGTGGGCTATGGGTATTTACTGCAGAGGAATTTCCTCTCAGAAAATTCCTGAAGATCTGAACGAGAAATTCCAAATTCAAAAGCAATAACTCAACACTTAAGTGAATACCACTTGGATGAGCTGTTATTATTGTTTTATAGCAAATATTTTTGTAGCATGTGGTGGGCAGTTTATTGAAACATGAAGATAATGACAATCCATGGAGCCTGGAGCTTGGCTGACAAGCCAGAGCAGACAGACAACACAAATCTGTGGGATTGGGTGGGAGGCAGGCACGATGGGATTTCAAAAAAAATCCCAAACAAACCCCAGTCAGGGAAACAGCTTCCAAAATATTTATTAAGGTTTTCAAGGCTTCAAAGATAAAAGAGTCATTCCAAACATAAACTCTCATCCCACACAGACAGTGCATGTACTCACATGCTGTTGTCTTGACAAGCTTTTGTTTTCAGTAGAAAACCTTATTGCTTCTAAATATAATTGCCAGGAGATGAATTTGGGGATGTGACACTGACTTCAGAGAGGCGCAGCACGTGGATGATCACAATTTACCAAAGGTCTGAGTGTGCCCTGTCTTGCCCTGTATGGCACAGGAGCAGTGTTAGAGGAAGGAAAGAAGGGAAAAGAGGAAAAGGAAGGAGAAAACAAAGTGTGTCACAATCATGTTCAAACAAAATGTGTTATGCAGAGAAGTTCAGCTTAAAGGCATTCACTTCCTAGACAGTTTCAATGAAATGTATTATTTTACTTACTTAATTTAAACATATAATGAAGACTTTAGGTTTTCCAATAATGGACAGAAACACCAGTTATTACTGCACCTCGGCCAACACATGGTGGTTGATGAACATTCCTTGATGAACAGAGATATGAGACTCTACGGATCCTTTTCAGTAGACAAGAAATTTCCCCACCATGTGGAAAGAACAGTCTTGCTTGCTCAGTGAAATATTAGCACAAAAGGGTGAATTCCAAACTACAATGGAATTTCAGCTCCAGTTTTAGTCTGGACTAAACTTCCACTGAAAACCAAACTCCATCAAACCCCAGGTTATCAGTGCAAATCCTCATGGAAATCAGGTATTTCTGGTCACTGTGTGCCCAGGTCTGCTAGGGCTTACTTCCACCTGCAGCTGAGATAATTTCTCTGCAGGAGTGAGGTTTCAGCCCACATTTTCCCTGTCTATTCAGTTATCTGCATCTTTGGGTTCAGCTGCATTCCCTTCCTTTTCCAGACTCTTCCTCTCATCCCCAGGCAGATGCTCACTCCTCCCTTCCTTGTTCCAACACAATCCTTTTGAGATTCATATTCTTTTTGATCTCCAGGCTCTCAGACTTGGCAAGCCAGCTGTGTAACTGCCTGGGGCCTGGAAAACAGCATTTTCCCAACTGATTGCTGGATTATTGTTATTTTAACTCCCTTGAAGTTGTTTACCCCAGGTATCATGTCTTGATCACTGTTTTGTTGCCCATTGGTTTCCATCTTCTCCCAGACTAAACAGCTTTCTTGGCCTTAACTCCATAAATAATCTTCACATGCACAGACTGAAGCACATAAACTCCTCATGAAAGCAGTACACTTAATTCCCCTGGTTCTCCAAACCTCAGGAGTTAGGATTAGCTATCTAGAACTTTATACTAACAATTCCCAGGTTAGGTCAGCAGTGGAAAAGGTTTCTGTGCTGCAGTCTCTGACTGCTGAATTTGCTCTCCTTTGTAGGTTTTCTCATCTATTCACATGAATAGTGAGGTGAGGGAGTAGGTGAGTTGCCACCTGAGGTATTGTATGAACAAGTATCTCCCTTCCAAAAATTCCTAGCAACCACATCTTTCATGCTTTGTACATTCACTTGCTAAAATTGTCCCTTTGTTTAATATTTTCTAGTTTTTCAACACATCTGTTTCCTTATCTTTTTTTTCTCCTCCCCTCTAACTCATATTTTCATACCACTTCTTTTTATAAACCATTTTATACAAAGACTGTTTTTTGCAATATAGCCTGAGGTTTCTTAATCTGTTTGTATTCCTTTTAAAAACTGGTGGGAACTCCTGAGAGAAAATGGAAACTATTTTTCAAGACTTCCTAAAATAACTGTTTGTGGATAGAGCAATGCACTGAAAACAGAAAACACTGCATCTTATTTGTTTGCCTAATTCCCCATTGCTGCTAGTTACAATTAAGACCTAAAACCTAAGGAAATGAGCATAAATTGCTGGAAGAAGAAAAATAACTTACAAATCTATTTCCAATTTTCTGGAAAAAGTTTAGCTTCTATCAGTGTGCATGTTGTATTTATCAGCCAGCCTGTATGGTGAACACATCTGACATGATGCTACAGAAAGCTGCAGAGTGAATGAAAGAGGAGATAAGGCTGCACCAACTGTCTTTGATTCCACCTGTCCAGGTCCACACAACACTGAATTAAAATTTTTTTGGTTTTTGGAACCCCTGGCTCTGTCTGTGCCCCCAGCCACTGCTAACAGGGTGACACTGGGAGAAAACCTTCCTTGAGCAGCCTGGATCCATCTGGAGTCTGCTTCTACTAATGCCTGGGGCTCTCTTCATTCTTGGTGCAAGGGTAACACTTTTCTCCAAATTTAGCACTGAGGTGGAATTGCAACAGCAGGAGTTTTTGGCACTTTGTAAGAAACTTTTGGAGCCACTACAAAATCCACCCAGACAAAGCATCCCACTGCAAGACAAAATGCAGTATCCCATTGCAGGGCTAGGAAATGTTCCTTTACAATGCAGCAAAAGCACTCAGCGTGCTGGCATTTGTAACCAGCCACACATCCCAGTCATGAACTCCTGGAGAACACGTTGTTTCCAAGAGGAATGGCAGTGTTAATCCACTGGGGAGCGAGAGGGTGAGTGTGAGGTGTGGATGTGTGAGCACAGCAGCCTTTGGAGGGATGGAGCCTGACTCTCCTGTTGGAGAAGGGATGGAGCTGCCAGGGCTTGCTCATCCTCTGGCCCCCAGGAGGTGCAGCAGTGACCCCTGGCTCTGATACAGCTGAAGCCTCAAGTGTTTGATGAACTGGGCTGTCATGGTACAAAAGAGATGGATGAGAACTGCAGCACTTACAGAGCTTCAGGACCATTTCTGTGCACGGATGCTCTGGCAGGGGAAAGTCCTCTTGCAGCCTTTGAAGGCTTTCTCTTGGAAAACATTTGGGATAGGATGTGGAAACAGGTTTTGGGATGCCTTTAAATCAGTGCTATGTCTTCAGATTATCCTAGACAATAGGACTCATTGACAGAAATTAATTCTCATTTCCCTGGCAGATGATGAAAAAAATCCATCAGTGTGGATGCTACTCATTGTAGCAAAAAGAAAAGTTGTCATTATCAATGGGAAAGACTCCTCCAGAAAGGTCAGAACAAGCTCTGATTCCCTTTTTAGCTGAGTAGTGAATGGGAAAGTCTGTGGAGGGATTCCCATGAAGATTTCCATCAATCACATTGGAATGTCTACTATGGTCAGACAGACTCACACTAACTGAGATAGGACTCAGATTTTCTGGACTTTGTCTTTTCATTATACTGAAATATTTAGCAACCTTAAATAGGTAACAAACATCACTTATATTTCCAAATGTGGAAAAAAGTAGCAGATCACTAAAAAACTAAAAGTTCAAAAGCCTAAAAAAAATTGTGTTACAATAACAAGGCTGAGATCTAGGTTTGCTTTCTGGTCTTTCAACTTGAGGCAGAGATCTAAAAGCTATTTTAGTAAAGGACAGATAATTCCAATGTAAGCAAAAATTAAAAGAAATTTGTTCAGTACTGAGCCATTCACAGACACTTGGTCATAAAACAGCAAACAACTCGTCATCCTTAATGTTATTTTTCTCTGGGGAACTGAGTTTTTTGTTTGCTGTAATGAACTGTTATAATTTGGCTCAGTTTTACTGGAGTAGAGCTTTTTGCTAAAGCAAAAAAGAGAGATGGAGATTTATTTTGATTTAAAAAGATGGTTGCAACAAAATAAATATACAGGCAATATAACCAGGACTTTCTAAGTATGTAAAAAATCCTACATTCAGTAATTTTATTTTCTGTTTCATTTTTCAAGGGAAGGCATTTAATTTTCATTGCTGATATATGCTGGCATAGAAGATCAGCTGGCAGATATTATAAGGAAGTGTTCTTTGTTTACAGAAAAAAATTGTGTTCATGATTTTTTAATAATGTTTGACAGTCTCGTCAGAAAGAAATGGAGGTCTCAACTGGAATTGTTGTTTGTCATATGCCTGAGGCCTGAGGTTGATTTATTTTGTTCCCAAGCTGAGCTGAGTTTATTTGAACTAATAACTGAAACTTTTCCTGCAACTTTTGCTATGACAGTGCAATGAACGAAGTCGTAATGAGTGAGCTGCATTTCTCAGAAAACTCCTCATTACCTTCATGCAGCTTTCCCCTGCACTGCCTGGTAATTTTTAGGGCTGTGATGTTTTATAAGGAGATACAGGGAGTAGGTAAATCAAGATACAGATGTAACTTTGCTCTTCCTTCTGCAGCTCTAATCAGAGCTGATCATTTGTGCCAAATCAAGCACTGACTAACACATAATGGGTACAGGAGTGAAATATAAATCCTATTCATGCAGCTTCATCTCAGGCCCACAGTGGGGTTTGTGGTGTGGCTGGATAATAAGCCCACAGGTGCAATTTAAGTATCTTACCAAGCACATCAGCTAGAAAACCTCAGAGATAATAGTTCTTATCTAAATTGGGCTTGTTTTACTGCATCCCTTGGAAATCGCAGAGGATGAGCCTGGAAAACTATTTTGCTTAATGAAAAAAAGCTGGGAGCATTAAGTGCAGCCTTTTAGAGGACAAAAAAATGCTTTGCAGAAGAAACAGGACTGTGACAGCAAAGCAGAGACATGTCCCACCCAAAGCCCACTAACTCAAGGCCAGTTCCTGGACTCATTCCCCTTCCAGCATCCCATCCACTGAAGGGCATTCCAGAACAACCAGTCAGTTTTAAGTTTTCTTCATTTGGATCCTAGGTTTTTAGGTATTCCCTTTGACAAAGGACATACTGGAAGGTTTCTGTTTGAAGATATTTTCCCTGCAGTTCTCTGAACTGCATCGAGATGCCTGCTTCCTGCACAGAAACCCCAAAGCATCCATGGCAGGAATTTGCTGTCCAGAAAAAAATCCAAAAAACAAACAGCTTGCATTTGGCATGATGAACTGTTTTGTGTTCCAAGTCCATATTTTCATTTTGATTCTCCTGGTCATAAATGTCTTGTGATGCTGAGTAACAACAACATAATCTGAAAATTATGCCCAGCTGAATGAGGTTGTTCATAGCTGTTATTCCTCATCTATGACTTACACATTCCAGATATGATGCATTTTTTACCTGCATGCTGTTCCAAGGGATATGTGCCATGGACAATGGCAAACTCTTGAAGGGAGACACATAATGTATGAGCCCATTGCCCTCAGTCCTGTGATCCAGCCTTTAATAACCTAGGTTTGCTTTGAGATTCTTCCCATCTCCTAAGAAGGTCTAACTTGCTGTAATTATTTTTTGATTTAGTTTTGCTCCCTAGACATCTTAATTCACAAGTTTTAAGTTGTTGCTTAATACAAAGCATTAAAAACAGATTCACACCCAATCATTAACTACTTTATGCATTCAGACATTAGCTAATAAGCTAAAATTCTTGTGTTGAAACAAACTCTAATAGCCAGTGTCTGCCCACAGACACCATCTGAGATGACAGATGAGTCCTTCCCATCACTGTAACATCAAGTCCAGGTCACCAACCTCCCAGAGCAGGAACCACACTCATTTGGGCTGTTCCACTGAGAGACTGAGCACATTTTTTTGCAAAGCAGCAGGAGCTCTCTGCTTTCAGGAGGGCTCATTAACTCTCTGCTCAGAGCTCCCAGCCCCATCACACAGACTGTAAAAACAGGAGCAGTCCTGCCCTGGATCAACGCTGGCCATTTATGTAACTCACATATCATATATATAAAAATTATAATATTGTAATTACATAATATTGTAATTATAGGTGTGTTTATATAATATACACATATAGAAATATTTCTTAGTAGATTCTCCAAAGCATTACTGGCACAAGACAACCATCAGCCATCAACCATCAGCTTCAGAGAGCATTATGGACCCTCAGACCTGAACTCCTCTCTCATCCCAGATCCTGACTAAATGAAGTCAGCTGAACATTAATGGGGCAGCACAGGCACTGCACTTGCCTTTCTCTTTTTAGAGGCTGGCTGCATAAAAACCCCATTTTACTAAGTCCTTCATTTTCAGCCAGATTGCTTTCTCTGCTATTGCAATTCTTTTGACCCAGGCTTTTGAATGTTTGACTTCAGCTCTAAGGAGAATAAGAATAAAGATGCACAGATAAGGAGCTCATCAGATCATACATTTCCCTAATGACACAGGAGAAAGAGAAAAAAAATATTTTCCCCATGATCCCATTCAATTTTTATTCTCTTGGAGGCTCTTGGGAACTGGCTACATAAAATAATTTTATTCCTCAGAATATTCAACACCAAAGGAAGCTTGATAGGTAGAATTAATACTGTTGAAATGGGAAAGAATCTTCATTTTCTCTCCCTGCTGTGCAGTGAATAACTATCACAGAAGAGCAGGAAGAGGCCAGTGGTCTGTCCTGGCTCCATCCCATGACCTGAATCAGAGTTTCCAGCCTCTGTCCTGCCATAGTCTGGGCTAGCTGGGGTTTGTTCACACACTCCAGGTCTGACTTTGCTTTTCATTTCAGCATATCCAAGGGCTGAACTGCCCTCCTCCACACCCCCTGCCCTCTCCTCAGCTGCTCTTCAGGGCTCTCAGTAGCTCCAATCTCTTGCCTCAAGTGCCTCAAGTTCTCCTCCCCATGGTGGCAAAATCCAACCTGCACCACGTGGCCCCTTCAGCCGGTCACTGTGTCTTTTCCAGTCAAAACAACCTCCAGAATGAGCACATGAGCCTGCAGAGGCGGCTCCCCAAGAATTGCAAATGCAGAATGTGTTTGGAGAAAGGACATTCTCTGATCTCATGGGCAGCCTGCATAACTCTCTGCTCACATCATCTGCTGTGCTCAGTAACATTCTGCTCTTTTCCCTCTCGTCCTGAAATACAAAACCACAGCTTCCCATGGCTCCAGAGCACATCCTCTCAGAGCACATATCTTCACCAAACTGAAGGGTTTTTTCCCCTCTCATCAACTGTGAGGGATCTATTGCAATTTTGGGCCCAGAGACTACAATTTATGTAAATAGACCTTAAATATTCCATTAGATCAGGTTCAGATTCCATGATCCCACTTTCAGTTTTATTGGAGACATATCTGGATTTGTCTGCCAGGAAGATTTCTCCTAATTCTTGGCTTCAGAGAGAACAATTGTATAGAAAGTGTAAGGAGAGTAAAGTTGAATTCATGGGTTTAACTGAAAAATATTAGGAATGAAAAGTTCTGAATTAAATAATACCTTTTATTTGTACAGTAGGAGTACAAGCACCCAGAGAAACTAAAGAAGAAAAGCTGAAACAGATTATAGAAGAGTATGGAATCTGCTAATTTAAGAGAAAGATATAAGCTAATTAAGATATTGATGCCCACAGTTAAGTGTCCCATTAAATTAGAAAGCATGTCTCTAATTCAAATGAGATGCTTTGCTGGCTAAACACTCAGTTCCTTTTTCTCCTCATCTTTAAGAACTGTAATATCTCAAATGGAATACAATGAAATCATTTTAAGAAAGACTTGGGAATGTCCTGCTAGAGGAGGCAAACATAAATCACCTGCATTCACTTTTTCAGGGTCTGACTATGTAGACATATTCAGGACAATTCATCTGAAATAAGTAGATTCCTAAATTATTTGTTTGTAGCTCTATGCCTATGTTGAAAATTAAGTTGTTTGTCATTCATCTTAGGTTAAATTATTCTGCAATAATAAAATACAGATCATCAGCACTAAAGGTAGGAAATGGTGTCCTTCTCACACATTAAACACAGTTTAACTGTGACAAGTTAATTCAGTGTGGATGCAAATCTGGTTTCACACATAAAAGAAATTAGTATTTTCCTAACCCTTAATGTGCAAATGTCTATTTTTTGTGACTATTTTTCTTCTAGGACACAATATCAGGCAGACTTCCCTCTGATTACTGTCATGAGATGTGCAGTAAGAAATCCTTAGTCTAGTCCTTTATTTCTATAGGTTGCAGTGAGCAGCTGACCATGGAGCCAGCTGAAAGATGATGAAACAAGAGAATAACTCAAATTTGAATTACAGTTCATTTAAATATCTGAGAAAAAAGGATGATGTTTTGCCTAACTTTGGAAGGAGGCACAGAACACCCTTGGCTTTTTGTAACCTGAAGTTTTGCTCTCTGAGTCCTCTGAAGGCTCAAGTGACTTGACCAGCCTTTGCTCAGTGTCTTTTCCCTATTTTTCTCTTGCCCAGCAGCAAGAAGAGTGGCAGGGTGATATTCCTGCAGGCTTTGGTCTACAGCTCATCTTCCCTGTCTGCAGGCCATGCTCTTCACCCTGCTGTACAGCAACTACCACAAGTTATCCCAGGATATTCCTTGGGCTATTCCATGCACCCACGATTATCCTGTAACACTAATCCAGACTGCTCCCAAATTTTTTAAGTGCGCAGAGCCTGTTCTTGACACAGCTATACTGGTACTATACAAATATTTCTATGTTTATGACAAATAAATAAATAAATAAATTTACAACCAACATAAATTTGTACCCGAACTTATTTTTCTCACGGACAAGCACTCTGCACTATATGGCTCTCTTCAATATTACATGTCCAGAATCAATTATAAACCTTTATATTTCTCTAGCAGCAAGGTTAAAATTCAATTCTCCTTTATTGCAGCTTGCAAATACAATATACTCTCCAGCTGGCTTGCAGAAGCTCCTCAGTTAAATCATCTTGTGCAACACTGCTTCTTAGTCACTGGTACCTCCCTACACAACAACCACCTGACAGCCCCACACTTCCCGGCTATTTATTGGTCTGTCCTTAAATGGGAGAGTTATTTTACAGCATATTTGCTTTTTTATTGAAAAAAGTGGACTGCAAAGATGGTTTTGTGTTTCTTTTTTGTTTTGAGGGGTTTCTGTGTGAGGGCACAATGGTGTTTTTAGGTTTTCAATTTCTCCTGGAGGCTTTGAGTCCATGCTGTCATGCTTTGTGCCTCTACCCAGTAAATCAGCTGCCTGGTTCTTTGTTATCAGGGTTTAAAATACTGTTACCAACAGAAAGTGAAGTGATGTGTTAGCCTAGCAGAGTTCCTGCATTACTGAACTGAGGCAGAAAACCAAAGGGAAATGATCCACTGGAATCTATATTCCTTCCCCCAACAGCTCCAGAACATGAGATTATTATGCTTATTAGAATAACTGCTTATCTGCCCATGGCCAGGGCTGGTGTTTCCTGGAATGTTGAGAAGGTCCACACCTAATTACAGGGCTGACTTGATTATTTTTGTCCAACTCATACTTTAAAGAAATCCATCTCAGCTTATCCCCAACCAAGGAAAGTAAATGAACTTACTGGAAGGATCAATATACTCCAAAAGGGCGAGGCAGGAATAAAAAGGGAAATTGGAGCACCTTTCTACAGGGTCCTATAAATGCTGAGAACTTTCAGTGTGGGTTAATTGTTTCTGCTACCAATACTGCAGCTCCCAGATCCATCCAGGTTTTCCTGCTTTGTTTACAAGGCTGTCACCTGGCAATCCTGGCTGTTACATCTGCATCATTTTGTCTGACTTGACTGGATATTCCCAGGGACGGGGACTGTGCCTTGTCTGCATTTTAAAAGTAAAGATGCTCACATAATGCATAATTACTATACAAAACAAACTTAACATTCAAGGCAGCTTTGCTGGGTTTTCCTTTCTATGACTCAACAAATTTGTTACCTTGAGGTGCTGAACACAGTTGCGAGAACAAGAGTGAGAAAAAAAAGTCAGTTTTGCTACTATAGAATTATGTTCTCATTTCATAGGAATCCACTGGTGCTGACACTGTTATATGCTGGTTTCCCCTCTCCTCCTAGGTGTTATTTTTGTGAAAGTGCAAAGCAGCACCTTCCCAGCAACATCTGTCAGCCAGGAAGACTGAGTATTTTTGGCATTTTCACAGACAGAAATTATAGCACAGAAAACAATAGGTACAGGACCAATGATGCTGACAGGTACCATAGAAAGCTGCATTTATATAGGAATTCCTAAAGAAGAAACTCAAGAAAAAGAAGTAGTAAAACATTTTTCAAAGGGGAAATAGGCTCATTCTAGATGCCTGTCCTTGACTGCCCTTTTTCTAAAGAATCCAATTAATAATCCTGAAAAATTTATTAGCCACACTGTTTTGGTTGCTGGGATTTCCCTGTGCTATCTGAAAGGATAATCAGCCCCTGGGGATGCTCAAAGCCTTTGCTAAGGGGGTCAAAACCTTCCCTCACCAACAAAGAGCTGCTGCTCTTCTCCTGATATCTTAATGCCCCCATCAGTGGCAGAGAAAATCTGTGAATCAACACCTTACAGAGCACCTGGTCTTGGGAAATGTTTATTAATGATTGCTGTGTTATCTGTTGGGGGTGACTATGTGGAAAAAACATCCCCATTTTTGCCCGCAGGACTGCAATGCATTTGTTTTCCTGGATTTGCCACACATGGTTAGGCACAATTAGCATTTGCAGGAGGCCTGGGTAACAGGTAAGCACGGCCCCAAAATGGGGCTTTTCTCCTGAGAGCCCCTTTGAAGGTCAGGTTGGAGCAGGCAGGGGTTCAGCGTCACAAATCCGCTCACTCCAGCTGCTTATGGGGAGAGCCATTGCAACTCCCCCACGGCTTCCCAAAGGCACTGAGTCAAACATCTCAGTACAGCACAGAAAAAATTAGGGTCCCTAAAGAGGAATTAGTGGCACTGTGGCTCTTGGTCATTCTGCCTTTTTATTATTACTGCTCATTAATTCTGCCCCATCTGCATGCAGGAGCCCCCATAAGTGACACTGCAAAGGACAAGGGTGACAATCCCTCTTCAAGACTAGAGCAATGCCTGGAGCCTGTTAAATCTGAGATGTTAATCCATGAAGTTTTAGGCTTTACTTTTTGACTGTATCCAGCAGGGCTGGTACAGTGCATTTCAGAGCTGGGAAACCCCTCCCCTTCACTTGTACTTCTGAAAACCAGAAGATTTACTTCAATTGACAGAGTGCATTCCTCAACATTTAAAAATTCATTGGCTTGAATTTCTATTGTTAACTCGAGCTCTCTCTTGAAACATATAAATTAGTGTTTGGCTGAGAATTCCACTGTAAGTTACAGAATACGACAACTTGCACGCTCCAGAACCGTAAAGCAAGATGAAGCATCCCCAGCCCCTTTGCCTTTAAAATGCCATGGAAGCACCGAGGCTCTCGGCAGAACACTTTATCTGCTCTCCAAAGCTGTGACTCTTCATCCTTCCCCGATGAAGACCCAGGGGATTGCTCACTTAGCATACACCAGAGGCAATGGGTAGGGTGAGCAGGCGCTGCAGCCAGAAACCCCCAGCGCCGAGCGCGGGCGATTCCCCGCACATGCAGAGACTTCGGAGCTGAATTGTGCTGAGCAGAGAGCCCCAGCTGGGGCTGAGCGAGCCATGTGTGCCCGGCAGGAGCAGCTCCGCTGAAAAGCAATGCAGTAAGTGCTGGGCTATTGCAGCAGGCAGCGCTGCCCGGGCTTTGCAGCTTGTGCTGCGAGAGGCACAGCCTCCATCCAGCCCGGAGCAGGGGCGGATTTCTGTGGTTGTTTCTAAGCCAAGTGCAGGGATGGAGTGGGTTTGCAGCGCCGGGGGCTGTGGGGTTTGTTTGCTTTGTATGCCTGTGTGGGTGTTGCAGGGCAGCGCTTGCTCCATGTCCTGTGCTTGCTCTATGTCCTGTGCTGAACTAGGGCTGCTGGCTTTGGGGAGGATTTCTCTGCTTGTGCTCAATAACTTCATGTCAGCAGGCATTTGTGTTCTCCTTCATCATGCAGCACGGGTGCAAACTATTCTCTGTGCTAGTACTAGGTAGTCTGGTGCTGGGTTTACAGGGGCTGTGCCTTTGGGTGATGATGAATTGTAGATTGAAACTATGTGAGTGAGTGCCCTGATGGTGGGTAATACTTTTATTTCACTTCAGCAGGTATGGCTAATTCCTAGTTTGTGGTAAATTCTGCACTGTGCTCTGGAATTGCTCTTTTGGTAGATAAATGTTTGTAAGCAGTACTTTATCCTAGCAGAGCTGTGGCTTTCTTCAGATCCTGATGTTCTGTTACTGTACTCTGCAGCAGCAGCTTTCTGTTTGTACTGAGTGGGAGAGGGAAAGCATGAGTTAAAGTTTGCTTTATATGATGAAGGATTTTTACATAGTTTGAAAGTGTTTGCAAAATTCAGCATTTGGGCATTAATTGCAGGCCTTTGGAAAGATCTGTGCAGCATTTAAAGGAAATTTAACCATACAGTTTTTCTTCTGTTACTTAGAAACTAATACCAAGCTTCATTCCTCTGGTTTCTTGGTACAGCTTCCTCAGTGACTTATGAGCTGTGGCTTTAGGATAACTGCCTGCCTTCAGCCTCTCTGCCATTTTGGGCTTCAGGCATTTTTAATTCTTTAAGGCAATGTTTGCGAAATTTTTGTAAGAGAGCAACTGCCAAAAGTTAGGGATTCTCTTTTTACTGCTCAGTCAAATGTCATTAATAAATAGCCATTGTAAAGGAACTCTAATGAAACCATTCCTTGGTTTTCCCACTCAATATTTGTTTGTAAGTTGGGGTTTATTTAGTTCTTGTAAAATAATGAAGAAAGAAATATTCCTCTGATATATGTCATTTTAGTTTTAAACAAAATTTGTAGCATCAGGAATTTGAAGGGATAATTCTCAAAAATTAGACAAATAAAGTTCAGCTTCTTCTAAAAGAGGTTTTGCAAGAGATGCTGCTGAAGATGGGTGTAATGTTTAGTCCCAGGCACAGCTGATCAGACCAAAAAATACCCTGGAAGTTCCGGCACCTTTTCACTCCCGTGCAACATGCGTGTCTTGGAGTTTTTTCTGTGAGATTAATGCTCAGGTGCTGAAAAGAGATATTTCCTCTGACACTGCAGTCAAAAGAATTTTCTCCTTTTCATCTCAGAGAAGATTTATGACATATGCTGTTATTGAGTTGCAATTGCTAAGATAATGCAAAATTAATAAGTCCTAATTATTCTTCATTAGCTGTACAACTTGAAGATGAACAAATCTACAAGGAGGGTGGACCACATCTGAATCTGATCTGCTCCCCCCTCCTTTTCTCTCCAACCCCTACTTCTCCCCTTCTTTTTATGAGCCTTTGATAGGTGCTGTAGTTACTCTCATTTAAGGACCTGAACCTAAGATCAGTGCAATTTTTCCAGTCACTGGTTCACAATCCGTGTCTGCCTCATCTGCCCATTTTCTCCATCTAGATTTCCAGCAAAGCCAGTAGCAAACTTGGAAGATATGAGAATTTATTATAAGATATCTCTGACTGAGCATTAAAAACTGGTGTTGGTATATCTGTCATGAGGAAAGAGCAGGGATTTTACCTGTAACTAAAACGTGCTGAGAGCACACAGTTTTGATGATATTATCATCAGATATTTTCAGGTAAACTAACTCCAGTAATTTAACAAGCTATTGTTTTCAAATTATTTCCTCTGAGGTACAAAGCAGGGGAGAGAAATAAATGCAAAGAAAGAGTTGGATGTTGGAAAGTCACTGGATTCATAATGAGAATCACAAGACAAAAAGGGAGATTATGTCTGGTTTTATGCTTTCATGCAATTCTGAGTCTTTAATCAAAATGTGTTTCCTGAACTGGAACCTCAGAATTATTTGCCAAATATTATTGTTCATGTCAAATGTAAAATGGAGAACATTGGGTATAAAATCTAATTTCTCAGCCTAGAATAAGCATATTAGTAAACATTATGTTTTCACCTCACCTTGTCTGTAAGTAACCCTGGCAGGAGCCTTGCCTCAGAAGTCAAGTTCACTTTATTGCATTGCAACCTGAGACACAAACACGCAAAGGGAAGTTTACTGATTTTGTCCTACATTGCCAGTAATGAGCTGCAGGTCAATTTAATTGATGAAGAGTAGCTGCTCAACATTTGTAGTCACCTGAACTACTTTAATTTGCATCACTGTATCTCTACCAGCTTTTGACGTGTAGAGGCACGGACAGATTTACAAGAGAGTGAGAAATACCACTGTCATTTAAGTACCAGAGGCAAAAATTCCAGTACAAAACTGGATAAAAGAATATACAGTGGGTGGATAAACATGCTGCATAATTCCAGAGGCCAGTGGAAGTGTGTGTCATTGCTGCACCAGGAAGCAATGGTGCAGACGGTGACACGTTAACAGACACGACATTCAGTTCTCAAAGAGATAAGTTAGCTCTGTTTGTACAAAAGTGGGGAATTTTTTGTACCATGCTTAGTAGAACTGTCATGTTTGTAAAGAAATACATCTTACAGCTAGTGACATCCAAAATGTGCCACATACATAGTCAATAGTTTCTTTGTGGTTACAAAAGAAAGGACATTTTCTTCCTTTTTTGTTTTTCAAGGGTAGGCTTTCTGATGGCATCAACTACTTAGATATGCTGCATAGTAATTATTTTATTCATATGTATGAAAGAAAATCTCTTAGAATCTTCATTATACTTATCTGCTGCGAGCATCAAGATTGAATTTAACTGGGATTTTCAGATATATGCTTAGACAGTCCATTTTCAACAACAAAATGAATATGCTATTATTTTCTACTATCACTTCTTCCCAAGGGCAATTACTTAATACTCTGTAATAGCTACAATTTAGGATACTTCATTTGCCACAGTGACTCTCCTCACTTTCCACACCCACACAAACCCCAGAACCTACTGTGAGTAAAGCAGCAGTGCAGTAGCATTCAAGGAGGATTAAAGGACTAAGATTGAGTACTTCCTAAAGCCTGCAGCCTGAGCTGTCATTTAAAACAGGAGCAAAAGTGATGTTCCTGCCTCTCCCAAGTGCTATCCAAAAGGTGTAGATACGCACACAAAACCCATGCAGAATTAGAAGGATCACACGCTATGTTTGGCAAAGTATCTTCAAAGTGCACCTGGCAAGGCAGGGTGACCTTCAGAAAGTGCAGAAGAGCTGGCCCACAATTCTGTCACCTTCTGCATCTATTCCTTAAAGCTTTAGGCAAGAATTCTGGCATCTGGCTTTTTGGAGGGTAATTCAGGACATTGAACTTTAAAAGGAGGCTGTGGAAGTCTATATTCTAACAAACTTAGCCACGAGCAACAAACTGCAAATCAGCAGCTGATTTTCACTGAAACATCTGGAAGAAACTCCAAATGCCACGTGCTCTGAACCTTCATGAGTTCATGGCACCTTTAATGATCTTTTCTTTCCTCTTGGACAGAAATGCAAAGGAAACAGCGTGAACTAAACAAGGGTTTGTTTGAATGATGGCTGCAGAGACACATACCTCTTCTCAGCATTATTTTAGCATTTGTGTTTCAAATCTATTTCATCCAGCCCTGGGGAGACCAAGCCTCTGGGGATCCTACTCATGATACTCAGAATTCACAGTATCAGGCAGAGAGATTCCTAGACAGGAGAAGCATTGTATCCCCCAGTGTCAGTCAGGACTTTGTTCAGAGGGAAAGATGAGGAAATGAGACAGAAGGTGGCTGAAAACACAGATGCTCACATTTCTTCTGCTAGAAACAGGGAATGATTTATTTCTTTTTATCATAAATCACGGGTTTTCCTTCAAGGCTTTGCTTTAGACTTTCAATCAGTGCTGATGGCTGTGAAGAATCACATGCCCAAGCAAATCTAAACTATCTGGTGGAAAAGCCTTCCATTTCTCTCCCTGCCCCATCTGATTGATTTCATGATTACTGCAGAATTTGCTGCTTCACACATTTATTTTTTCTTATAAACCAGTCCAAGGCCGCTGATGTCACCCGTCCAATTTTGTTTCCACATTCACACTCAAGCTCCCATTCTCTCTGTCAGCCTGACCAATATATCTATGACTTCTTACCAAATAACCATATCACACCATGTGCTGCGGAATTGTTTTGGTTTTCACCAGTTTAGTTTAGAATTCAGCCCTCAGTCTGAGCATAATTCAGCTGGGAGGAGATCAATTCTAGAATCACAGAGGGGTTTGGGTTGGAAGGGGCCTTCAAGCTCATCCCATTCCAGCTCCCTGCCATGGGCAAGGAATCTTCACTAGACCAGGATGCTCAGAGATCCACCAGCCTCTCCTAGAACACCTCCAGGGAAGTGATTTTTAAAAAGCTTGATGAGAGCCATGAGCCAAAAGCCACATCAGATATAATGAAAAATAGTGGGAATGAAAAGAAGAGGAAACCTCAGCTACCAACACAGAGAGAGCCAATTTTTGTCAGTAAGATCTTGTCAGGACAATGTCTCCCATTGTTAGAAGTCCAAATAATTATACGTCATAATTGCTCAAAATCAAGAAACTCAAAGTAACCAAACCACAAAGACTGAACTCTGAAAAAATAAACATTGCATTCATTTTGTCTTTCATTTTGGGGTGTTCTTAAGGATTTATACTTCAAAGCTTTCATCTTTAAGGATATGAGAGCATTTTAGAATAAAGACTTTTATATCCTTGCACAGTAACCTCAGCAGAGCTTCAAAAGTGTCTCCTCATATGAAAATCACACAAGGTTAAAATTTAGATAATCCCCATATTGAGAACCACAACTTTACAAAACATTACTTGCTTCTGGTTTGTTTTCACTTTTTACAACATTACATGACCATCTTTGTGTCTTACAGCCAGCAGAAATGTTTCCCAGGAAAAGAAATTGAGAGATTTTCTACCATCTGCATCAGCAAACCACCAGAAAATGATGTTTTCTGGATTATATTCTGCCTCTGAGTTCACTGTATCATCACTGCAGTTTTGCAAGTTGCAAGCAAAAGGCAGTCAGAAAGAAAATACCCAAGTAAAGCTGATCCAATTCTTGTTCAGCTGCAGAAGTATTCAGAATTATCTCTCCTTACTCTTTTCATGTGCTATATTTGCTCAGCACACTGAAGTTGGCTTGTATTGTATTCTCTCCCATTCAGACCCTGTCACACCATTGCAGCACTGACAGCTCTCATCTCCATGCTCACTGTGGGTATTTTGTGGGAAGAAGCAGATTTGGGAACACCTGCTTTCCCTTCTTATCATTTTCCTTCTGCCACATCTCAGTAATGAGCTCTTTTAAGAATTGCCTGGAGAATGAGAACAGGTTGGTAATAGCAAGGGAAAAAAAACCAAACCAAAACAAACTCAGAATTGCATCTGTGAAGGAGGTTTTCCCCAGCTGCCTTCTGCTTTGGGTGTTGATCCCATATCCATGGAAGGCAGTGAGGAGACTCCCACTGACTCTGCAGCAGAACCCAAAAGAATTCTATGGGAAGTACACTGGGAGTTCTTTTGGTGATGTTTATGATGCAGAAAAGAAGAAGTTCAGGAGCTCATGACCTTGCAAACCCTGGCCATGGTGAGCAGCCCCTCCTGGGCAAACACCCAGCTCCCCTCAGGGCCTTTATTTGCCCAAGTCCCACACGCATTAAACATTTATAGCTGGCCTGTTATAGACAATGAGATTTTGTTCCTTCCTCTTGTTTTCTAATATTGTCTTGATTTAAATTATGTGCAGAGCAAAGGAAATAATATTTTAGAAGAGGAATGAAAGGATAATACAGGGACAAATAAAATTTGGTTACAGACAGAATCAAGGTAGATGGAGAACTTCTCTAATGAAGAAATACTGCACCTGGGGAAGGTGTTATGTATTATACTCCATAGCTTGGGATTTGATTTAAAAAGCCTTTTGGACACACTTAGATCTCAAAATGTGGAGAAAACCAGCAAGGGAATGTGTCTCCTTTTTTTATATTTAAAGCGTTTCCTTCACATAATCCTTGTAAAACCAAGATTTTGGTGAGCAATAATAAGTGCATACAAATGAAGCAGATTCTCTGGAAGAAGCAAAACCCCAAAAAAACCAAGTAAATCAAGACCTGGAAATGAAATGCAGGCAGCATATATTCCACAGTAAGTTTCCTTCAGCAATATTTAGTGCTAAGGCATTTTCTGTTTAATGTGAGAGCAAAAGCAGCAGGTCCCAGCTGGATCCACCTGTCTCTCTTGACGAAGCAGCTGAGTGTTTCAGCAAGCAGCCAAGGAAGGGCTATGTTCATGTGCTGCTTCATTTCAAGCTCAGACTTGTACAGCAACCTGTCAGGGTTGCTGACATGAGTATTTGTCTCCAAAGCTACCCTGTGACACTGAGATTGACTTTAAAGGACACTATTGGGCTGTTAGGAAGCACTGTCTGCACAGAAACCATCCCTGTCTGAAAGAGGAAGAGGTTGAGTAGGAGGAAAATACAGAGAGGATATTTAATTTATAATTGTGTACAAAAACACACAGATGCAAACCTGAGGGCTCATTTTGGGGTTTCCACCAGAAAAGAAGGACTTGGGAGCCACTGGAGCCCACAAACACAAGGTTTTTGTACCATTTGTTTACATTATGAAGACAACATACTAAGTTATTCATGAAACAAAAGAAGCCCAGAGCTTTTCTATGCCTCTCTTTTGTTTTTAGCACTCTGAGTTTCCTTCCCTGAGCCTGTAGAGCTGAAGGAATGGCACCTTACAAGCTCTGCTCCCTATCCCTGCCCCTGGGCACAGATTAAACACAGCAGAGATGGAGCTAAATGTGCTGCCTGACTCTACAGAACAGATTTCTGGTTCCCCTGCACCTGGGGTCATGGCATAAAAGTCATGTTATGCTTTCAGGTGGTATTTAATCACTCACCATCCATAAGAAAACACCTCAGCTGACTGCTAGGCTTTTTCTCCCTGGTGTTTAGCATTTAAGTGTCCTTCTACTGATTGTGGAACAAATTCTTCTGTGATGCTTGCCTGGGTTTCAAATGCCTGGACATGCTGCATGTGTGGTAGGTGAAACTTCTCAGCCTACTCACTGCAAACACAAGGGATCAGTCTCACCCTTCACCCTGCAGTTACCATTGCTGTCATAGCAACTTGGCCCCATATATTCAAAGTTTAAATGTGTTTGCAAACCTGCTGCCCTCCAAACCAATTCTATGTGCTCCAGTGACTCCACTGGGCAGTTTGGCAGCAGAGGGCCACATTGAATTCTTCTCAGTTTAAATTCACAGGAGTTATAGTTTAACACTGAAAGGGGCTGTGTAAGGGAACCACAGGAGCAACCAAGCTAGGCTGAGGTTTTTTATGAACTCTGATTTAGTGATTTAAATTTATTTGGTTTTCTGAGATGGTCTAGAGCTCATAGGCAGTGTATTACTCTGTCTTGGCTGACAAGAGGTAACTTCTAAAGATGCATGACCTTAGTTTCTTGCTGCCTTGGAAACATAATGATATCTCTACCACATTGGAAATAATACTTTAATAAAAAGTTCCCTACCCCATCTGCAGTTATGGCCACGTTATGTGCTCTGCCACAGTAATAACAGAAACACATCAACATGAACCTTGCTGGAAATAGCTCCAGCACAGCTTTGAAAGCCATTTCTTCAGGTGAATGGAGTAAAGAGAAACTTTTCATCTCCAGGAACATATGAGCCTTTCCAGTGCACTCCAAAGCTTGGCCAGCTGGAAGCAGGAGCTGTAGCAAAGGGCTCTGGAGCCTGTTTGGAAGCTGACTCCAGCACAGGAATTGAAATAAATGAATTTGGCACCTAAGAGGAGGTTTTGTGGAGTCAACGCTTTCTAAGCAGAGGACAGAGAGAGATTTGGCAAGGTTGGTGCATACATTATTGACATTTTAATGTCACAAAGGGGTAATCCCAGGTCTAACTCTGAGCCAGCTGAATTTGTCATGGTCTTGAAGCCCACCCTTCTCAGGTGTGGGGCTGAAGGGATGCTGAAGTGACAGCCTGGGTGGGCAGGGGAATGCTAGACACTGTCAGAAAACACAACAGGCAGAATAAACACCCCACCCTGTTTGTACTAACCTGTGATTTTCTGCATTCCCTACTACCCCCTCCCACCAAAGATAAAGCTTCTTATGTTGACAGTTATCACAGAATGAGCATGAGAATGTTGAGAAAATAAATAATTTATGCCTGCTTTTGGTTGTTCAAACCAAAACACTTGTTTAAAGGAATCTATCCGAAATGGAAATCAATGATGGTTGGCATCATTCTCAGAACATTGCCTTGGGACACTGAAGTGCACAAATCCTTTGCTGATATTTTGGACACAGTGCAGAAGAATTTTCCAAGTGATTTTCCACCTCCCAGGAAAAAAAACATTGTGTTTTCCTATTTGCATTTGGACAACTATTTGTATCTTAAAGCAAGTATCTGCAAAACATTCATGCCTTGCAGCATTTTTAAAATTAATAGCACAGAAGGAAATAACACTGGAAATAACACTGTCTAGCAGAATTTTTTTCTGTTGGATTTGGTAAGAATGGGATATTCTGTGTAAAGAAAATCTTGCTTCCTTATTTGCTTAGGGATCAGAACCGTTGTCTTTAGCTTTCTTTTCTCCTGACAATTTGTTCCTGTAATCTCCTTATGTTCCTCCATTAAAACCTTTGGCTAAATTGAGAGGTGGCTTAACTGAGAATTTAAGCTACACATTAGTAAACATAACAGGAGGCAATGGAACAAGTCACCCCACAAGGAGAGAAAAACAGTGAACATCAGGAATCTGTGCTGCCTCACCTAGTTTTTATTAACTCTTAAAAAAAAAACCAAACAAAAACAAACAGTTTCCTGCAACAGCATCTTCTAAATTTTCAAGTTACATCAAAGGTCATGACAAGCAGAATGGTTTGCACTATGGTTAGGTCTGTTCTAAGGAGATAATAATGTATTTTAATCAGTAGCAAGCACAGGAACTGAATGTCTCTCACTGAGAGTCTGAGCACATCCAGGGGAGCCAAGGGGCAAGAGATGGCCTTGTCTGGGGGCACACAGAGCTCCTCAAAGTGGCTCAGCACCAGCCTAAAGCCTCTTCTCCAAGTGCAAGGCGTGTGGTGTTACC
The DNA here is from genome assembly GCF_028018845.1 of Melospiza georgiana. Taxonomy (NCBI): domain Eukaryota; kingdom Metazoa; phylum Chordata; class Aves; order Passeriformes; family Passerellidae; genus Melospiza; species Melospiza georgiana. The sequence continues at coordinate 12,543,832 of NC_080442.1, forward strand.
AAACCCTTCCAAAAAACCACCCAGGAGGGGATTCCAGGTCATCCTGCTCAGGGATGGGGGAGAGGAGGCAGAGGAGCTCTGGAACCTCTCGAAGAGAGAGGAGCTCTGGAACCTCTCAAAGGCACAAGGAGCTCTGTAACCTCTCAAAGGGAGAGGAGCTCTGGAACCTCTCAAAGGCAGAGGAGCTCTGGAACCTCTCAAAGGCAGAGGAGCTCGGGAACCTCTCAAAGGCACAAGGAGCTCTGGAACCTCTCAAAGGCAGAGGAGCTCGGGAACCTCTCAAAGGCAGAGGAGCTCTGGAACCTCTCAAAGGCAGAGGAGCTCGGGAACCTCTCAAAGGCAGAGGAGCTCTGTAACCTCTCAAAGGCAGAGGAGCTCGGGAACCTCTCAAGGAGAGAGGAGCTCTGGAACATCTCAAAGAGAGAGGAGCTCTGGAACCTCTCAAGGAGAGAGGAGCTCTGGAACCTCTCAAAGAGAGAGGAGCTCTGAAACATCTCAAAGAGAGAGGAGCTCTGGAACATCTCAAAGAGAGAGGAGTTCTGGAACATCTCAAAGAAAGAGGAGCTCTGGAACCTCTCAAAGGCACAAGGAGCTCTGGAACCTCTCAAAGAGAGAGGAGCTCTGGAACATCTCAAAGGCACAAGGAGCTCTGGGAACCTCTCAAGGAGCGTTGCCATCACTGTTTCTCTGAGAAAGGATCATGCTCCATAACCAGCACAGCAGATACAGTACTGCAAACCTGTTTTCTGCAAGAACACCATGACTGCCTCACCCAGAGCCAGAGCAGCACCACCAAGGTGCTCAGTGCTTCAGGGAGCAAGGGGCTTGTGGAAGGAATAATTCTAAAGCACCAAGCCAGCATCAAACTATCAAACAAACCTCTTTGGTTGGGACATTTTCCTCGCTTTTCCCCTTCTTCACCACATGATCCAACAAAGTGTCTGACCCCTTGACTGTCTGGGAAATGTGATAAGTTTGATCAGGAAAAGAAAAATCCCAGCTCTATTAAATTCTGTGGGTGTCCTGAGAGGAGATGATCTCTGGACAGCAGCAGAATGTATGATTGCAAGCAGACAGTAATTTCATTACACAACTGCCCAATGGCACTTCTCTGAAATATTTTGAAGTTCTGTGGCATAGAGAAAGTCAGCATTTCTTAAAGCAGTTTAAACCATAAAACAGAGTAGTAACCAGCAGGGGAAAATAAGAATAGCTGTTCCTTCAGAATTTTTGAGTGATTAGACTAATTTTCAACCTTTCTTGTACATGATCTATTATTTAATCTCCCACCTTACTTCATGGCAGCAAACAACAGTCTATTTTAAACCTCTGTTTTTCCTCCATTACGAAAGCATTACTCTCTAAAAGAATGGATTTTTGCAAAATGCTAAGAGGGAGGAGAAAGCAGAAGCAGCTCCAAAAAAGGTTCAGATGGCTGTGCCAGTCCTGCTGCTGTACCATGTCACTGCTGCTGTCAAGAATATTCCTCACCTTGAAATCAAAGGGAATTTTAAAATAAGCAATAAAATTAGAACATCAAACATGTGAGGTGAGGAAAGTGGGATCTGGTCCAGTACTTACTATATTCTTTCCCGTATTTGTGTTATCATGAATAAAAATCAGTAAATGCTCTAACTGCAGTTTAAGTCAGAGTAAAAAGGAGAGGAACAATCAAGTTTCTACAATATTTTACTTTTACCACATAACATGGGCTAACTACTGCATTTTTTTCCCCATTTGATCTCTTTGTAAGGTTATCTTAAAAAGTTTCTTCCCTCTTTATTTGAAAGGATGAATTCTATTTCTAAGCAGATTTGCTCAGCAAAATTTTCTGATTTCTGTTCTTACAGTTTCTTCTCATTGTGTTAGCACTTTCTTTTTTTTCCCCACACAGCTCTTGCTAATACAAACTTGCATTAGCATGTTGCTTATTTGGCCCATAAACAAATTAACATGCAGGGTGTTAAATAACTACTAAAGCTCTTGTAAAAATACATTTAGCAGGCAAGAATGTGTTTGAATGAATAATAATCATATCAAAAGAGAAAAGATGATTCTATATACCTCTTTCTTTTAGATATTTTTTTAGATCTCCATAACTTTCTGAGAAACTGTGCTTAAAACACTGGTGTGAATACAGAGCAGGAAATCTGAAGTAATTTTCTTTCAATCCTTCTCAAAAATGCTCTGCATCTGCTGGTGCAGCAGAACAGCTCTGGGAACGCTGAAAGGGTGCTGTGAAAATCACTGCCCCGTAAAGTCCTCGCTGGCTGCTGTTTAGAAAAGGAATTTGTGAAGGAATAAAGGCACTTTTTCACCAGGTTACAAAAAAGGAGAAGGAAGAAATAGTTTCCAGTTGCTGGAACTAAAAACGGCGAGGAAGTGCAAGTGCATGCAAAGAGGGAAAACCACAATTCTCCTTTGCAAAAAGGAAGGAATGATGTGTAAAAGGCATTCAAGAAAACACTTCTACCCCAGCCACAGGAAAGATTTGTGTATAATCAACTTCTGTGTGCTGCAGAGCAGTTGCCGACGTATTTTCATGCAAGCTGATCTTGTTTTCCCTGCTTGAGTGGCATAGCAATAATAAATACATTTATTATTCATTAAATGCCTTCAAAATATTTTAATATGCCTCAGCATTTCCAAGGTGTTCAAATCACAGCAGTAAAACACCCTGCTCACATAATTTGCCGCCTTAACAACTGAATATTGGAGTTTGTAGTTGAAGTTTCTGAGTGCGCATTTTCAGACAGAGTGGAGAATCACTTTAGGTATCTGGAGTCAAACCCTTAAAAGAAGCTTTCCTCTTAAAAACCATCCCCCCTCAAAAGAAAGCTGGCATTATACACAGTTTGATTCTCCTATAGTTTATAAAATAAAATTTCATAAAATAAAGTTTCATAAAATTCACCAAATTCAGAGGTTGTCAAATTGGGAAAAGGATGTTCTTAAGGTAAAGGCAGCCCAATAGATAGGTGCTGTAGTATGTACATGTGTGATTTGTGTAATTTGGTTTGGTTGTTTCTTTTCTATACACAAAAACACTCCAACAAACCAAAAAAAAACCCATCCAAAAAACCACAAAAAAACTAAAACAAACAAACAAATTTAAAAAAAAAATAAAAAAAAAACCCCAAGCCCTGCCTCGCCCCCCCAAAAACAAACAAACAACAAAAAAAAAACCAACAAAAAACCCCCAAACAAACAAACAAAACAACAACCACAACAACAACAAAAAAAAAACAAAACAGGAAAGGAATGAGGAATTGAGGAATCAAGATTTAGTCTTATGGTTTTCTTTACTTGCTATTTGGAGGTAAGACTTCACTGGCCACAGGGTCCCAGCCTAGATTTGCATGATGGAGAGCTCTGCATAGCATTTCCTGAGTGCCAAAGCAGATGGAAGGTGATTTATGGCCTTCATTGTTTATGGGGATAAAGGAGGAGAGAATTATGCCCAGATCACTGTGTCCCAAATAATTCCTTAAGGTTATCAAGTTTGCACAGCTCTGTCTTATGTTAAGTTTATGCCGGAAAAAGAAAAATAAATCAAAAGAAGAGGAAGTGAAAACCACTGAAGCAGGGAATGTACCAAAGCACACAGAGCTTATTTATCTACAGCTGAACCACATCAACCAGGGGGAAGTTTTATTCCCAGTCACTGCTCAGAGCTTCCAGTGAAACCTTCCCTGATTATATTATTGTCACCAAATCCAGCATTTGGTGAACTTTATCTACAATTAGAGTCTGGCAACTTGTAGGCCATAAGCAAATAAATCTGAAAGCTAAATAAAGTTTTTCTTCTTAAAAGATTAGCACTTGAAATATCTAACTGCAGTTACCAGTGTTGTGTCCTGTGAGATGCAAAGAGAGAAATCCTCCGGAGGATTTCTAAGAGCAGCCTGTGGTCCAATGAGCAATGCTGTGAGATGCTCAGCCCTTCTAGCAGCCTGGAAAGGGTTCAGAGACACTGCAGGCATGATCACAACATGACTGGAACCGGCAGAAACCTCTCACCAAGATACAAAATAAGGCTAAAAATGAGTATGTGTTATTTCCTGCATGTCCCCCAGGTAAGAATGCAGAATTCCAGGTACCCAGGGGATGTTTCCCAGAGTTCTGGCAGTGACAGAGCTGCCACTCATGGACTTCAGCACACCCCAGGAACCAAGGCTGGTTTTGTCATTTGCTAACATCACTGCACTTTGAAACTTAAAATGAAACTTGTTACAAAGACTTGTCACATGGAGTTCTCTTTTTGCTACAGGAACTCTTGCTTTCACATTGATGAAGCCAGGCATTGACAAATTTGCTGTTGTTTAGGGCAAATGCTGCTGCAGGGGTTATATGAGGCTGTGGTCTCAGTCAATGTGGTATAGGATTTACCATTCAGCTCCAAAATGAAAAAAGTGCAATTAAATGCTCTTGAAAATGTCCTGTGCTAGGAAGAAAAGCCTTCCAAAATAGATTTCTATCTACTTGGTCCTAGTCCATGGTTCTTTAATGTTTCTGTAAGCAGTAATGGTTTTGTCCTGCAAGACAAATACCCATTGATTTCAGTTTCTAATGACTGCTGGGTCAGGCTTCCTATATATTTGTTTAATTAATTTTTCTGACCTTCCTGCCGTTTAGTACTTGGGATGACAAACCTTCATTTTAGCAGCTGTGTGGATGTTAGTCTGAAGCACCCATGATGTCAAAGGCTTTGTATTCATTTACTAACCAAGTTATTTTGGGCCTTTTTAAAAATCATGTGCATGGTCAGCACAGATTTATGATTTGGTTTTTTTCAGCTCAACCTCATATCACTTATCAGATGGATTAAATTTAATTCATGCACATTAACCTAGAGGAAAGAGATGGTTACTGTTTCCTGAGATATGAGGAAAACATCTGAATTCCAGGGAGGATTCCAGATAAATGCATTAATTTTTAAAGTTGAAAGGTTCCTTCCTACTTTAATTAGCAAGGCTTCAATTTTCTGCCTCAACATTCAATAATAAAGGTGGAGACTGGGAGAAATGCCATGTCCAGTACAGAGACTGCAATGTAGAGGCAATTCCAGGTGCCATCCAGCAAACCAAGCACATGCCTTAAATCTGACAGTATTGGCTGGACTTAGGTTAAAAGCCAAAGGCAGAGGAATAAATTGGCTCTTGAATCCCTCCTAGAAACCCCTTTTCTCATTCAAATCTTAGCTCAGCTGGTTTGAGCAGGGTGCTGATAACACCAGGGCTGTTGTGGACCCTTCACTCAAGAGCCAAACTCAATAACCCTCCAGCTCAGAACAATCTGTGAATCTGAAGTGTTAAACAAGTCTACACGAAATTAGTAACCTAAATGCAATATATATCTTGTCCTCACTGCTTTATTCTCAATCTGCCCTTAGTACCTATTTAAAGCCAGGCATGTGCCTAAACCCTTGCATGAAAACTGCATTCAGATAAGTGATCTAAAATTAAAGCATCACCCAGCTCTTGTATATTTGCAAATCAAATTTGTCTGGACAACAGGTTAACATAAGACACAGATGAGACGCAGAGCCTAGAGCAAGACTGATTGGGCTGTGTGATTTAAGGCTCTGCAATTAAAGACAATGCCCAGGGATGGGATGCTGCCTCTCAAATGTGAGTGCTCAGGTTCTGCCAGGACTCTGCTGCCTGCACACCTGCCAGTGAACTGGAGCAGGTGCCATCCTACTTCATGGAAAACATTTATTAACTCAGTGATTTATTTAGTCTATTTAAAGAAGGTGGAATAAAACACTGGGCTGGCCATAATGATTATGCTGTTGTTATTTCTTTTTTAATTAATATTGAGCAACCTGTACTGCAGCCAACTTCAAGACACTTCAGACTTGCACTCCTCATTGTCTGGCTGGAGAACAAAAACCTTGGTTGAATAAATAATGTTTTCATTCTAGGATCCTACAGAAGAATACTTTTCCTAGTATCTTCCTTGCACAAAGAAAAAGGACTCTTGATTTTTTTCCTACCTCATCTTACAGGGAAAATACTCCCCTTTTCCCTTCATCTCTGAGATATGAAATCTAAAACTCAGAAACATGGGCAGTCCCAGGTCTGAGGGTCCCACAGAGGAGAAAACCAGTTCCTGTCTCACCATGTTTTTTAACTCAGTGCAATATTTACCAGGACAGAGCCAGCCATGGTCCCCTCACCCTGCTGGCCTGGAATAAATGATTTTTTGCACTTTTCCATCCCAAACCCTCTGTTCCTCCCCTCCCTGCAGTTTACTGTGCTTGCTCCCAGGCCTGCTCTGGGTTATTGAGTGGGAATTTTATCAACACATTCAAACTGAAACACCACAGAGTTTGATATCAGAGATTTGCCATTGGGGTAGAGGGAAAGAAATAAAGAGAAGAACACCAGGGCACAATGCCCCAGCTCAGCATGTCTGACCACCATAATAAACAGAGATCTCTGCTTGTTTCTAGAAGCTGAACATTATATTAACCCCTGGGAAAGACTCTTCCAGCTTGCATGGGAGACAGCAGGGTTTTGCTGCTGCCCCTCTGTTGAGGCCAGTGGGACAGAGGCAGAGACTCTCAGTGCCCAGTGATGCTCTCTGAACCCTCTGACCCACAGAAGAGACATAAAGCTGACCACAAACTCCTCCTGGTGCAATGGTATAACACCACGTTGAGCTAAATCCACAACAGAACAGCCTTCAGAAGCTATTTTAATCAATTAAGAACAGTTGGGCCCTTTAGCACATAGTTACCATCATCTACTTATTATGCACTTAAAATGCAATTATAGACAGGAAAATAATGTTCCTTTTCTATTGGCCTCGTTTTCCTTGAGTGAATTAAGTCTGCTTCTCATCTGCATTCCCAGTCCCAGCTGCTTCCTGACTGAGACAGATCCTGGAGGCTTTTTATATCCAGGAGCAATGCAGCAAGGCCATATGTAAGGCCAGGGTGTGTGTGGGAGCTGGGCTGGCTCCTGATTTATTAGGCTGCTCCAAGTTCCAGTGAGGAATCATTCCCTGGGTGGTGATTCATGAGGTAGCAAACAACCCAGATCCAGTTCCCAGGCTGTCTGTTTAGGGTTAGAAAAGCAATAAAAAATAAATAAAAAAAAAAAAAACATAACAGAAGGGAAGATAGTTTTTGGAGTGCCTGCCTGTGACAGAGCAGGTCTCTGAGGCTATTAATTACCCAAGACTGGTGGTAAAGTAGAAAAGGTGAATGTATAGCAAAGGAGTTTTCCTAAACATATATAAATAGCAAACCATTACACTTGCACTGGAAGAAGAAAAATTTGCAGACAGGGCAAAGCTCAAGAGCTCCCAAGCCCACAAATGCTTGTGTTCCCTGAATGTCATTGATGCAAGTCACTTGCTGCCATAATTAGCTTTGTCAGAAGACCTGAAATAAATAGAAGGGGGAGGAGAGGAGTCCCTGCAGTATAAACTGATGGGGCTCTGCACCAGGGTGGGGTGTGGAGAGGATATGCCCAATTTCTTAAATCTGCTTTCCTTCCTGACCAGGGTCATTTGATGGACAGATAGGCATAGGCTGGCCACATTTCACCAGGAGATTGCTCCACAGCTTCAAGGTTATATTTATGAGAAAGCTGCCAAATGCTTTAATTGGTGTCCACTGCAGTAGGTCACCAAGAAAAATAAATAAAAAAATCAAAAACCCACCCCAGGGCAGCATTCAGGAAACCACTTCATAGGAGAAGCTTTAAGTTGTGACAAGACAGCCTGTCAGACTTCTGGAAGACTTACTTTAACCTATACCTTCAGTAGATTCCAAAGGAATAATTTGGACACTGTTCTTTTTGGTCAAGTGCAGGTTTTTTATGCTACTATAATATTTAAACACTTCCTATTAAATATTGCATATCAATAGAACTGGCTATATCAAAGAGCAGATAATTGCTGGCACTTATTTTTCAAAGTCAAAACTCTGCTTGAACTTCCCTTTGAGAAAATTAGGGTTTTATTAGCTGGCAGAGAGGGAGAAGTGATTCCAAGGGCAATTTGGCTTGGGAATGCAGTGTTCCCATCTTTTTCCTGAGAGAGAAAGTTCAGCAGGGTTTCCTGAGCCTGTTTAGCTCTCACACCTGATTTTATGGAGGCTTTGGAAGATGCTGAGATGGTGCCTTCAGCCTCATGAACCCAGCAATGCACAAACCCCCATCCTTCTCACTGCAAAGTCAGTAGTGAGTCAGTGCATGGAATAAAAAAGGCTGAGGAGGAGGAGGAGGAAGTCTAAAGTTTGTGTTTGTCACCAATGCCAAGGGTAGGCTGCCAGCCCATACCTCCCACTGACTGCATGGAGGTGTCTTGGCAGCGCCAAATTTACTCACTGTCACACTGTCCTCAGCCCCGAAGCCCCAGACATGCTGCCCTTGATTTTCCTGCTCGTGGGGGACATTTTCCACCACCATTGATGGCATTTGTGCTTTGCTTAGCCCCAAAGCACTGGGTTAAAGTGGAGCACTCAGAAGTTTCCAGCTGCCCACGGTCTGCCTGCCTGAAGTCAACGCAGTTTTTATGAGGCGTTTTATTATTAAAAGAATTTCTCTAGAAATCAGCCCTCCCACTGCCTGTCCAACATTTACAAAACGAATTTAGTTCAAGGGTGCTCTCAGTCATGTAAATAGAAGCCAGACATTTTTCTGTGCCGGGGGAAAGTCATTCAAAGAGAGGTACCCAGCCATGTGCAGGCCCTATTTTACCATGCCCACAAAGAGCAATTTCCTAGCTCAGTGCTGAATATCTCAGTGCTTTTGAAGGGTTTGCAGTTGCAGTGTTCCCTCAGCCCCATTATTTCCTCTGTGTCACTCCAGGGCTGCTGACCTTGGTGGCAGGACATGCCCCAGGCTGTGTGTCAGAGCATCCCCAGCCCCAAATACCTCACCCACCAGCCTGTGCAGGACTTCCCTCCTTGAGGCTTGGCATATTCACAGAAACTGAATTTTACAGCACTCTCAGCTGCTTTCCATTGCTGCCCCTCAGAGCTGAGGGTGCAGCTAGGGCAGTCAGTGCATGGACAGAGGTGCTGGAGGAAATCTCCATTTCACTGTCTCCATTTGCAAAGTTCACTTTGCAGAGCAGACAGAGCTCAGACTTACAGACTGGGGGCAATGTTGGAGGTTTCTGCTGGTAAAAGAGCTCCCTTGTATCTTTGCTTAACATCTTCTCAGCTAATCATTACTTTCAGTAATTCAAAAAAATAGAAGTAATGAGATTTTATTTGCCTTCCTGTGGAAGTGTTGACTCCTAAACTCAGCTAGAATTGAGGTCTGTGCTTTGCTTTTACAGGTGGCTTGAACAATCCTGCCCTAAACAGAACAAAACATGGTCCCTTGCCTTGTCCTGCCATAGATGATCCCTGTGAATGTGTTAGCTGCTCTGCACAAACCCTGAGCATCACATCTCACACACCTCAGGCTGTACCTACACAGAGGCTTCACCCAAAAACAATGTGCATTTTAGTATAGAGGGAACCATTTTCCCCCAGCGACAGCATCCAGATAACTCTTTGTGTTAATCTGCAGTGACGTGGGACAAGATCTGAGGCTTTTTTCTGTGAATCAGAAACAGAGCAGAACTGGGCAAAACCAGTTGTCCTTGTTTGCCTTCTATGCTGAACCACGATGGAGTTATAAATCTCCTTCTGCCACTTCACTCTCCCCTTCTCAATCAAACCCCTGCCTTGAGAACCCTGACTGCTGCTGGCACACGAGCAGGAGCAGCTTCTGAGCACAGCCCTGGTGGAACAGCACCAGCAGCTGAAAAGCAAGGGCTGCTTTTGAGCTCAGTGTCCTGCCCTTCCAGATGCTCCAGGCTCAGCTGCAGCACATTGAGCCTGTGGGGGATCTGGAGCCATTCCCTGCCATGAGGCTCAGCACCAGAATCATCTAGAAGACCTTGCAGGGAAAACAGTCCAAGGAGAAACAAAGAATACTTAGTTAAAAAAAAAAATCAAAAACAAATGGTTTCAGATCTGCATTTGCACATATATAAAAATTTTGCCTTAGAAATTCTGTATTGAGTCATCACTGCAGTCCTGTTAACTCCTGTCCTAACATAAATATTCACACAGAGTACACTAAATGAAGTAGGGAAATGCATTTAACCCTGCTGGTGACATCGTGTCATGCTCCCTGCACAGTTTTTAGGGATCATGGGCTGGATGTTCTGTGTGTGTCTGGTGAGAGGTGCTCAGGGGTAATTGTCTCTTCCTCAGCACTCACAGATGTGGGATGGAATTTCTGTGTGTTAGATGTATTCTTGCTTCTGGCCCAAAGTCACCTGCACTGCAAAGCAACTCTCCATTGCCTGCATTTGCAATTAATTTAACTTCCAAGAGCATGGGCATAAAACAAGCCCGTGACAAGAAATAGCAGCCATGGACAGGCAGAGACCCACTGGGACACATCTCACCTTATTATTCATAGGACTGAGCTGTTTGAGTTTAGTTTCTTTTCATGCATGAAGAGCTTTTGAGGAATCTCATTATTGCACTGAATATAAATATATTCAGTAAATATGAAGAGACAGAGTTAAACTAGAAGCAAAGATCAGTGCTTGTCTTTAAAAGTATTAGAGCTGTATTACTTACAGATACAAATAGAGATTGAAGCTGAAATTGGATCAGATCTTAAATATCTTCTCTTCTCTTAAAGGGGCTTTCCAGAGGCAGCCCAAAAGCATTGGTAACCCAAGAAATAAGAACATAAGAAACTTGTTATGGGGCAGCCCAGAGGTCTGAGGGGAGGTGCTGTTTGGGGACCCTGTGTCACATTTGGCAGCACATCCTCCAGCACCCACAACTGCTCCTTTAGGAAGTCACAGGGAACATCCCTGATTAGTGATTTTAAGGTTTGTTTCTGGACCTGCTGTCTGTAATTCATCCAGTTCAAAAAGCCTGCTGGTGTTGTCTGCAGCTCTCTGTGTAGCAAGTTTTGGGAAGTCACTACCTGCTGAATAAAGAATCCTTTTTTTCTATAACAAGCTGGTTGTCTACCAGTCCATTGAATGCCCCCAATTACCTGCTTTGAAAACTGGTGATTTTTTTATTTTTTAATGGGAGGAAACAATTTTCCCACTCACCTGATCTGTGATTTTTGTATAGCTCAAACATGATTCCTCAGCCACCTTTCCCCCATCTTCTTTAGACACTTATAAAGGAACTGATCATCCCTTTGATCATTTTAGTTGTCCTAAAGAGAACTCCCTTGGGGCAGGTATCCATTCCTCTGTCCACTTCTCTCTTTTCAAACCACACTGATCCCAGTCCATAAAACACAAAATAAAAAATGACAACAAGGGGTAAAGGAAGGTTTAAGTTTGGGACATCTGGGCACATTGAGAAGTCAGTGTGATCCCTGCAAGGGAGAAAAGACTTTCCAAACTGCTGAGTCAGTCCAGGCAAGCCCTCCTGGCTCCCTGTACATTAAGTTCACTTGAAAATGTTCCTTGTGGCTAATGGTGCATTAATAAGGTGTTGGCTGTCTGGGGCTGCTGGGGGCTGTGCCAAAGCCAGTCCTTTATAAATTGAACATGTGCAAAGGTTCTGGCAGTCTGACCCACTGACAAGCTACTGATCCAGCAGAAGATGTGGAGATGGGCTGTAATTGCCCACAATCTTTTTAATCAAGGACTACACTGCCAGTAATCTGCTGCAGTGACAGAGGAAACAACATCAGGCTGTAACACACGTCTGGAATCAAAGCTCTTTTCTGTACAGTCTTAATTAAAGAGTGTTTCTCACTACAAGTTTTATAGAAAAGTCAATGAGCTTCCAGCTGAGGAAAGGACCTTTCTTGATGTGATGAAAAGGCTGCACATATACTGAGAAAGTGTACATGAGTACATGATCAGAAAAAACCATGGAGAAACACAGGTAGCACTCAGGCCATGGGTTGTGCTTGGGAATACCTTCAATACAGATTGGGATGAGAGGGAAGGAGGGAATGAAAAAGCACCAGTCACCCTCCAAACCCTGAGCACAAAGAAAGCTATGGCCAAAGTCCTCACTAGCGTGGATCAGCTCTGCTGCAGAGAAGGTGAATTAAAGCCTGGCCTGGAGCAGCCCCCCAGGGCATGGGTACCTGAGGAGTCACCTAAAGGTAATCCAGGGAAATGCCCCAGAAATGAGAATGACAACCAGGTGATAATCATGGGGTGGCTTTTCACTGCTCGGACAGCCTTCAGTGTCAGGCTGTGCTGGTGATCACTACATTGGTGTTCTGCCACCTCCTGCCACCAAGGCCCAGTCAGAAACAGGCCCAGGGTTTCACCTGAGAGATCATTTTTGACTGTTCCCTGTCTTTGATTAAACAGAAATTTTATACATGTGGCACTTCTAATAAATACGTTCTGCAACCAAGAGATACTCAAAGTTTACAAGTTTGTCATCCCTCTGAAAACACATTGTAACATAACCTGTCACAGAGGCCAAGTTTAACAGGATTTCATAGAATCACAGAATGGTTTAGGTTGGAAGGGACCTTTATAGGTCATCCAGCTCCAAGGCCACTGGAATGAGTTGGGAGATCTGTAATTAGATCAAGTTGCTCAGAGCTCTGTTCAACCTTACCTTGAATATTTCCAGAGATGGGGCATCCACTGCCCTGCAGTGTTTTACCACATTCCCTATTAAAATGTTCTTCCTTACATCAGATCTAAATAGATCCTGGTTTAGTTTAAAACCACTGCCCCTTATCCTAACACAACAGCCACTGATAAAAATTTTGTTCCCATTTGCACAGGCAGCTCTACCAGCCAGCCTTGATGCTAAAACCCAGCCTTGGACAGATCTGATTTACTGCAGGAGAAATTGCCCACATGTCCTGGGAAGGACAAGAGACAGAGACCATGAACAGCTGGGCTAAGATCCTGCCTGATCCTCACTCATCTCAGCAATGGGCCATTTATCCTTTCACCCAGCCTCCCTGGTGACATGCCAAATTTGGAGGCTGCTATATTTGTTACCTACCTACAGAGCTATAGACCAGAGCTCAATTATCCTTAAATTCTCATCAGGATCCTTCACTCCAGCCTGGGCTGTCATGGAAAATGTAATGCATGTCCTGACTCAAGGTTTTGGTTCATTTCTAATAAAAAATCATCTGGCCTCTCTCTGAAGGAAGATGCAATCCATCCCTACTGGGAGACAGTGGAAAACACAGTTTATGTGGGTGCCAACTGGATCCTCCTCAGAAAGAATCTTTTGTGCAGTGTTCATGTGCAGAGCTGTGCAGAAAGGGAGGGGGATCTGAGAACAGGAAGATTTTCTGTGCTGTTGAGCTGTTTGGCTGCTCACACTGGTTCCAGATGGTGCTGGAGGCACTCAGTGCCTCTGAAAACAGGCCAACTTTCACTCTCCCTGTTCTTATAGTAGCAGGAGAAAAACTGTCCCCTTGAGAAAAGGAAACAGGGAAAAACTAGTAATGATACTCCTGCTTCTCCTGTTGGCAAATTAGAGCTGGAATTAGATAACATGCTGCAACAATTCTGGTTTTCCAGCTGGAGAGGGAGAGAAGCTGCTGTGGGTGTCTCATGCAGCACAAGGCTCTGCTCCCTGGAACAGCCCTAACCCAAACTCATCTGGATCACCTGGGGCCCCCAAATTTTCATTTCAGATCTTCAGTTATTCTTTCCTCCTATTCCTCAAGTCTATGTAAGCAGGGCTGGTTTTGCCATTGTTTTCTGAGGGTTTCTCACCAGGTAAGGACCCAGCACCATTTCTGGGCTCTGGGGCTGCTCCTGGGGGCTCCGTTTCTGCCCAGGGCCCTGGCAAGGGAGGCTGGCAGTGTTAATCCCCATGTCCTGCTTTGCAGTCAGGTCCATATTTCTACTGCATCTCAGGCTGATTCATCCAGTCTTTAAGACTCCTTTGCAATTTGTCACAGACATATTTTATGAAAAATCATCTCCTTAGGATTTTTTCTCCTGAGAAGCTGAGAGGCCCCAGAAATGAAATATAAACAATGATTATCTGCTGCTGTGGAATGCAAAAAGTGCATCTGTGATTGGTCTCATGTGGTTGTTTTCAATTAATGGCCAATCACAGTCAGCTGGCTCAGACTCTCTGGTCAGCTACAAGATTTTATTATCATTCCATTCCTTTCTATTCTTTGCCAGCCCTCTGATGAAATCCTTTCTTCTATTCTTTTAGTATAGTTTCAATATATAATTTTCTTCTAATATAATATATATATATCTCATAAAATAATAAACCAGCCTTCTGAAACATGGGGTCAAGAGTCTCATCTCCTCTGTCATCCTGGGACCCCTGCAAACACCGTCACAGCAAGATTATTTTTTTCCAGTTTAAGATAGGATGTGGTTCAGCTGGCATCCCAGCCCTGGTTGATCACCACAAAGAGCCAGAGCAGCAGCACAGGAGGTTTTGTGCATGAGCACGAGCTGCCAACATCCATCCTCACCATCCCCTGCAGACCAAACAGAAAAGGAGCAGACAGCAGCAGTGCCTCTGATGGGAGCCCTGTGTAGAACCTGTGTCAGTTTGATTTGTTTTGAGCCAAAGCACACTCTGGACTTTAAGCTTTATTTTTGCTCATGTTTAATTGATCAAATCCCTCTCCCCACAAATTTCTGAGGTATCTGAGAAAGGTCTGCGCTAAAAAAAAAGTGTATGAATCAGTTATCAGTATGGATTAAAGAGTACCTGCAACTATTGCAATGGCAAAGTTACCTGTAACTATTTTGGATGTTTTTGCTGCTCATTTGTTAAAACTTTCTTGACTAGGAGTTACCTTCATTAGCAAGAATTTAACTTTTGATTTGATAAGTGATTCAGAGATGAAGCAGAGCTATACTATTCCTTTCTGCCTATATTTGTGACAGTTCTACAGACATAACTCAGCTATTTTTTGAGAATTCATGCACAATACTGTTCCTCAACTGGAAAAATATTGATACAGCCTCAATCTGATCTGTATGTAACCTTTCAAGATGAAAGGGCAAAAGATGCGTTTCTTAAAGGTATCCTCTCCTCCAGTATTAGAGAATACTGGACATCACCACCACAGGGTAATATTTATGTAAAAAGGAGTTGCTGCTCTGCCTTGAAGTGAGCCTTTTGTTTTTGTAAAAAAAAAAATAAAAAAAAATAAATTCAGAGTAACACAGAAAAATATGGGTCATTTTTCCTCCTTGTCAGCTTTACTGCAGTGAAAAATTTCTCCATAGTTTTGCTTACAATTCTCCTGGCTAACAGTCATTGTTTAATTTATAAAATAGCTGCCAGGACCAACAGGCATGTTTGTCTCCTTTCAGAGGACTTAAACAGCAGAGAGTTTAAAAAGCAGATACTCCATTAAAATGAGTTTATATCATATCTATTCAGACTTTACAAGACTTGGCTTGAAAGCCTAATCCATTTGTTTCTCTCAGACTCCTTTACATTTGCCTCTTGCCTTGATGAAAGGGGATGCACTGAGTGCATCACAGCAGTGATAAGAAAAGCAGCTTCAGTCCCCTTATCAAAACACACAGGGAGTGAAGGATGGTCCTGCCCAGACAGATGTTCCTTCTCAAGCTCATCTAAACTTCTCATATCCCAGGTATTGCTTTGCATTTTCTGGGCATTATCTCCTAAAGGACGAATCAATGATCCCAACAGCCCAGGGTGGAAGCCAGCACTGCAAGGATGGGCTGGACCACGCTGGGCAATCCCTGCAGCTCTCCCACCACAGCACAAACACAAACTGGGCACCAAAGGTGTTGGGGAAGGTGAAACAGGAAAGCCTTATAAATATGAATGCCTGGCAAAAGATTGTGAGAATATAGAAACTGTAAGCGAGATTGAAATGAAAGCAAGCTTTGAGATACCTCAGTTACTGAACAACGGGAAAACAATGGTGTGGCTGGCTAAAGGTAATCCCCTTTTGATGGAACAACATCCTCTGCTTGCAGGCAGCTCCAAGGGTCAGAGCAGACCCTAAAGCTTGGCAGAAGGGGCCCAAAGAGGAGTTTTTAGGGTTTAAAATGTAACAAGTATGGTAATGTAGGGATTCTTATAGCCGTATGGAAATGCTATAGGATTTGTATCTTGTACTAGATTGGTTAGTGAGAATCAGAATATTCAGCACGGAAGAAGATTTATTGTATTGTAACAGGAAGCTCACTCTCTGATCCTCTTCACCATGATCTTGCCTTCTCTCTCTTTACCCCTCTCTCCCTCTTTGGTGCCTGCTCCGAGCTGTGGCTGCAGCTCCCAGCAGGGCCCTGCACCCAGGCCCTTTGCAATAAACCCCAAATCCCAGCAGGGCCCTGCACCCAGACCCTTTGCAATGAACCCCAAATCCCAGCAGGGCCCTGCACCCAGGCCCTTGGCAATGAACCCCAAATCCCAGCAGGGCCCTGCACCCAGGCCCTTTGCAATGAACCCCAAATCCCAGCAGGGCCCTGCACCCAGGCCCTTGGCAATAAACCCCAAATTCCACAACCTGGCTGCAGAGATCTCTGGTCTCTGTCCATCCCTATCACTCCTGTCCCCATCACTCCTACCCAAAGGAATGTCCCTGCAGCTCTCACAGCAGCCCCAGAGCTCCCTTCCCCAGGGGTCAGTGCCAGGGAGGGGAGGCACAATCCCTGGCCTGAGGTCTGAGGGAGCACTGGATTTTCTTTCTCCTCCTGCTCCCCTGTGGGTCACAAAGCAACTGATACAGAGACAACATCACCAAATCCTCCTGCATTGCCTGCCCTTGATAATGGCACTTGAATCCTATCACCTCCCACTCTTGTGTCCAGCCAGAGAACCATAGAGAGCATCACTGATCCTATCCCTCTTTTTCACCTCTGAATGACCACTTCCAGCCTTTGAGAAAGTTTCACAGATGTCCTCACCTCAGCAAAGTTTAATCAAGGATTTCTCACAACAGCTGAACTTTAGGAGGCTGGAAACACTTTTTACTCCAGATCCCATCTGTCCCTCAGTTCACTCAACAGTTCTGAACAGTGACTTCTTCCCAAGCACAGCCCTCCATTTTTCAATCTTTTGTTAATGAGCAATTCCACATGCTCCTTGAAATGATTATTTGATTTAGGATGCCCTCAAATTATAAGCAGCCCACAGTTATTTTAAGTGTATGCTGCATCTTTTTCTTAATGAAGATTAATGTTATACTTGCCCTGGGGCTATGTAGGAAGGAAACATTTGCGCAATAGCAACTTTTAAAACTTTCTCCAGATTGATTTATGTGTTTATTTGTTTTCAACTTTGGGGCCTTTGCAAATGATGTCTTTAGTCTTCTGATGGAATACTGGCATCCAGTGATTTACAGCTGGCTAAAAGCAAGTGTGTGGAGGGAAGATTATTTGTCTCTTGATCCTCACTGAGGGCTAGATTGAATAAAAGAGTTTGTATAAACTAAGCTAACCATAAAGATTTAAAGTCATTATGTAGAGCAAGAAATAAAATAGTCCAACAACCAAAACAAAATGCCAAACAGTGAGCTAAAACAAAGATTAAACCTGCCTTCAGCTACACAGGAAAAATCATGCTCATAGGAAGGCAGAGTTCCTGAAATGAAGTATTGATTTTCTGCTGAAAGAATTGTAAGTATAAAAGGACAATTAATTTTTGGACTAAGCTAACAGTCACATTATTGCTCTCTGGGTGAAGCAAGAAGCTCATCTGTCTGTATCTATCCACAGCATTTGACTCCTATGCTCAGAGGCAGTGAGCTTTTAATCAAAACTAGATTGTTAAGAATATTAGAGTATGATCAAGTGTCCAGGCTATTCCTGTAGAGGTTTGAGCTTCAAATTGAAGGTGACTTTGTTTGACAAACACACACGGTACCCCTCTGGAGCAGCATCTCACCTTCCCTCCTGGCCACTCACCTCCAGTCCCTGCCTGAGCACCCCTGTCCTGCTGAGTCCCCTCTCAAGGGTTTGGGGCTCATCTTTTGCCTTGTTCTCCTCAGCCTTCCCATCCTACACCTTGGAACTCCTGTCCACAACCATGTGCAAAAAGCCAGGTTTGTCACCCAGCAAGCATTGCTGGCTGAAACTATTTTGTGTGCCAAAAAGAGAGTATTATCCCAAACCAGACAGACCAAAAAAAAAAAAAAAAAAAGGCAAATAATTAACAGCTTTTAAGTCTTGCTGTATCAGTTCAGATAAATCAGGCAGTTTTCTTTAAACAAACCATCCAAGCCCTAAATAAATATGCAGACTCCCGAGCAGGATCAATTCAAACCTGGCTGATCTTTCACTATGATTTAAAAATAAGATTTTCTGCTTGTTTAAGAAGAAATATCGATATGACCTCAGGCTTGAGCATTGCTTTTCCTCTCACAAACGTTCTTGCAGGGAATGCGTGACAGTGAATCCACGCTGGGCACGAGTGGCTCTGGAGCTGCTCCCAAGCTCTGACCGAGTGTGTCCCGCCCCATCCCGTGAGGAGCAATTGTCAATTATTCTTTTTTTTTGCAGAGCACCCCGGTGAGAGCAGCTTCTGCTTCCAGGTCTGGCTGGAGGTGAAGCCGAGCAGAGCCCGGACGCCGCTCAAGCGCCACCGACCGAGGAAACTTTTGAAATATGACTGCAGGGAGGATTTCATCTGCACAATGCTGCTCTGCTGGGATGTGACAGGCTTCCTACCCGGGTCTAGAAGGTACGGATCTGCTTCATACATGAAATCTCATGAAATTCGCTTCATACATGAAATCATTTCTCTTCCCTCCCTTTGCCTCTGCTGTTTTGGGAAAGGAGTATAGAAAGAAAAAAAACCAAAACCCCCCCAGAGAAACAACAAACCAGAACCAGACAGGGTTTTGTAATAAATCCTAAGGGTTGACATGAGTTGAAACATGATTAACCAGCTCTCTGCAATGTATGTGGTTCATTATTAGTTTATATTTAAAGTGACAGTGCCATGAATGTCAGCTCAGGAAAAAAAACCCCAAAAACATGTATTTTAAAGTATCTTGCATAGGTAGGGCTGATTGCAAAACTCAGGCACACTGATGAGCACAAATGTTACAGAGAGCCTGTAACAGAGCTGGAACACTAAGGAGGGTGCCAGCACCCTGCATTAGGTCATAAAAATTAAATATAATCTCTCTTCTGTGGCAATCCCTCATGTAAAAGGCACTGGGAAACAAAACGACCAGCAAAGACCAAATGCTCAGGATGGAGTCCTCAGTGAGGTAAAGGGTTCCTGATCCCTGACCCAGCTCCAGGGACTGTCAGAACAGAAACAGAAAAAGCCTGGGAGCAAGGCACCAAACCTTGAGGATGCCAACCCCTCTGAAGGGACACAGCTGCTGCCTGCTGGTGGGCACAGAGCCACTCTTGGTGCTGAACTCCTCACCCAGCACAGCTCCATCCCTGGCTGAGCCTGCCTGGGGCACACACCAGCTCCCAGAGAGGTCACAGGGGAGAGACTGCACTGAAACACCCCGGGGGTTTGCAGGAAGACAGATTCAGGATGGCTAAATTGCCAAATTGGAACCAGGGATTGTTTCTTTGTTTAGACCTAATCACATTTTCAACAAATCTGAAGAATATTAAAAAACCACAATTCTACAGCTTATTGCTGTCAAGCTGGGGGAAAAAAATGTAATTTTCTACAATTCAGCTATTCAGAGAAAATTTGATCAATCAAGTGTGAAACTTTATAATTGTTTCTCCTGATATTTTCCCCCCAACACACACACAATACTGTCAACATTAACCCTGCTAGCAAACAAGAGCCAAACATCCAGCCAAGCAGTCTGCAGCTGGAGAGAGAGCTGATTTCAACAGCACTGATGGATTTCACACGCCAGACCAAGGAAAACCAACTGCAAAACCCCTCTGCTCACCTGCACAGCACATCCCAGGGCTGGGATGGAGGGCAGGGGGTGCAGGCACAGCATCCAGCATGGAATTAGTTTGTTTCCTCCTGGGATTCACTTCCACAGCCTCTCCAGAGCTGGATGTGCTGCTGGGCACCAGGGGAGTGAGGGAGGGCAGTGCAAGCCCTGGCCAAGGAAATGGGAATTAAACAGGAAAAGTTGTGCAGCTGTTACAGGGATGGAGGAGCACAAGGAGATGGCAGACAGCAGGACACAGCAAGTCCATGGGACATTTGGGAGCTGGACTTCCCCAAGAGGAAACAGTCCCGGTGAACACATTCTTTTGGATTTGGGGATTATTTTTGCATTTTTTGCAAAATTTGTGATCACATCTACTTTGCATTTGGGGACTGTCTCTTGCCCGATGTAGAACAGCAGTGAGTTCCAGCCACAATAAATTAATCTGTCCCAGGCACAGCCCCATTCCAGCACCCAGCTCTGCTCAGCACCAAGGGCTCCTGCCCTGCCAGACCTGCAGGAGTGCAGGAACAGCATGAACAGCACCAAAGCCTGCTGGCACCAACCTCCCACAGCTCACATGAGCCCTTTGATGAGCCAGAGCTGCAAAGGAGGCTCCACTCTGACACAGGCAGGTGAGCAGCCAAAGCCAGCCCCAAGCAACACACTGGCCATCAGCAGTGACTGCGTGCAGAACAGTGCTCAGCATCAAAACATTACTGAGTTTGTGGGGGAACCAAAAGGAGAGACCAAAAACATGATTTATACACCTCAAGAATTCAGCTTTCTTGGAAAAAAAATATTTCTAGTCCTACTGAAAATGTCTACTTTTGTCAAAACAGATCAATATAAACCTGAAATCATTAGGTTCAAGCTGTCACTGTAATTTACTGTGCAAGCCAGAGCTCAGGTGCCACAGCCTTTCACTCTGCTCTCTGGGTAAAGCCTGCTAAAGCCTGGCTATCCTTCCCAAAATGTGCTTTCCCCTTCCAGCAGAAGAGAAACGTCCTCCAGGCACAGTCCTGAAGCCGAGGGATGCAGCACTTAAACCAGACTTATATGAGATTGAGCGATGCCATTTCGAAGAGAAAAATCTCCAAGGGAATAGATCTCTACTTGAAACCTCTGATCATTTTCTGACTAAATTATTCATCTTTCCAAAGGGAAAATGAAGTTTTCCCTCCAAGATCAGTACTGATGGAAATTACCAGGTAGTTCTGCTATTCTGCAGGAGGTCACTTAGGGTGAAATGATCCCACATGGTACAACAGCCAGAGTGTCAGGAGGGGAAAAAAAAAAATTAAAACTCACACCCATCCTTGTTGGACCTTCACAAGAGCACTGCAGGGAAAGACTGGGATACATTTGCAGTTTTGATAGCATATTTTTTTCTTTTGTATTCATAAAGTATTCACACTTAATACTCAGCTTTGCTGACAAACCTTTTTCTCATCAAATGAAGTTATAAACTGCAATGTAAGATCTCTTGGCTGGGGAAATAGAGTGGTAGCAGAGTCTCTGGGGAATATTAGACCCCTGACCAGGCAAGGTGAGCATTACAAGCCTGACCTCACTCCTCAGAGGTTTCTTCATGAGCTCCTAAGGATGTGACTGGTAAATACATGAGATCATGAGATGTTTGCTTGGTTTCATTCACTTTGTGTCATCAGCTTCTTTTCATTTCCCTGGCTGTCGCAGTAATTTCTGTGCTTTCAGGAAATTAAAAAAAACCTGACATCCTTCTGCTTAAAATAGACTCAAGAGCCCAGCTGATTTGTACTTGCCTTGTGGGATCTAGGAGGTTGTGAGGCTGGAAAACCACCTGAAAAGGAGCTAATTATGAGACAGGGAAGAAACTGTGAGCTTGTAAAATAAAAGGTCTTCAGCTGACCCTGAGGAAGATTGGCAGGGCTCAGGAGATCAGGAGTGCCTGGGACACCCAGGGCAGCTGCAGGAGCAGAACTGCAGCCAGATGTGAGGCACCACTGCAGCAGCAGCTCACTGCAAACACAACCAGGCAAACCTGGCTGTGGAATAAAGCTGGGATTTCCTCACTGTGTTAATGTAGTAACAGAGAGCAGCTGGGCTGTTTGATACCCCAAATCCTCTCAATATCTTTTTGTTCCCATCTCTCCTCTCCAGTAAAGCAGGGGCTGCTCTTAGGTTGATTATTGTATTTGATGTGAATGACTTTGTTGTTTTGTTTGCTGTAAGAGGCATTCCACATTCCTGATCCTCTACACTGTAATCCCCAGCACTTGTCCCTCCCACCTTGGCCAAACATGGATGTCAGGAGAAGTTTCCCCATCCCTGGGCAGTGACTCAGTTCTGTGTAAGGTCAGCTCCTCTCCTTCAGCTCAACTGTGCAAAGCAGGCTGTGTTATCAGCTGGTGAGCTGGCCAGAATCAAACTTTCAGAGGGATTCCATCCCTGCTGAAGTCATTTTGGTTTTGGATTCAGGTGAGGAGGCCAGAGAGACCTTCAGCTATGCAGACATCTGCAGTGAATAAGATAATTCTTGTTCTAATCACATAATCACCTGTACCTCTCTGGTTGATAAAACATCCACTTAAAAATTATATTGCTCTTAAAAAAAATATTCTACTGCCTGGAGAACCTTGAGTAGCAGAGATTAAAAGATTATGGAAAATAAGTATGCATAATTTTCACTTTGCTTTGTGCCAGTGAGAGACAGAGAATGTTTGGACAGAGAGGAAAATTGGAATAGAAACAGTCTGCTCTGCCATTTGTCTGATCTTTCACACTAGCAGAGGAATGGAAATATTTTTATGATTAGGAAATGCTGAGACAAGAACAGTGTCTGTGCCTCTTTTAGGAGATGATATTTCAAGCAAATAGTGCTCATTCACTGTTGCCTCTCTTTTCTTTGTTAACATCTCTTTTTAGTGTCTAATATTTCAGCAAGAAGCATTTGTGGGCCAAATTAAGGTGGAGATGAGGTTTCTTCTTCTTTCAGCTCTCATTCAGCTGAGCTACAACATTTCCACTGGGTTTAATTCCCTGCAAGAATTTAGTAGACCTGTAACAAGTACCTGTGTCTGGTACTGTCAGAACCCAGGACATTGCTCTGACTACCCTGGAGGACTCAGGACCCTGGCAGGGGGCTCAGAGACCTTGGCATGGAGTCAAAGACACCCATGCCTTTGATTTTGACCCATAGAAACAATTACCAGCTTTGTGTGAGGAGTTACAAGTCACAAGAGTTTGAATAGAATGATGGTGAATTTATCACAGGGTGAAAAAGTAGAATTTTGGGGTTTTAGCATGGGGGTTCAAGAGGCAAGATGGAGGAATCTGGGCATGTCCTGTTCTTCTCTTTCTTCTTCTTAGCCTGCATTTTCTGCTGTGATGGTGGCACTTTTGGATTGGTTTAGAGTAGAGACAAACTGTCTAACGTAGGTGATAGGTACTGGAAAATTGTCAATAAAGTACACGTAGCTTTTAGTATAAAAAGATAACACTGCCCTGAGGGCGGTCAGTGTGCCACGAACCAACGTGCTGGAGAGATCTCAGCAGGTCAGAGACAGAATTGTAGATAAAAAGTAATAAATGTTACTAATTAATATTATAGATAAAAAATAATAAACAAGCTTGAGAACCAAAGCCAAGGAATTCTGTCTTCTTCTTCAGTCTTGGGGCTAGGAAAAGGAGACTTTCCAACGCCTCGGCATCACCTCGACACCAGATACCCCATCATGGTCCAACCCCTGATTTTCCCCAGCAGTCCCTCGTGCCTGACACCCTGTTTGTTTCGCAGGAGCTCGATGATGTTAGGAGCAAACTCCAGCTGGGCTGAGGAGCGGTCCCAGCCATGGAGGTGCCCACCCCAGAGCCCGTGTACGTCGACGTGGACAAGGGGCTGACGCTGGCCTGCTTCGTGTTCCTCTGCCTCTTCCTGATTGTCATGATCATCCGCTGCGCCAAGGTCATCATGGACCCCTACAGCGCCATCCCCACGTCCACGTGGGAGGAGCAGCACCTCGATGACTGACGGGGCTCCCGGGCAGAGCCAGGGGTGCTCTGCTCCTTGTGCCACCCACAGCCATCCCCAGGTGTGCAGGGCAAAGGCAATGTCTCCCAGAGCACGTCGTGGGAAGTTATTTCTGCTCGGCGGGTCAAGGTATCAGCAAGCCATTCCGGCAGCGGAGTTTACTACTATGCAGCAATTGTTATTTTACAGTTGTCTCTTATTTTACGTTTTAACTCAAGTAGCACAAGATTCTCCAGATTTTCCCAATATAACTCTTGGTCTAGCACAGTTTGTCCCACCCTCAATATCACCCACAAACCCAGGGTAATGCCATAAAAAAAAGCAACCCATCAATGCCATGAAAAAGCAACAAGAGTATTCTGTCTTTCCTGGAAACTGATTGTTTCAAATATTGATTGCTTCCTCAGTCACTGTGGGTGCATTTTAGGAAAGGCCCAGGTTTCATACACCAGAGCATCACTAAGTAGAAGTGCTGCAGTACCTCTGGCTAAGGAGAATTATACAAGCAGGTTTATTCTTGCCTCTGATCCTGCACTTGCACTCCCCACCCCACTGCAGCCATAATTCCAGTGACCAGGATACTGAGGCACTCAGATTTGGGGGTCCTGGGCTGCTGTAGACCCCACAGCACCACCTTGCTCTGCCCTAGTCATGCAAAAAAAGCCATTTCCTCTGTCATGGGGCCTTGGATTAGTCAGGCCACTGATTTTGAGCTTGGTAGGCACCAAAAATCCCTGGAGCAGAGCCTGGACACCGCTGGTGTGAACTACATAAAACCTGCTGTGGTTTTCAAAGAGTGATTCCACATGCAATTTCGCCCTTCTTTTGCTCCAGGTGTACTTCAGTGGGATGAGACAGGACTAGAATGACAAGGACAATGAGCAGAGAGACTTTTCCTCCAGCTTTGTCATTCAGACTCCTCAGCATAACATTTACAGGCACACACAATAGTAAGCATTCTACCTCGGAGAAATTCAGCTTCTTCAAAGGAAGATTTTTTTCCCCACAAATTTGTAAGGTACATTTCCTTCTCTCAACTCATTAAGACAGTCATTATGCAAGAAAGCAGGACATGGGAGCTCTGAAAATTTATTTTTTACCTTTGAAGAGTGGGACTGCAGCATTCCAAAGTTCTCAATTCCTCAAATTCTAAGGTTTGATCATGCCTGTCTTTCCTTTCATGACTACATGTTCAACTTATGGGATTGAAGGGAAACAATTCAGAGCAGGTGCTGCTAGCACCATGAGCAAAAAAGGCTTGAAAGCACAAAACTTCAAGAAAGGCATTTCTCCATTTCCCCTCCTCACCATCCCACCTGACCCCCAGGTTTGTGCCATGAGACCCCTCACAGTGGGTGGGAAAGGTGGAAGCAAAGGCTGTGGCAAAAAAATTGGGACACAGCCTTTGTAAGGCACTGTTCTAGCCTGACAGATTTGTTTGATAATCACACAAGTCAACTTTTATGTGCCTCAGTCTACTCATCAGTGAAATGGGTGTAACAACTTCATCTTGTCACACCTCATTTTGTCTGTCTAACAATACCAGAAAGCACCTGGAGAGGCTCAGATGGAGACACAGAAATGAGGTTCTCACTCACAGCTCCTCCTGCTAAAACCAACAGGGAAGGTCTGGGTCTTGTTACCCAGGCAGAGCACTTGTCCAGACCCCCATTTGCTCTCTCATTACAGAATTTTGGGCCAAGCCAAATGGCACCTGGCTTTTTTACATAGCCCACTGGTTTCTGAGGATGTAAGGTGCTCAACACTGCAAATCCAGAGATCCCAAAACAGCAGGCTATCAGGCATATGGAGACCCCTGCATGGATCTTTTGAACCACACAATTTCTGCTGATCTCCGTTGTAGGAGATCCCTTTCCTGAGGCAGGGAATGCAAAGATTATCTTTCCTCCTGGTGTCCTCTACAAGAGACCTCCACTGCTTCCATCACCCACTGCAGATTGCTCCTCAGGCTCCTATTTAGCCTCAGCTTCTGCTAGCCAGGTAATCACCAGTAACTGAGCACTTTTTCAGGCTTAAATGTTAAACGTTCATCATTCTTGGAGCAAACCCACTGTTCTCTCTTATTGGTGGGCAAGTCTATCTGTGCCACAGGAATGGATGTCCCAGCCCAAAGAACAACTTCTGTTCCTTGGGCTAAAGTTTGGAACCTGTTTTTTTGTCATTAAATCTTGTATCCCTCTAGTGGGGCTATTCACAAAATAAGCAAAATAACAAAATTAGATCCAGGCTAGAGACACTTTCAGTGTGCAGATCACCTGGCTGAGCTCACAGCTGGTGCAGAGCAAGGACAGAGCTTGTCCTCACACCTCTCAGTGCCAATACTCCCCTTGGTGTTGATCTGCATGCAGGACTCTTTGGCAGTGGCACACATCACTGACGAGCCCCAGTTCAGCTAAGGACTTATTCAGGTGCTCAAGTTTAATCCTCTGAGCAGGCTGCCCACCTACAGAGCCCAGGGTCAGTGCTGTGGCATGTTCCTGGCAGGGCAGGGACAGGAGCACACAGCCCTTGGAGCAGCAAAGCCTGCCTGAGAATGGAGGGTTACAAATGCTGGGGAAGCAAATTGACAAATTTGCTTTGCAGGGATGGTTGCCACTGTTTTCTCTCTCTGTCCAGCTGAACAAACCATTCTATGGATCTTCCTGAAAATCCTCATGAAAAGACCCCTCTGGGTAGCTTTGTTTTCTAATAAAAAGGCACTTGTCCTCCTGGCATAGCCTGTCCAGTCCATCCTTCTGTTGACAGAAAATGTCTTTATAAAAATCTGGATATTCACATACATGACCACACAAAAGTCAACGAGATTGTTTTTATAGAGAAAATGTAAATGTATTGATCTCCTCACTCTTGTGACCAGTGACAAGACTTGAGCCCGAGTTCAAGGAGCCTTTGGACAACACTGAGGCACATGGTGACATTTCTGGGATGTCCTGTGCCAGGCCAGGAGTTGGACTCCATGATCCTGATGGATCCCAACTCAGCATATTCTAGGATTCATTCTAATTTCTGCCTTTCCCCACTGGTTACAATCACACAGCCTCACTCCTCTTTAACCAAAAGCAATACTGAACATCATGCCTAAGCCAGACATTTCCAGCTCCTTCCCCTGGAGCCAGGGCTCTCCCAGCCCAGGTGAGTCCGTGCAGCTCTGGCTGGAGCCAGGGAAGGGCTCTGCCAGCAGGAGCTGCACCACTGGGCTTGGCAGGAATTCCAGCTGCATGCAACAAGTGCCTCTGCTAGTTTTGGCTCTTTTTTTAATCATCGTGCCATACTACCAGCAACTGCACTCAGAGGATGCAAGTCAAACTTGTTGCAAGTGTATTTATCTAACATAATAAACAGCTTCGACATGGAAACCTCCTTGCTGTCTCTGTTGTGGTTTTCTTACAGTTGCCAGGACATCTTTAGAAATACTCACAACACAACATGATGTACAAGAAGGGCACACATTCCTGACAGCCCTCCTTGGGCAGTGAGAGCAGAGATCAACTCCCTGCACCACTACAGATTCTTGGAGCTGAGGGCAGAGCTGATGGAGCCCCAGGTGTCCCTTTGGCTCTGCAGAAGCTCAGCCATTCCAGCCTTTCCAGAGGGGCTATTCCAGGTTACTCCCTTGGCCAGGAAGAGCACTCAGCTCCAGCTCAGTGGGGGATTCCAGCATCTGTATTTCAGCAATTCATTATCAGTAAGAAATAGCATACCAAAGGAAATAGGGCCACTGAGACTGGAATCCCTCCTGCCAGCAGCTGAAAATGAGGAGCATGGAGCATCTGTGGGGGTCTCTTTGAAGGAGCTCCAGAGCATGGGATATGCAGGGTAAAAATCACCCAGGGAACTCCTCCTCTCAAAAAAGATGAAGAGATGAATTGCTAATTCTTTCATCTTGCAAAAAAGAGCTCTGTTGCCTGAAAGCTGGGTGCTTTATAGATCTGCCTGTCCCTGCAGCAAGTCCTCTGGCAGCAGGATCTCTGTGCCTGGAACCCAGTTTGCTACAAAGACTGAGCCCCACTGATAAATCATTACTGCTCTCCTGGTCAGAAGCAGGGACTGGAGCCTTTACTCTCTTTTCTGTACAGCTGCCCTGGCTAAGGTAAGAGCAGACCTGAACTGAGGCCAGCAGCAGCTGAATTTGAGCAGACACCCTGGAAATGTTTTTCTGGAAGGAGCAGGGACTGATGGCAAGGCAGAGACCCACATGATGCTGCTGCAGCCTGGTGTCCCCAGCCCGCTCTGGGTCATTTCAGTCTCAGCAGGCAGCTTCAGACTGCCTCAGCTCAGAAGCCAGCACAGGACTCAGATGGGAAATGCTGTGCTCAGAATCCAGCCATCTCCTTAACATTTTAAAAATTTTTTAAATACTATTTTCATTAAAAATGGTCAATACCTTGCTAGCCAGGAGGAAAACTCTGCTCACACACACATCTTTAAAGCAATAAGCAATTTGAAAATGCTGGTTGCATTTGTTCTCAGGTCATCATATATAATTAAATTCACGACAGTGTTAAGAAACACTGAATTAGAGAATCAGTTACAAAGCTGCATGTTTTGTGGTGGAACCTAGCCAGGCAGCCCACACAGGGAAATCAGAAATCAAAAATGTATTAAAATTACATTAAGTGTGCCAAAGCCATAAGGAGTGCAAAGTTTTTCAAAACTTATTTTATATTTAAGATTGATTGGATTTCTCCTGCAGCTGCTGCCTTGCCTCTGCAGATCAAAGGAAGGATCTGGTAGGGGTGAGCAAGCAGCAGAGCTGGGCACACTCCAGCCCCTGCAGCAGATCCCAGAGCCCCCAAAATGGGATCCCAGGGCACGATAGCTCCAGGGCACCCTGTGCTCTGCAGGGCACTGGAGATGCTGCAGGTGCTGAGCCCTGAGCACCCCTGGATCCTGCGCAGTGAGGAGTGGGACAGAAACCCTCCCAGGCAGCCCCTCAGTGTTCAAAACCAAGGTGCTGATCCCCAGGCTGAGCCAAGGATGCTCAGCTGCACCAGGGACCTCTGCTCCTGCAGCATTTCCCTTGGACATTCACTAAGTGTGCTAACAGCAGCCCTGTGACCCTGTTTGCAGGGGTCTGACGATGAGGGAAGAGATGAGGATCTGACTCCATGTTTCAGATGGCTGGATTTATTATTTTATTATATATATTACATTAAAACTATGCTAAAAGAATAGAAGAAAGGATTTCATCAGAAGGCTGGCTAAGAATAGAAAAAGAAGGAACGAATAACAAAGGTTTGTGGCTCAGCTCTCTGTCTGAGCCAGCTGACTGCAATTGGCCATTAATTGCAAACATCCAACAGGGGCCAATCACAGATGCACCTGTTGCATTCCACAGCACCAGATAATCAATGTTTACATTTTGTTCTTGAGGCCTCTCAGCTTCTTAGGAGGAAAAAATCCTAAGGAAAGGACTTTCCATAAAAGATGCCTGTAACACCAGCCCTGCCTCAGCTGCTTATGGAGAAAAGAGTATTGTAAAACCAGAAAGCACAGGCAAAAACCAGAAAGCACAGTTCTATGATTAAAACTCCATGGAAAACCAAGCACTTGTGCAACACTGAAAGAGTTGAGGTGAAGAAGTTCTTGGGAATGAGGGAGATGAGAAGGAGGAACAGCTCACAGCAGATTTGTATGGAGCAGCGTGGTGCCAGCACCTCAGCATGTCCCTCACGTACTTCCAAAGCCTTCAATCAATTTTAAAATCCCAGAAATGATCTCCTTCTTTCTCACTAAGCAGCAGCTGTGTGGGCATTCTGAGCAGAAGCAGCAATCAAACCTGAGCAATGTTCTCCTGCCTCAGTGCCTTACACCAAAAGCTGCGTGAGCATCACCCACCAGCCCTGTCCCTCTTCACAAAGTCACCACCTTGACCCTGAACAGCTACTGAGAGAGTGTTTTACTTTGAGTTATCACTGCCTGGGTAATGGAAGAATTATGAATAGTGCTGACCCAAAGGCTTACATCAAAACTTTTTTTTTCCCCCAAGATATCGCATCCGTTTCTAATTAGAATTTCTGCAGAAAACTACTTCAGGTGAAGAGTGCCTGCATTTCACAGCAAAATAACATTGGTTCCTTTAAATTCTGAAATACATTTTAAGGGTTCATTCCATGCTTTTTTTTTTTTTTTTTGGTGACACTTAATTATACCAACAGCACGATTATAAATTACTCCCAGCTTTTTCATTACACACCAACCAGACGACGCTTTGATCTGTAAGAAAATGCATCTCCAAGTACTAAACAGTGGCTGCCTTTAGTTTTGCTACCAGCAAAATAACAAAAGCAGGTGGAACAGTCTCAGGCAGCATGATTTATTGCCTCTGTGCCCACCCTGTGATAAATCAGCACAGCCCAGCAGCAGCTCCTGCACCCCTCCAAGAGTTCCCATCCATCCAACAGCCAGGCACTACTCACCCCTGGATCTCTGCTCCAGCATGGATTGCTCCTGGAACTGCTGACCTCTGCTCAGGCAGGAGAAGGATGCTCCAGGCTAGCTCAGGAGCCGTGTTTTCCATTTAGACTCACATTTCCATTTCCTTTGGTCATGAGCGAGGCTCTGTCTCCCCACACAACGTTGGATGATCCTGAATGAGGCCTCTCAGGTGGCTGACACAGCAGAAAGGTTTTGCTTTTTCCTCCAGGCTTCTGAAGATCCAAGAAGGATTTTCTTGCTCCACACACAGGTTACAAACCCACAAACCTGGTGCTGTGATAGGGCAGTGAAAAAGGAACTGAGTCTGTTTGTGGGTTTTTTCCACTTATGTTTGAAGCCAGATTATAAGCAAACTAAGAAAAATACATCTAAATCAAATGAAAATTAGTAACTTCTAGAAGCAGAGGCAGCCATGCTCAACCCTAACTGAAACAGAATCTTCCAGAAGTGCATGGGAAGCTCTTTGTAGAGGCAACCAACCCAAGTGAAACTGGCACTTCAAAAATAAACTTTTTCCAAGCAGTCAGCCTGTTAGGCTGAAACACTTTCTCATTCCTGATCCTTTCACCAGTGCCCAACTTCCCCCAAAGCAAGAAGAAAGCTCCATGACCTCCATTTTTAATGACCAGGGTGCAAACTGACCCCAGCTGGCCCAGGGGAGGTGGAGCAAGCAGGAGGTGCCCACATCACCTGTGTGTGTCCCAAAATTTGGGTCAGAGGCTGCTTTCCCCCAGGCAGTGGGTGCTGCTGGCCCCAGGCCAAAGCAGATTGCAGCACAGTGTGTCCGTCACTGTCCCTGACCCAGGGCACCCTGGCAGGGATGGGAACCAGCAGTGCTGTGGCTCCAGGCTCACTGCATTGGCCATGCACCCCCCTTCTCCACAGTGCCCACCCAAAAAGAGCCCCGTCACAGGCATCTTTTATGGAAAATCCTTTCCTTAGGATTTTTCCTCCTGAGAAGCTGAGAGGCCTCAGGAACAAAATGTAAACATTGGTTATCTGGTGCTGTGGAATGCAACAGGTGCATCTGTGATTAATCCATGTTGGTTGCTTGTAATTAATGGCCAATCACAGTCAGCTGGCTCAGACTCTGTCTGAGACACAAGCCTTTGTTATCATTCCTTCTTTCTCTATTCTTTCATTCTAATGAAATCATTTCTTCTATTCTTTTAGCATAGTTTTAATGTAATATATATCATAAAATAATAAAGCAAACCTTCTGAAACATGGAGTCAGATCCTCGTCTCTTCCCTCATCCTCGGACCCCTGCAACCACGGTCACAGAGCCCACTGCCTTCTTCTGGGGGGGTAGAAAGTGGTCTTGGGCACACAGAAGAGTTTTTCTCCTTTTCTGTCATCCCCTGGCATTTTGGCCCCCATCCATGTAGCAGGCAGCAGATGACTCTGAGCTCTGTCCTGGGATTTTGGACTTTGTCCAGCTCACCTCTGAAACCTGCTGTGCCCAAGGTCCTTTCCAGAAATTACCCACCTTCTGGGAATCTGGAACTTCTCCAGGTGTCCCCAGACAGGAAGAGCTCAGCTCAGTCACCTTGGGGCCACAGGGGCCCTTCTCTCCTCCCACCCATCCCCAGCGTGGTGCTTGGGCCAGGGATGCACAGAGGGGCCACAAAGCCACCTCCTCCCTCAGGGCTGGGGCACGAGCCAGCTTGGAAGGATCTGTGGGTGGCTGCCTCCATCCTGGCTGGGTTTGGGGGCTCAGCACCACTGACCTGCCTGAGCAGAAGGTAACAACCCCAATCCCCACTGGCTGGCAGGAATTGCAGCATCCAGTCGGCTCTCGGGAAGAAGAATTCGTTGGGTGTGCGCAGGACTCACCTTTACCTTGCTCAAAGTTCAGGAAGATCCCAATGGATTTGTATTTCCCTAAGTATTCCTGCACCCAGAAAGCCTGGACACCACAGTTCTTGGCTGTGCAATGTCTTGCATCAAGGTCACAGCTGCTGGCCAATGACACATTGCCCCAACATCAGCTCTCTGTCAGACATTTCCCTTCCAGGATATCAGATATGCCAGGGTGCACCATGGATGTGGCTTCTGCAAATAAATTTCTCTCCAGGATAAATGCTTTGTGTGTCCTCCTGCTGCTGCCAGGAGCAAAGCCAGAGGAACAGGATGGGTTGTTTCTAAATCCAAGAGGGAAGGTGTCAACTCACAATTGTCCTTTGAGGTCAAAAGATAGCACAAAGCATCTATAAATTGATGATCCAGTCAGAGTACATTAAATAAATATCTGCTTATTAGTTCAGCTCCAAGAGCCTGAAGGCAAAATAGCTTTTCCTTGATAAACAACAAAGAGCCAGTGTTTTCCAAATCAGGAAATTTGGGGATAAACCTCCAAGTATCACTCTTTAAAGAACTATTATTGTGGCACACTGAAAGAGAGCCCATTACAGTGCACATGCCCCATTAGCAGTGATTTATATACACTGCCACATTTTTTCTTTAATTTTCATTTCAAATTCATTTTCCTCTTCTGCATGGCCATAAGGTTCACATTCCTTGTCAGCCCCAGGTGCTCCCCAGGATGACATCAATGTCCTCACAGCCCACATCAGCAAAAATACCTGGCAGAGCTTTCCAGCAGCAATGGGACAGCCTGGAAAAGCAGCAGCATGGGCTCATCCTGCTGTCACCACATGGAGCCAGCAGCCTCATCAGGTTCTTCACTTTGAGGACCAAGCAAATATTTAACAAGTTCCCCTTGCACTACACCACAGTTCATTATCCGGTCTCCCGAGCTCCTCCAGTCAGTAATATCCTCTAATTGATGTGATTTGGCACTGGGCCATGGAGTTAAATTGATTTGTAGGCCAGCAGGAGACAGCAGATGCCCTTTACACTTGAGGAAAGTGGCATGTGCTGTGTTTACTGGCTGCTGCAGGGGAATGCTGTGGCTCCAGACACTTTCAGGGTGCAGGAAAGGGCTTGGCCTGCTTGGTGTCCTTGTCACAGCCCCATTGAGTGGCAGGGTGTCGCTGCCACCAGGGAGTGCCTGGGGATCACCCCAGTGATGGAATTCCCCCTCCCTCCTCACCAAGAGATGCTGGTGCACAGGGTGAGAGAGAAACAGGGAATTCCCTTCTCTAAACAGGGCAGGAGGAGCAAGGGTGATCTTCTGACCATGACCTTTTGAGGGGTGCCCCAACACAGTCCCGCATCTCTGGGCTGGAATCAGTCACTTTCTGGGGCAGAAAACTGGCTCTGGTTTTGTAAGGGCAGGAGGAGCAGGGGCATCCTGCCTGTTGCCTTCAGCAGTGTTGAATGTCACATTTCCAAACTGCTTTGGAAATTATTGCCAATCATTTTGCCAATTATTTTAGAGCACTGGCATGTAACTCTTGCTCAGGAAGGTCTACAAGTTTTAACAACTGCATGCAGCTCGGCTCCAGGGTTGCACCTCCAGCATATTAACACTGTGCAAAAAGGAAGCCAGCATGGAGTCTCAGCTCTTATCATCAGCCTAGTTCTCTGAATATTTAAGCTTACTTGAAAGCCTCTTTTTATAATTATGAAAAAAACATTAATATGGTAGAAGAGTTAAGAATGTTATTTTCCATTTCAATCACCTTATTCATATTCTGAGAATTTTAGGCCAGCATTGAAATCCTTTTCTTATCACACCAGAAAGCCACATTCACCTTTAAGATATTTATTGATAATTAAAAAGAGTAAGATTACAATCACTCATATAAAAATAATAAATCTAAATAAAGCAGGATGACTGGTGGAGGTGTGAGGATTTCTCCTTGGATGCCACATCACTCCAGGCCTCATGGATTGGACAGGGCTGGAAGGATTTTTCCTGAGCACTGGCCAAATCCCACACGGAAGCCGTTGCCCTGGCAGTACCCTGGGGACAGAAACAACACACAGCTTGTTCTGTGAGGACAGCAGGGTTTAGCCAGGAATAAAAGTGAATAAAGGCATAAAGGGACTAAAACCAAGTGAAAACATCTCAGATATGCAATGAAGGGCAGGAAAAAAGACCACCTGGAAGAGTTCAAGTGGCTCAGGAATATGAGAAAAAAGAAGCACAATCTGTTAAACACAGCAATATGCAAGTTCAGTGAATTGATCAGAGAACAAACAAGATGTGCCAGCAATATTTCTGTTTTCAAACCTAACCTGCAGCACCATCAATCTACCTGGCAAACTGATTCACTGCCTGGCCCAGCCCTGCAATTAATCAAATAAATCTGGATTCTCTTTCTGCAGCATCAGGGCTGCTCCTGGGATGTTGGGATGCTGGCAGCCAGAAAGGCAGTCATTAAACCCCTCAAACAGCAGCTCCTGCCCTTGCAGAAGCTGTTTCACTGGCTAAAGTGGTTTAGTTCCATGAGAAATCCAGCATCTGACTCCAAGTTCTCATTAATCCTGTGTTACATAAGAGGGGTGCTGCAGAGCTCAGGGGCTGTGACAGCATCTCTGACCACGGGACAGCTCTGGGTGTCCCTGCTCCTGTGAGATGGAGGGGGTGGCATTGGGACAGGGGTGCTGCAGCTCCTCCTGCTGCTCCACCAACAGCAGCCACCACAAAGCTGCAGGCAGGGCAGGGGACACAGCCTGGCCCCTCTGAGAAGTCTGTTCTGCAGCCTTCTGCTACAGCAGCTGATCAAAGGAAGGACAAGTGCCCTATGCTGCATTTTAAGGACTGATTTCATAGCTAGAGATGGATTTTCCTGATGGAATACATCATGTGATGAAAAGCAGCTGCCTTCAAGAAGCCAAGGAGGAGCTCAGCAGAACAGCCCCTAATTCCCACCCTTAGCACAGATCAGGGGAAAACTCCCCTGAGGAAGAGGAAGGGTGGGCTCAGGCTGCAGAGCAGCCAAAGTGACTGCAGCACAAAGAGAGACCCTGCCAGCCCTAACACACCCTGCAGCTCTCACAGCCAGGCTGAAATGAAGTTTTCCAAGCCAGTGGTGTCTCTAAGAGCTTGTGTAAAGCCACAGACACCACCCTGGTACCTGCCAGGTAATCCTCATCCTCAAGCATCTGTGGAAAAAGGCACTGCAAGGCTCAGCCCAGCCTCCATGTGTCTCATTAGGCTTCATTGCCAGCTTTCCTTTGAGCAGCAGCTGATGATTTCAGTCCAGTTTGGTTATCCCTGCTGTCAGGCACAGTTTAGAGCAGCACCAAGGAGCAGCACACTGAACAGAGCCAGCCCTGGTCTGCCAGCATGCCTGGCCTGAGCTCTGAGGGTGCCAAGGAGCTGCTGAGGGGTTTTGGCTGCCCAGCACCACCAGGAGCCTTCCCCTGCCGTGCTGAGCCACTTCTTGGGAGAAATACATTTCTCTCATTTTGTGTGTTAAGTCTCTGAAATAGGTCCCGGGTGGGGAGTAAGAATACAGAGCTGAAAGAGAAAACCAGAAATGATGTGTTGAGCACTTTGCAGCGCCTTGGGAGGGGATGGAATAGCACCAGCCCTGCCCCAGGGGTGCCCTAAGGCCCTGGACCTGCCATACATCAATAAATGAATAAATAAACAGGAGCAGCTCCCTCACAGCCCCAGCTCCTTGCACTGCCCTGGTGCCACAGCCACAAACGGTGCCAGTGTGAACCAGCCCAGCAGAACAACTGCCCTGGCACTGCCCCCTGCCTTCCCCAGCCTACTGCAATGCCATCACGCCACCTTTAAACATTAAAGACATTCAGGATTCAAAGCACTTAATGAATTAACACAGCTTGTTAATTGGGCAGGCAGAGCATGGCTCCTGGGCTGGTCACATTTGTCCCCAGGCTGGCTCCCCATCCCAAACTGTGAGGGGCTCCTTGCCAAAAGGGATAGGGGTGTGCAAATCCACAGGGATGTGCATCAGCCCTCACTGCACCCTAATTTAGGGCTTCTGGCACAGCTACTGAGGGAGACTGAGGCCTGGAGGGCAGTGTGGCACTCGGGATTGCTGCAGGAGGGTCCCTGCATCTGTGGGAGCCTGCAGAGAGCAGCCTCAGCTGGCTCCACATTGCAGCATGGACACTCACTGGGCTGGAGGGTGTCAGGGGCACTGGGGACTGCTCAGGTTCATCACCGATGGCTCTCTCTAGAATATTTCAGTCTCCAGCTGTCTCAGCATCTTTCTCTGTCAAACTGGCAGCAGCTCACAGAAACAGGATTTTCAAGGCTACTGGATGGGCTGCCAGGCAGGAGGCACTGGAATTGCCAGGGGACTGGAATATATACATTCCAGTATATATTTTACATTTATTTATATATATAATATATATAGTATATATATAGTATATCTATAGCATATATTTTACAGTATATATTACAGTATATTATCCAGTATATATTACAGTATATTATCCAGTATATATTTTACATTTACATATTATCTATTTTTTCTTAATCACAGAAAATTCTTCACTTTTCCTAGGGTTTTTTGTTTTTTTTTTTTCAGAGAAAACCAGTTTATAATTTTAAACTGTTTTGTCAAAAACCTCAGGAGTCCAGGTTGGGTTGAGCAGGCCCAGGCTCACGGGCACGCATTAACATCACAGCACGAGGCAGCTGCCCAGGAGTTTGTCACTCACATTTTCCTGCCCTCAGTCCCTCCTGTGAAGCCTTTCCCCATTGCCTGAGCCATGTGCAGACATCTCTGGTCACATCAGCAGGACGGAGCTGCTCAGAGCCAGGGCTGGCACTGGCTGGGGCTCAGCTGTGACACTCAACATCCCACAGGACATTCCCCAAAATCCCAGCAGGTCACACAGCAAAGACACTGCAGGCTTGAAACAAAAGTTTCTTGCCAAATATTTGCACCCCAAAGATGAGAGGAAAGGAAAAAATAGATTTGTTTTGCACTAGGCTTTGGGTTAAAATGAAGTAGGAGTGAGATTTAGTTCACAAAACACTGTGGTAGATTTTAATTCATAAGATCCTTAGATTATCGAGATGAAAACTAAAACCATGTCTCAGCATGAAACTGCTCTCAAGCAGAGCCCTCTTCAGAGGAGAGCTGGTCAGCTGTTCTAGAAGGTTCCATACTGTTTCCCACATATTTGATTTGCAACACACTTCACTGAATAGGCCTAGGTTACAAATGAAATATTATTTGAAAAATACCTTTTTTTTTAGCATTTTCCAAGCTCTGCTCCACATGCAAAGTTGTATTGTGGTGGAAACAATTCAACAATTCAACGATCAACTGCTCCTAGTCCTGGAGTATTTTTACCCATAAAGGCAAACCTACCTCCATCATCTCCTTGGTGCTCACACAGTGGCATAGCAAGAGCACTGGGGACTTAGCAAAGCAAATAACCCATTCTAGAGAGCATCTATGGCAGGGCAATATCCATCCACAGCTTTGGCCTCCTCGCAGGCGGGATGGAAGCAGCTGTGCTTGCATGGCAGGCGTGCTCAGAACAGCCCAGCTCCGCACCAGGGCTGTCCTGCTGGCCCAGCCCATGGCCATGTGTCCCTGCTGCAGGGCCAGAGCAGCTCTCCAGCCCTCACCTGTCAGAATGACTTCATCTCCATCCTGCAGGAACTTCCGACACTGCCCGCTGCCGAGAGGGATTTCTTTTGTGCCATTCCAGGACAGCTCCAGCATGGAGCCAAAGCTCTCTGGCTCCTGCAGCAAGAGTTCAGAAACAAATAAACAACTTTTTAGTGTCTTTCCTGCTGTTCAGCTTCTTGCTGCTGGGAGCAGACACACAATGTTACCTCTCCAGAACAGAGTTTTGCTGTTGATTTAATTCATTAAATACATTGGGTCCTTTTCCTGACTTTGCATTTTAATTTCTTGCTGGCTATTAGCAAGAATTATTAGTGATGCTTACAGCTGTTATCTGGTGTATTTAACATAGTGTTCAACCTGTAAAAGCATTTTGAGTCTGCCACAGCAAGAATGGAAAGAAGTGGAGGAGATTTCTACAAATCCAGTGCTTTTCTGTAATCACTTTCAGATTTTTAATTACATTTTGTTCTTCAGAAGAGCAAAGCTGGTGTTTGTGAGTCCATAATGTCTTTTGCAGTACAATAATCTGAAGACTCAAAAAGCACCTCAGAAATGCTCAAAAGTGAAGCACAGACATCCCAGCTTGCAAACAACTTACCTGAGGCTGTGTTTGAGACAGCATGTACAGGATTTGTGTTTGGTGGTTCAGAAAGTGAGGGTTGCCACAAATGGCAGCTCAAGGGGAGTGAAAGCTTGTGAAGCTGGCTCCAGCTTCATTGGAGAAACTGAAAGTTATACCCAGGCATCTTTTACATTCTTTTCAGAAATAAAAAGCTGCATTTCATAGAGGGCAAATGGATTGTGAGGATGCTTCCACACAGAAGTTATTTTGCATCTGTTGTAAAATAGTTCTTAGAGAAACAAGTACGGGAGAGATCAAAACCCCAAAACTCAACAACATAAAAAACCAGCAAAGCAAAACCCTACCCAAACCAAACCCCTTCTCAGTGTGAATCTGGGGCTACCAAAGCAGCACCCCAGAGTGTCTGGGAGAGCTGCAGATGGTTTAGTGGTGCTCAGGTCAGGAAGGGCCCAGCCCCAAGCCCTGCTCTGTTGGCTCTGGGCTGCTGACCAGTGACTGGCACGGTTTCAACACTTACAGGTCCACTGATGGTGCCAGAGGCCAGCAGGTCTCCAGGCCTGAGGTTGCAGCCATTGATGGAATGATGAGCCAGCTGCTGCTTCATGGTCCAGTACATGTGCTGGGGGAAGGAGGAACAGGGGCTGAAGCAAGGAGGCAACAAAGGAGAAACTTCTCTGGTGGCCATTAGGCTGTGCAGAGTGTGGCCTGGCCTGTGGCATTCATAAACCCCACACTTTAACATGCAATTTAGTCCCTTAAAATTTTGTCACAGACATCTTTTATGAAAAATCTTTTCTTTAGGATTTTTTCTCCTGAGAAGCCGAAAGGCCTCAGGAACAAAATGTAAACAATGATTATCTGCTGCTGTGGAATGCAACAGGTGCATCTGTGATTGGTCTCATGTGGTTGTTTCTAATTAATGGCCAATCACAGTCGGCAGGCTCGGACTCTCTGTCCCAGACAGCAACTTTTGTTATCATTCTTTCTTTTTCCATTCTTAGCCAGCCTTCTGATGAAATCCTTTCTTCTATTCTTTTAGTATAGTTTTAATATAATATATATCATTAAATAATAAATCAAGCTTTCTGAAACATGGAGTCAGATCTTCGTCTCTTCCCTCCTCCTCAGACCCCTGTGAACACGGTCACAAAATTTTTCTTATTTCAGCTGGATTTCATTTTTCCTCTTCTTCCCCTCTAAGACCAGTACTGCTGACCCAAGCTCCATGATTACACCCAGTATTTTAACAGCCTTGTAGAAAAATCTGCTTATTACTGATTTGCTGACTACTGATTTACTGATTAAGGTAATTACTATGCAAAGAGCCAAATGTGAATATGAAATGGATTGAGAACGGCTGCAGCTGGCACATAAATCTCCTGGTTTCAATCGGGGGGTGGAGGCAGAGCCACAGAGGGGATGGGGCAGACCCAGGCTCAGGCTGGCAGCAGTGAGTGGCATCCAAATCAGAGCTGTGGCTGCAGAGCTGCATTGCAAGACACAATTCCCTGCCAAATGCACAGAGCTAAGGATGCTCTGAGCACCCCAAAGTGAGCAGCAGGGAGAGCTGCCCCCTTCACCAAGCATTCGGGTGTTCCCACCTCACAGGGGGGAACCATCACCATATTCATTTCATCTTTCAAAAATAATTTTTTTTAAGCTTTTTGGAAAATTTTGGGCTGGTCAGGGAGGTGGTGGATTCACCATCCTTGGAAGTGTTCAAAAGGTTTGCGAGGGACATGGTTTAGTTGTGGGCTTGGCAGTCCTGTGTTGATATTCGGACTCAATGATCTTGGAGGTCTTTTCCAACCTTAGTGGTTCTATGATCCTGTTCTATGAGTCTAATGCAAAGAGCAGGGTTTGAAATTGCCTGGGCTGGAGCTGATGGCATCAGCAAGATTGCAAATAAACAAAAGATGCTGGAGCCTTACCTTGAAATTGGATCTGCATATAGTAGCTGGCGTGCTCATTCCTTCTCCTGCAGAAAATGAAGGATAAAAAGGAGAGAAGCAGTTTGTTTGTGTTGGATGAATGATGTCAGAGTCTTTTTATTTTACAGATGGATGGAGACTTCTTTTATCACTGTAATCCCTAGTGAGAGAGCAGTAATAACATTTTCTATTGCTATGAAGACCGGGATTTCATAGAAAACAAGTGCGTGGGTTGCACTGAAGCAGCATCAAGCTGCCCATTTCCCACTTTCTGCTCTCCTGTGGGAGAAACACCTGGACCTTGTGGCCAGCAGGGCCCTAAGGTGGGGGCTGAGCTGGGTTAACATCTGGATCCCCCGAAATCTGCTCATTCCATGCCCTGGTGAGCCCTGGCTGTGCAGGGGGACCCCTCAGGGACCCTGCTCAAGAGCAGCACTCCCTGCTTGGCACAGTGCTGCACAGCCAGCAGGGAGCAGAGCAGCTCTGCCCCTTTCCCTGGGCAAGGCAGGAGAAGAAGGAGCACAAAAAATTTAATTGGCAATTGCAGCTTTGCAACCCACTCAGCTTTGCCATACCTTTAATGGCAACAAAGAGCTTGATGTCAAAAGTATAGGGCTCTTTATCCTGAAGGTAGGGCAGCGGCTTGGGATCCTAAAGGAACATAAAACACATCATAAACCAAAAGGAATTTAACAATCCACAAGACATTCCAGGGAGTGTTGGTGTACCCAGCCTGTGCTGCACAACCCATTCACTTCACCATTCTTGCTGCTCAGATTATCACTTTTCTTTGGTCTCATGTACACACTTTTAAAGATCTGTCTGAACAGGCATGATATCCACGTAATCCAATTCCTTTTTCTGCACAAGGCTTGCAAAAGCCAAGCCCATTATTGCAGTGTGGATGTTAATCCAGCACAAACAGAGTGCCAGCACACCTCTGCTCTGTGTCTGCACAAAGATGGTGAGGTCTCTGCAAGACTCTGTTATCTATTCCAGTTTTAACCACCTGCACAATGCAGACAACTGGAAATGCTTGAACAAAGTGCTCTGGCTTGACTCCAGCCTCTCTCCAACACTTACTGCTACCAAAGACCCAGAAGAAGCTCTGATTAGTTTATTTTCCAGGCATTTTAAAGATGATTTTTCTGCCCCCCTCAAGCAGGATGACAGCACAACACGTGCCAGGGCCAGTGACATCAATGAGCACTTGAACCCAGAGAGCCCTGGTTGCCCTCATCTGCTCAGAAGCAGAATCCCAGCTGTGAATTCCATGGAGACAATCCTTGGCATGGAGGCAGCTCAGTGATTCCTGCTGATGCCACCTTCCAGCTCTGCTGACATTTTCCCAGCACTGCTTTTCCTTCATTTCAACCTTTTCTCTTGCTGACCTGCGCGGGGTTTGGCAGCACAAATGGCATGAGAGCTTCCATGGTGACAACCCAGGGAGAGATGGTTGTGCCAAGGCTTTTGCTCAGGAAGGGACCCAGAGGAACATATTCCCACTTCTGGATGTCACGGGCTGGGAAGAGAACATTCAGGTAAATATATCCCAGCAATTGCACATCCATCAGACCAATGAAAGAGTAACATGAATTGAAATTGCCATCCCCAGCCCTTTTCTAGCTGTTATGCCTAAATCCCTAATTTTAATCCAACCATTTTCAACCCAATTCTCTTACATCAGCTAGATTAGGATGATAATTCAGCAATAAGTAAAACAAACCAGATCATCTCCATATGACCAGTATTTTTACCCCTGCTTTAATTTTTTATAATTTATAATATTTATAATTTATTATATATAATGTATTATATATAAATTATAAAAATAGATTTATAATAATCATTTTATACACAGCTAATGGTCTTTGCCAGCCATAGGGAGAATTTCAACACTTAAATCTTTGCGGAGACTGAGGGATTTGTGATGCCCAAATCCTTTTCCTGACACTGAAATCAATCACCATCCTTGGTATCACCATTCTTATGACTCCTCCATCCCTGCCCAGAAGGAACTAGACTGAAATTAGCCCTTTCATAAGTAAATAAATCTTCATTAGGCAGCAATTTCTGGTTCTACTAATTGATCAAAGATGGATTGATACAGGGAACACTTCATTTTCATCCCTTTCAGCGGCACCAGTGTTTTCAGTGCTCAGTTCTGCTAGAATATGAATTTTTGAAGAATATGAACTCCTATTTTGAATATGGAATTTGTGCCTCTCTGGGGTTTCCCGTGGAGCTGCGCTCACCGCTCCAGTCGTTCATCAGCACCATCCCAAAGATGTGCTCCTGGGCCCTGCTGATGGGAATGGGCTCCCCAAACTTGTTTCCAGGACCTACAAAGAATGCCTGAAATAAAAAATAAATAAAAAAAATTAAAAAGCAACGTGTTGATTGTGTTTTTGGAGCCAAAAATCTTTACTGCATGGAGAGTTGCAGTCAGCAGCAACAGAGGCTGGACAGGGTGAGTTTTGCACCATTTCCCACACACATTTGGACAAAACCCATGGCCTGCTCCCCTTTTCTTCCCCTCCATGAAGCTGGCAGGCTTGAATTACTTAAAAGCTCTGTGTTGCTAAGAGACAGGAATTAAACAAGGGCACGATGTTGTCAAAACGCAGGAGGAAAAAATGGTCCCTCCTAATTGGAGGCCGGATGCAGAACAGGTTTGCCCACTGGAGGGCTGATTGCTGCAGACAGGGAACAGGAAGGA
This sequence comes from Melospiza georgiana, assembly GCF_028018845.1. NCBI lineage: Eukaryota > Metazoa > Chordata > Aves > Passeriformes > Passerellidae > Melospiza > Melospiza georgiana. The sequence continues at coordinate 12,586,834 of NC_080442.1, forward strand.
GTTTAGAGTCATCCAGGGGGATGCTGAACGTGGCTGGAGCCTGATGAGACAGTGGGGAAAAACAGGTGGAGAAATGTGCCCACCAAGTAAAGCAGGCCATGAACTGGGTGCCTGCACTCATTCCCTTAGGAATCCACAGCCTGCACACGCAGAGGATTTTATAGGAAATCTCAGCTGTCTCTTTCTGTCTACAATGAGGAAGTTTTCCCTTCTGTTCTTGCAGCAGCCAGCAGCAGAGCTCAGGCTGGAAGGCAGAGCCATGGCAGCACCATGGGAACCCCACTTTGTGGGACTGCATCTCCCCTGACAGCATTAAAGAGTTTCACCACATTTTTATAGCCATTTCCATCAATATTACACTACTTCCAGTACTTTTTTAAAAGGGATTGGGAATAAAACATACAAAAATTATATCAGCTATTAAAATTATATAAATCTTTATAGAATCCCATGGAACCCTCCCTTCTGGACCACACTAAGCCACAGCATGAGGTACCTTCCCACCATGTTTTTTTACAACACCCACAGCACAGGTTTTAACTTTCCAGACAGGAAAATCAGGAGTTTGAATCCCACTGCCAAGAACTCAGGGTTTCCTCTGCTCTAGCACAAGGTGCAGACAGCCTGGACTGCAAACCCCCAGTGTCCATTGATGGATCCTGGCTGCAGAGGTAACTGCTGACCAGGAAACGGGCTGTGGTGGCTGTGGAAAAGAATTCTGCTGCCTGACTGCACCACTGGTGCTCAGCTTTGGCCAGGTGAGCTTTTTCCAGCCTGAGAGCTGTATGAGCAAACCTCCCAGTGAGCTAAGGCACGCTGCTCCTCACCCAAAGCACAGGTTTGTGCCACAGAAATCCTTACTGCCTGCAGCACTGACAGCTCAGAGAGGAACACAGGAGTGGGCCTTATGGGGCATTCAGTTTAGAAGAAGCTAAACCCACCCTTTTTTCTCTGTTTCTACTTTAATGTATTTGAAGTCATAAGGAGAAAAAAGCCTCTCACCATTTCTAACTCGATATCCAGACGTTTACAAGCACCAAACACTGGAGGTTTATCTGTGGGTAGAAGCAAGAACATATCACAAGAGGGAGGCAGCTAGGGAAATAGAAATAATGGCCAAAAAGAAACAGCAGCTGGTGCTGCTTGGCATGGAACACAAAATGGACTTAAACCAGGGTTTTCTCTTGCCCTGACCCCAGGCTGGGCTTTAGGCAAGGCATCCCAGACCCTTCCACTCCACTACTCTATGATGTGGAGCTAAATTACAGAATAAAAGAAATAAGAATCCAGAATAAAATCCCCCAGAACTCACCATTGTCAGGTTTTGTTTGTCCCACAGGTCTCCTGATGGGCGTCCCAGACACCACAACAGAGGATGCCCGGCCGTGGTAACCCACAGGTAAATGCAGCCTTGAGAAAGAGCACAGGCCTGGGTTAGCTGGGTGCCAGAGCAGCTTTTGGGGTGGAAGCACCACAGGAGTGTGAGGTGCAAGGAGAAGGAGCTCTGCATGCATGTGCACAGACCTCAGCACATTACTCTGATATAAAGATGGAAGCGAAATATAATATAATAACAAAGCCTTGCTGCAGTCTTAATGCACTGCTGTGCCACTGCTCCAATTAATTTCTTGTATCTTAAATTCTGCTCTCTTGTCACTCAGCAAAACCTAATTTTTTTTAGGTATATCTGTCTTTGAACTGGGGGGCTGCACAGGCTGAACTGGTGTGGCCCCTGCAATGAAGGGCAGTGCAGATTCAGCTGAGGCTGGGGATGTGTGGAATTTGGTTCTGATATTGAGCTCTGGACATTACTGATTCTCATCTGCTAAGAACAGAAACCAGTGTGGCCCTGAAAACCTACTCAGACCTTTGAAATATCATGTGTATGTAAGGATAAACCTGCAAAATAATGCTGCACTAGGGAGCAATCCAAGGCACTCACCAGTTCGGCATCAGAGCGTTCTCCTTCCCCCTGAACATGATCCCAACGTTTGTGGCATGCTGGCGTGAGGAATAGAAGTCAGTGTAATCTCCTGCAGGGGAAAGAAGCCATAAAACAGGGATCAGTGGCAGCCAAGTCCCTCATCTGCGGGGGCTAAAGCACTGCTGGTGATGGAAGGAGCAGAGAAGGAGACGGGGGAGCGCTCGGGTGTCGCAGACATCTTTTATGAAAAATCTTTTTAAAAGACTTATCCTCCTGAGAAGCTGAAAGGCCTCAGGAACAAAATGTAAACAATGATTATCTGCTGCTGTGGAATGCAACAGGTGGATCTGTGATTAACCCATGTTAGTTGTTTCTAATTAATGGCCAATCACAGTCAGCTGGCTTGGACAGAGAGTCCGAGCCACAAACCTTTGTTATCATTCCTTCTTCTTCTGTTCTTAGCTAGCCTTCTGATGAAATACTTTCTTCTATTCTTTTAGTATAGTTTTAATGTAATAAATATCATAAAATAATAAATCAAGCCTTCTGAAACACGGAGTCAGATCCTCATCTCTTCCCTCATCCTCGGACCCCTGTGAACACGGTCACGCTCAGGGATGTCAGTGATAGCATAAAGGGGGGATTAACAGTTCACCTATACATTATGCGGACAAAAATGGCTTTTATAATTTTTTTTTAAGTCTCCATCAGAGAAGAGAAGGGGAAAGGCAGGACACAAAGCAGCAGCCCCCTTTCCATAGTGAAGCAATTCCCGCTGCTTTCCCCGCAGCCGGCAGCAGCAGCGCAGAGACCCGGGCGATACTCAGGACATCTGCTGCCCTCTGCTGCCATCCCTGCAAACAGCTCCCACTCCGGAGCCACGGGAAAACACAGCAACGAGGGGAAAACACCGTCTGGGAGGGTGTATTTGCATGATCTTGGTCAGGGAGCTCAACAATTATCCAGCAGCTCCAGGAGCATCCAGCAGTGAGTTCTCCCCTGCAGTTCAGCCTCCCAGAGGGGGACCCAGCCAGCCAGGAGAGGCAGGGACAGCACACGGGACAGAGCTGCCCCTAGGGGCTGGGTAATCCCAAATGTGCCTCATTTCTGTGGGATCCAGCTCGGTCACACCAGGGCAGTCCATTCCCAGTAGCCGTGGGAGCCAGGAGCCAGCAGCTGTCTGATAGGGCATGTTCAACATGAAACTATTTTCAGGAACTCCTCATGGTTCCTTTGGGACAGGCTAGACTTTGTCCCAAGCCAGGCCTGTGCCCCCAGGAAGGCAAAAGCCAGCTCAGAACTGAGCTTGGATAGAAAATGGGCAAGTTCACATCCCTGTTCTTGTGCAGGTCCTGCCCTCAGGTGACTTTGGTCAGGTTGGTTTGGGTCCAAACACAAACTCCTGCTAAAAGCAGAAAATGTTCATGTATCTATATGAATATAGGGATCCCAAAGCAGTCTTCATGGGAGTGGAGGCAAGATGCAGAGTGGAAACTCATACTAGTTCACGAGGCTGTGCTGGAATATCTGCCTTGGAAACTTCGCAACATCTGAAATATTTTCTGATGGCAAAAGGGGAAATTGTTGGAAACTGAACAAGTGTTTCTTTCCTGGCTCTAGTCACAAAGGCCTGTGGTGATGCCAAGCTGATGACAGGAGTTATGTACCAGCAGACACCCCTGATTTAGTGGAAACTGCATCCAGGAGCGCTCTGGCTGCTGTTGAGCTTCCCCAGGCTTTTATTCTTGTGCCACAGACAGCACCTAGCTTTCATTATGTGCAATAATCTCCTTGTGGCTGCTGCAGAGCCCATTCCCTGTCACAGCTGTGATGTGTCTGTCTGGGGCAGCTGGAAATGAAGCAGCTGCTCCCGTGGGAGCACAGGGCAGTGCCCTGGCTGCCCCCACACTCACCAATGTGCGCGGGCAGGTGCATTGTCGCAGCAGCTTGAGGCACAAATGCCCTGAAATGAAAAATGATGCCTTCAGATCCCGGAAAACTTGCAGCTCCCACCCCTAAGAAGCATGGAAGAGGCTGACTTGATCCCCCAGCTTCTTCCTTAATTTAGTTTGCAAAAAAACCCCTAAAAAATAAACCTGACAGAAAAGCTGGTGGCTGCACAGGCTGCTGTTCCTGGGATGGCTGCAGCAAGGGAGCAGCTGCCAGGGGCTGAGTGGGGAGGGGGCAGCCCTGGATTCCCAAGGGGCACAGAGAAATCCCAGAGCCCTGCCCAGGACAGCAGTGCCTCTGCTGGGTGGGAAGGATGAGCTCATGGCTCCTGGGGGCTCTGATTCCAACTGCTGGCCCTGCTCATGTGGCAAGCAGCAGCTCAACGCCTAAAATCCTAGATCCTGCCTGATTTTGGCAGGACAGGGAGGAACAGCTCCTGCTCACTGCCAGGGCAGGTATTGTGGTGCCTAAAGCATTGCTCCAGACAAAGGAGAGGTGTGGGGTTGATGGATACCCACATTTTACATCAGCACAGAACAGAGCAGAGTCTCCTGTCCCTACACCACTGCACAGCCCCAAAGCTGAAGCCAATTTGTGACCACATGCTCAGTTTTAGCAAAGTCGAGTAGCAAAGTCACTGAGGACAAACTGGGGATGTCCCTTTCCTGCTCCAGGTGTGACAGGCAGGGAGGGAGAGGTGGAGACCCTTGAACCGTGTCTCCATGGTGCAGTGGGGTGGCCAGAGCACCAGCCCAGCCCCACAGAGAGGCAGCAGCAGCAGCTCTGGACACACCCAGGGCAGAGCTGGCTGTTCCCAGGAGGAGGGTGACACCCTGGCTCTGCGGGCAGTCACGGGATTAATCAGAGATTAATCTTTGGGTAATTAAGAGAAGGAAGCACTGGATGTGCTCAAACCGCAGTTCATTCCCACGCAGGTGGCCACGTCAGAGTGTTGGTTTTGGTGTGCTGTCACTCAGGTGACACAGGGCACAGCTGCCACCTCCCCCTGCCGCTCTGTGCTCCCTCACCTCCTCCTCAGCTCCGTGTTGTCCCTCAGGGTGGGCTCTGCAGCTGACAGCAGCTTCTGCAGCAGCGCCCTGGCCTCGCTCCACGCCGGCCGGCCCAGCCCCATGAAGGCATTCAGGGTGGGCTGGCAGTGACACACAGGGGCAGGGACAGAGAAAAAAAATCACATTTTGCTTATCCTTCGCTGCAGGAAGATGTCCCACCCTCCCATCCCAGCGTTGGATGCCCGTGCCCAGGGTTATGGTGCTATGGCTGCCCAGAGCATCCATCCCCTGCCCATGGCTGCCCACATCCCCATCACATCCCCAAGCCCTCTGCAGCAGGACCTGCTGCATGCTGGCATCACCCATCCTTACACACCACTGCAGGCCCTGCTGGCTTGGGTATCTCAGCCAGCTCTAGACAGAGGTTGTTCATATTTATCCTTTACACAATCTCCCTGTGTAATATCCCACCCATGGAGTGTTGAGGGCACAAGCAGGAGTGAACTAACATTTAGGCTTTGTGTCAGACACCTGCATTGCCAAAGGATGATGACTCTTTTCTAGAAAATGACCTTTGGACCCCCCCATGCCCCTGCTGTCCTTGCTGTCACACCTGTGATGGTTTTTGCTCTACCAGAACCTGCCTGACAACATATTTCCAGTTCATGTCCTTTATCTTCTCACCACAAGTTGCTAAAGTGCCTTATGGAATATTTGTTAAATGCTTGTGGAAATTAGAACAGACTCTGATAAATACCTGGTCAAAGACATGCTGGTGTTTGGCAAGAGCTGGTCCATTGAAAAGGTGTTTGATGACGCTGAGATCCAAAATCTGGTCCCCAATGGCCACCCCAAGCCTGTGCCGAGGCTGCAAAGCAGCAAGAGGAGAGGGGAAGAGAAGAAAAGTTTATGCTTGTAGGCAAAAATGCTCCAAAGAGGGCATAGGGGGAGACAGGACAAAGGTCTGGAACCACAGCAATGAATATCAAGAGCCATCTGAGTCTGGCTGCTGGAAAAGGTAAAGCCCTATGGGCAGAGCATCACTGCAGACTCCCTGCAGACCCTGAGGGTGGAAAAGAGCCTCATCCCCATCTTTTGGGGAAAGAATAGCACAACAAGCAGAGGTTTTTCTCCCTGTCCTCTTTCCCCTAGAAGGAGGCTGGCTTGCTCATTAACAGCCCTCATTAACAAGCATTGCAGAATAAGCCCATACATCTATAGCATGCCGTGAAGAGGGAAAACACTCCTGCTCCTCCTGCCAGTGGGGAACAGAGGCATAGAGAGGCCATGGGCAGGGTGAATTCCATTCCTGTGGGCATGCCATTGGAGAAACAGCCATTTCTGCAGCCCAGCTCCTCCCCAGAGGACAGAGGGTGCTCTGGTGGTGCCAGGGGACACACCATGCCCAGGCACATGGTTTCTGTGCCTCGCTGGATGAGGCTGCCCTGCACCATCCATCCTCACAGCACACCGAGCCCAGGCTGGATCCCTGCTGGATCCTGGCTGCAGGAACAGCATCCCACACATGGGAAATGGCACAGATGCAGCCCAGGAGACAAAGCTCCTGTTCATGGCCCGGGCTGTGCGGAGCCAGCGGCGACAGACCCAGGGCAGCTGCACGGGGCAGGAACACACCACAGCCTCCATCATTGTGTCTCTGGGCAAAGAGAGGCAAGCTATTACAGCCACTCTGAAAAGCAGCTCACCAAAATAACCATCTTCAAAGATGCGTGCTATTAAACCTATTTTTCAACCTTTAATTTCCAAACAAGATTCCAAATGTGGTAGTAGGCACTTATTCAGCAAACATTCCTGCAGAAAAAAACTAAAGGTCATGTCAGGTTAATTTGTAACTGGGATAGTCAGGAATGGCACCAATTGTTTTAGCCTGAAATCATTAAAACATTCAGCTACCATCAGAACATTGTTCTCCTAAATAATTTCTGTAAGTCTTGTCTGTCATTTCACAGGGTTTGAGTGAAGATGTCTTTTTCAGAGAACAGTTACTGAGGAAGGCAGAAAAATAATCCAAACTTGCTAGATAACAGCATGCACATCTTGGAATAGATTAAACACACCATCTCATTTTATCTTCAGAAAATGCCACATCAGAGAACACAATCTTCAGGTTGGTTTGTTTTTTTTTTTTAAACCTACATGGATAACTAGCAGAAACCAGAAGATGATGATGAAGTTTCCATAGGCAATGACAAATAAATTCTCCACTTTTTCCTTCTGAGAAGTAGCTCTTGGCTTGTTTCCCTTTCTCCAGGAGCTCCATCCTGTCAGGCACTCAGAGGTGTGAGGTCCACCCTAGCTGGGCTCAGTTCTCATGAAAATTGGGAATTGAGAGCTACCTCTTTAGTAGAAAGGTTGAGTCACATTTTCTTATGTGATCATTATAAAATAGAACGCCTGGAGCTGGCTCAGCTGGCAGGCTTTGGGCCCAGCTTTAAACATGACACATTTGCACACACTTAATGCAGCATTGCATAAACTCACACCCAATAGAACACAATGGGTCAGCTGCAAAAACAGGTAAAAGACATATTTGGTGCCCTGGTTTAATGCTTTGGCAGCCACCAACAAAACTCCTCAAGAGCAGTAGTTAATGGGGTTTCTTAAGGGTCACAGTGTGAAGAGAATGAAAGACCAAGTTAAAAATTAAAAAATTGAGTGTGAAATGTACTGTGCCTCTACATAGGGAGTGGAAGGGTCAAACACAGATTAAATGATGTCACAGAAATGATCCAAACCACACAAGAACTACTGTACATATTAGCCAAAGTACTTCTCATCAGTATTACCACTTCTGATTTCTTTTGTGCAGTTTCAAAGAAGCTGTAATCAAAATAACCACACTAAGGAAACAGACAATGTGTCAACGACAGCTCTGCCATCAGGTCAGGAAGCCCATGAGTGTCTCAGGCTGGGAAATCTCCCTTTATCCCACATTGCTGGGAAACTCTGCTCTCTCATAGCCCTGGAACAATTACAACATCCCAAGAACAAAGTTTGCTGTTACTCACCTCCTCTTTTGTGGAGAAAACCCCATAGGGGAGGTTTTGGAGAGGAAAATCTGAGTCCTTGTCTACCTGGATGAAAGACATGCTGAGCCCTGAGCAGCCCCTGCTTACACACAGCTCCCACCTCCCAGGTGCTTCACACCTTCCTCGGAGGAAGATCCTCTCCAGGTGCTGCAACCGGGAGCAGAGGAGCATCAAATCCCACCCTCTGCCCTCAGGCACAAACCAATCCCTGCTCCGTGGCCATCCCACCCCCTGCCCGGGCCCTGGCAGTGGTTAATCAGTGCCAGGGGTTGGCCTGAGTCAGCAGCTGGGAGCTGTTCCCAGCCAGGCAGTGACCCTGGTGAAAGGGGGTCCTCTCCTCACAGGTACCTCCCCTGGGGTATTTAGGGGTGGCACTGGATTTAGGAGTGGACTTGATGTTCTTGGAGGTTTCTTCCAGCTTTAACACCTTCATGATTTTACAAACTCTCACATGAAAGTGAGGCCTTCCTGTAACAGGTAACTCACTGGGGGTGAAGGATCCAGCAGCTCTGAACTGCCCTGGTTTCACTTTGGAGAGGTCATTTATGTGCCAGGGCCCTGGTGAAATGATGATGTCCACACTGATTCTCCCACCACAAGTTCAGCAGCCCTTGGGAAGTTGCACAATTCACACCTGAAACTGCACCTTCTGTGGATTTCAGTTTTGCAATGCTGCTGCACCTCGTCAAGTTCTTCCGTTTTCTACAGATAGTTCCACCACCTCAAAACCAGAGA